>NC_080671.1:174482862-175682862 GCF_030247195.1 Topomyia yanbarensis | reverse complement strand
TAATTTTTGGCGGCAGTGCTGCCAACTATACGATTTTTTCAGTTAAATATTAAAAATTAATTTTTCTCCCAATACATATATTTTAGTTTTGAAAATTC
Source organism: Topomyia yanbarensis (assembly GCF_030247195.1). Classification (NCBI taxonomy): domain Eukaryota; kingdom Metazoa; phylum Arthropoda; class Insecta; order Diptera; family Culicidae; genus Topomyia; species Topomyia yanbarensis. The sequence continues at coordinate 175,682,764 of NC_080671.1, read as the reverse complement.
TAATCCCATCGTGTTTCTCAGACATTTTTACATAAGAAACACTTATAATCTCAATATAATTTGAGTGGATCCTGAGATACACCGTTTTGAAGGGAAAAAATCGCAATTTCCCATATAAAATCGCAAGCGCACAACACTAAAAAACCAACTTGAGTATTCTGAGTTCAAACATGATTTTTCATGAAGTAGACGAGAAATGATGAAAAACTACGTTTTTGGTTTGCTTCTAGCAGATCAGGGTCGATTTTTATGACCGTTTGAAGATTTTCCCAATTTCGACCAATAAAAATGGATTTTTATGTGAGAAAATGCGAGTTTTTTCCTTCAAAACGGTGTATCTCAGGATGCGCTCATATTATATTGAGATTATAAGTGTTTCTTATGTAAAAATGTTTGAGGAATACGATGGCGTTAGAATTTTCAAAATGCAAATATATGTATTGAAAGAAAAATTAGTTTTTAATATTTAACTGAAAAAATCGCATAGTTGGCAGCACTGCCCCCAAAAATTTATATTTTTTCTAGACTCCTTGAATGATTTTCTTCAAAAGTCATCTAGCGCTTTGATTCTAGAGTCAATAGAACCGGAGATATGATTGAAAGAAAATCCTGGATTTGGGCAATTTGTCAAAACAGGGGGTGCTGCCATGACCTGAGGGGTGGTTCAATTGACACAAAAATTTGGGTTTTAATATATTGGCCCTAGATGAACAATTCCACAAAATTTGGTTCAAATTCGTGAAGGTCGATTTCAAGTTTGCATCGTTTTTTGATCACTTCGCGTGGAATGACCCATATGCAACATGGTTAAAAGACATGGCTCTACAAATGTCAAATGTATAATAAAACTAATAAAAGCGCATCTGTTAGAAAATATTGAAAAACTAAAGTGTGCAAAGTAGCCCCGCACGACCTTATTTAAATATCCACTAAACTATCGCAGATGCAAGTCGCTGAACGGTGGTTGATCGAATTGGCGGTCTTATTAACCCCGTACGCTCATTTCGCACAAAAATGGTGAGCGTCTTGAAAATATCTGTGTTTTCACCCAAACAAAAATCATTCCATAAAATAAGAGCCTTACACTTTCCAAATCACTTACTTGTTATTTTTACATTTCTTATAAAAGAAATGTATAGAATTCGCTCAAACTTTTAAGATTTTTTCCGAGGCCCGGAGGGCCGAGTCTTGTATACCAATCGACTTAGCTCGACGATTTGAGACAATGTCTGCGTCTCTCTCTCTCTCTCTCTCTCTCTCTCTCTCTCTCTCTCTCTGTGTGTGTGTGTGTCTGTGTGTAACGGACAAACTCTCATTCGTGTTTCTCGGCAATGGCTGAACCGATCTTATCCAAACCAATTTTAAATGAAAGACCTATCAAACAGTAAGAACGCTATTAATTTGTTTTTGATTCTGATGTTTAGTTTATATATTTTTAGGCAGCTTATACGAATACCTTTCGAACAAGCTATAGTTTGTTGAAATCGGACTATTATCAAAAGAGATATTTAACATTAAATGCGGACGAAAGATTTTTATCATTTCCCATTGCCAGAAATATGACCAAAAACATGTAATCTATTATTAGCGCCAAAACGGCTTATTTTAGGTCAATAGTATCTTCAGAGAATATAATGGAGGCCCTTTCTTTTGGTATTGTGCTTTTGCTGATTAATCCCCCTATGAGTGAGATATTTTTACAAATTTTCTTGGAAGTGATTATATCGAAATGATACCTTCAGCAAATTTATAGCTCTTACTTTTGCGAATAACTTTACTGAAGACTTCAAATATCTATTTTGAATACTTTAAAAGTTATGGCTTGTTGTTTGTGGATTACCTTTTGTCGCCTATTTACTGTTCAATATAGTAATAATTCATTGAAATAAGCCAAACATTATTACGATAAATCGAATTTTGTATTTCATTTTTCTATCTACAACTGCTAGAAATAATCACCGAACACTTCCAAGTCGTCTGGAAGGAACTTGATAACTTATCAGTGCAAAAATGTTCATTTGTACGAACCTTCTGACTGCAATTTTTCTAACTTATAACCTTCGGATCGATCTGAAACATATCGGAAAATGAAAAGCGAAATAAATAACTCCAAGCAATGGCGTTGCCAAGAGAAGGTTTTGGGGTTTAACACCATACAACTCCCCCCCCCCCCCCCCCCACCACACAAAAAAAAATTGGATTGAAGTTGAAAATTTATTGATGCTGACTGATTTAATTCAATATTACAATAACAATTATCTGATCCGTACATTGATAACCTGTTGTTGTAAACATCATGAGGACTTTTGATAAATTGTCGGAATGGGGTCCTGATATGTAACTGATCTATTGGTCTTGATTTCACAGTTGTCTAATAGCATCAATATCAAATTCCTGCCTGTAAACATTCCAATAGAAAATTCCAGAGTTCTGTAATCAATCGTAATCCTCAGATTTCTTTTCAAATTGAGCTCGCTTTTGTAGAGATGTACCGTAATAAGGGTCTTTATTTAATCGAAAGCGAAGTTAAAATTGATTTAATGTATATGAAACATAGAACTGCTCACCAAAAAAATGCATAACTTTCAACATTTGCTAAAAATGTTTTTGCCTTTCTCATTCACTCTAAAATTCGTCAATCTAATCCCGACCGGGAGGGCCGAGTGTCATATGCCAATCGACTGAGTTCGTCGAGATCGGAAAATGTCTTGGTTTGTATTTATGTGTGTATGTGGAAAAAAATGTGACCTCTGTTAATCAGAGATGGCTGGATCGATTTGCACAAAGTTAGTCTCAAATGAAAGGTACAACCTTCCCATCGGCTGCAATTGATTTTTTTATTGATTGGACTTCCGGTTCCGGAGTTACGAGTTGAAGAGTATAATCACACAGCAAATTTCCGTATAAACTGAAATGAAAAAATTTCAAAATCAAATCTGTATTTTTAATGCCAAATGACTTTATAATGCATGAAACATTGAGATTTGATGTAAACTCGAAAAAAATAATGTTTGACAAAAATTGATTTTTTGGACTTTGGTACATTTTTGCCTTTCTCATATAGAAAGGTTATGTAATCACTCTAAAAATCGTCAATCATACCGGCCCGGCGGGAGTATGCAGTGAGGGGTTACTACTTTAAAATTTAAACTAGTTTAAAATTTCTTAACAAGTTGAAAATTTTCGGCAGGACCCGGACCTCCCGTATCTTTCTATGTGATACTGAAACATCGCTTGAAACCAGCGGCGGTCAAGCGATGTTTCAGTATCACATAGTATCTCAAGATCGTGGCTGTCGATCCATTGTACGTATGTGCAAATCGTACTGAACATGTAATATTCATTTCCACCATTGTATTGAACATAACCAGCCATGGAATCGTAGTCTGGACAAATGAGACAAGCACAATTGCACCACTAGGTGGATTAAAACAGGTTTTTATTTTGGGAATGCGTCGAGTTGAGACGAAAACGTAATATGATTAATAACGAGGATAACACTTTCCGAATGTAGAGAGAAATTTATGAAAAATGACGATTTCCATTCGACTCTAGCAGGTCCTGATCGATTTTGATGAGCATTTGATTTTTGTTGTATGACCAATTATATGTATAGGTCAAATGTTCAAAAACAGTAAATTAAGGTCAAGATAACATCATTTTGAAACCGCCAATTTCGGAGGTTTAGTATCTTCGATGAGTTTTACAAACGTTAAACAGCGCATCATTTGATAAAATAATTTTGACGGTATATCGTCCAAGAAGTATTTATGGTGAATTTTCTCAGGTTAATATTCATGACTACAATAAAGTCTCAACAAATTCGCTAAAGACACGAACTCTGTTACTATTTTCTGAAAAATTAATTCTGCATAATTTTAAAACTTCAAAAATTACGGTTTCGGAATTATGCCGTTTGGACAGTAAGATCGATTTTCACCGAACCCCCACCTGGTGGTATTGTAAAAAAACGTAAGGGCGATACTTCAATGCTGATAGGTGGGACCGAAAAAGTAAACAATCGCCAAAGGGGCGATACTATCATTTTGTCAATTTCAATAGCAAACACAAATTTTAATTTAATAATTTCAAATACTTCATGAAGTTTTGGGTTTCGATCACTGAATCATGCAATCTAGGATGCAAAAAACACAATAGTTCTTAAATAGGAAATAAAACCAAATCTGGAAATATTCACTGTTGATTTTCTTTGAATGGTGTCACTGCTAGTATCGCTTTTTTCAAGAAAAAGCGTTGATTTCTTAGTTCTCAGTCGCGTTGGAAATTTGAGTAAAGTATAAACTTCAGATCGATTAAAAAAATCGATTTTTTGACTCAGTACAATATACATAACCCCTTTAGGAAAATTCAGTTTTCCCACCACAATGCATTGATTGAGGAATTTAGATATTTTTTTAACAGAGCATTAGCAATAATTCGTTTGTATGTCTATTTTATGGGAATTTTTTTCGCTTTCCCATTGATTTGGTTTGAGATTTCTAGCACTGATGTTGTCTTATGCTGATTTGAGCGATTCTCTAAGTCCTGCCACTATCCCATGTAGTATGTGTTATCAAAAACATCGCGAAGCATCAAGTTCTAAATGTTCTCAAACGATATAACATCCGAAGAGAGTGATAAGAGTTATAAGAAATGTCTCATCACACTGTTAGGTGGATTAAAAGCGTTTTTCACATTAATCACGGTTTTACCTTTATAGAGATTTTTGTTTTGAGGATGAAGCCGTGTGGTGTCCGGAGGGGTAATTTTTTTTGTTCTATTTCAGGCAAGAGTAGAACCACTGGGAACCTGCTTCCATGTCGTAAGAGGCGACTAACAACATGCTAGGAGTCCGTAGGTCGAGGTATTGATCCGTACCGAAGACTTAACTTGGACGGACCTTAAGTTTTTGCATCATATCCATTCTATATTGAGTAAATCACTGACATATAGTCACCTTTTCTGGTTCGCTATTTCCGATTGCTTATCAGGTTTCTTCTGGCGGTTGTACAATAGCCTTAAAGGATGAAGTCTAATTCTACACTAAGTAATAGCATGTATTAATATACCAGCTCTTCCACGCCAAGGTATAACTTCCAAAGCTTTGATTTAAAACCCGTATTTAAAAAAAGCAAACTTTCAAGTAGGATATTTTTGAATCTAAGATGAAGCTGTCGAATTACACAAAAAGTTTTTTGTGGCAAGCGATCTGTAGATGTGTCAAAATAAGCCAGTTTTTTATGAAATCTGGAACCGTCTACCGATAAATCTACATTGACGAATACTTCCAAAAGAGACTTCTTGCGGTCTCATGAAGGTTTGACACTAGCTTTGTACTATCTCTGCTTTCTTAAACAGTGGTAAACATTTGAACACTCCAGGACTTCACTCTGTCAGAAAATGTAGGGCAATCGGAAGTTAAAAATTCGTAAAATCGCACTCCTGGCCGGTTCTTCAAAATCATCCAGTGTAGTACTCGGAGTTCCTCTTTCGAGTTTGAACCGCTCATATGGTAGTCGGCCTTTGCCTGTATTGCTCTTCTCTCATCCATTTTTCTTCTGGACCGCCGATGGATCAAAAACCCTTGTTGTTGTGTTTATTGTATTTATTACGTAACTAGTTTTACGATTTTCTGAGAAATAGAGAGCATGAATTACCCCAACTGTCTTAATAGTCCCGGGCTTCCATATAATTTCGAAATTCGGTTGGAGCGTTATCGTACGACCAAATATTTTGAACCGCTCTAATGATCATAGAATTTACGTAGTTTAGTGTCCAGATCAATTTTCAGATCTTAATCCAATAGAAAACTTGTGTCATATTGTTAAAAATCTATTGACCACGAAAAAACACGATATTTAAATAAATAATTCGTGCTACATCCAATTACGGCTATAATCAGCCATTCATTTATGAGAATGTGGCGTCTATTAAGTCGTTGTTCCAATTTTAACTGCTTGTTCTCAAGAAAGCTCTGAAATCCATGCCCATTTAAAATAAATAGTGAAACATCCTAAAAACGTGCTCTCCAGATTTAGTACATAAACTGTGTGAAAATAGGGATTTTTGTATAGTCACAAGTTGAGCACGAATATTGAACTGAGTTGCTCAATGAGATGGTTGTACTAACGAACATTAAGTCCATGCCAATTGTGTTGAAACAATCCAAGTAACTTACCGTCTTAGCACCACAGATCATCGGTGGAAGTCTTCCATTGCAGTGTCTTTCAATATCCCCCAGACCTCCTCCAGCTAAAAACAAAACACTCATCTTTGAATTTAAAATTTCAATTACTCATAAACTTAATCCTTCAACACTTATTTCTCGTTAAACAGTGATTCCTTTGAATGGTGTGTGCAAGGAAAAAAGGCCACCCATCAGCGGGACGAGTGTGGTGTAAATACTCTTCACAATCCATCAACATTGCCAGTTCGTGTATCCGTCGTGGTGGAAAGCGGTAGCAACGGGTTTGCATGTATTTTACCGCCAGGGGTCATCGGAACTGTTTATTTTCGTAAAGGATTTAAAAATAAACCCGTAATTTGTATGCCGAAGCGGTCGACCTGAAACCCTTCGCTTAGTCCAAAGATGGACGGAACTGCGAGAACTGAGAGTACGGACGCACATTCAGGGATGTGCCTGGTTATATGTAGGTACTGGACGTGAGCAGGACTGGCAGAGAAGGGTACAAAAAATGAAGCAAATAAGGAAAAATTGCATCACTCCTGAACACAACACGCGTCGTCCATTGCCGAGAGTGGGGTTATATGAGTTTGTATATGCAAACGCAAAGTGTTAATACCTTTTTCATTTATTCCCGACGTCGAACTCGAGTGTGTCTTTTGATGCTTTTTTCCTCCTTGACAGTTGGAATTCAGAAGGGAAAGCAGGTTTTTGTTGTTGATACGGCTCTTGTAGATTTCAATAGGGTGTGACACATGCAGAAGCCGCCTTTTTAGGGGACCAAACAACAACATCAGATCACACGAAGAACTGGAAACTAGATTCAGATGAAGGTTTGAGCACCCTCCTAGTTACTTTAAAATTGTTACTTAATTAGGTCTCGCCGGATTACTGAAGCTAATCTGGCCAGACGATGATTGGAAAGTGATTACGAAGTAGAGCTACAAAAAGTTCTCTTTTATCGGGTGCCCCGGGAAAAGTGACACAGTGTGATTACTTATGTTTTTGCTGCATACAATTTACATTTTGTTTTTATTCAATTAGCGCTCCTCTCCGTAATCCATCGGAGTATTTAATTGAAAGTGACGAAAATTTTTGTGGAAAATAATGAAATAGTTGCTTTCAGGATTCTTTGGGTGGTGCTGTTTTTGTTCGGTTTCAACTTAGCTTTAAAATTTACATACTAGAGAAAAAAGCAAAATGTTGGTGCTACATTCCTATTCATTGGTTATGTTGCTATATAATTTTACAAATTATTTTATCCATTCTCACATTCACCACACTTAGTGATTAGAAGGAAATTCCGTGACTGTGGGAATAAGGTCCTATTTCTTTCAGTAACTACAAAATAAAAAACAAATTTTGTAATTAGGATTCCGATGTCCACATTTCGAATTAGTGGGCTTTACATTTCTTTCTTTCCATCAGCAGCGCTATGCTCTGGAACAAACTCTTCAGAATCTGGCATAGATGGTCGAGGACCCTCATTCTTTGCAGCGCGGCGGCGATGGCTCTCCAGCTGGCACTGTTAAATGCATTCTTCACGTGACCACAGCGCAGTATCGATCTCCGCTCCGCTTTTGTTTAGATGCGTTCTCGGCATTCTCGAGCACTGTCCAAATTGCATTCACTGTCGATGCTGATTTGAGGGATCCGAACTGCATCTTGGGCGCTCGCCCTATGTGCGTTTCATCGCCCTGTTAAGGAGGATTCTTTCCAGGAGCTTTCCGATTGTACATATATGCCTATACGAGGCCGGATCACCCGGTGACTTCCCTGGTTTTAACAGCAGCACTAGCTTCTGTACTTTCCACATTTCAGGGAAGTTAGCATTATCTAGGCACTTCAGCAGCACCATCCGGAACATGTCCGGGTATGCCAAGATCGCAGCTTTCAACACCACGTTTGGAATTCCATCCGGACACGGAATTTATATATTCATTATTTTGACGTGCGTATTTGTTTTTTTCCTTTTTCAGTGGAACCGCTGTTGTTTCCACTTAATTTGTTGCCAAATGTCAACTTCCTTTGAATTGTTTCACTTTTCCAATTATTTCCAGGGAATTCTGTTCAACTTTTGCCTAATATTTTTCAACCGGGCGCAACTTTAGCGGGTTTGAAAAGTTTTGTCCTTGTGTACGGCTTACACGTTGTTGGAGGTATACCATCACTTAGTCGATTTCTCGTAGTGACAGGAAGCTGCTCAAATCAGCATGAAACAACTACGTCTCTTTCAAAAATGTCGCGAGTGTTTTTTTCTTCCAATTATTCCTTTACATAGACATTTTGAGACAATGCTTGTTGTCATGTAAATTTCTCTTTTCATCCCGCATGCGCTAATCGCTTGCCCAACCAAGTATTTTTTTTTATTTTTTTTATTTTTATTTTATTATCTTTAACCTTTCGTTTTCAGGTAAATCTTTAGAACTCTTGACATGGGAGCTACTTGACGTAGGTTTTATCGTCTATCACGACGCAATCAAACTTGGTCAACGTTGTTGTGTAAAATTTACTTTGACATCGCTTTAATTGCAAACCGTATCAAATCCCCCCCCAGATAACGGTAGCTGGGTGTCGGATAGAACCGGAGCGGCTGCGATACGATACAAGAGGGTGTATCCTGTAGGAAGCTCTAGCGAAGTTCGCCGTACGATTGTGTAGTGAAGGTTCCGTTAGCACCTTTCGGAAAGGCGGGAGGAAGTCTATCATCGACGTCACATTCTGTAACCCTTCACTGACAGCGAACATGAATTGGATAGTATACAAGAACTATACCCATAGGGACCACCCGGTGCATTGCTACCACAGCGACCAACGAAACCCGGTTGCAGTCAGGAGAAGGATGGCCGACGAACGAAAGCCTTCTTCGTTGAGGCACTTCGGCGGGATAGAGGAAGCGAGAACGTGGATGCAGCAAATCTAACAAGACGTACAACTCCACAATGCCGCGAAAACTGGCTGATGTGGTAGCAATGCACCGGGTGGTCCCTATGGGTATAGTTCTTGTATACTATCCAATTCATGTTCGCTGTCAGTGAAGGGTTACAGAATGTGACGTCGATGATAGACTTCCTCCCGCCTTTCCGAAAGGTGCTAACGGAACCTTCACTACACAATCGTACGGCGTCCAGCTTTCTTGTGGAACGAGACGCTCAGTACGTTACGCATTGCTTGTCTCAGAATCAGAAGGCGGGCTCAAAGAGCAATATCGGATCCAGATGGAGAAGAGCGCTAGGCAGCGTCTCGGTAAGCTAGGACCGCTCTAAACGGGGGACCAGACTAAGCAAGTCAGATTGCCACAAGGAGCTGTGCCGAGAGGTAGACACCGTACCGAGTCGGGATGGCGCAAATTAAGGGACCATTGGACGGCTGCCGAAATGTGCACGGGTAAGCTGAAGATAATTGTTGAGTGCGTTTTCCCGAAGCACGATCCAACTACTTGGCCACCGACAGTGTACAGCGAAGAAGAAGGAGCAAACACGGACGAAGAGCTCGCATCGAAGCGACTGAAATCGAAGAAACTTCCACGTCCGTTCGATTCCTGCTTGAGGACATATCTTTTCTCAGTGTTTCCAATAAAAAGTTGAATTTTCACCGTTTCTTCATTCTCACTGTTCCGATCATTCTTTCTCTGTCTGTTTTCCAGTGGACACGTTCATAAAAATCCTTGAAAAAGGAAAAAAAAAAACAAATACGCACGTCAAAATAAGGAATATATAAATTCCGTGTCCGGATGGAATTCTAAACGTGATGCTGAAAGCTGCGATTATGGCATACCCGGACATGTTCCGGATGGTGCTTCAGAAGTGTCTAGATAATGCTAACTTCCCTGAAATGTGGAAAGTACAGAAGCTGGTGTTGCTGTTAAAACCAGGGAAGTCACCGGGTGATCCGGCCTCGTATAGGCCTATATGTACAATCGGAAAGCTCCTGGAAAGAACAACCTTAACAGGGTGATGAAATACACGTAGAGCGAGCGCCCAAGATGCAGTTCGGATCCCTCAAATCAGCATCGACAGTGAATGCAATTTGGACAGTGAATGCCGAGAACGCATCTAAACGAAAGTGAATAGGAGATCGATACTGCGCTGTGGTCACGTGAAGAATGCATTTGCCAGCTGGAGGGCCATCGCCGCAGCGCTTCACAGAATAAGGGTCCTCGACCATCTATGCCAGATTCTGAAGAGTTAGTTCCAGAGCAAGCCGCTGCTGTACGAGACGAACCGATGGCAGAAGTCAGTGCGAATCACAGCGGCCATTCCTCAGGGTTCCATTCTCGGTCTAACTCTCTGGAACAGGTTGTATGATGGGGTCTTGACACTGCGGCCGCTTAAAAGTTTCGAGGAATAAATCATTCCCAACATCCAATTGTATCAACAAGTTGCAAAGAAAATATGAGCAAAAAGAATGGAGTTACGGTAAATATGAATTGAATAACAAATTGTACAATTCCATATGAAGTGTAAACAGAGAACCAACCCGGCAGATTCAAAAAATAGCATTTATATCAAATATCGCTTCATGTTTATTAATATTCATTGACGATGCTGGATCGAAATGGACCTGAGGTTGAATAAGAATCAGTAAGGGAGAGTGGGGTTTTGTGAACAATCTTGTGTAATGAAATTTCCAATACAACTTCTTAGATGTTCTTGTGATGTGTGGTACATGGTTTAATCACAGAGAAACAGACGTAACACGAGATGAATTTCCATTTCGCCGAGCGTGGCGCTTGAGAAGCGATTTTGACACATAGCCATAATGATTCGTTTCCGCTCGCACCTGAAAACCAAGATGAAAGGGAAGAAAGGTGAGAACATTTGTCAGTTTTGAGTTTATTAAACATAAAGATCCGAACGAGCATCCTAATTCTTTGGTGCACGATGAAAAGTGAGGAAAGGCCGAGCTTCACCACGAAACTACCGATAAGACCTCTGGCCACAGAAAAGTCCACTACGCCATTGTTTTATGTTTGTCGTCTTCATATCCGTTTTTTTTCGGTTTTATCGAAGAAAAATGACAACTGTACACTTATACACAGAAAAATGTTGCCACCTGTACCGTCTTGCTCGAAAACGATATCGTCGTTTTCATCTAATGTAAAACAAAAAAACAAAATAGTCCGGAAATGTGAAATGTATGCCTGTCCAAGGCAAGAATTATTCAATATCCATCTATAGTTTCCCGCACGATGCCGATCGATCAGCAGATACATTTTAGGATCTTGTCAATATAACTGGTTCGGTGCATCAAAACTAACTGGATGTATGCAATGGGTTCGAATTTGTCGGTCCCCGGAACTGATGAAGAAATTCAATGTTGGCGGGGTGCAGGAGTTATGAAAACTGAAGATACGCTCAGATCATATTCAATCTAGATACATTTACTGATCCGTTGCAACCCAACAGGGTGTAACAGGGTTCCGTATAAGATAAGTACATCAAGCATATTTTGCATTTGAGATAGAATCAAAGTTTTCGCCATGGACTCGTATGGGGAATCATCGTGGCGAACCATTAATTTCGTATTTTATAAAATTGAATTCTCCCATGAAAAATAAAATCGCAAATGTGATTCGTCCTGATATTGGCAAGGAAATTTTAGGGGATATGTCTCCGCGAACGCTATTTCTTCTCTACTCTATTGTATATTGTTTACGCTATTTTCTGTGCTCTTAAATTTTTGTTTTTATCATCGTAAATCTTCGCTCCGGTATCCTGGAAAGCAGTTCAGACTTGTTAGCCAACCACCGTCTTCGCTTACCGAATGAGACTGTTTTATTCGCACGTAAGGCAGGACCGCTACATCCAATAATAATCTGGACAAGCTGAATCAGTTTTCTGATTTGCCGCAACCGCCATATTACCACTGCACCGTCACCTTGCCACTCCGCCACCCCACCGCTCCGCCACCATCGCTACCACTCACAGTATATAAAAATATCACCATCCTGCACAAAACATCCTCACGACCAAACACCGTCTATCAATTTAATAAGCACCCACAACACAATTGTTCCTCACTCAGCAGAAATACACATAATAGCCGCTGCTGTGTTTTATTTCTGGCAACCGAAAGAGCCACCAACCATAAACATCTACATATATCAGTTGTTGTTCGGCTTTCTGATCGCCGTGTGCCAGAACGAGAAAGGTGAGAACTTGTGTTTGTTTTGATTAGTTCTTTCTTGCGCTCCTTCGATTTTGAACCTACGTCAACTTCGTACCCAAAAAATACCTGTCATCAAATTGTGAGGCGTAAGTGGCGCCATCTGTTACTGAGCGCTCCAACTAGTAACCCTTAGGGGAGACTGAGGAGACTTGATCCCCTTTTTTATTTTTCAATCCTACTCCGTGGAATGATACAAAAACTATGTATTTTTTGTAGTTTTATATTGTTTCTAGGGTTGACTGATAATTATAAAAAAAATTACATGGAAATATTATACTGAACATGAGCTATGAGCATTTTTGGAACACAACAAAAAACTGGAAAATTCTTTGATTAGTGGAGACTCGATCCCTAATTTGGGGACACTTGATTATTTTTTGAAAACGTGTTTAAAAGAGCATGTAGGGTAATAAGCCTATTTTTACCCTTTTTCTATTATCATCCTACCCATCTGAAGCCTTTGGTTAGAGCAGCGTCTGCCATCTTAGCTCAACGCATTGGCTCAAATGGTGTTGCGATAATTGGAGTACTCGATTAGAGTTTTTGCTGCGCTCAAACAGAAGATTTTCACCATTCTCAAGACAATTTTGTTATTATATTGGCTCTTAATAAGAGCCGAATGACCTTAAGGCTAAAACCTCTACATTCGAAATAAAAAATGGCTCCTAATAACAAAGCAAAGAAGCTGAAATAATAAAATTAATAATGAAATAATTTGGTACCCTCCCTAATAGGACAAAAATAGGTACCTAACCACATTCAATGTTATAAATGTTTTGTAGTATTGATTAAATTGTTGTGATTACATATTACTATTTTTGTTACTACATATTACGCATCTCTCACAAGATTTTTTTTACGAATTCCCCAAATCTCTGTGCAATTATTTGAAAGCTGTCGTTATTATGGTCGAGGAACGTCAAATGTGGGATGCATGGTTGCTACGTACACTGTAGTAAACAATTACAGTTAAGTTCCTGTACGATGAAGCGTTCATTTTTGACGGTATTTTTTTGTTATTTTATGGCAACAATGACTTCAATTGTTCTGGTGTGAATTTGATTATTTTCAGTGGTGTGTATGAAGCATGGCGAAGGGGATCAAATATCCACGAATTTGAAGGGATCAAGTGAACCCATAGCATCTATTTCAGCAAACTTTAGTACAAGTATAGTTGAACAAAAAAAATCAGCTCAATCATAACGTATTCATATAGTTGACATTCTCCTGTAATTCTGTATGCAAAAGTATAGTATGTAGTGGGTGACTTTATCAATTGTATAAAAGTTTGAAAATTTAGTAAATAAATCTACTTCAGTTCTTCTGAGATTTTTTTCTTTGAATCGGTAAAAATTCGGTAACACATGTCCAAATTATTTTTTTGTGTTAAAGAAACTTATGTTTAGATAAAGCTGCGCAACTTTCTAGTATATTCGATTAATGTATTCTGATCCGCATTTGAGTTACAATGATGGGATCAAGTCTCCCCGGGGATCAAGTCTCCTCAGTCTCCCCTACACTACGGCATATCGTAAAATGCCTGGATTTTGTGAGAGTTGCACTGATAGTTTTTCCGATAGTCGTAATGCTTTAAAATGTGGCGGTTTTTGCTCTCCGTCATTTTGCGCGAAATGCTGCGAACCAAACAGTGGTCGAGGAGCTTAATATTACAATTTGCAACGACATGTTTGAGGAATAAAAGGTGGAAATTCCGACCAGCTTCAAAACTTTTATCGACGCTGTACCAAAAGCGCCGGTTCCTGGACCACAGCAACGACGATACAAGCTAAGCTGCTACGTACTGATGCCGCCGGTTCATTGACATCATCCATCGCTGTGAATCGTGAAGATAAAAAGTTTTGGTTGTATCTGTCAGGAATTCTGCCCGATGTTCCTGATGAAAGTGTCACCAAGCTAGCGGTGGATAAACTCGGAAATTCGGATAGCACTGTCCTCAAGTTGGTCCCTCGTGACAGAGATCCTAGAACGCTGAATGTTGTCTCCTACAAAGTTGGCATGCCCACTGATCTCAAAGATAAGGCTATGACGGCGTCTACATGGCCAGTTGGGATTGCTTATCGGATTAGATGGCTTATTCGAAGAGAAGTCGGATTCCAGAAATGTTTTTTTTTTTTTTGGAAACCAAATGCGCCCGACTCAGCAACGATGACCTCCACTGCTCTTCAACCCTCTCCCAACTAGTTGCATCGCCTGTTTTACTACCTTGTTCCCGAAGTTGTTGCACATTCCGAACAGTTTCTTTTCGTATACTACCAGAACGTGAGAGGAATGAGAACGAAAACACATGAATTCAATCTAGCGCTTTCTTCTAGTGATTACGATGTCATTGTCCTAACGGAAACCTGGCTGTGCGAAGACATATTAAACGGTGAACTCTCGTCGAACTACGTAATATTCCACTGCGACCGCAACTTAAAACCAGTCATCTGCGCCGAGGCGATGGCGTCCTAATAGTGGTAAAGAACAACCTCGCAGGTTCGCAGCTAAGCTTGTCAGGAACTGTACGCTTGGAGCAAATCGCCGTGCATATCGCACTCCTGAATCAATCTGTATATGGGTCATTCCACGCGAAGTGATCAAAAAAAGATGCAAACTTGAAATCGACCTTCACGGATTTGAACAAAATTTGGAGGAATTGTTCATCTAGGGCCAATATATAAAAACCCAAATTTTTGTGTCAATTGAGCCACCCCTCGGGTCATGGGAGCACCCCCCGTTTTGGCAAATTGTCAAAACCCTTGATTTTCTTTTGATCATATCTCCGGTTCTATTGAATCTAGAATCAAACCACAAGATGGCTTTTGAAGAAAATTGTTCAAGGAGACTATAAAAAATATTATTTTTTGCCGACAGTGTTGCCAACTATGCAATTTTTTCAGTTAAATATTAAAAGTTAATTTTTCTCAAAATACGTATATTTTAATTTTGAAAATTTTAATGCCATCGCGTTCCTCAGACATTTTTACATAAAAAACACTTATCATCCCAATATAATATGAGCGCATCCTGAGATATACCGTTTTGAAGGGAAAAACTCCGATTTTCTCATATAAAAATCCATTTTTATTGGCCAAAATTGAGAAAATCTTCAAACTGTCATAAAAATCGACCCTGATCTGCTAGAAGCAAACCAAATACGTAGTTTTTCATAATTTCTCGTCTACTTCACGAAAAATTATGTTTAAACTCAGAATACTCAAATTGGTTTTTTAGTGTTGTGCGCTTGCGATTTTATATGGGAAATTGCGGTTTTTTCTCTTCAAAACGGTGTATCTGAAGATGCGCTCATATTATATTGAGATGATAAGTGTTTTTTATGTAAAAATGTCTGGGGAACGCGATGGCATTAAAATTTTCAAAATTAAAATATGCGTATTTTGAGAAAAATTAACTTTCAATATTTAACTGATAAAATTGCATACTTGGCAACACTGTCGGCAAAAAATAATATTTTTTATAGACTCCTTGAACAATTTTCTTCAAAAGCCATCCTGTAGTTTGATTCTAGAGTAAATAGAACCGGAGATATGATCAAAAGAAAATCAAGGGTTTTGACAATTTGCCAAAACGGGGGGTGCTCCCATGACCCGAGGGGTGGTTCAATTGTCACAAAAATTTGGGTTTTTATATATTGGCCCTAGATGAACAATTCCTCTAAATTTTGTTCAAATCCGTGGAGGTCGATTACACGTGCCTTGATCACTTCGCATGGAATGACCCATATATTAGCTGTTTTTTATGTTTTTAACGATATCCAATTGGCAAGGGACTAGAAAGTGAAGTATATTTTTCAATATTAAGATCCATAGTTTACCGCCGACTTAACGCTTTGTCTGGTACGCAGGAGTCAGGATCTTTTGGCATTAGAAATGTGAATCACCAAAGTCTGCGGCATGTTCGGAAGAGCATAAAGTAACTCTGTACTTCATGCTGTCGGAATCTCGATCTTGCATTCGTAAACAACGATTCGGATATCGCAGAGCTGCATTATTTTCGACATAAATCAAACGAGTTTTATTCTTCGATTGACAGAACTGCAATACGAAACTGTCTTGAATTCCGTTTTTCGTTAGTGTTTGAATCATGTGCAAAATAGCCTTCGTGGTCACTCTGCAACATTTAGGAAATTCGTTAGTAGCAGAAAACGATCCGGCAGTACTTTCACTGACGTTTTCTTTGGAAACGCAAGTGCGCAACCTCTAGCTGATACCGTAAATTTGTTTTCTCATTTCATTCGCGTGTTTAGTGTTTAAAAGCGACTATACCGTACCTTCGGAAGAGTATTTGGAAACATTCCCATCGTACAACATAAATGTCCCTCGTCCCGTTGTAAGTCGAGCTGACGTCTTGAAGGCTCTGACTGCTATTGATTCGTCGAAAGGACCTCTCACGCCCCAGTTTATCAAAAGCTGCGCCCACGTGCTGTCTCTTCCAGTGTGTATCATTTTCAATCGCTCTCTCGCTGAAGGCATTTTTGTATCGTCTGGAAAGAAGCTGCAATCCTTCCCATCCATAAGGCTGGAAATATTCACAACGTCGAAAATTACAGAGGTATCTCATTATCAAAATGCCTCTTCAAAGTTCTCGAAATGCTGGTCTACAACGTCACGTATGCAGATGCATCCCACATTATCTCGGAGTATCAACACAGGTTTGTCACGAAACGATCAGCTACCTCTAACCTGATAGTTTACACTTCTAATTTGTTTCCCGCCGTCGAAAAGCGCCATCAGGTGGACGCAATTTATATCGATTTTTCAAAAGCTTTCGACAAAGTACCGCACAACATCGCAATCCTGAAATTAAAGCGTTTGGGATTTCCCACCTGGCTGACTAACTGGTTGCAGTCGTATCTTTCCGATCGCTCGGCATTCGTGAGTATAAAAAACACGCGTTCAAGCACATTCAGAACACCCACAGGTGTCCCGCAAGGCAGTCATCTGGGCCCGCTTATTTTTATTTTGTTTATTAACGATATCTGTAGTCGGATCAAGTCTGGGAAATTGCTATACGCGAACGATCTCAAAATCAAACTATCGCTTCGGCAATTGACGCCGTATTGCTTCAAGAAGATATCTGTATTATTCAAGAATGGTGCACTTTTAACGGAATGGAAGTCAACGATAATAAATGCAAAGTAATTAGTTTCGGACGCTTTCTTACTCCACGACGTTATGAATACAGTCTACATGGAAGAACAATTGAAAGTGTCGACTCAATCCGTGACTTGGGAGTGCTCTTCGATAGGAAGTTGAGCATTTTCCGACCAAATCACCGCGACAACTGTTAAGGCTTTCGAAATGCTGGGCTTATTAAGGCGGAACACGGCGGACCTTGATGATTTATACGCACTAAAAGCACTTTACTGTGCCCTGATCAGAAGTATTTTCGATTTGCTGTCGGGTAATATAGACAGTCCAGATCTTCTCTCGGGCGTTAATTTGTATGCGCGTGTTCTTCGTAACACCACTCTGTTGTGGATCCCTAGACACCGTACATCATATGGACAATATAATCCACTGGAAAGATGTTGCCGCAGATTTAACGAAACTTCTTCAGTGTTTGATTTTAGCATTTTCAAGCATAGATATAAATTAATATTAAGAAATATATAGTTTTAAAATGCGCCTTTACGGTGTATACCGAAGATAAGAAATAAATAAATATTTATTTGAAAACCACCGAGTGATAACACTTTATACGGACAAATAGTTCTGATATGGCGAAATGT
This sequence comes from Topomyia yanbarensis, assembly GCF_030247195.1. Taxonomy (NCBI): domain Eukaryota; kingdom Metazoa; phylum Arthropoda; class Insecta; order Diptera; family Culicidae; genus Topomyia; species Topomyia yanbarensis. The sequence continues at coordinate 175,664,657 of NC_080671.1, read as the reverse complement.
TTTGAATTAAGGAAAGTATTTCCTATTTTTCATATCGGATTGTTTGTAAAATATGCTTATACGAGCAATAGCAACGACCATTGAAGGGAAATACAGAGGGTTGCTAACCCGATGTACGGGTTTGTTAGCAATAACGGAACTTGAAATTAGATTCATACATACAGACGCGGCAAATCTTCACTATGTATAGACCCGTGATCATCGATACTAGTGCGATTAATTTTATTGAGGCTGATGTCCGATCAAATATTCGTTTTTACGATACATTAAGTATGTCTGCGCCTGGATCCACTCGCACCTGCTCATTCTGCTACTATCGGCAGAAAGCTAATAGCACCCAGTCGTCGCCGGTCTAAGGACCAAAATAGACTTAGACTCGCATGGAGGCATGCGATAGGAGACTTGTGAGAACTATGTTATCATAATTTGACGACCAATAAAAACACTTCAAATGTATTTCGTTAGAATGAAGTGTTTATAAAAAGTAAGCTGATAGGCAATATTGACATTAGACAGTATTTGCAACATTTTTACCTTTCACAACATAACGAATATTAACGTCGTTCGCAGTTCCCCTCTGTCCCCTATAAAAACGTCGTCCTTGAATGCAACGCTAAATTTTTTCGCCACGTGAAATGTGTATGGCGCTGCCAGGTTTTAACACGCATGTTTATGTTTTTTTCTCACGTGGCCATAGTGCGGCAATAATTTGAATTTAACACCATCGGTAAAAAGCAAATAAACATCGGTAATACTCGTGCACACATAATTCAGTTCCAATCTAAATATAAATAAATCATCCATTCCATTATCCGCGTGTGAGAAAGACGAGGAAAGCGAGGCAGAGTGGCTGTTGGTGGAGCTGGAACTTCCAAAGTGTAAATAAACATGATTGTTAGGATGACCAAAAATAATTTCAAAACAGTTTCTCATTTAAAAGTTTCGATTATAGTTTCTGTGGAAGTGTGCTTCGTATGTTAAAGCTCCGTTTAGATTGAATCATATTACTAGTACTGCAACGTTCTTGTACACTAAGAATATGTAGAGAAATCTGTTCAAATAGCCCGGAATGTAGTATCAAATGTAAACATGAAACCTTAGCTATTTCCACTTAAGAACTTCTAAGTTTTGTCGAATGTGAAAGAATTATTTTTTCGACAAATACTGTAAATATTTTTTTGTTCATGAACATGGTCACCCTAATATACTAGACGATCTATGATGGAATTTATTGGGTGGGGAGATGATGTTGCTTAGCCAATTGGAGCTTATGTGACCGGCCTATTTTGTTGTCCGGTGCCGTAGTGCGATCGAGTTTCGCGGAATTTCTATTTGTACTAGATTCAAATGGAATATACACATTCCCACGATAACCAATGTTTGTTATTCTCATTTTTTCAATAGGTATCACAAACAGCGTTGATGTTTTTACTTACAATGTGGACACAATGTGTTTAGTTCCTCGTTCGTATAGGGAAAATACGCGAAAACAGGTACTTGCTTTCAAATTATTTGAGAATTGAACATGTGCTGCCTTAAAAAGGGGCAGTCAACATTAATCCTTGTTCTGATGCGAGGCAAAACAATCATAAACTTTGACAAGGATTCAAAACTAGCGCGTCAATGCGAATGCATGCCAAAAAAAATCGTCCCGGAAATCTGTCCATCAGCATCCATTGTAACACGGTCGCCCTCGGGCTTCGCTTGTTTACTTGTGTCATATGTTAATTTTTCACGACTGATTATGTTGTTTGGCAATCCACTTGTTCCACTTGATTACAGCTGACAGTGTCACCATCCAGGGAAAAGCCAACTGGCACGTTACATGCACAAAGGGGAAAACGAAAGGGACAAGCGTCGGTGATTTTCAGCTTCCCTCTTTCGTAGATTATTAAATGCGATATGTGGAAACTCGGCGGCTCGGTCCGAAATGTGACGGTGTAATTCCATCCGCGTACAAACATCTCATCGTGATGCTGTCAAGTATCAACTGTCAGTGCTTGTAAGTGTCAGATGACGTAAGAGTCCGGTATGGTATGGTTGATAGTTTCAATCAAAAATGAATCATGGGGGCGAGAGTTTGCTAATTACAAAAAGTGACCCGATTTACCGATGTTGATTGGAAGAGTGATTTGCGAAATAAGCTATTCAAATGCGCATTGCGGTTTCGTATGTTAATTGTGTACATTACTGTAGTATCAATAACTTATTGTTATAATTGACACTGTAATTGCATGCATACTAGTCAACTGATATTTAATTCCAATGAAGTGTAGTGTATTTTTAGCATTGTGCCATGAGAGCAGTAATTTGACAAACTTTTATTTATCTTGGGATTGCCGATACCCAATCAACTACCGTCATACACCTTACAATAACACTGCTAATCCTCCGTACATAGTCATCGCAACGGAATTTCAATCTTCTTTACCGTTCTCTCCGGTTCTTGATACTCACCGAACAGAACGCCGGCTGTGGCATTTAACCATAAAATGCGTCACCGTGCCGAGACACTCTTATCTAGAATATTTTTGGAATTCCTTCGCATCCAGCATTGGACTGTCCACACATGTACGCATGGAAGCGGAAGCTTAAACAAAGTTATGCTGGAGCCATCGTAATCGTCGCGCCGTTTCACTTTCATCGGCTGTTAACCTGTCACGTTACTTATCTTCAATGCATTCTACTCTATACTAGATCTTTGTGTTAGATCGAATATGTACATTTTTTTGTTCTCCAAATTTGATTAGTTGATTTTTTCTCTCCGAATTTGTGTAATATAATTTTGCAGAGATACCAATCTGTCATACATACAATTCTTTTGTTATAATTAATATTATGACCATCAATTGCTGTATACAAATTTGCACGAAAACTGTACTTTTCAAGTTTTAAATGCTATTTAACCTCCAAAATTACAATATCCAATTACTTAATCTATAACACGGTACTATAGTGATTTTGTACTTTTCATGTGACGTATATGGGTTGAAGTTTAATTTTTCTGGATGGAATAAGATATGACCTTTCCTTACGAAATTTTGTATTCATTTGTTTAAAAAACTACGCGGTTTTGGGACAACAATATGAAAATAACAATTATGATTTTTTCATGAAATGTATAATCATTGTTAAAAAATTTTATAAAGAAACGTCGTTGTTTTAATGAACACTAACATAGAATATTCAGTTCCGACCCGTTTATCAGAAAAATCGGTTGAAAAATGCCAGAATTATTAATATTTTTCCAAATTAGAGACTTCTGTGCACACTTAAAGGGTCAATGAGCAATGTCGCGCTATAGGATATTGTATAATTATATCTTCCGTTATTTTTCCAATTGAAAAGAGAACACATACTTTTGAATGTAGGGTAAAGAAGGTATTTTGGACCAGTACCATATTTTGGAATGCAGTAAAGACCCGATTTTATCTGCCCCCAATTTCATCAGCCCCCGATTTTGTCTACTCCCGATTTTATCTGCTTTTTGACCCGATTTTGTCAGCTTCATATGAAAATTGATAGTTGGTAGTTTGATTGGCTCTAGCACACGAACCATATGGAATTCGGGTAAATCCTTTTTTGATCATATTTTTCTTATCTTAGAGATCCGAAATAAGCAAAAATAAAAATTTAAATTTTTGTTTGAATTTTGCCCTGTCAGACCCCCTTAAGGGAAATTTAAACTAAATAATCAGAAATGGTTATGGGGCTATGTCTAGGTACTAAAAATAATATTTCAAAAGCTCTAGTTTCTTTAAAAAAAAAAAAGAAAAATATATGTCCCGATTTTGTCAATGTTTGGCTGTTTTATCAGCCAAAAATTCACCAAGGGGCTGATAAAAATGGGTCTTCACTGTATTGCTAATGTAACACTGAAATTATCATGCAAAATAGCAACTTTCGTTATAGTATGAGCGAAATGGTATAATAGGAATGAAGTGAATTGAAAAATTTTAAACGTGTTCTCACATTTCAGCTAAACTGGTCCAAAATCACTAGTGGGTGGCACTGAAATTTTACGAATAAATTGGGTTGAAATGTTAACGCTGGGTACTCTGAATAAATCTGTGAATAGATTTTATCACGAACTGGACTCAATATTTCAACGATTTGTGCCTAGGAGGAAATGCATGCGCCGCTCGGAGAACAAACGACATTGGTGTAATGCAGAGTTACGAAATCTTCGAAATCGTCTCAGGAAGGCTCGAAAATTATTTTTAGAACAAGAGGCGAAACCGATAAAACGTCCGTGCGGGAATTAGAACGCCAATTCGAGATCTTGAATGTAACATACTTTCGCTCATATGTTTCCCGAATTGAAGGGGTACCTCTTTTATACAATTGTGCAAAAAGTACCTAATGTTTCATAATTGTTTTTTTTGAAGAAGTAAAATGACTTAGACATGTGCGCTTTTCTGTAAAATGTTTATTAAGGATTCATCAATAAAATAAAAATTTTCGAGTGTAAGGCATTAAAAATGGCGTCCCAAAACCAAAACTATCTTGAAGATTACATTACGTAGTGGCGCCCCAACATAAAACCTGTTTTAATCCACCTAGTGGTGCAATTGCGCCTTTCTCATTTATCCAAACTAGGATTCATTACATTCTTATTTCACTTAGCACGCATCCCACGATTACCACGAAAGTAGACGCTGACTCACTTTAAACAAAAAAGTATAGGGGAGACCGGGGCTGGTTTGCGGTGTTTTCAGTTTCCCTTTTTTAGCGCTTTTATGTTGATAGATCTTGCAAAATAGAACATGTCGCTGTTTCCAACATCCCTGAATTTTATCAAAGTTTTTGTTGCATTGACCGCTAATTTACCCCAGCCCCGGATTAAGTTATCGGTATGTATGAATACGCCAGAAAATGGAGATTCAATTACATCAAAGGTTTGTGCTGAAAGCCTTTTCAATAAAATTGTATATTAACCGACAATCGCCAATATATTTCAATCTCAATACCCCGGCATTTTTTTCGAAATTCTTCAGGCGATTGGCCGAAGTAAATATCCCCTACATTGACGCGATACACAAAGTTTTACTTTGGAGTGAATTTCAAAAATAAAAATATGCGTCACCGCCAACTTACTCCAAACGCATATTTTACAAAAAACTATTTAAAAAATAACTTTAATCCATGGATAGATTTAATATCTATACGGATACCGAAAGCTATTTTTACACACTCTCGACAAATATAATCAATTGGGAAATAAATTTAAAATCACCCTAAATAACACAAAGTGTTTAAAATTTAAATAAATTACTTGGTATGCTCGAAAACACAATGTAGGCTACAACTTCTACAAAACAAAATGTTTTTTAACAAAAACACATTGGATAATAGGTTTCACTTAACTTGAGGTACACAATGATAGGCAGTGCCATATGTCTAATAGAAACGAAGACAGAGGGATTGTGCCCCGGGCTCCCCCAATATTTAATTAACTTAATCAGCATGAGTTCGATGTTATCTTCATTATATTTTGAAATGTTGATGGAATGGGTTTGGAAGTGGGTTAGTAGAGTGGGAGTGGAGGATGCGTCAGAAATGCTTCATCTTATTTCGGTATACGGGGTGGATGAAGGAAATGCGGGTGGTCCAGAGGGAGAGGAGTGATGAAGGAGCGAGGTGTGCTGGCAAGGGAAGGGGAGGAGGGGATGGATGCTGAGTGGACACAATGTTCATCCGTAAATGTTGCCTTTCATTTGAGACTTTGTTTGAGAACATCGGTTCAGTCATCACCGAAAAACCGACATGACTTAAATTGTGGAATATGCCCGGAACCCGGGACTTCCGGAACCATCGATAGTGGACAATATATCCAAAGAATGTTTGATTGGCAATCAGTGAGCTAGGCGAGCGAATCGAACTAATTTGGTGACCGTTTCAATAGTTTTTAACCTCTGCGGTGTTACGATTGTACCGAATTATATGGGAAATTCCAGTGTAACCGTAGTAACCAACCTGTAACTCCGGAACCAAGACTCAGAACTGAATGAAATTCAGCAGCAGTCAATGGCATTACTGTATCTTTCATTTGAAATCAAGTTTGTAAAAATCGGTAGATAATTCGCTGGGTAATAGGTGTGATATTAGCTTAGGAACTTGGCGAGTTCTCCGGAGGCATCATGAACCATAATAGGTGGCCAATGTGGTTAAAACTGCTTTGATTGATCATTGGTGATCCAGACCCGCAAACTAGAGTAATGTTGAATCCATTTTAATATGTTTTACATCATTTGGATATCATGGTTGTACCAGTTTATATGGGAATTTGCTGTGTGACCGCACTCTTCAACCCCTTAACTCCGGAACCGGAAGTCGGATCAACTAAAAATTTAATAGCAGCTTATGGGAGCGTTATACCTTTCATTATACCATTCGTTATACCTAAGTTTGTGAAAATCGGTTCAGCCATTATTGCGATTTTATAGGTTACAGCGCCCGTGAATGTCGTCTTCTTTTAGGCGGGCAAATCCCGAAGTTGACTGGTTGAATGGCTCAAATACGAGAATGCCTGCAGATTTGAAAAATCTTGTTCCGAGAAAGCCGCCATTTTGGAAGTCATTTTTGACACCTTACACTCGATAATTTTTATTTTATAAATGAAACCTTAATAAACATTTTGCAGAATGGTGCACATGTGTAAGTCATTCTATTGCTTCATAAAAATTGTTAAACATTAGGTACTTTTTGCTACAATTATATAAGAGGACCCCCTGAATACAGCACGAAGGACAACCCAAAGCAGTTTTGGTCTTACCTGCGAAACAAAACGTTCCTCCGGTGGAATCCCGGAAAGCGTCAACTATCGAGACAGGACATCAACGTCACCAGCGGAGATGGCGGTTTCGTAATTATGCCATTTGGATAGTAAGTTAGATTTTCACAAAATCCCCACCAAACCGAATTTCTGACTACGCCGCTGACTCCAAGTAAGTAGAAACAAAGTCGTTCTACACTCGTCCACAAGAAACTTCTTCGAATGCTGCCTATCTATTATAATACATCGATAATCCGATTTGATCAGCCCCCAATTTTATCGGCCTCATATGAAAATATGTTTGATGGGTTCTAGCAGACAAACAAGGCTGAATTTGAGTAAATCCTTTCTTGACCATGTTTTCCTTATCTTAAAGATGCAAATATGTAAAAATAAAAAAAATCTTTTTTTTAAATTTTTGCGCTGGAAGTCTATATTTAATAATCAGAAATAGTTATTACACTACATCAAGGGAAGGGAAGAATATTTTCACAGCTTCAGTTTAATAAGAAGAAAAAATGGTTGTACCAGTTTATATGGGAATTTGCTGTGTGACCGCACTCTTCAACCCCTTAACTCCGGAACCGGAAGTCGGATCAACTAAAAATTTAATAGCAGCTTATGGGAGCGTTATACCTTTCATTATACCATTCGTTATACCTAAGTTTGTGAAAATCGGTTCAGCCATTATTGCGATTTTATAGGTTACAGCGCCCGTGAATGTCGTCTTCTTTTAGGCGGGCAAATCCCGAAGTTGACTGGTTGAATGGCTCAAATACGAGAATGCCTGCAGATTTGAAAAATCTTGTTCCGAGAAAGCCGCCATTTTGGAAGCCATTTTTGACACCTTACACTCGATAATTTTTATTTTATAAATGAAACCTTAATAAACATTTTGCAGAATGGTGCACATGTGTAAGTCATTCTATTGCTTCATAAAAATTGTTAAACATTAGGTACTTTTTGCTACAATTATATAAGAGGACCCCCTGAATACAGCACGAAGGACAACCCAAAGCAGTTTTGGTCTTACCTGCGAAACAAAACGTTCCTCCGGTGGAATCCCGGAAAGCGTCAACTATCGAGACAGGACATCAACGTCACCAGCGGAGATGGCGGTTTCGTAATTATGCCATTTGGATAGTAAGTTAGATTTTCACAAAATCCCCACCAAACCGAATTTCTGACTACGCCGCTGACTCCAAGTAAGTAGAAACAAAGTCGTTCTACACTCGTCCACAAGAAACTTCTTCGAATGCTGCCTATCTATTATAATACATCGATAATCCGATTTGATCAGCCCCCAATTTTATCGGCCTCATATGAAAATATGTTTGATGGGTTCTAGCAGACAAACAAGGCTGAATTTGAGTAAATCCTTTCTTGACCATGTTTTCCTTATCTTAAAGATGCAAATATGTAAAAATAAAAAAAATCTTTTTTTTAAATTTTTGCGCTGGAAGTCTATATTTAATAATCAGAAATAGTTATTACACTACATCAAGGGAAGGGAAGAATATTTTCACAGCTTCAGTTTAATAAGAAGAAAAAATTCATATTCAGTCAATGTCCCCATTTTGTCAGCCTAAAATACACCATTCTCTGAGGATATTTTCTTTCAATTGCATCGAGCTACACAAATTTTCAGGTGGTTTTCAAGGGGTTATTTTATCGACTTCTTCCAAAATTTGGCGAACCTATTCCAATTCGTGCGATAGTTTATGTTAAAAGGGTATTCTAAATTAATTGGTATACTTAAGGGTTTATATGTTGCAGATAGAGAAAATTCATAAATTTTCAACTATTACAAAATCTTCTTAAACAACTGTTCCTAACATGATTATGTAAATTATAAAGTATTTGAAAATTTTTAATTGAAGTGACGGAAGGTTATCGAAAAGTTTCGTGAAAAAGAAAGTTCCACTAATGATAATGATTTTCCCTAACGGGTTTCGAGAGTTTTTATTTGTTCTTTGGTATTAGGATTAGGACGAAAACTACATATTAAGAAGACTGATATCTCTTTCCTTCCACCGAGAACCGACAGAGGTTACAGCGCCTCTATTGGAAGAAGGTAGGAAGCTTAATGTAAAAATGTATATGTGTGTGTGCATCACTATGGAAAGTACCATCTTTACCCGCAAGTGGCGTCCCGAACAGAGTCTGATATCAAATTGAGAACTAACCTTGATGCTGTGATGTAGTAGGGAATGATTGCTCAGGTTGTTATCATTTTGGCCGTTTAACCGGTTAAAAAATCGAAAGCAGAAAAATTGCACTATGACATCAAACAGAAAACTATTTATGCTATCAGTGAAAGCAAATTGAAAACTAATTGAGATGGTGAAATATTTCATTGATAACAACATAAGTAATCAATTTGATGTTTGTCAAAGAAATATAAACAAGCATTTTTTTCTAAAAAATATTAGCACATCACAATGAGATCAAAATATGATGTCATATCTGAAAAAGTTTAAACTGATATCAAAATAAGATTTCAATTTGATGCTTGATATCAAAATATGTTGTCTATTTGCTGTAATTTTGATGTTGGACTTTGCTTGGGGTTGCTGTTACTGTCTCCGGATTCTGCACTACTGGGAAGTCATTTTTAGAAAAAGTCGATATCGAAGTAAAGTCTAAACTATGCACGCATGCATTTCAGAGGTAGCGAGATATCAAGAGCTGAAATTTTAGTGCTTAGTTCTCAGCCGCGTTGGGAATTTGAGTAAACGTATTGAGTATGAACTTCAAATCCATTCGAAAATTTGTTTTTCGAATTTATGTGACTCAGCACAACATATAACATATAACCCCTTTAGGAAAATTCAGCTTTCCCTACACAATGCATCGATTGAAGAATTTATATATGTTATTAACGGAGCATTAGCAATAATTCGTTTGTATTTCTATTTTATGGCCCATTTTTCCGCGTTTCCATTTAATTGGTTCAACCTTTGAGATTTCTTGCACTGATATTGTCCTATGCTAATTTGAGCGATTCTCTGAGTCCTGCCACTATCCCATATAGTATGTGTTATCAAAAACATCGCGAAGCATCAAGTTCTAAATGTTCTCAATCGATATAATACCCGAAGAAAGCGATAAGTGTTATAAGAAATGTATCATCACACTGTTAGGTGGATTAAAAGCGTTTTTCTTGCAAAAATCACAAAATAATGGTTATTTTCATATTAACGTCCCAAAACCGCATACTATTTTTGGCAAAAGAACATAACATGGCATATAATTAGCAAGGGCTATTTTTTTCCTTCTAGAACGATTCAAAAAATGAAAATCTGCTGAAAAATAATTGTAGCAAATTTTTTGAGGCCGAAAAGGTTCAAAATTTAGATTTTATTGGTCAACTTCTATGTGCTTGACAAATATTCTGATCAACAACAGGTACTAACAAGTATTCTATTTAAAAAACACTATCACTAACTTTGATCAGAATATTTGTTAAGCATCAATAGAAGAAGTCGATCAATAAAATCTAAATTTTGAACGTTTAATTTTACTCTGGAGTATTTTTCGCATTTTTGAAGAAAATATATAAATACCGGTACTGAGAGTGTCAGTACCGTAATAACGTTGCTCGCTAAAATGGTCGGTACTAGATACCCTAGCTGCAGACGTTTATTCAGACACTCGTTCAAAAAAATTTCCTAGTTAACTGTCAGAATTCAAACCACAGTTACAGAAAGCCTGCCAAACCAGATATTTCTTAGCGAACTTTTACAGCTTCATGTGCTTAAAAATGTCTATCACCTCTTCCTGTTACCGTCACGTTGGTGGTAATTGGTTTGACCAGTTTTTTGTTTTTTGTTAATTCAGTGTGTGAGTTCAGCAATTCGCGAAGCTCGAGCAAAATTTTCGCATGATGCTCTCTTCGTATCTCATCTTTTAGCAAATGATTTCATCTAATGCGGTACATTAATTCATTCCGAGATCTGACGCGCTGCGCGACTTTCATTGGATTCGATAGTTGGTAGATGATAAACTGAATGGTTTCATGCTGATACTAAAAAGGAGGATGTAAGTTGGACACAACTCTCTTTAAATCCCATTCATAATTATTAATACGAGAAAAACAAAAAAATCAAAATATACGTAGACTTTTGCAAAACCACGCCTCCCCCCTTATAGACAAACGTAGACTTTTGCTAGACCCCTCCGTCCCCCCTATAAGTCTACGTAGTCTAAGAGCGGCACCTAAGAATAAAACTACCGTTTTGAAATGTTATCACCAAGTAGCAACTTGCCACTAGCCGGCGCTACGGGCCTTGCGTGCAAACATGTATTCAATGCATTGGTAATTCCCGCATGCGAAATTGTATCCAATGGGGATTTTCAACATATTTTCATTTAAATGTTTACACAGGGTTTTCGGGAAAGTTTGCTTTAGCTTATATGTTTGTTTTATGTGGTTTTAGTTACACCAGCCATTTAGTGTTCGGCAGCAAACTGTACCTTGACTTATAGAGTCCTGTTTCATTCACCTTCAATAACGTGGGAGCAGGAACTCATTGGACCAATTCGTGGCTGAAGATACTTCAATCCGTGAAATATATTCAGTGTAACTAAATCGGACATCGACACATTAAATCTGATTCAATTTTAAATATAATTAATACACTGTTGCAAATGAATTCATACTATTTATAAAATCTGACGAACCCCGTATCTAAAACACGCTACCAATTTCTTCTTCATTTACAGTTATACCGTATCCTTAGGACTGATAGATACCTTAGTTAGAAAATTCAACACCATACGAGAATCAGTGGAGAACCAACAGAGTTTGGTGCTTTCCCTGCTGGCTTCGCTCGGTCTGCTGACGAAGCTTGCGGAACTGTGTCCGAGGGGTAAGTCTAGTTTAAACCAACGGTTCCTACATCCGCGTAACATGATCTGTTTTCCGTTCCATCCGCAGGTCCTGACGTTACCAAATTTCTGCTAACGGTCAAAACGACGGAACTGTTCGGAACGATCTCGTTGTTGTACGCGGCCATCGTGCCTATCGGTAAGACAGTCCATCAAACGATTTCCTAGCGCTGCTGCTGCTGTTGCAGCAAAAGTTCGATGTTTTGTTTTTCCCCATCTGGCTCTCGAGCTACATATTTGCTTTCGAAGTGTTTGCCTTTCAAGTTTGCTCCGTTTTTGTTTGAATAATCCGTTGACTTTCATGTGGCCGGGGGTGCAAACGAAAACACACTCGCACACACAAGGGAAGCTCTATTTGCCCCCATCGGAGGCGCTCAGTTCGGAACGTGAGAATAGCTTAATTTCGGTAATTCCAATACGTTTTTATGTGTGCTTTTCTCATCCTATTCAGTTCCTGCGGGCCTTTTATTTAAGCGGAGGCTGCAAGAATCTAAGTGGGAAAGAGTCCACCATCACGTCTTTGATGGTTCAGGCAATTTATTGCACCGATACCGGGCCCTGCCGTTGTTTTGGACGGTAGCATATTTTTCGTGTCATTCCCATGTTTTGCTGGTAGCTCACCTACCGGAAATGAGATAATTTAATTAAAGTTATTATGATTTCATTCTATGCCGGTCGAATTTCTTTTAAAATAACCCCTTCATACAGCATTTGGTCGCTTCGCTAAGTAATTAGAGTAATTACCTGTGCTAACGGTGGCCCTGAATATACATCACGAGTTGTTTGGAACATCGTTTTAATAGCAATTTTTCATCTTGTTTTATGTGTTTTCCTCTTTTTTTAGGTTCACTAATATAAAAACGACAGAATAGTGTGTTTGATTGTTTTATACTATCCGCAGGTGAATGCATTCCACCGAGAACAATTTCGCTGGCGGCGGCTACCTTTAATCTTCTGGTAACACTGGCCAATCTGGACATTGCGACATTTCAGGTAAGGTTTTCTGGTTGTGCATACCATTGCAATACATGCACGTCTTCTCTATTAGATTTATGCATATTTTGGTTTCTTGTTGTTATTGGGATTTTTGGCTAACGTTTGACACATGTCTTAAAGTGGATTTTGTGGATTTGGAACATTTTTTTGTTAAAAGGGTTAAGAAAAGACAAATCTTCACCATCATGACCATAAATGCAGCTACATTCTTATTATAATGGAATTAAACGGAAGACATCTGTCTTAAGAGCGCTAATTGTAAAATTCTACTAAATAACTCAGAAAGTTTAGATTTTTTTTGTTTGTAGAAGTATCTTTTTTTATTTATTTTTATTTATTCTTATGAACTGGCAAAATTCCCGAATATTACTCCTTCTTTTAAACCTGTTGTAGTTTATTGATGAACGACCACAAACCTTCGGAATCCAAATAACAGTCGATGATCACAAAAATTTCAATAATATTAGACCTTCTAATAGTACATGAACAATCAAATTTAGTTCAATTCATTAGGTTGACTAAATCGTGTCTTCGCCGTATTTCGAACTGTACTGCCAAACTCACCGAGATTGTTGGCCATGTCCAGGTCCGAAAGTCTTCCGAGTAAACTAATTTCGTTGTTGAGTTTTTTTTTGACCACCTAGGGAACTATCAAAGGGCATTAATATGCATGGGGAATACGCATGGTTTTGTCGGAGTGGAATGATGACTGTTGAATCATATGTTTGAGGGTTGAGAATTGATAGTATTTTTTTTGGGGACAAATTTATCCTTTGGAGTTTCCAGTAAAGTAGAACAACATTTTGGAAGGTTCAGTTCTTCATCTCGAAAGATACTTAACAAAAACTTTGTAGCATCTATAGATAAGGTAAAACTGGGACACGAAGTGAGCAAGCAAACATTTCAATGGTTTAGTAGGTTCCTCTTCTACTAATGTGCTCAATACTTCTCATCCGTCATTAAGGCCGCATCTAATTTTCGACCTATCTTTCAAATCTTGTTCGAATGTATTGTCGTTTGCATAATCAGATGCGCGAGGGTTTGTGTTTTGTGATTCAATCTCATTCGAACGTTTTCCGGATCATCATATTCCATGCACTGCCAATAAAGTAGTCGTACTTTCCATCTACTAGACATTTTACGTCTTCCAAGTTCCCGAAAAATATGATTCTAGCTTACCTTAAAACTTCCACGAATTTGCTGTTTGAACTCGGTTAAAAACATTTTTGAGCCACTTTACAATGTAATGAGAAAAGTATTCTTATCTTGTGATCCTCGTGTCAATTTCCAATCGACTATATATCGGCCGACTGTTTGGAGCTCAAATTGCTGTCGATTAGGAAACAAGTAATCATTCTCCTAACTTACTTACTCTTCTTACTCTGCTGAAACTGGGGTTGCATGAGTTAGAAGGGTTTGAAAAGAGACACCCGTGAAGATCGCTTAACAGATCATCTTTCAGCGCAATCGAATAGTGACCTTTCTCCAATTATGCCTGCACTCGATAATGAGCCGAAGCATTGTTGTAGAGAACACCACTGCGATTGTGCTCGTTGTCGTCAATTTTAATCAAAAATTTTCCCATTTTAAAGAATTAGAAGGACCACGTTTCTCGCAACTGCCAGTATTCACACCTGATATTGTGCGAAGTGACTCAATTTTCGATTCCCCCAAAATCCGAAATGGATCTACACGGTTTAATAAAAAATACTGGGAATTTACAATATAGCATAGTCCACACAATTAAATCTCATTTTTTCTAATACCTATTCAAAATTGAATCATCACACAGTGGAACCGCGAGAGACGTTTGAACGATCAAAGACGATGTACTTATGATCAGATAACGAAGTCTGTTTGTCAACTCATGCGCAATACCGTCACAGCAGAGAGTTACATCTAACACCTCTTTTCTGTCAGATCGTGCAAATGTTGGGGGATTTCATACATTAAGTATATGCATATTTGTGCTGCTTAACTAGTCCATCAATTCGGTGCTTCTCAAATTGATATTTGAGATTCCCCAAATTATGTGGTGGGTTTGAAACTTTGAAACCTGGTAGCGTCGCCAGGAATTTCATTTTTTGCAATTTATAATCTTCCGAAATGAAACCATTTTCAGTCATTTTCTCAGTAGAACATATACTGCACCTAAGACTAATTTATTTCAATTTTATTAAATAAATAAAGAATAGGGTAAAGTGGCTCGAAACCGATCCGATAAGCAAAGTATATGCCAAAAGTGTTTTAAAAATCTTTATTTGGTTTAAAATGTTTGTGGATTTTTTGAACAAATCATTTCCTGACATTTTAAGTAGCTGCACAAGGTAGTAGGTTTCTATTTGTTGGAGATAATGAAAGTGTATAAATTCGTCATTGTACACCCAGGTTTTTTTACACGGTTTTTTGCGCGGTTTTTTACGAGGTTTTTTTTCGCGGATTTTCCAATTAACGCGGTTTTTTTACGCGGATTTTCCAATTAACGCGGTTTTTTACGCGGATTTTCCAATTAACGCGGTTTTTGCAAAAATGTTCTAATTCCTTTTGAATGCAAAAGACTTAGACTTTTTTCTGAAAAAAATTTCTAAGTCCTTTTAAATGCAAAGAATTTAGAAGAATTTTGGCAGTTTTTATTTTGCGCGGATTTCGCCATTAACACGGGTTTGGCAAAAAATATTCTAAGCCCTTTTGAATGCAAAAGACTTAGAAGATTTTCGGAAAGATGGAAGAGACGGGTCTGGAAGATTCCTTATGGCCCGCACCCCAACAATATGGGTATTTTCGGAATGGTCTTGAAGAGTAGGTTCCAGAAATTGATTTTTGACGCCATTTTGAAATCAAAGATGGATATTTATGGCGACTTCCGGTTTAGCGAAATTCGCTATAACCTAATTAATATGGGTATTTTTGGAATGGTATTGGCAAGTAGGTATCAGAAATTTATGTTTGGCGCCATTTTGAAATCCAAGGTGGCGACTTCCGGTTTAGCGAAATTCGCCATAACCCAATCAATATGGGTATTTTCGGAATGGTCTTGACGAGTAGTAGACAAAGATCTATGTTTGACGCCATTTGAATTCCAAGATGGCGACTTCCGGGTTAGCCACATTCACTATAACCCAGTCAATATGAGTGTTTTTGGAATGATCTTAACGAGTTTGATTTTTGACGCCATTTTTAAATCTAAGATGGCGATTTCTGATTTCGCGAAATTCGCTATAACCCAATCACTATTGGTATATTTGGAAGTTGATGTTGTAGTACAAATAGTTTTAATTAAACAGTTGAATTTACTTAAATTTAAGCAATATGTTTAATTTGAATAAACTCAAACCCCCAACTCACACCACATACGTCTCTTTCTTCTCTCTCTACCATTCTCACCGCACTTTTCTGGATGAACACATAAAAATATTTTGCATTTTACTGGTTTATGATTAGATCTTATATTTGAGAAGTGGTTAAGACGATTGCCCAAATTTTTCGTGCGAGAATTTCGGTAAACCGGGAGTCGCCATATAGAATTTTAAAATGACGGCAAACATCGACGTTTGTCTGCTACTCGTCAAAACCATTCCAAAAATACCCATACTGATTGGGTTACAGCGAATTTCGCTAAACCGGAAATCGCCATCTTGGATTGCAAAATGGCGTCAAAAATCAATTCTGGCACCAACTCTTCAAGACCATTCCAAAAATATCCATATTGATTGAGTTATAGCGAATTTCGCTAAACCGGAAGTCGCCATCTTTGATTTCAAAATGGCGTCAAAGATCAATTTCTGGCACCAACTCTTCAAGACCATTCCAAAAATATCCATATTGATTGAGGTATAGCGAATTTCGCTAAACCGGAAGTCGCCATCTTTGATTTCAAAATGGCGTCAAATATCAATTTCTGACACCTACTCTTCAAGACCATTCCGAAAATATCCATGTTGATTGAGTTATAGCGAATTTTGCTAAACCGGAAGTCGCCATTTTTGATTTCAAGATGGCATCAAAAATCAATTTCTGGCACTTACTCTTCAAGACCATTCCAAAAATTCCGAAAATACCCATATTGATTGGGTTACAGCGAATTTCGCTAAACCGGAAATCGCCATCTTGGATTGCAAAATTGCGCCAAAAATCAATTTCAGGCACCAACTCTTCAAGACCATTCCAAAAATATCAATATTGATTGAGTTATAGCGAATTTCGTTAAACCGGAAGTCGCCATCTTTGATTTCAAAATAACATTGAAAATCAATTTCTGGCGCCTACTCCTCAAGACCATTCCGAAAATACCCATATTGATTGGGTTATAGCGAATTTCGCTAAACCGGAAGTGACCATCTTTGATTTCAAAATTACGCCATAAATCAATTTCTGGCACCTACTCTTCAAGTCCATTCCGAAAATACCCATATTGATTGGGTTATAGCGAATTTCGCTAAACCGGAAGTCGCCATCTTTGATTTCAAAATTACGTCAAAAATCAATTTCTGGCACCTTCTCTTCAAGACCATTCCGAAAATACCCATATTAATTTCGCTAAAACCGGAAGTCGCCATCTTCGATTTGAAAATGGCGTCAAAAATCAATTTCCGGAACCTACTCTTCAAGACCATTCCGAAAATACCCATATTGTTGGGGTGCGGGCCATAAGTCTTTTGCATTCAAAAGGACTTAGAATATTTTTATTTGCAAAAACCGTGTTAATGGCGAAATCCGCGCAAAAACAAACTTCCAAAAATATTCTAAGTCTTTTGGTGAGAATTTTTTTTTGCGCGGATTTTTGAATTAACGCGGTTTTTTTACGCGGATTTTCCAATAACGCGGTTTTTTACGCGGATTTTCCAATTAACGCGGTTTTTTACGCGGTTTTTTTACGCGGTACGTTTCCCCCGCGTAAAAAACCTGGGTGTACTTTTTATTTTTATTTCAGAATATTCAGCTGTCTTAAATGTATTTTGCATGTTTTGAGCAAAACGAAAAGATTTGGGAATTTTTTAACGCATTTTTGTCACGTATTATTATTTTACACTTATTTTAAAAATAATGCTTTCTTTGAAGAAGAACAAGCATTTTTTCGTTCTTCTTTGTTTATTTTTTTTGTTGCTATTCTTTCTACTTTTTTGGTTTTTGTTCAGTTTATGTTCTTGAGATTCTTTTTTTTCTGTTTGACGTCTTCTTGTGTTTTCTTTTTCTGTCTTCTTTCGCTTTGGTTGTTTCTTCTGTTCCTTTTTCTTTTCGGTTACTTTTCTTCATTTGTTGCATCTTCGTGAACTTCTTCTTATTCATTTCTTTCGTGAAAATTTGGACGTTGTTGGTCGGTCATTAAAACATAAATAAATACTCGAAAACTCGCATGCAAAGTCTAGAAAGCGCGGTGGTTGGTTTCGAATGACTACGACTATTCTTTAAATGTGATTTGTCATTTACAGAATAAATTTAGTATAATTTTATAACTGTGTTTTAAAGTCTAGGCCTTAAGGAATCTAACCAACCTACCTTTAGATTTTTAAAAGAAAGAAACAGCATTATTAACGCAGGCTCCAAAAACTAAAAATGGTGCTTAACCATAGGTTAGAATACGGGAAGAGAATGTTGTCATAGCTCAAAATTGTTGGCTTTCAAAAACCACCACCGATGAATTCGACGGCAGCATGAGACCTGAGAAAGGTCGGGGGTTCGGTTTGGGATCACCGGTCGGTTTCGGACCACCTAAATCGGCATAAAAGCAACGACCAAATTAAAAGAACGGAAATTGCTTAGTATTTTTTATCAAGTCGGTATTAACAAAAAACGCATGCAAAGTCGATCAATCAACCTTACAGCATCGTTCGGTACTATGAAGTTCCAGGGTTTTCCAAGCATAGTTTTTTGGATATAAAACAAATACCGTAAATTCGGTTTGACGAAGGGCTTCTGGTTTTTTTTCACCCCGTAACAGGACAACTGAGTGCCCGCAAAACCGAAATGCTCTTAACCAGTGCTTCTCAACCTGGGGTCGGCGGACCCCTAGGGGGCCGCAAAGTCATTGCTGGGGGTCCGCGAAGAAAAAAATATATTTTCCGAGTGTAGATTGGAATTTCAAGTCTTGTTTCCTAACAAACGAAAAATAACATATTGATAGCATACAAAATCGATGTTTATCCGTGGGGGTCCGCAGCAACCCAGGGCAATTTCTAAGAGGTCCGTGGTACGAAAAAGGATGAGAATCGCTGCTCTTAACAATGGCATTTTTATCCGATCTGGACATAGTTGGATGTTTTGGTTTTATGAACTCATCTACTTTTAGAATCCGTAAAATGCATATGGTTCCTGGTAAACGGATTTCCGGAGGCATTTTATTTGTGAATTTTAGAAATACTAGCAATATGGGTGTTCAAAATACTTGGAATCGACTTAGAAACCTACCATGGTTATGGAACCATTTGATGAGTTGACCCCGGAACGGTCTTTTCGGAGAAGGTACCCGCAAGGCCGTGAGTGACCATTCCGAGGTCAAATCGTCATATGATCCCGTAAGGTTAAGAAACGAATTTCTGAAACAATTTCATGAATTTTAATTCCTATAATACTGGGATTTTATTAGAATTTACAAATCGTGTCCCATTACTGAAATATGCCTCTTGAAATCCGGATTAATGGGAACCAGATGCATCCGTTCAATTTCATATATTCTACAAGTGGATAATTTCCTGAATTCAGGCCTTCCAAAAGTGTTCTAAATCGTTTAAAAATCGTCATAATGCTGAAGCTTTGAATTTGCGGGTACGGCATAGGCGGGGATGCTGCAGCAACGGCGATTCGTCCTCGCGAAGGTTATTTGACACGTGGCGATACGTGCAGGGACGCTAGAAATGAGAACCTTCTACTGAACGCGTTTGAAGTGATGGAAACAGTATTATGACGAACATCTAAATGCTGAATCAGTGGGCGATGATAGTAGTGCGCGAATCAACCCGTGGCACACTGACACCTCTCCATACAAAGTTTTGACAAAATTATTATAATTGGATTATGTGACTAAAAATTGGATTTTTAACTAATTTTGGATTGCTGAATCCATTTCTGCTATCAGTTTTGAAATTCCTTAATTCTTTTTTCGACTACTCTGTTGTAAACCAGTTTGAAGGCGTTGGTCGTTACAGGGTTAATATTCATGTTAATAATAGTAGTCAATCGCATTGGATTGCATAAATGGTAGACAAAAATAGTAAAAATCACTAATTTTTCAGTAATATGATGAATTTTTCAGTAATATGTAGCCAATTTGTAAGAAGATTTATGAGCTATAGGACGTGATTTCATAGCCTTTCTTCACGTGAGAAAGGCAAAAAAGTTGCAATAATTTAAAAGTGATGCAATTTGATTTCGTACACCCTTTACTAAATAGTAGCACTGTACGGGGATAGAAGAAGCGTACCGAATATATATTGGTAGAGCGTTAGCCATTTTTAGTTGAAAGAACTAAGACAAAAATCAACAAGTGCAATACTGTAATTTTGTGATTGCGGGGTTTTCCGTGAATTATACATCGAAAGCTACTATTTGGCGCACTTAGTATTATCATATTCTGCAAACATCAACAGTGGATGGTTTTCCGTTATCCGAGCTTTCAATTTTGATTGCTGAATTTAGCTCTCGAAATTGTTTTATCCACTTTCAATATTTTTTCTACCGAGAAACACACAGTGTAAATAAGAGCTGCGCATCCGTGAAATATTTTTCAAATCAGAATCAAGGCATCGCCAGCAGCAGTCAGAGCATCGCCGTGAATGTGTATGTGCTTTATATTATAATAAAAGAAATATTCTGACTGAAAGCGTACTTGGTTTCAACAAGTTTCGCACACAAATCTCACCATCGATCGATGAGTTCCTCCAAGCACTTGAAGCTGAAAGTATTCCAAGCCCGTCAAACCTAATTAAAATCTTCACTCAAAAACAATATTTATCCAGTTGTTGAAAGCTTGAAATGGAAACTTCTAATCAAGGCAGACTGTATCGAAAAATTTCGTCACGCCTTTCGGCTGGTGACTAGTATGTAGGATGTAGCCGGTACACCAGTAGCAATCTCGTTCAAACGTTCAGCTCACCCTTTGTTTGCAGAATAACACAATCACGCAACAAGTCAGCCAGTTGTAGCGGATCTGATGGGCCGTATCTGAAATACGCCATCCTCCAATAAATAGCTGAGATTCGTTTCGGTCGTGATTACTGAAGATGTTTTGGTAGCATTTTAAATCACTTGCTGTGCTGAGTAAACAGTCGTTGGATCTGCGACAGCAGCGTTACGATATCTATAGATAAAAATTGCAAACGATTTTCTCTCGTGATACATTTTGGATTTTTCACGAAACGCGATGTCAGCTACCGAATTTGGCATATTCAATTATTCATTTCCAATTTAACTTTTCGATTCTTATCCCGTAAACTTATTTGGTACAATTCGCCTCAATGAGTTTATCTATTTCTTATACTTGTTCGCGGTGCTTTGGCTTCTAGTAGAAGACAACCTTACTTACACGTAGCATTAAGCATTAAACGCGCAAATTGGTACTCATTAAAATTTGTGAAATTCGTCTGTGAATCTAATCAAAAGTCTTTTTCAATTGTGAATTATATACTTACACCTCATAGTCGAATTCAAGCACTAAGCTCGTTTTAGTATTTCTCAAAATGCGATGCTTGCTCAAAGATCGAAAAGCAATATATTTGGCAAATATTTATTTTTTGCAATGTGGGCTTCTAGCTGCTGTAACATACCCATCGAACATCACCGTTGGTTAGTAATTTAATTTAGATAAAAAGTTCGTCTTCTCATTTATTGATGGCAGCTCGAAATTATCGGAAAAACCAACCAAACTCGACGAAACTTTGGAGTTCACTTCATCGGTGCTCGAAGTTATTGCAGTTGTACTGTTGCCATATGAATAACTGTCCCTTGTGACATGGGGTTCCTTGTATACATGGGACAATTATGCGTAGAGCGGCAGTATAGTACCGACCAAATAAGGGAGCCGACAATTTTTCTGATCCTTACCGACTAGTAATAGAATAATTTGCTGCCAGGTTGAATTAAAAGATAAAGGTTTTCTTTATGAAATAATTCGTGTACATCGGAAAAATTATTTTTTCCAGCTTAAAATCATAGTTATAATCTCATGACCTACATCAGAAATTCCAGCAAGACTAAATAGAAAAAAATTATGTCGACCATTTTCAATTTAATATAGCATATTTGACAACACTGGAACCAAAAATAACTATTTTTCTAGATTCCTTGACTCATTTCCTTCGAAATGCATCGCACCGATTGTTTATAGACCAAATGAAGCCAATGACATGAATAAAAGTTAATAATTCACATTTTTTTTCTATGGTAAATTTTCCATGCAGTGGAATTTTTCATGCACGATTATGACACGCCATACAAATTTTGTCATCAATGACACGTGATAGTGCGACTTTTGTTTGCATTATAGTAAAAATTTGCAACAGTCGACCGATCTTCGTAGTATTTGAGAGATTAACCCTCCGGCACTCGCGCCGTTGTATTTTGTGCAACACCTTCCGAAATTCTAGCGAAATCTTCTTCCAGCACTAGCGGCTGCTCATTCGGGGAGCCACCCGTGCGAGTGCCGGAGGGTTAATACAGAATAGATAGAAGTGTCAATTGTCTTCTTTGAATTGTTTATACCATTTATTAGTTTCAAGATATTCAATCTCAAACTTTACAAATCGTTTTTCTCGAAATGTGCTAAATGGCGCTTGTCATAAGAAATCACAACAGTGACGAAGTGGCGCTCTCTCTTGGTGTGCTGTTAAGTTGCCTTAACAGTTTTATATATATATATATATATATATATATATATATATATATATATATATATATATATATATATATATATATATATATATATATATATATATATATATATATATATATATATATATATATATATATATATATATATATATATATATATATATATATATATATATATATATATATATATATATTGCTTCGGATCAAATAAGATGTTTTAATGTAATTTTGGAACACCGAATTCGTTTTTGATATTAAACTACATTGAAAATAAACATTGGGGTGGCTCAAAAATATTTATCTTGTTGAAACGTCAATCATCAATTTTTTTAGAATTTTTCGGGTGCCAAATCGATTTTGATATTAAAACTTATTAGGAAAAACTTTAATTACTCATAAAGGTGGCTCAAAAAATAATTTGGTCGTGAAGGTTCATAATGTCTTTAAAGAAAAGCTTTGAATTTGTGTTTAGATAATTAAATATATTTAAAATTAACTTTACTAGTAATTAGGGTGACTCAAAAATAAATATTTTTCTGTATGAATCAAATGATTTTTTCAGTAAAAATTATTGTATGCTGAATTTATTTTAAATGTTGGAACGAATAAATATTTATCTGAATATGTAGTTAAGGTTATTAAGTTTTAACGGGTCAAATAATATGTTTTTAATATTTTGGGAACATTGAAATTATTTCTGGTTTAATTGATATAAAAAATACATTCACTGATTAGTAGGGTAGTTAACGTATAGTTTTTCGTGTCAGTTCAAATAATAAAAGCTGAAAGCTTTTTCCAAATTTTTAGTTTTTTTACAATTTATTTTATTTTTGGTTTATCTATTTTTTCGTTATTCGGTCGTACGAGTGTGTTGAAGTTTCGTGACTTACAGCAATTGAAAGTTGATTTGTGAAAGTAATAGTGAAGTTTTTGGTTTTACTTGACGTTATCACGCTCAATTTTTTCGGCAAAAGCGACCTCTTCTGGTGGATAGCTGAGTTATCACATGTTGCATGCAAGCGTTATTTCGTCGCTCAAAAGTATGGCTTGTACCACCTGCTCGAAAGTCGTTAATGATTCTCAGCGAATCACCTGTCGTGGGTACTGCGGAAATTCGCTCCACATGATATGTGTCAAGATGGATTATGATATTCGAGACGTCTTTGGAATTCACTCACGGAATTTATTCTGGATGTGTGCCGAGTGTGCTGATTTGTTTAGTAATGATAATTTTCGTACAATGGCTTCTCGTTGTTGCGAGAATACAATGCCCCACGACAATTACCTGAAATCTTTTAAGAAGGATATAGCTGATTTGAAGCATATCATAAAATCTCTCTCGGTTAAAGTCGATACAAAACCGCTATCTCTGACTGTAAATACACCATGGAAAAGGATTTCTAAGCGCAAGCGTAAAGATAATACGCTCAAAAAAACTATTATTCGTGGAGCCAAAGCTGCGTATGAAACGATAAAAACAGTTTCACCACCTGAGGAGCTGTTATGGGCAGAGCCTAAAATTCAATGAACGACGAAATTCAGAGGATTCATCTTCGTCCTTTCCTTGCCTCTTTCGTCGCTAAATGCATGAAAAAAAAACAATAAAGGCGATGTCCCCTCCTCTCTCGATTCTACGGAAACGAGTAGCAGCAGCAGCGACTTTCGTTTTCCTATGACAATCCGAAATTTCAATTTCGTTTTGATGCATGCTCAGTAATTTGCGATTCTCATTCATTAAATGAAATTAATGCAATGCGCATCTAATAATGCAACTAGAACATAGTTAAAATGAGAAATATGCACACCGATTAGGCTTCCGTCTTACAATACCCTCATTAGCTCGCAAATCTACAGAATCGAGCATCGACAAATAAATATCATTACTAGTGTATTTTCGTTTCCCCAGCAGTAACCTCAATATCGAAGTTACCAACATCATTCTGAAATTCAAAGCGAAAACGAGCGTGCGTGAGAGAATAATGAAAACGCTCTGCTACACGTTTGTTTTGTCCTAGCCCGTTGTTTCATTTTCGATTTCGCAAAGTGCTAGTGGTATGGAATGAAGCTTCGTTCTTTCGTCAGTTTCGCCTGATTTTGGCAAATGAAAAAAACATTTTCCGACTCTGGTTATGGGTCTACTTGTTTGCATTTGATCCCAGTACGACGGATGATAAATTTTCTACACTTGTGAAAGATTGTCTGGGGAAGGATCTGCAACCGAGAATAGTTCGTCTAGTTCCAAAGGAAAAGGATCTCTCATCGCTGAACTTCATTACATTCAAAGTTGGCGTTAGCAAATCATTCAGTGACAAGGCTCTATCCAAAAACACTTGGCCGGAGAACATCTACTTCCGTGAATTTGTGACCAATTCAAAAATATAATGACCAATCATCAGGATTGCTCCGGAGAAGAATTCATCTGGTGGTGGACAGTAGCACCAAACTATCCCGGATAAGCTCGTCAGTCCAACTTCATGTTCCTCTGTGAGCAACCTCGGATTACCTGACGAGTAAGCGTCTTCTTCTGTCAGGTTAATCCAAGAATGGTATATGTTCTTCCGAAGCAATACAACGCCCTCAAAGTAAATTTAACTTACACGCACCACCGCTGTGAATCTTCAACTTCAAAATGATAATTTTGATCGCATCGTAACTGTCCGCTCAGGTAACACTAGAAGCAGTACATGTCCTGCTGAAGCTTCGAATGGTATTGCTCGTCTCTCAAATAATGACAAGGCGTACGGGTTATCAGACGATCATCATGATGTGGAGGAATTTCAGGAACCGACTTTTGATGCAGACTGAATGGTAAACTGACGATTGTTTACCAGAACGTTCGAGGCCTACGCACAAAAATCGAAGAAGTATTTCTAGCAATCTCTTCTTCCCATTACGATATGATTGTTCTGATCCAGTCCTGGATAGACAACAGGATTCATTCTCGTCAGCTTTTTAGCGATACATATGCTGTTTATAGAAACGATCGCAGTTTTGTGAATCTCCTTAAATCACGCGGAGGGGGCGTACTCATCGCCGTGTCTACTGCATTGCATAGTTTCGTCGATCCAACACCTGTTGACGTTTCGTTAGAACAGCTGTTCGTTAAACTGAAGCTACCTGACCGTTTTGTTAGCGTCGGTGTAATTTATTTACCACCAGATCGTAAGAGTGACATAGCCAGTGCAAACAACATTATCCGATCGATTGCTGCTTGGAAGTAATGATTGCGCATTATTGTTTGGAGACTACAATCAGTCTGCCCTCATTTAGGACACACATGACAATGTCGCACCTGTAGTCAACATGCTTCAGCTTCATCTGTCTCACACAAATTAATAGCATTGTAAATCGTTACGGTCGTATCCTGAACATTGTCTTATGGAATGAGACAGCACTTGCCTACTGTCAGATTCAAGAAACCTGCTGAATCTTTTTCTGTGATTGATGCAAATCATCCTCCCGTAGAAGTTATTATTAGTCTGCCGAATACTGTAATTTTTTAGGATATCCCGAGCTGAGCACTCCTTAATGCGGACTGGTATTCACTCGAGCATGCGGAAGATATTGACTGTACCGTTGCATATTTCACAGCTGTGATCAGTGCCCACTTGACTGATTATGTTCTGTGCGTAGGCCAGCTCGTAAGGCACCGTGGGGTAATGCACATCTACGACATTTTAAACGACTCAGTACTAAGCCACTTCGCTTGTATTACCGTACACGCTGTCGTGTCACTAAATATTGTTTTGCGCTAGCGAATAATAATTATCGATCCTATAACATTTTCTTTTACAAACGCTACTCCATTCGAACACAAGAAAACTTGCGCAGGGAGTGGGCGTAGCGTATTGGTAAATCGATTGCCTTGTACGCAGCGCACCTGGGTTCGAGTCCCGACCCCGCACATAGGGTTAGAAATTTTTCCTAAGAGATTTTTCTAACCCGAAGAGGCGAATGACCTTAAGGTTAAAACCTCTATAATTGAAATAAAAAAAAATCTGCGCATTAATCCCCGCCAGTTTTGGAAATTAGCTCCAAGCGGAAGGAGAACGGATTTCCTACTGATGTGATTTTGAAAGATCAGACTTCGTGACGTGTGAACATGCAATGAAAGCAGTACAGTTAATCCTTAAAAAGAAAAGCATTAACAAACAATAGAAATTTATCAAACTGCTATACACAATAACTTTGCACATTATATCCTAATGACTTTTGAGGGATTGAAGGGATATTTTAGAGATCTTTGCAGTTTTAGCTGAAAACCTGGTCAAGTCTCCCCATATTCTCCTAAATATATAAAAGAACCACGGCTCCATGGAGCTAACGCCTTGAGCCGTGCCAAATAAACGAATTGAAAAAAACCATGGAAACGTTGGAAGTAAAAGCTGTATTAGCTGATACGCCGACTTCTTATAATATTAGCTCGACAGTCTCATAGCTTTGTTTTCTATAAATGAGCTTTTTGTGAAATCTTTACAAGATAATTGTTTCTATAAAATCTACTACGCCGTAATTTCAAATCATTTACTTTTTCACAGGACGTGTTATCAGAGGAGAATCTTTCGTTCAAGTTCCTGGACGTGGTAAGCATCCTTTTGCAGTACTGCGTACCTAAATCGGAGGTGAAAGGCGAAACACAAGCTGTGATAATCGACTTAATAGCTACGTTAGGTTTCTTCTGTGCCAATAATAAAGTTAATCAGGTACGTTATCACGAATTGCAATACATACTTACAAACATATACCTATCAAGAGTCCGCATCAACTTAAGCGCATGATACACCATATTTTATTTCATTCTTCCGCGCATTACGTAACCATATTTTCCGACCCGTTTCGGATAGATTGGTTATGATGGTGGATTTTTTTATGCTTTTGTGTCCCAAGCCAGTCGTTCGAAGGAAAGAAACCACAAAAAAGAAAACACATCTCCCGCTTCCTTTTGTTCTTGCGAAGGCGCGCGCCTCATTCGCTCCGCCGTCAATGGTTTCTTCCATTAGCTTTTACCGTGCGCCGCAATGATTTTCTGATCTAAATTACTTTTATGACTTGTGTATTCTAGTTAGTTTATGTTTTCCGTTGTTTCCTTTCCGTGCTAGCTGATTGCTGATTTGGGTATTTGCTTCAGGGCGCACATCAGTTTTGCAACGGGCGGCCATTCCCAAAAAAATAAAAAAAAGGCTATCAAGGGCCTCCGAGACCATTGCTCGCTGCCTATCGGCGCTCATATCTTTCTGATTCTGGTTTTTACGTTCCTTTTGCATGGCGTTACAATCATTCCGCTTGGAGCCACAGAAAAGCACCAGTCATATCATCGTAACAAAACGTATTATTATCTGTAGTTTGCTTTCGGTGCCATCTTCCGGCCCTCATGTGGAACACTAATCCGGCCGCCTTGATTCGGGCGCGGTCTACCGTCTCTTGTTTGTAGTAGGAATGTTCAAGTTTGCCACATGATTGGTTGATAAGATGCAGAATTTCGTTCGAATTTAGAATGAAGTTTAATAAGATTACTTAAAATTTTGCGTTCAGAAATATAACTACTTAAGCTGCCTTTTAAAAGAGTGCCTTGCTAATTATGCTTAACCTTTACTATGTTTCATATTCCAAAATATTTCGTTCCAAATTTCCAACTCTTGATTAAACTCGAAAAATCTCAGTTTTATTTTTTATAGCTGTTGACACATCCTCGATAGCAGATTTCATATTACCTATATTTTGAACAGCTAAACAGACAATTATTTGCTTGTTTAATGTAAAATGACCATCCCATGAAAAATTCCCACAACAACCGCTATGCACAGAAACTGCCTTCAACGTACAGACGATTGCAGTATTCGCCATCATTGTACAGCAAAATGTTCCTCTTCCATTTAGATGCTGCTGAGTGATAAACAATTTAAAATTTTCAGCAAAATATTTTGATACTTTTTCTGCTGAAAACTGCCAATTATCTCCGGTTGGTAAATATAGAGCACCACACGGTAAACAATGGAATAACCAGCGCACAACTTCATAAAACAGCTTTCCACGCCAGCAGCAGCGGCTTCTTTTATCCTGAACGAATTGAACCTTTTCGATGACCTACCGACCGAAAAGGGGGCTGAGTTTGATGTCTTAATGGCTGGGAGTTTGTAATGATTTTCGTCCATTTGTTTTGCTCTTGGTATTTGCTCTTAAGAATTGAGGTAATAAGGCCTCTTCAGGAATGATTTTGCAAAAAAAAGCAACTATAACGCCCACTTGAATTCGGAACGTTGAACGTGGGCAATGACATCGGTGCAATGGTGTAGGAGCGCACGTAAGATTTGTGCCCTAAGATATCGTGGAAGTAAGCGTCCTGTCTGTAATTATGTTATTGGTACCGCGATCAAATTAGGAGATCGCCGGCATCGTCGGCTGCAGAATTCCATTGTTGGTTGTGTAACCCGCGTACAGCCCGTGAAGGTTGTAAAAACTGGCATTTCTATTTCTATGAGGATATAAAACTATTTTGTACCGATCTACAAATAGTCGGTGTTAAGTCCGACTGGACTAAGCCGCAGGATCTTAAAAAATGAGATAATGACATCACTGGAGTAAGTACGGTATACTTCTTAGATTGCAGACTGATGACACCCATTTCCACCCAGACTACTTGTGAAGCATTGTTTGGGAATAACAATTGATCCAGTTCAAGCGAGAATTTCGTCTGAGGACCCCCATTGCGGGCCACGACGACCACCTTTACTGTAACTCGGTTACGAGAAAGGAAGTGTTGATGTGGTACTTACTTAACGGAAGGCCCCGACTCAGTGACACTCCCATAAGTACCATGGATTGGGTGGTAGTTTGTTAGTCAGGATTCGCCTCAAGCAAGCGATGCGACTGAGAATATATTTTCGTGCATAAAATGTTAAAATATGGACTGGGAAACGTAAATGTTCTAGATGTGAAGGTGTTTAAACGCTGGGTAACCGTTTATCAAGAGTTTGTTTTATCGAAAACAACTTGAACCAGCCAGCTGCCGGGAGTGTTGCCGACAATATACAATGGACCATTAATAATGAGTTTAAAAGTGGTATGGTGGACCATTCATAAATTATGTCACGCAAATATTGCCCAATACTAAGTAACTTTCTCTCATATTACCACGCTCTTTATCCCTTTGGTCTAATAGGAACCAAATGATTACAGTTTATCTTTTTTTGTAGGAGCACAATATTGCCGCTGTATGCAGAAGTGTCAATGTTCTATGGGATTTCCTATATACATCGTACAATCGTGCGTAAAACAGCCGATTACGTCAAAGCACATGACGTGCTCCCCATCCCATTTATGTCACTATTTGTCATAGCTCTTCCCCCAAATAGCGTGGCAGAATTTATAAATGGTCCTTGATTATCACAAGCATTGAGATACTAGAACTAGAAATTTTCCACCTCGTTCGAGTAAACGTTGCGATATTACAATGAAGACGCCAAACAGAAGAAAATATCGATGCTGCGTTCGTAAACCATATAAATATCATGCACGAATCAAACACACCCCGCCTCCAATTAGTAGGGGAACATGGGGAGACTTGACCAAGCGCAAAATTCTATTTTTGGCTATGGCGTCTTCTATTCGATTCTTAATTTTTTTCAAACATATTTTTATACTTGTTGCGATCCCTTAAGGTAATTTTAAAAGTTTGGAATGAAAAATCCTTTCCTTACAGAAAATATTACGTGATTAATAAATTTGCATTAAATGATGTATAATTTTTTATCAAACTTTGTATGGACATATCTACTCGACTACTAATGACTATTAATGCACTAATATACCATCTTAATCCTTGTGAAGCAGTAAAATGATTTTACATAGATTAGAACATTGGAATAGTTTTTACTAGAATTTGCATGACATTGAACGCAATAACTAATGTTGGGGAGACTTGAACAAGATTTTATGGGGAGACTTGACCAAGTGGCAATTAGCTGAAGAAAGATGCAAAATTCCTGATATTTATTATGCTTTGGTATCTACTGTTAATATTAATCACGCCATAAAAAATCCCACCTCAAACAGTGTCTTTGTATTTTAGTATTAATAAACAAAGTTAGCAACAGTAGGACTGATTTCGTGACGTGTGAACACGCAATGCAAGCAGTACAGTTAATCCTTAAAAAGAAATGCATTAAAAAATCGAAATGTATCGAATGCAACCGTTTTATATTTTTTACTGGTACCTAAGGACTTCGACAATATGAAAAAAATAATTACAGTATGTTTTATGCCATTATTTTTTTGTTATGATTTTTCAAAATTCTCTTGGTCAAGTCTCCCCACGCCTTGGTCAAATCTCCCCGCAGTGGGGAGACTTGACCAAAAAACGATCACAGAAAAACTTTTGTAACTTTTCAAAAATGAAATTAAAAATTCTGCAAAAATCATGAAGACGCACAATAACTGCACATTATATCTCAATGACTTTTGAGGGATTGAAGGCTTTTTTAGAGATTTGTGCAGTTTTAGCTGAAAACCTGGTCAAGTCTCCCCATGTTCCCTTACGTACTTATTCTTAGCTCAATATAATTGACTGACCATTTAATGGACTAAAAGTAAACCATTAAATATGATAATAAAACATTTGTTCCTCGTACTGAAATGATTACCGCAAATTGATATTTTTATTATTTCGATTATAGAGGTTTTAACCTATTCGGGTTACAAAAATCAATCGATTTACCAACTACGCTATGCCCGTCCCCTAAATTAGTAATTGGTTTTATTGTTCTTGCGAATTGTCAATTCTCAACCCTCATACATAATTCAAAAGTCATCCTTCACTCAGACAAGACCATACCTATTCTCCACGCATATTAAAGACCCAGTGGATTCGTGTCCTAGTTGGTTGAATAAACACTAAACAAACAAATATATTAGTTTGCTCAGTCTAAAGAAATGTCAGCTTGATTGACATCAACCAGCGGATACGTGTTCTCTTTCAATACCATCAAATCAAAGAACATTTAAAATTGCATACGATGTGTGAAATTCAGAAACTTTTGCCAGATTTGAAAAATGTTTATGACAAAAGTTAATTTCGAATTATGACGTAAAAGGTGCTGAGATTCAAACTTAAACTCGTTTTTCTCGAAATTAATACGATGTCACTTAGTCCGGTCTGACTTAACACCGACCAAATTAAAAGCTCAATGCAAAAAAATAATGCGTTTATGGTCTTTTTGTATGTTTCGATGTGCTAACTCAATGACATGTAATCGAACATTTAAGAAATTTATGTATAAAACAGAAATGTTTATATTCACCTGGGAGATATTTTTTTAAAAAATTTCATGCAAGCTTCGGTTTTAGACTATGAAGCTACATTCCTATTGTTGTCAAACATTCCTTCACGATGATTTAGCAGGAACCCTAAAGCTTTGATATTATTTGGATTTGTTCTGCTCCAGTCCAGTCCAGTTCACTGGGAAAATTCGATGGTCATAAAATTTTCAAAGTTCAAAGAAAGACTTTTTTTTGAGGAAAGTGTGCCCCCAATTTTTGTAAGCTTTGCCGTTAAAAAGATTATTTTCCAATTTTGCATTTTTTAGTTTGACTTGACATTAGACTTCGATGGTTCATTCATGAAATCATCAGGTATTACAATGAAACTTTTGTGTTACGAATTTGTTTTTTTTTTCAAAAAAATTTACGTTCCAGGGACGATCATTAAAATTTTTTTTTTGCGGGTTGCGTTTGTTTTCATGCTAGATATTGATCTTTCATGCTATTTTTAGATGTATTATAGATTTTAGAAAAAAATATTTGAACGCAGCACGGTTCCTTTTTTGAAGCAATAAACATTTTCTACATGGTTTGATGGGATATTAAATGATGATCATTTTCCTTGGTATCTTCTTTTTGATCATCCTTAGTTCTTCATACAAACTTTGGTTTGGGGAATCGCCGTTCCAATTTTTTTCAAAAATTGCTTCAACATAGGTTTCCTGGGACCCAAAACTTCGGGTAATGGGTGTTCAATAAAAAATGAAAATTTTCACAGTCATGTAGTTAAAAAACTTTTTTAAGCAAATTCTGTATTTTTTAATAATTAATTTTTATTTTAACGAATTTATTAGTTTTTAGTATTTATTAGAAAAATGGTCCTGCTCAGCCGTACGACGCAACTTAGTCGCGATGCTCTCACAAGTGCGCTGGACGGCACTGACGTCCATCTTCCGGATACAATTCCGGATCCTGGTGGTCACCTGC
This sequence comes from Topomyia yanbarensis, assembly GCF_030247195.1. Taxonomy (NCBI): domain Eukaryota; kingdom Metazoa; phylum Arthropoda; class Insecta; order Diptera; family Culicidae; genus Topomyia; species Topomyia yanbarensis. Next base: position 175,631,932 of record NC_080671.1, on the reverse strand, counting down.
TTCGTACCCTTGGTCCGCCAACTATTTTTGTACACTAGGGCATTGAGGGAGCCGAAAAAATCCTCAACGGGACGGCACTGGGGCAAGTTGGTCGGGTTCCTTTCTTTCGGCACGTACCGTATCTTTTTCTGCTCAAGATACTCCAGCGTCTTCTTTGCATATTGGGAAGACGCCTTGCCCGGCCAGAAGACGTACTTCCCATCCGCATGATACTCCTTAAAGAACGGCAGAAGAATTTTCTCAAGACACTCGTCTTGTTGACTGATGATCAGACAGCTCGGCTTGAACCACGGATTTGAAATTCCTCTGTCCGATATGGCGATGTACAGCATAACCTATTTTTTCAAATTTGTTCTAAAACTTATATTTTGCTTCGGGGGGTGTGACCAATTTGTCGCTGGAATAGTAACTGTCATTTCCGGAAATGTGGGTTTTCGAGAGCGGAAAGTAACTTTCGTTGTCCAGCACGAACAATGCCCCGCGGTAGTTCTTCGTCATCCATCGTCACTGCGATTTCACGATCGCTATCTGATCGTCCGTGTACTCAGGGGACCCAGTCTTCTTCCAACAGATGATGTCCTCCATCTTGAGGGTTCGGTGAATCAAGGTATGGCAGCAGTGATATTTTCGGCCGGCGTCACGCAAAATCGTTCCGTTCTTGTTGTCGAACAGCTTTTTTAACGATTCCTTCTTCTTCTTCGTCATTATCTTCGCCGGACGTCCGCTACCGGCCTTAGGCTCCACGCTCAGGGATGCCAGGATCTGGTAAGCTATACGTTTTCGTCTCGAAAGTGGTCTACTGTAAACTTTTTTCCACGATGACCATGCGTTTCGTAAAACCGTACAACATGCTCGCGGAGTGCTTACTGTTTCGACGTCATCTTCGATTGAACTGACAGCACCCGTGCGAGAAATGCCACCCATTTCTAGTGAGTCCAGAGAGCAATTCTTTTGGAGAGAAAAAAATTTTGCGGTCTTTATTTTAATTACAGAAGGCATTGAAATCATTCCCATTTTTTATTGAGCACCCGTTATTTTTCATTTTTTCGTCTTCTGCTCGATCTAGTGTTGAACAGTGTTATCCATTATCGCCTCAGCTACCATGTTGGTTTGAGTATTTGCAGGAAAATCATATAATAATATAATATGTAGCTCGTCCGAACAACGATTATAATCTTTGCATGAATTCTTATACTCCATGTTTTAAAAATTCTAAAAACTTTCGGGTGTTCCCGAAGCCTGTCGCTAAGTGGCAACAAATTGACACAATGCATGTTATTTTTTCTTAGGAAGCAAATAATGAAAATAATGATAATGATTAATAATGTTTCTAAAACCAACTTGATAATTTGCAGTAATGTTTAAATTTCTTGATCATTACAAACAGAATGCATACCAAAAAATAACTAGCGACTAGCTATTTCATAGTTCCAGTAATCTTCAGTCTTGCTGAAAGTATGCCTTCATTAGATTAGGTACCACATCCTCAATATTACTTAAAATACCCATGGCTTTGACACAAGGAAATAAATCAGGACAAATGATCATTAGTTTGATGATTTGAAATTAATATTATTATTATTCTTATTATTTATTGAGGTTTTAACCTCAACGGTCATTCGCCTTTTTTGGAAAGAATATACATTTCTAACAAGCAAAAAAATACAGATCATGAAAAATAAAAGAATATTATTGCTGTCATCTATCCTGGGCACACTGATTGTGTTGATTTTCTTTCTCGGTGGGGAGCAATGATCCAGTTTACCCGCTGCTGCTGCTTGTTCGCTCCTGTTTGTGTCCATGGAGTCGTGGCTAGAGCAACTTTGGTTTTCGCTGTTAGATGTTTGGTGTTCTTTGTGTTTTCGAGTGACTTTGGTATAACCGTCTTTTTTCTGCTTATCACTTCCCAGATATGTTAGCTATTGTTTTGTGGATACCGTGCAATATTGTTCGCACGGCATCTATTTTTTGACTGGGTGTCTGTGGTGTATCAGCATATATCGAGGGCTTTAGTTGTTTTGGTGCATGGCTTTCCGTAGTGTGCCGTCTGGTTACAGAACTGGCACGTGGGCGTCTGCCCAGAGAATGTGCATAGGGTACCCGAGCAAACGAAAAGCTCATGGTCCAAATTCACCCCCACTGTATGGTGTTTTGATAGTGTTTGTAATGGGTTCAACCCATGAAAACGCCATCACCATGGTCCGGGCGATCCCGCTTAAAACCATATTTTGGTGTTTTATGGGGTTTTGAGACCATTTCATGGTGTTTTGATGGCTGTAAAACTTGGCGCGGACCATGTTCATGGTAGTTGAATGGAGTTGCATGGTGTTTGAACCGGTACTTTGGTGCAGACAACACTTTGAGATGATCTATCCTCGAAACTCAAGTAAGAAGGTATAGGTTGGATTAGTTGCATTCGCATCCGATCATGTTTGGGAAAAACTTTTTGCACGCTTCGTTTGTGACGGACATTCGATATAAATCTTTTATTTTTTTTTCCTTTTTTATTGACGACTAAGAGTGAATCAATCTTTTTCATGTTGTAACGACATTCAATTAGCAAAGGACTGCAAGTTGTGAAGTATTTTTAACCCCCCGGATGTCGCGCAAATGGCTCACTTAACGAGCAGCCGCAGCTGCTCTAAGACGATTTCGCTAGATTTTTTGGGCAGTATGCACTCAGTGCACTAGCGCGACTTCCGGAAGGTTAATAATAAGAGCCATATCAATCAAGGAAGAGAAAGGATGTGAAGAAAGAAAATTTAGAAAAGTGTCATATTCGATGTCGTGTTGTATGTTATTATTCGCTGAGAAGCTTTCCGCCTCGTCTAACGAGTTGAGCGTTGCCAATATTCACGTGAACAGAGGTCTTAGTGGAATGCACCTAGTGCTTAATACAGTTTTTCTATCCATTAATTCCACTATTTTTATTTGTAATGAAATGCAGTTGCACTTAACTATTACAACATATTCCAGTATTTCGACTACTACTTGTAATCTTCTTCAGTGTTTGTATTAGTCTACAGGAAATTACGGGATTGCTAGATGAAATTTGTAGTTATATGAATAAAATTAACAAGAAAGTTAATTGGGGCCTAGACACAGAATTAGCACATATTTAAAAATTGCTGTTAATTTTTATCATGATCAAGAATAAGGGTTCATAGCTGTTTTGTCTTTAGTCGGGAAACATTTTTGCTTGAAAATAGTCTCTAGACAACTAGGGATACTTTCAACCAGCTTCCGATATAGTTTCATTAGAATTAAGAGCTTTAACCTAAAATTATGGTCATCCAGATTCTTTGAGATCCAGAGATCATTTAGATTTTTAGATTTCTTTGCGTGTTTTTTCCACGTTGTTCGACAGATTTTCTGTTACATTTAGGTCTGCGCGGTGCGGTGTGCAGGTCATGAAAGAACATTATCCGTCTGATCTTAAAGCCACTGTTTAACGAACCAAGATGTATGCATAGGATCATTATCATGCATAAAGGTTCACCATATAGACCTGCAAATGGCTCCATCGGATCTTGCAATATTTGCTAGTACTGATGCGGATCCATTTCTGTTCCTGTCAGAATTTGCCAGAAAACGCGAGCGAAACCAAGTTCGCCCTAGTTCAGCTAACCCGACAAGATGCGCGCAGAAATCTGACAGGGCAGCTAAACCAAGACTGACAGAAATCTAGCAGAATGGTCTCTGCCAGAAAATTTGGTGACTGGGCAGTAGATCCACACATGCCAAGTTCAAATCGATAACTACACCATCGATCTCAACTTTGTTAGCGGGCGTGTAAGCGTGTTCTTTGTGAATGTCTTGTCATCAGTAACGTCATTTGTTTGTTTTAGACAAGATATCATCATTCTGAGCATATCTAGGTGAACTTTCGAGATATCTGACACAGCAGAATATTTCTGCGTCTTGCGGAATATTAGAATACTTCGCGGATTACCTTTGATCCGAAAGAAGATCGGATATAGTCGAACTCAGTTCAATGTGTTTGATTTTAAACAGAAGCTCGGAGTCTTTGGCGACGAATCTTGTTCGACATCCATTTTGGGATCATTTGAGTCAATTCAGAAGAGTTTATTTATGAACAGACCCAGAGCCTGACGCAAAGTGAAAACTGAAGAATATGAAGGAAGAGTCCCCATGAAACATTTAAGCGCAACTGAAAAACAATGTCATGGAGCGTCAAGATCTGGCGTAATGTTTAATAAAATTCCTTTGTGATACAGGGACTTGAGTTTGGGAATGCAGTTTTTATTTTTTTGCATGCCATTTGTTTTAGAAATACTAAAAATGTCGAAATCTGGTGCAAATTCGAAAGAAACTATTTTTTTAATCTTTATTTAAAAAATTTTAGTTTGAAAATTAAAAATACCAGGTAGGCAACTTATGTAAAAACAATTTTTGACGAGAAGATACAAGATCCGTTGTTTCATGCATGTCTAAGACATTATGCATAGAAAAAAAAATTAAAAGTCGCCTTTTAAAACTCTAGTATCAGCTCAAATCTAGAATTTTTCAAATTCCATAAAGGTTATCTTTTAAAAAATCAGGATGGCAGTAGATCTCGATGTTTCATTACATCCTAATTCAATCTTTGAATCTTCTAAAGGTCCGTTTGTGTTTTTTCACGGGCGAAAATTTTTGCGCTTTGGCCGTTTTCGTTTTGTTCAACTTCTTAATCATGTCCGATTGAGCTGAACTTTTGAAAAGAGACTTTATTTGAGGTGCGTCCGGTTATTAAATTTGATGATCACCTGTTTCCCATACGACATAGGTACATTGAAACCCTAATGAACAGTCTTCCGAATAGATGCTAGCTCCGTCGCCGTCAACTGATTTCATAAATGTGTAGTAAAAGATTTGTGGCTGGAATTTACATGAAATAAACGATAGTAAAGCATGAATTAAGTAGGGAGTAGGTGTGCCATTTGCGTGTACACAAATTGTTGTTTGAATGTTGAACTGAAAAAAAAGCCAAAGTAAAGACCAAAGAGACGCAAAATTGAGACTCCGCCAAAGGTGCCAGAAGCCCACGCTACGGCTGTGTAAGTCATTAGAATGTTTAGTTAGGACGGCGGAAGAGTGGTGCATTTTGCAATTTGCTCAGGAGCGGTACATAGTGATAGGTCATGTAGCCTTACAATGTTCGGATTGGGCTAACGTGTTGAACGACACTGCAATTGGTACTGCATTGCGGAGATGATGATATTGTAGATAGGCGACCTCCGTAAGCCCAAGCTCCATTTTCATCTTCAAGAGCTTCAGAAGGTATTTTAATTCCCGAAAACTCGGTCGTACTAAACAAAATTTAAAGTGTACAACCACGGCGTTGGGTCGGAGCAGAGCTTTTTCGTCAACTTCACTCATGGCAAGAATAAACACAATGTTTCCAATGCACTCTGGATTGAGAGGCTGCTAGTTGTTGTTCACTTGGCTCGATTGTAGGTTTGAGTCCGATGAAGTCCTGCCAAGATTTATTTAGAATTGTGGTGGAATTTTACTTAGAAGTTTGGCGCAACTCTCTGAAGATTTTGAAGGAATCCTGCGATTATGAAGTTACCTAGCTCCGTCAGAATCCTGATAAAGATGCGATCAGCATGTTGAGCAGGATTCCATAAGCTAGATAATGTCAAAACTCTGAATAGAGTTACATCAAAATGTTGAGAGTAAGATTACTTTAAAACACTGAACATAATTCTGAACTCTCAGCAGGATTTTCACCAGAATCCTACTAAGGATTCTTCAAGAATTCATCGGAATCCTGAGCCTTGTTAAACTCGTGGCATATATCAATTAATAGGTATTCAAATTTTATTTGTCGTTTACAGGATCTACTTACATCGGACCAATCGTCAGTGATAATCAAAAACCTGACCAAACTACCGAAGCAGTTCGATATGGTCATCTACCCGACGCTAGTCACCGTCATCTATGAGAATTCCGATGCCAAAGCCGTACTAAGCAAAGATTTCGATATTGCGGTAAGTTTGAATTGTTTCGTTTAGCACCACTTTGTCGTTGTTTGTCGTTTTACGACACAGTCAGACTAAAACCAAAAAAATCAACAACCTCGGAAATCGCTAATGAAGATCTTAATGTTTGCTTTACCTGTTTGTCTTATTTTCGGAACAGTCACTGGAGGAGTACAGCAAGTCGGATTTGGCGAAAAAGAACAGAATCGTGTCATTGCTAGCGAAGGCGGAGTAGTTTCAGTTTATTTGTTTTTCCTCTGCCTTCGACGGTTCGGTAAGCGCAAATGTATCCTGCCAGACGACCGCCGCGCTGGGTCAGGTCAACCGCAGCCGCAAACCGCAGATAGCCGCCGCCAGAAGCAATAAATACTGAGAATGAGGTGGAATCAATAAAAATGCGACATAAAAGCGCAGTGATTAAAGTCAGCAATAATGTCGTCTTTTGGCAGCAGGATTCGTGCGCCACGGGCTTTCGCGCCAGAGATTGTATCCGATCTTGGCGTTGCACAAAATTTATTGACGCCTAATGAGTTGAGTTACTTGCCGGGACGTGGCGCGACCTGCCTACCACTCAGGTGTGCCGGCAGTGAGGCAACCTGCTGTTTAATTGTCCGAAGGATTGCGTTTTTTTTTGTTTTGTTAGTTCGTTTGATCAATACTAATGGTTGGCGAGCATTGGCTCTGTTGATTGTTTGCCGTGCGCACTAGCCGTGAAATTTGCACTCGCTTGCTGTTGAATAATGTGTGTTAGATATTCGAAGCACGTTTGTAGTTCCATATGGCCGTACTTAGTAAAGCCGGACACTTTTTTATGCAGGTAGATGAGTATGGTATGTTTACAGGCATGCTGGTAGGGTGGGGTGCGGCTAGGGTATCCAAAGGTTGATGGTTAATATATTTGAAGTAAACAAACTAGTATTTCGAAATTTTATTGATGGAAAACAAAATATTCAGATACTTACTAATCGTTTCGAGAATTTTTTGTAATTTTCGAAAATAATTATTGTAAGTAATGACAGCATTTTCATTTGCTGTGATACCATGTTTGCCAATTTCATCACTCTTGAGGGATATAATAATCATGTCCCAGAAAAATTATATTTTTTTATAAAAATTGAAATTGGCAGTTCTTCCACTAAAGAATTTTATTCATTTTTTGGTTTTATAACATATCCTACTTACGAAGTTCTTATTATTGATTAAAAACAGCATTTTCGAAGTTATTAGATATAAATTTACATTTAGACAAATGACCTTTTTTAAACGTCATTGTAAGTATAAGTTATTATGCTTTGTTCGCTGTAGCTTAAGATATGGAGCGTTCACATAATTATATCTTGTGAACTCATAGATTTGTAAATGGTGCTAATTTTGGTCTTGGTTTGGCGGTTCGAAGGGGAAATGCGCTGGTCTCATAAATAATTCGTCGTATTTTCGAGCCCCAACCGGGAAGGATTCTTAAGTCATTTTTCATTGAAAAACTCTGGGCCGCGGATTACACTTGTGTTGCATTTTCTAGCAGTAGAGCAGGGCACTGGATGTGTTTCATTCCCAATTCTGCTAGAAAGTGCAACACCAGTGCAATCCACTGCCTCGGTGTTTGTCATTGAAAAATGGTATTAGTTTCTAGAGAGATGCATAGATGTTACAACTACCTTACCAGTACGTCATTTATTAGAATATGTTTATTCAGAATGTCTTAATTCTAATACCATTTTTCGCTTTTTGATCGCTATTGGAATTTGTTTGCTTAAGAATCGTTGTTTTTGGCAGTTGACATGTTATATGATCCAATGATGATTTGGAGACTTATTGTGCAAACATAAAATTTGAGAATGTGTTCAAAGTTTTATAGAAATAGGGGTGTTCAATGAACATGGCGACGTTTTCACTTGTTTCCCTATTTCTGAAACTGTGGACTAGAACTATTAGTATTACTTTTCCATAAACAATTATCTCAAAAGCCTGCAACTACCGTCGTTCGCTTCGCCTTTCGAAAAAATAAAAACAATCTTCGTTGGATTTCGAATGATATCCATTAAGGTTTATATACGAGCATACTCTGTTTTTCAAATCATTGAATTTAACCATCTAATGCCCAAATTTTTGCTTTACTTCGAAAAACTTCTGTAGATAGTCTTAGTGATTAGAAAGAAGAAAATAATATTGGTAATGGATTTTGCATTTAAACCTTAAAATATGTGAACCGCTTAGAGGCGGGGTTAGGCAATTGGGCGAATAAAAATCAAGTCCTTTTTTCTTTTAGTCAATTTGACATCAGCGAGTATAGATGGTTGCCTATATTCTTTTTCACATGATTATCTGCGCTATGGATATCCTAGAATAATATTCTGTAACGAAGATCGCCTCACATCGGTGATGGAGCAGTGGGTACGGGGCCAAGCTTCCCCTGGGTGGTGCTAAACTGATAAGCTACTGAAAAAACCATATTTTTGATTTAATCACTCGAGATATCAACTATAAACTGATACATGGGAAGCTTTAATGGGCAGGGGAAATACGCACCGTTTGTTCCGAGTAGGCTGATGGCTACTTTTTAATTGATGGTGTGTGTCAGTGCTAAGCTTGTGGCCTTCACCTGGAATAGTCCATTCTCGCTGGTTTAGATGTATTAACCCATTACAGACCAAAGTAATATACAGTTATGGGAAATTTCTCCTTATCCTGTGATAATAACGCAAAAAGGAATAATAAGTGATTGCAAAACTAATTTTGGACAAGTTAGATTGGTTAAATCGTTGTTGATGATTGTTTTCTTTTACGTTATTACAAATTTTAGTCATGATGAAAAAAATTGTTTTAGATATTTCAGCACTGTTTTACAAAAACAACTAACTTAAGTGTGCTGAAACCTCTTATTAGTTTTCGAAAAGTAGACGAAAAATATTTAAAAAAATGATAAAGTCATGGGTGCGCTTCGACTTCGTCTCATCAGGAACCGACACTAACTTATTGTCGCAATAGATTAGTGCCAGCCTGACGCTAAATCCTAAAACGGAAACACTATTTATGTTTCCAATCAAACGACTGGTGATGTCCCGTCAGACCAGAAGTTCTGTTAAGCCGATGAGACACAGCGAAGCCGAAAATTGTCTTGGATTAGCATGCTAATGTGAAAGTATTATACTATAGTCCTCCCCAAGGAGGAAAAATTGGTTAAACGTTTTTTTTATCGGTTTAACAATATCCGCAATTTTGTATATTTGGTACAACTTATGATTCATCCGTCTGCGCTACACTCCATTTTTGCGTATCCCGCCGAGTATTGTCCGCAGCGCTTTACGCTCGAAGACTCAGAATGCTCTCCTATCTGCTTCCGTCAACGTCCACGCTTCGTGGCCATAAAGAGCGACAGGGAGGATCAGTGTCTTGTATAAGGCGAATTTTGTTGTCGTTTGCAGATTGCGGGACCTATCTGAACATATCTGCCATAAACTCATTTCTTTTCACTGAGTCGTGCGTCGCCTTAAAATCAATGAACAGATGGTGGGTCTGCAAGTTGTAGTTCCAGAATTTATCTAGGATCATCCGCAGGCTGAACATCTGATCCGTCGTTGATCGGCCCTCACGAAAACCTGTCTGGTATTCGCCGACGAAGGACTCCTCAAGCGGTCTCAGTCTGCTAAAGAGGATACGCGATAGTATTTTGTACGCTGAGTTCAGGAGAGATATCCACCTGTAATTAGCGTACTCCAGTCTGTGGCCTTACTTGTAGATAGGGTAAATGAGTCCATCCAGCCAACTAGCTTTTTGCATTATAGCTTGGTTATATTTTTTGACGGTTCAGCGGTGAACCGACCACTAGGTGGCAGTATAATTGCACGAAAAATCGGTGAACTTTGACACTTTTTTTAATGCATCTGTTATTCAAAGCGCATTAAGATTTTTTTTACATTTTATTCAGATTATGGTAAATAATATACACAGAGTATACGAATGATAATATAATTCATGTCTACACGATTTTTAACCCTCTGCTGCCCAATCTCGTCTTTTGGCGGGTTACGGAAAAATCGTTATAGAATATTTAAAATACGAATGTAGTATGTTGTCACCACTATGAAAACCTCTTCACAATATTCCCATTAATCATATAAATATATTGCTTGCATTTCGAAATCACTATGTTGAATACATTCAACGTTTAAAGTTGAAAATTTGAGGAAAACGAAAAACACTATTTTGTGTATGGCAGTGTAATTTAGTTAAAAAAAATGTTTATGCTTTTTTCAAATTTTTGGAGAAAATGAAAAAAAATATTTTTAAGTTGCTAGCGTGTAGTACTCCTCTGTAGCGGTGAAATTATGTTATGGACGATGCGAAAATAAAAGTTATTAGCAATTAAATTTTGACTCGTGGAATGGCCATGTTGGGTTTTTCTGAGGGTTAAATGAAAAATCCGTAGCTTTCGTGAGCTGACAATATATCTTTCGGCGTTCTCATGACAAAAGTAACATACAATAGCTTTTTTAAGCAAAACAAAAATTTGGGCAGCAGAGGGTTAACATAAATCATCTTATCGGTAAAAATCTGTACCTTTTCGGTATAGTATTTGGTTCGACATTAGCTTGAAATTGATTTCAAAGTAGTGTTCCTTCAAGAGGAAAAAAGACGCTCGTGTTCGTATATTCCATCCCACGCCAGAATCAACAGAGCCGTCTTAAGACCACTCGAGGCCACTAGGCACTATTGAACTGAGGGGCCCCTGTCATAACAGGTGTATACCGGATATAGAGCTAGGGGAAGTGGTGGTAAAATGAACACGTTAAGTAAATTCATTATTTTCTAACTAATAAGTGAGATATTACAATTACCTTACATGTTTCTTATTTGTCATGTTTTGAACATCTTTGGTTAAAATACTTCGACATAAACAGATTTTTTTCAAACATTATTTTTGATATCAAAACATGTCCAAAAATGAGACATCTTTATAGCGTGTGAGTAAAATGAACATGTGATGATGGTAAAATGAACATCTTCGAGTGACCTGCGATATGCGAAATGCAATGCTTAGCGTTGGAAAGCATTTTCCGAGAAATGCTAATGTCCCAGCGAATCATGAGCGTTGCATACACACAGGGTATTTTGCAGCCAAAAAAAACTCACGGCAAAATAAAATTTTCATGAATTTTCAGAATAATATTGAAGTTTCACTTCAAAAGGCCTTATATTCTACATGCCGAATTTAACATCAGCGACAAATATGAATGCCGATTTTGATTTATATTGTATTTTATTCACATTCGACAGCTTTTTATCTAGAGAAATGGTTTCAATATACTTTGAATACTTGACAGGTCAGGTTTCTGTGAAGTTTGTTCCAAATTTAACAAACATTGACTTGATATGGCTACCTGTTCATTTTACCTCCTGTTCATTTTACCCACAGTTTCCCTACATTCGATGAATATGATTTAGTATCATTTCACAGATTTGATTAATCTCATTAATATTTTAACTCAAGAATTCTACAATGGAACATATTGCAATGGTAGTCGAGAAGATTCAACAATTGAAGTCTAGAAATATCAGCGTGAATTCCCTTAATTGTATCTGCATAATCCGTTAATACGACATAGAGTTTTAGAGCGATGATTTAGCATGATCAGTCATGGCCAAAAAAGAAGAAAATGAAAAAAAACTATTCTGCATTTTCATGCCGATCGCTTTCAAAGTGAAACATCAAAATTGCGCGAGTCTATAAATACAAGCGGTACAGATCATTTTAAGGACAATGTATAAAAGGATGGAATAGAAAACTTCGAATATTATAATGGAAATAAATGACCGTGGCCCATCATTTGCCTTAGCGATTGTTGTTTATGCGTAAATTGAGGCCGTGATTTAATATGTGTAAAGTGAATTATATGTTTTAGTTCATTAAGATTAGCAGCACATACACATTGCTCATGGTAAATTGCGCACAATTCAAGAATTCTCATTAACATATTTACAACTTGTGAAGTTTCAATACAGGAAGCCTTATTATTTTATATCTATCCTAAGTGCGGGGCCCCCATGAACCCGGAACTCCTGGTCCTGACCCAGTGTGCCCATGCGTTATGACGGTACTGGGAATCAGATTTAACATTTTGTAGCAACTGGCGAAACAAGGAGATACAAATACTAAAATTGAAGTACACTTTATCGGGAAAACATGTTCAAAGTAAACACAGAAAATGTTGTTATAGGAATTTAAATTATTATTATGTTTCGCGTGGAATACATTGAAGAACAATTTTAATTGTTTAGTATTCACACAAAAAATCCGTTTATAAATTCATGAAAACAGAATCACGATTTCGTGAACTGAAGGATTTACGAAAACCGTGACAAAGTTCCTGAAATTATGAATAACAAACCTGTGGTTGTTCCCTGGACATGCTCAGTTTTTGTTATGACTCTATGCAATTTGGGAATACACAGACGACAGTTAAACGATGTTCATGATTCCAGGAGCTTATTCGCGATTTTTTGTGATTTCTTATCAAGTTACCGTGACATTTTATTCATGAGTTTGCTAACGGATTTTTCTGAGTAGCGTGATTTATGTTCATGATTGCAGGATCGTCGTCACGATTTTCATAATTTTTATTTCGAGGTAATTTAGTCGAGTTGAGTGATTCATGCTCATGATTTCAGGTAACTAGTCGCGATTTTTTTGTGAGTAATGTGGTTTATATTCATGATTTCAGGATCATTGTTACTGTGACATTTTAGTCACGAGTAGAGTCATTAATTCAGGATCTTGGTCACGATTTTTGATATTTTTATCACGAATAACGTGTTTTATATTCATGATTTCAGGATCATGATTTTCGCTATTTTTTCACGCTATCTTAATATTTTAATCTCGAGTAGAGTGATTCATGTTCATGATTTCAGAATCTTGGTCACGATTTTTAATATTTTTGTCACGAATAGTATGATTTATGTTCTTTATTTTAGATTTTTAGTCACGATTTTCGTAATTTATTTACATGTTATCATGATATCTTATTCTAGAACTTACTTTCAAATTTGACAAGGGGAGTAATGTGACTGATGTTCATGACATCAGCAGTTTTATTTATATTTTGCATTTGTAATCTTATCGCGATCTGTTAGTATCGATCAACTATAAACAGGAACATAATTGTGTGACTAATACGCGAGATTTTGTTCCATGAACTATAGCACGAACACGATTTGTGGTTCTATAATGCATTTTTGGTGCCCAGCGCAGTTTTCTTTTCTGTCGAGACATTTTACTGAACCCTATGAAATGATTAACGATGCTCTAGGTCCTAATAGTTTTCTTATATCTACTGCTCGTGCCTCTAGCCGGTTGTTAGCAGCTGGACATATATTATATTTTATGGAATATGGAACAAAAATCATTATACCAATAATACTCTGTGAAAAAGTTCCAGTTAAAATTTCATGACCATGTTGCATGAAATTGAAAATGACTAGGGAAATCTTCTAAATATCACAAGCACGCAAGACAGATCCTAGGTTTAGTACTAGGAATCATGAACAAGTTAACGAATACATCAATAATAATTCATGATTCTTTTGAAATATTTTACGTGCACGAATGGTCAATCGTGACTATTGTACTAGGAATCATAAACCAGTTCACGAATACATGAATAATATTTTATGATTTAGGAGCACGAATGGTAAGTCGTGATTTACAGTTCATGAATGCGTGAATAATAATCTATGATTTCGTGAACTATTTCACGATCACTAATGGTAAATCGTGGCTATTATACTAGGAATCATGCACCAGTTTAAGAGCACATGAAAAATATTGTATGATTTCGTGAAATATTTGACGAACACAATTGGTAAATCGTGACTAGTATAGCAGAGATTATGAACCAGTTCACGAATACATGTATAATATTTCATGATTTCGTGAACTATTTCTCGACCACGATGGGAAGTCCGGACTAGTATACTAGGAATCATGAACCAGTTCACGAATACATCAATAATAATTCATGATTTCGCGAACTATTTCTCGAGCACGAATATTGGATCATGACTAATATATTAAGAATCATGAATTAGTTCACGAGGATTGTATAGATTCATGAAAGAAATTCCGAGTTTCGTGAAATTATTCACGATAAAGTATCCAGACTGTCTTGATTTTATGAACTAATGTTTCTAAATCTATGAATAACATCATTAGTGAACCTTTAGTTTTATGAATAATGTTCTTAAAGTTGTGCACTAGTTCACGTACAGAAAATCGATTTGATAATGAAATGGCGGAAAACATAACTTGAGTTCACAAAACAAAAACAAATATTTTCACAAATAAAAGCGTTACGCGGGCGTTACTGGTCCTTTTTTCGTAACGTGAAAACATGATTATTTAGAATTCATGGCACTTTATTCACGATTTTGGGAAAAACAAATTTCCGTGTAGTAAAGGTTGAGGAATTGTTTCTCTTTGTGTTGAAATAGTCCATTTTACCGATCACCATTGTGAGTATCGAGTGTTACGCAAATGTTCCATAGGGGTTTTACAGCGTCCACATCTAAATTTCTCTGTGTGAATATTCCCAAAGGATTAATGCACTTAATTTCATGAAAATTCTATTACTGTTAACATAATTACTCAGTTTAATTGAACAAGATAAAATGACGGCATCTGACAATTTAGTAACCTTCTTTTCGTAATATCACCGATTTATTCTCTCTGTAGTAACACACTATTTTCGAATTGATTCGAATAAAAAGGGAATAACGACTTATTAAAAAATCGAGAAATTGAGATATAGTATGTCGAAAAAATTATATGGCGCCGTTTAATGGCAGTATCCTGAAATATTCAATGTACCGCCCCATGGGTTTTGATTTTCTAAACAACTTCGCCGAAGACACATACCTTCTAAAAATCTGGATCTTGAAACACAGTAGGCTAAAAAAATCACATTCTCACGAATGCTACCTAGCGGAAGAATTTGATTTCAAACTATTTGGTGTACCACAAGCAAAATCTTGAGCTCCTGAACAAATTTATCGAAAAGAGTAATCCTGTTCAAGTTCGAGATCACGAGATATTTTGAACCGAATATTGTTGTGGCAAATTCCCTTTACCGCGCTATCCCTTTACATGACTTCAACAAACAATTTCAACAATGATTGCCCAGAATATATTATCTGAGTAATGAACAGTGGTTTGGCATTGATTAATGTTGTTGTAACAAAATGATAACGGAAAATCGCAAAGTGTTGTACCAAGCAAAACCGCGCATGTGCTGGAGGGTTGAAATGTGCAAGAAGTAAATCTTGTGGGAATGCTATGCAATAATCATGCTATAATTAGGATTCATATCATGATCGCTTTGCTCATTACAAACAGTGCAATAGTCTGGATTATTTCAATGTCCGGAAATAAAATGAACATGAACACATGAACAGTCGTAATATGTGGACTTCGCTTAACTCACGAACGAATCCTGACTGAAAGAAGATATGAGTCAAAAGTCGGCATCCATTATTTCCTTAATAACTATAATACTCAGTGAAAAAGTGAAAATATAGTCATTACCCAATTCAATGTATAGTATTTCGGTGTGTATTTGGTTAGTAGTTATTTAAATTTAAATTATTCTATTTTTACCTAATTTTTCAATTGTTTTTGTATGTCCTTTGCTAGAACGATTGTGTGTGTTATATTGCGTGTAACACTCGAAAAAGACAGGGAAGGCAGATATAATAAATCTCCCACAGGATATTGTATGTTGTACATAATTACTTCAATAAAGAAAAACTTTGTAATAAATCCAGAGCGATCTGATAATCATTGTCCGAAAAGCCTATGACTGGTGTTATAATTTGCACTAATCTCAGTCACGTGTTTAGCTAATCACTGTCCAGTTCTAACTTCATTTGATGATCCTGAAGTGTGAAAAATTAAATTTAAATTGGTCATTTTTATGTTAATCTGTATATGCCGGTGATTATTCTATGATTCGAAACCGAGTCTGCATAAATTTATACCAGATTCAGTATAAAATCATCACTTGGTATTTTAATGTTAGTTTTGATGATACGATGATCTAAAACCTTCTTAAATCGGTTCGTCTTAACGCTGTATTTCCTGAATAGCATTCACAAGTCTCCAGCACCACTCCTATTACAATTTCCAGCCAAAATCTCGACAATAAATTCTTCGATGTAACTGCTGAATTTCCAAATTTTGCAACTATACATGCTTACCGAAACTAAATCTTCCGCCTGTCCCGAAACAACGAAAAAAAAGCGACAAGTAGTTTCTGTTGTTGTATTACGCCATCGGATTGTTCCGCAGGGTCACGCGTGTAATCCGCTCCCGGCAACCGAGGAAAAACGAGATTATAATCTAATCACTCTCATTATCGAATTAAGTGTTGGAAGCGAAAAGTGCAATCACTCCGCACTGCAAGAACGGCGATATGTTTTTATTATTTGCCATAGCTCATGTGTAAGCGCCTAGGGGTGATTTGGTACAAGTGCAAAATTTGCACCCCAATCGCAGTTGAGACTAGCAGAGGGTGGTTGAGATTTTCTTCCAGCTGTGCCGCCTGTTACGGTTCACTTTCTCCTCCCGCTCTCGCTAGTGGTAGCGACGGTGGTGATTAGATGAATTTTATTATCGTGATTCACCGGAACATGGGAAGAAAAGAGGATATCCTTATCGAAATTTGTTTATTTTTCCGCCGTGGGCTCTTCCGTTTGTGGATTTTTGCTGACATATTTCATAAGGGGGAGATTTAATCTGAATGGGCATGGAAATCGGATATCGCATAGATCCGCGTAGAAAGCAGCACGGACAATATGTGCATATTTGAGCTGCGAAATTCCTTTCGTAGTAGCATTTGAAATTACGTACTGCGGATTGAAACTGTGAACTGAATGATTTTCTGTTCTTCAATTAATTCATGAAATTACGTGCGTTTTCCGAACCGCATCTAAAGTAACGTTTCCTTCTACGGTAAAGCCAGATTCCTACCAGACATGACACTGAGAACAGTTTATTGAAAAAAAAGGCAAACAACATATTAAATTTAAATTCGATATGTACACTACCACTGCCTACCGGCGATTATTTGAATTATACTATCTGTTTGATATAATCGTTCATTTTTTTATTCATTTCGTTTATTTGATAGGCACAAATGCGTTAGCTTGGCGGCGCCAAATTCTTTTGTTTTTACATTTTAGATATTGTAAAACAAGGAGGTTACAATGTTGAAATATTTTTTTTTATGAAAGAGAAAAATTATACAGCTATCTTAAGACTAGAAATAAAATTCTATATACAAGAGAGGGGGCAAAAGATTTTTTTTATGAAAAATTTTAAAACAAGGAGTAGTTTTTTAGGAAATATTTACAGTTCTCTTAAAACTAACAATATAGTTTAGTACAGAAAAGGGGGAACAAATATTTATGAAAAATTTCACCGGTGTTTTAAAACTAGGGATACAATTCTATTTACAAAATGGGGGACAATAGTTTTAACAAAGAGGTAAAATTACAACTATCTTGAAACTAGGAATACGGAATACAAATTTGATTTTTTATCGGAGTCAAGATATTCAGAGGGGGGCTATTTATAATCGTTCATTTGACATGATAAATTGTTTTGCGTAAGTGTTTATTATGGGGGAATGAACCTAACAACAAAACAATCATTAAACGAAAAAGAAAACCCAATTTTCATTCGAAATAACCGAATTGTGGTAAAAGGAATAAGTTGCATTACAGCTGCACTAAAGGGTGTTATTGTCAAGAATGTGTGTAAATCGGTCAAACTTTTCATTAAAAATTCAAATCAATTCGTACAGAATTGAAAAAAATCGCTGAAGCTTCCTTTTTAGCGAAGCGGCTGCCTAATATTTTTCTATTGGTCGAAGTTCTGGCGTATTGGGAGGCTTCAGGTCCTTGGGCACCACTTGGACGTTGTTCGCGGAATATCACTCCATGACCTTTTTCCATAATAGCAAGAAGCCAAATCCGACCAAAACAAAACGGAACAATTGTGTTGCTGAAGGAAATCCAACAGACGTTTTTTCAAGCACTCCTGCACATGAATTTCCTGGTTGATAGTCCCAATGTTGATAGTTCCAATGTGAATTTCGTTCTTCAAACCACAGAAACAGATGCCCTGCCACACGAGATATTTCTTTGCGAACTTCGACAGCTTAATGTGTAATCAAATATCTGCCACCTTTCCTCTTCCAGTCGACGGATAATATTCATGTCCAGCAAGCTGTTCAAAATCTGCCTTCACGTAGGTTTCCTCATCGTCGGTGTCGAGGTCGGTTCGGCGATTCCGGTGAAGCCCAAAGTCCGGTTCACTGGCACCCCGACGACCCTAACCCGGTGCTACGTCGCGTACTACTCAACTGGTCCACAGCGGTGGGCCTAGTTTACACCGTCGGAGGGTTCTCGGCGGCAGAATTCCTCTAGAATGCCGATTTATGGTTTCACGGCGGTTTCCTAGCCAATGGCGCTATTTTGTTGGTCCCTTTCGCCACTTCCTCTACAGTTCGGAGAGTATACTCATAACCACTCTGTTGATAGCGTCCCAGTTATGGTCGTCCTGGCACATCTCTTCGAAGATATTGTCAACTGTTACACCAGAAATACCCCTACGAACTTTTTCGAACCTACACAGAAAAAAATATTTTGTAATTTTAAGTTTATTTTTATGCACATATTTGGAGCATGAAAATAAATGTAAAATTAAGTTCCACCAAAAATTCACACGACTTGTTGTGCTTTCTTCAATGAATTTTATTATAATTCTACACGTGGATTGAAAATTAAAGTTTCTTCAAACGGAAAACCAATGGCTTTCAATGTATTTTTACACGTATATTGCTGTAATATGAATGGCATGTAATATTACACGAATGAAAGTGTAAAATTGTATGCTTTTTGATGCTCCAAGTCCAATTGAGTGGATTGATTTTAACGTAATTTTCAATCAAAGTTTTGATTCAATCTTTGTACGTTTACATTCGTATTGATTTACATGTCGTTTAAATTTCATTATTTTTTGTGTGTAGAGCATTCAAATACCACGTGTTCCGGTGTCCTTTGCACGTCCACACACTTCGGGCAAAGGGGTGACGAAGCATGTCCAAACCGATGCAGTTACTTCCGGAAGCATCCGTACCCGAACAAAAGCTGCGTCAAATGGAAGTTTACCTCTCCATGCTTCCAATGCACCCAAACCGACACATTTGGGATGAGTCGGTGGGTCCACCTTCCTTTCTCCGCGTTGTTTCACTTTTGCTGCCATTTAGCCAACGCGTCCGCTCGGACCAGAACGCATACTGCCTCCGACGATATTGCTCTGTAAGTACTCGTGACTCTTAGGGCCATCAGCCAGAATGTCCTAATTAGCTTTTCACGGTTCCACTTGGTTTTCAGCGCAGCACTTCAGGCAGACTGGGATGGAATGCTCCTCAGAGCAAATCAAGAGAAGAATAAAAACGCTCTTTGCACCTTTCGTGCGAACCACCGCTCCTCTCTTTTAAATAAACCTGTACTCCAACGTATGTTGCTCCCATGTATGCATTCTACTCCATTGCTGCACACCTAAAAGAGATCTGATCTTTAGTGTGCATCTTGCCCCCACGCGCAAGTAAGCAGAGAAGGCAACCAAAAACATTGTTCGGGCTCACATAGTAGTTGTGTCAAATGTCGGTGGCGTAGAACAGTTTTGGAAACGCATCTCGCAGTTGGCGCAACTCTCAATCGATGACAAACCTATACCGCCTAAATAGCTATTCGAGCAGTTAGTTGTATGCAAGATGTGGTACGCAAGGTGTCCACATAATCGCGTAATACATGTCATGGCGGTCCTTGTCCAACAACCGCAGAGTTCGATCGCAAAATACATATGTGTCATTTGAATTTGTGCTGTAGAAGATCACCCTTCATCTTCAAATGGACGCGTTATGTGAATTTACGTTAATCACGTTACGCTATGTTAATTTACGTCCGCTGATAGTTAATTTGATCCAGAAGTCTGAGAATCTGTTCTGGAATTTCGCCTTCCCGAACATATTTAAAAAGGTTCTTCCGATCAATCTTTATCTGAATTGCCGTTTAGATTGCCTTCCTCTCTGTTTTCCAGCGAGGAGAGGCACAAAAAGTTGCTCTTCAAGGTGACTCTTAGTGTGAAATTGTGCATCTCTTGGAGTACAGCTCATTCTTTTTCGTTTTCAAATTTCTTTTCGCGCGGGTGATCTGCACATCGCAGTGTTGCTCTTGTTTTCATCGGGTGCAAAGAGCGATTTTGCGTACAAGCCTGCAGGCAGGAACCTCATATCGGAGTATCGATGACGAAACAGTAGATAGCATACGACTCGTGCTGCTTCTCGGGCCGCCGACGTTTGGCATGATTCTCACTATTGCGTTCGTTGCCTTCGCCGACTTTTCACAGGCGTAATCAACGTGGTTATTGAAGCTCAAGCGGTCGTCGATTATCACTCCCAATTGCCTCAGTGCACGCTTCGATGCAATCACGTGCCCTCCGACGTAGATCTGCACCTGGTGAATGGTTTTGCAGTTGCTGACCAACAACACCTCCGTTTTGTGGTGAGCTAATTGCGGCTTGACACAGTTCATCCAGCTCTGATCGCGTCTACTGTCTCCGTCACCGACACCTCCACTTCTTAAAGTGTTTCATCCATCACCGTTAGTGACCGTCGTCCGCGAAACCCACGATTTTCTATTCCTGGGCAGCCGCAGCGTTAAGACCCCATCGTACGTCTGATTCTTACCACGTTTTCCCCCAAATCATTCAGCTCCGGGTTCCCTCTGTACTTCTTAAGTGGCGTTGCATACGTCAGCGTGTCATTGGCTTTAACTAGCACGGTTTCTCTCTTTGGCGCCTTCTGGCGAGCTGAAGGTTTTACTTTTCTGTTTTACTTTTTGCTCTTCCTTCTGCTTTTGCTGTTTCCCGTGTTTCTTCTTCCGACCTACAACGGTACTCAAGCCTTTTCCCTGTTGGGTGTCGTCCTTTCCGTCGGCAACAACAGCGAGTGTCTGCCTCTTGGGCCCGCTTGGTCTTCCGTCCGAGGTTCATATCATTTTTAGAGTCGCGGAAACTGACGTGTTCTCCACTCCAATCTAGCCTTAGCTGACGCCAATGCTCGCTCAGCTAAATCAGCCCTCCGCGTGACCATGTCGTACTTCTTCACGGCAGACAATAACGTCTTCTGGATTCTGAGAATCATTTCCTTAATGTCCTTATGGACATTGTTTCTCGCATCCACAAACTTGTAGAGCTCCTTCACCAGGCATTTCGCTGCTACTACTCTTAGCTTCTGTGGGGTGTAATTCATCTCGCTGTGCTATGGTTGTTGTTACTGCTGCTGCTTCTCCTCCTCTTGTTTCCACTCAGCTACTCCTGGTGGTGGTAACCTCACCAAACCACCTCTGGCGAACGGATCCGCCGCGCCTGCTCCGTATGTGCGAGTTTCAAAGTTTTTCTCGAATTTGCTGTATCCCAACTCCGGGCCGCTATCTCCACTCGTTGTACATAGTCGCCTCTCGTGATCCCATGATTATCTATACATACTAATATCTTAGCAGCAGGGAGGTCGTGCAAGGGTTTACACTATCCATACTCAGTGCTCAGAGCCGGATCGGCGTAAAGTCGGGAATGCTCCAACCGAACCTAGTACCACCAATTAAAAGGTGACGAGTTTTGAACGTACCTGGAGACCTGCCAGGGTTTTGTTGGGACAATGTATGTGTGTATGTTTGTGTGTATGTGTCAAACAATCTCACCGATTTTTCTCAAATTGCAATTAGTCTCAAATGAAAGGTGCAACCTTCCCATTGGTCGTTATTGATTTTTTGTTGATCCGACTTTTGGTTTCGGAGTTACGGGTTGAAGAGTGCGATCACACAGCAAATTTCCGTATAAACTGGTACCACCATGATGTTCAAATGATGCAATACATATTAAAATGCATGCAAAATTATTTGGATTTGCTTGTCTAGATCATTGATGACCCATCGAAGTTGCTTTGACAACATTGGCACCTTTTAGGAACTTGGCAAGTCCCTAAGGTAATGTCATAGCGAATTCTTCACCGATTTTTACATACCTGGTCTCAAATGAAAGGTACAGCGCATCTATTGGCCGCTATTCTAATTGATCCGACTTCTGGTTCCGGAGTTACAGTGTGATGAGTACGAACACGCAGCAAATCCCGATTTGCTTTTCCAAATGTGCCCAACATTTTTCCAAAATGTTACCACAACTGCTTGGATTTGTAGTTCCAGGTTACTAACAGTCGTTCAAAGTGCCTTTGGCCACATTGGCCACCATCGAAGGTTCCGGAAGCCTGGCGAAAGTATCCAAATTCAGAATAACAGTTACATCGATTTCTCAGTGATAACTGGAACGATTTGACCAAACTCAAATAGTCTCAAATGAACGATGTTGCGTCCCTAAAAACTGTTATTAAATTTAATTCGATCCGACCTCTGGTTGCGGAGTTACGAGTTGTGTAGTGTAGTCACAGAGAAAATTCCTATTCAAATCGATACCGTAATGAATGCAAAAAGAATTTTTATTATTAAAATGTGAGCCCAACATCCTGCTTTTGTAGTTCTAGGTTACTAACGGCCCGTCGAAGTATTGTTGGCAACATTGACCACCACAGACGGTTCTGGAAGTACCTGGAAAAATGGCCATCTTTCAAAATTAAAATACTCATACCGGTTTCTCGGAGGTGTTTGACCGATTTTCACAAACTTAGTCTTGAATGTAATTATATAGGGTGTTGGGCCCATTTTCGCTATGTTTCTACTGTCACCCTACCCATTTGAAGTCGTTGGCTAGAGCAGTCCCGAGCAACACCAGTTGTTGACTAGCAGTTTCAGCAACATAATTCGTTGCATAAAGGTATATGGCAACCATTATTGCGCTGGTTTAGCAACCCAAAAAGCGCACGTGTAAAAGCCTTTGCTTATGCAACTAATCGCTGTCGTTGCTTGTTACAAGTGCTGCTTGGGGTGTTTGCCATCTTTGTTCAACGCATTGAGTCAAATGGTAGCGCAACAATAGGCACTCGATTCGAGTTTTTGTTGCACTCAAACATGAGAATTTCACTGTTTTTAGCGCATATGTGCTATTATATTGGTTCTTAACATCGAAGCAAAGCTGTTGATGTCAATTTAGCGAATTCAGTATTTTTTGTTAAAAACATAATGTTTATTCTTTAAAAATCGTCAATGAATATTGGAGAAGGGGCCCTGGTCAGTCGTACGTCGCAACTTAGTCGCGATGCTCCCACAAGAGCGCTGGAGGGCACTGACGTCCATCTTCCGGATATAATTCTGGATCTTGGTGGTCAACTGCTCCGTATCCTTGGCCCGCCAATTATTTTCGTATACTAGGGCACTGAGGGAGCCGGTAGAATTGAAAATGCAAAAAAGTAGGTTTTCCCATACTAAATTCCATTCAAATTTTAAACGCAATGCGCTGCGCCGGGTCAAAACCAATCGACCCCAAATTTTGCACAGTTGGTTGGAACCCAAAATGGAACCAAAAAACTGTTGTGCTGAAAAAACGATCATTTTGCTCCACCCTAGTATATATGTGTGCATGTTTGTATGTATCTATGTACAATAGAGTTGCTCGCGGTTATATTGGAATACTTCAAAATTATATAGACTAGCGGACACAACATTTTATGAGTTCTTTCTGTGATCCAAAATGCCTGTGCAAAATTTGGTAGCGGTTGGTTGCTTCCTTGGTTTGAGCATTGCGTTAAAATTTTGTATGGGATTTTATATGGGGAAATTATTTATTTTGCATTTACGTTAATAAAGATCGCTATTCCACTCAATGTAAAAACCAGCAAAAGATAATTCAAACATTCGATTACAACTTTGTCGAAGATGGTAACTATCTACGAGTTATCGAAACATAGTTATAACGATTTTAAAACTTATGGCTCAATCCAAATGCAGAAATTTATTATTTTTTCCAACACTGCCGACATTTAAAACTTAAATAAAAAAGAATATATTCATCGCAGTGACTTGGTACCTTCGAATGAAATGTTCAGAATGCATTTCTGAATAACATAGACGTAGTCAGAAAATGAAACGAAGAGGGGGGGGGGCTTGTGTACTTTCCTGTCGCCTTTTTAGATTGTTTGTATAAGACAAAGAATCATTACGTCCTTGTAAATGTGAACGACTGAACTTTCTTAATATTTTGATTGAACCAAATATGAATCATACTACAATCGTTGCTGTAGGAAGTAACATTTACAATGCTTAGGATTTACACCAAAAAACTTATGTGTTGCTTGAGGCTAAAACTAACTCAGTTCTGGAAAGCGTCTTGGGTTCTAACCTGCAGTGTATTTCAGTACTTCTAATATCACTATTTTGCGTGACCCTTACTTAATTTTACCAAAAACGTTTATTTGTAGTAACTATCCTGGTTTCGTTCTTAGATTCTCAAACTAATACGTCAATAGAAACAATTCCAAGACTTCACTATGAATATGCATTTTTTTTTTTAAATTCTGTCTCTGAACGGCTAAGAACACTCGTCGACAGCCATTTTGGTGCAGGGTTGTGATAGTAGTTTTTAGGGTAAATCGGGTGCACTGAGTTCAAAAATGACCATAGTTTTTACCGCCGTGCTCTTGTTTTTGAGATTTCTCCATTAATTTGTTTTACTACTAGTCAGCGTTAAATTTTTTTTCTAAATTTTTCGAATTTACAAACTGTACCAAATCTATTATTAAAAGGTGCTACAAACACCTGACAAATATTTGGAAATCTGGAAAGGCATATTGAATACTGTCAAATTCGAAAAAACTATGCGTAAACAAAAAAAAATACCACTTTATTGCGAAAATTTGACATTTTGCCAAATTCAAAATGCTGCCATTTCAAAAGTTCTTGATGGATTTCGATCAACAATAGCTTTATTGATAGCTGTAAGCATCTTCTTTCAGATAAAGCTAAACAGACGAAAATTGTCAGAGTTCTGATCAATTTACCTGATTGAAGAAAATCTTCAAAACCAACTCTTTTTGGTATTGCTACAAATACGACAAAAACTTCGGAAAATCTATTAAAAATAAATGTCTTTTTATAGACTTCGATGCTCTGGATATAAATTAAAAGTCAAAGTAGTTTTATGATCACATTTTAACATAACCTAAAAATATTTCATTTTGTAATTGTTATACCAGGCTCCTGTTAAGCAGCTATTTTTTTGGGCCTAGAAGCGGCTAGGCTCATCGTAAGTTGACTACTGTCGAAGTCTGGATATCTACATAGCGGATGACAGGAATGACACCTCCCCCCCCTGAGTTATACAGTAAACAAAAATACGTACTTGAAGAGTTAGAAAGAGACAGCAATTTTTGCACCTCACCTCATTACGATCTAAGGCGTTTGACAGTTCAGCTCTATAGTTCTTGGTGTTTCATTTGTGATACCGTTTGAGTTTGTTGCCTGCATATTTCTTGGGATGTGCATTCAAGAAGTAAATGCGAACAGGTATTTATACATTGTATTTATTCAGTACTTGATGCCTAGCACACCGGAACAGAATAGATTCAATTAGAAATATGGCGTCTTTACGGAGACAGTGTAAGAATGATCAAAATCATGGATACTGGCCGACAGTATTTCAAGTAAAAATATATGTCATTCTAGAATGCACTTACGTATGTCTGAAAAGAAAATAACGGTACGCAAACATCTGCATTTTTTCAGATAGTCAGGCTGCGCTCAACGCAATAAGGGCTCCTACATGTCGTTCAAAACTAGTACACTCCCATTCTTGCACTCCAACAATTGGCGGAGAAAAATCATGTTAACCCATTATTGCCCAACTTATTTTTCACGCGCATCACAAATGGTGTTTTCCGATCGAAGAAAAATGATGTGGTCATTCCAGTAAAATTATTTTTGTACTCAAAGTAGCTGATATTATAAGGAACAACCAGTGAAAATTTAAGATTGATCGGTTAATCGGTTCCTGAGATATCGTGATCGCCGCGGATGAACTTTTCAACAAAATACAACTCCGAGATAATCGAGTTTTACTGTCGGTGCAGCGAGTCAACGGTCTAGCGTATCAAACACTACGTACCGCCTACAAGTGGTGATTGGGTAGCGGTCTATGAATAGCTGTAACTTAAGTTGTAGTATTCCGATCTTAATGAAACTTTGAGAAAATTTTCCTCAGCATATGTAGTTTCAGAATATCTGATTTACAAAAATTCGATTTTTTTCATCCTAACAAAAATGTGTAACCCCTTAAGTGAAAATTGATTAAACACAAAACATAAACACCGGTTTAACCACTCTAACTTCTCTAAACATATTCTGTAAGAGTATATGAACAATATTAACTCGTTGATAATGCCTGTTCTGCGTTATTAATTGAGTAATAGGAGTTATTCTTAGCACCTACTATATATAGTAGGTTGGGCAATAATGGGTTAATTTATACTGGGTTCCAGGACATGGAGGCGTTGCAGGGAACGAAAAAGTCGATGAGCTAGCAAGAAGATGGTATTCTACTATTCGGCCCAGAACCTTCCCGTGGAGTCTCACCGTGGAACTGAAAAAGTGGGAAATCACAGCTATGCGGATCTAAAAGTGAAACATCAGAGCATCTGCTATGTGAATGCAGTGCATTGATACAACGCAGACGAAGAGTCTTCGGTAAAGGAACATTGGAGCGTTTTGATATTTGGACTGCAACTCCCAAGCACTTCATACGAAGTTGTTGTACCTAGCTGGGAAGAGTGTGTATCTCAATAACGACAATCACTCATCAATAGTGATGTGTCAGTAGATAGTAGACTTAGATTAAGAAGGGAGATACCACAATAGATCTAAATACTGGTCGCAGTGGTTCGTTTCCAACAAAAAAAGTGTTTAATTTGCTATTGTGATATGATATAATAAAAATTTTCATATATAAAATAAAATATATTCTGTGATCACTGGCCGTTTCTATTCCCTTTTCGAAATTCCATTCGCAAACGCCATTGAACATATAATTGAGTTAGGTTATGTAACTTAACCAAAAGTAACAAAATTACGACTTCATATTCAGATTGAGTATGTCCAAATCTATTCGCTGTCTCTTTCTAACTCTTGAACTCCGTATTTTTGTTTATAGTATAACTATTATAAAACGAAATATTTTTAAGTTATTTTAAAATGTGATCATAAAACTACTTTATGACTTTTAATTTATATTGAGAGCATCGAAGTCTATAAAAAACATTTATTTTTAATAGATTTTCTGAAGTTTTTGTCGTGTCTGTAGTAATACCAAAAAGCGTTGATTTTGAAGATTTTATTCAATTAGGAAAATTAATCAGAACAGACAATTTTCGTCTGTTTAACTTGAACTTTTTTTTGTTTGAAAGAAGACGCTTACATCTACAAACATAGCTATTGTTTATCGAAATCCATTGAGAACTTTTGAAATGGCAGCATTTTGAACTTGGCAAAATGTCAAACTTTCGTGAAAAAGTGGCATTTTTTTGTTTACGCATATTTTTTTCGAATTTGACAGTTTTGAATATGCCTTTCCAGATTTCCAAATATTTGTCAGGTGTTTGTAGCACCTTTTAATAATAGATTTGATACAGTTTGTAAATTCGAAAAATTTAGAAAAAAGCATTTTAACATTGACTAGTAAAAAAACAAATTAATGATAGAAATTTTAAAAACAAGAGCACAGCGGTAAAAACTATGATCATTTTTTAACTCAGTGCACCCGAGTTACCCTAAAAACTACTATCACAACCCTGCACCAAATTTTTTTTTGATTTTGTATACCAGTGGAAATAGAGTTTTCAAATATGTGAAATTTATAAACCGTTGTACTATTTTAAATGAGATAGCATCAGAGCACTTAAATCGTAGCACTGAAACACGTAAGATTATTTTTTTATTCGGCGCTATAAACCTGCCTTGAAGAGGTACTCCTTATGTTATACTAAACAATCTAAAAAGGGGACTGGGGAGTACACATGCCCCCCTTCTTATCTTTTAATCTTTTTCTGGCTACGTCTATGTTATTCAGAAATTCATTCTGAACATTTCATTCAAAGGTACCAAGTCTCTGCGATGATTTTATTCTCATCGTTTGAAGTATCCGTGTCGGTGGTGCACTGGCAGTGTTGGAAAAAATAATAAATTTCTACATTTGGATTGAACCATAAGTTTTAAAATCGTTATGACGATTTTTTGAAAACTCGCAGTTACCGTCTTCGAAAAAGTTGTCAACCAAGGTTTGAATTATCGTTTTATAAAGCTGGTTTTTCACATTGAGTGAAATAGCGATCTTTATTAACGTAAATGCAAAATAGTTGATTTCTTCATATAAAATCCCATACAAACTTTGAACGCAATGCGTAAAACCGGTAAACAACCGAGTGCTCCCAAATTTTGCACATATATTTGGGAACTCAAAAAGTGGCGAAATTATATTTTAATATTAGACGTAATGATAATGGTAGGCCTAAATCAGGTTCTACTAAGAATCTAAAATAGATTATGAAGATTACGACAACTAAACTCTATCCAACTTCTATTTACGACGTTTCTTGGAAAGATAGTAAACTAGTATGGAAAGTGTCGCACCAAAAAACTTATCTGCTTCACCCCTGAGACCTACTAGAAATGTATTGATATAGTTTTTATTCCAAACAAGTCATTAACCGAAACAACTCAACTATAATTTCCAGCAGTTCATAAATGCCGATAACATTGCACAAATATGTCGTTAAAACGAATGTGTCACATTAACATGAATTACGGTTTCGAAAACCGCGTGCTATGCAAGCTGAAATTTTATATCTTTGTAATAAAATAAAGACAATTTTCAACATAATATTCATTCCGGTAATTCTTGTTTTCTCACTCAGTCATCTGGCGCGGTGCTGACAATGCTTTACCTTTCACCGAACTCATTTCTCAGGGAGTACCAAAAAAAGTCTAGCTCACACTGCAACTTGTATCTGCTTCCGCACCCGCTACCCTACCAGAAACCAACTCCTCCAGTGCTTCGCGGAATCATGTTGCGAAATTTGCATCGAGGTAGCGAATGTTCCTGCGATGAGAAATTTGTTCGCTCCCCACTTGGCGACGGCATTCCATAAATCATTTCCCATCGGTTTTATTGTGCCTACCTACGAGTCGTTTGCGGCTGACAAATGCGCATTCTTAGCCGAGCGCACCTTGACTTCCTCTGCATTTGATGAACCGAACTGATGTTGTGCTATGCGACACGCGACACGAAGGACTGGTTGCTTGTAGCTGCAACAGTTCACGAGATAATGAGGAATAATATTAATTTGATTATTAGTGCAGTAATGAACTAATGCACCCGGCCTAAACATGAAACCTGAACCGGTCCAGTTTGAATGGGACTGGAGTAATGTTTTTAACCGTTTCTTCTGTGGTCCGACTATCCTCGATTTTTCCCCGTGTACTTTGAAGTGGGTAAAGATTGATTGAATTAAAGCTGCTCAAGTCAGAACTCGCATTCCATTTATTATATTTTCTCTTTCTGTGGAATAATTTTCAAAAAACTCACCAATAGTAGTGAGTTCCCATTAGTAGAATAAAGGTCCTTCAAAGTCCTTGGAAAGATATCTAGCTTCCTATGAATATAGTTAATTGAGCCGCCAATGAGAAGATGGTGAAAAGTGCGAGGGAAAAAGATTTTAAATTGAATGATACGCAAGACCGTTGAAAACATACTGATTTGAAAGAGCGTATATAATTAGCGGAGATCAACGCGTTGTTTGATCCGATCAGCAATAGAAAATCCATTAGGCAGTCCTAGACGTATCCCCGCGTGTATACTTCCTCGGTTTTACGTCTAAATTCAATTTGGGTCTAGGTTTAGCGATTATCACCATCGTATTCCTCCAATGTTCGGAAACTTGACTTTTTGTTTTACTCTGCTACTCACTCGGTAGTCACCTCCCATGAGCGGTTTTGTCTGGCCAGTATCGCTCTGAAAAAGCCTTTCGTTCATCTATTAGTTTCGATTTAATTTAATTAACTCTAATGCACCATCGACAGCCGAATCATCGCCGCCGAATCTGTATGCGGAAAAGAGCGAGTGTCCCTCGTACGGTTCCATAGTTATTGTTGGAGTGCCAGCAACTTAAAAATATATTGAACAGTAGGTATGTATGCAAACCCTTGAAGATTGTGTCATGATGACAAGAATATGATAGTTTAGGGGGATCCTCAGTTGTTTTAGTCATAGCCAGGGGTGGATCCAGAAAACAATTCCGGTTCGAAATTTCGATTTTAAAATCAACATTGTACAATACGTAATACGTAAAAACATCTTCTAATGAACACCATTTAACTAAATGTCATTTTATCCAATTTAATTTCGCCGAATTGAAAATTTCCGCCGACGTTCAATTTTACAAAAATGGGTAATGTTTGCAATATTACGTTCACCAGTGTACACCAATCTACGTGGTGTTGACGGTTCAAAGGGACCAGGATCGGACGGAATACAACCATGTTTCGTCAATGAATGCTCTTCATCGTTAGCTTTAAAAGTATTTTTCCCGCCAAGTGGAAGGAGGCTTTAATAACACCAATTCATAAAGCGGATTGCACACGGACTTCATCATGTTTGACAGCTGATTATCTAATAAGAGTTGCTTAGGAAATGGTAAGTAGGAATTCATACCAATCCAACCCATATTAAGACGTCGAGAGCGGCGTCGGGCCCCAAGGCTTGTATTACTGCCGGGCCCATTTAAATCTAAGCCCTCTAGTTCAGCATGAGTTAGTACCTCTTCACCCATGAGAAACTCGTGAGTCCGTGATTTCTATTATTGTCCGGTTGGCTCATATTGACGCATCCACAGATAGCGTGTCAGACAGGTGAATTTCGACAGCTTCTTATGCCGTGGTATCCAAATCGGGTAAAATTGCCATAGTTACGAGTTTTTAAATTGGCGAGTACTCGGGTGTACATAACGATTAACAACGTAATTAAAGGTGCACGGTTCGAATTCGTGTATTCGTACCTCGTTTATGTCATCGCCTATATATATACAGAGGTACTGATTTCATGTCGCCACAGCCAACGATATACACTCAGGTTTTTTTTACGCGGGGGATACAGGCCGCGTAAATGAAAACCGCGTAAATTTCAAAATCCGCGTAAATGAAAACCGCGTAAATTTCAAAATACGCGTAAATGAAAACCGCGTAAATTTCAAAATCCGCGTAAAAAACCGCGTAAAAAAATACCGCGCAAAAAAAACCGCGTAAAAAAAAACTTGAGTGTTTTGTTTCGCGAAACAAACGCTTGTGCTGGATCGATGGTCTGGAACATAATCAGCACGCTACGTCTAACATGGTGAAACTGTAGGGTGTAAACATTGGTCACTTGTACTTTTAACAATAGATCTTAGGGGGGTGTCTGGTGTAGTGGGCAAAAAAATCAACTTCTTTTTTATCGTCTTAATTGTTAGTATTGAACCTCTAGAATAGTCTCCTAGTCCTCCTAGTATTTGCTGTAATACACGCAGATTTCAATCCATCGGCAACAATTTTCGAAACACTGACAGCAATAGAATACAGTGTAAACAACACACTCTAAAGTACTTCTACTCAAATTTTCAAGAAACAATACCCAATGAGTTATTTTCTACAGCGTTTTTTTCCGTGATGCAAATTGATGTAGGACACCCTTTAATATGTGTAGCTTGTCAGAACACTGAATAAAAAAAAATCTTCCTATTATTTTGAAGAAAAATGTGCGAATTATGAGTTTCTCCGGTTTTCGTGAAGCCATTTTCCGAAACTCGAACTTATTTCTATTTTTTTGGTTCATCGAGTAACTACAAGTCTAAGCTTTATAAATCTTATTGAATATCCTGTGTCAGACAATTTTATCAAGAGTGACCATGTTCGCACTTGACGTGGAAATGGTTGAGCGTCTACTCTTGGAACGCTCGTATGTGTGGCTCTGAGCGACTAAAAATATATTTTTGTATGCACAATGAATGAATAAATAAATCTTAACATTACACAAAAGATCCTTTGTTGCCTTACCTTCAAAATCGTTAAACAAAATAACTTTCGGTTTGAGCAGAGGGATTCCATGAGAAACCGGCCGACCACAAAATATGACCATCGTAGATTCGAACGGAACTTTAAAGTTGTGTTCGGTTTATGAATCTCCATCATTTTCTTTGACAATTGCAATATTTTGATACCAGAGCAACTTTTCAAAAGGGCGTAAAGATTTCTACGTGCATTAATTTCATAATTTTTTTGTTCGATAACTGTATTTTATACAGCAAAACATTCTGAGAACAAGTTTGGGGGAATGAATATTTATGTACGAAAAAATATACACTGAAAAAAATGTTGTCATTTTTCACAAAAATAAAAATTTATGTTAAAAATTTAAATTGTAAAATACCCATTTTTTCTAATTTTTTACATTTTGTCAACAAAAACCTCAAGAGAAAAGAAACATTTTGAATGTAAGAAAGTTTTTCTAACAATAACTTTATACATGTTTTTAAATTTCATACTAATTGACACACAAAACTGTAATTTTAGTTTTTTTTACAATTTAATTTTTTAGTGCAAATTTTTGTTTTTGTGAAAAATGACAACAATTATTACAGTGTATATTTTTTCATACATAAAAATACATTCTCTGAAACTCGTTCTCAGAAAGTTTTGCTGTATAAAATACAGTAGACGAACAAAAAAATTGTAAATAATTCACGTAGAAATCTTTACGCCCTTTTGAAAAGTTGCTCTTGAGTCAAAATAATCTTACTGATTGTGGAAAATGTTTATTCTTCCATGCCGATGAAAAGTGTAAAGTTTCATAGGAATCTAAGATGGTCGGTCGGGATTTTAATTATTTTCTGACGGATTCCTCACTTAACACCAGACGCCCCCCATAAGGGGTTATCTACAAAGTTGGAACTCAAAAAATCGAAAAAAAATTATTGAATATTCTGAAAGTACATACTTTTGAAAATATCTGTGCTAAATTTCATCCAGATCGGAGCACTACGTATAAAGTTAACACACAACTTTAAACGCAATTATCTCGGAATTAAGTTGTTTGAAAAGTACAGTTGCGGTGAACGTGATATCGCAAAAAGTATTCATCCAATTTTCATAATTTTTTTTGAATTGTTTGTATTTACATTCTTGTGTACTTGAATGGTTCTTTTTTATCCAAAAATTTTTGATTCTTTGCCATGAATTTTTGGTTAAAATTTTGAACACTACAAAACTCAATTTTTTGAACATGTTTTTTGCAGGAAAATTTTTTTTATCGAGAAACCGATCCGTTCAAGTACACCACAATACATTTTTCTTCAATAATCTTTTTACTTATTTTATTTCAATTGAGCGGTTTGGCTTAGAGAGCGTTCACCGCAAACCTCTGCAAAAAAAACTCGCTACTGGGGTTGGGCCATAACTCCGCCACTCTTCAATGTTTTTTTTATTAAACTTGTTTTTACGAACTTCGATAGCACTACCAACGAGCTGCATTTTGCTTTCTCAAAAAAAAAATTTGTTCATCGCTGTTTCAGACGCCGAATATGATATTATTGTTCTAACCAAATCAATCCACTCCAGTTATTCGGCTCAAAGTACACGGATTACCATAACGATCGCGATCTAGACAGTACAGGGAAAAAACGCGGTGGCGGTGTGCTTACCGAAGTGTCCAACCGACTCTCGTCCAAATGTAAAACTGATAAAACCGATCTCGAACAACTATGGGTAGATATTCGCGGTTGCGATACAAATATTTGTGTGGGTTTAGTGTATATTTCCCTCGACTCCGCAAGTGATATAGATATTATTCAGAGGCCCATAGACTCAGCACTTGACATCGCAACTTCCATTCAACCCAACACGGCTAATCTACTATTTGGTGATTATATTCAACCTGGACTTCTATGGAAAAGTACCTCCTCCGGCTATCCCTTCCCAGGCCCTTCTGAATCATCCTTTTCGAGAGCGAGTATTGCCTTACTGGACGGAATGTCTGCATTGAACATACTGCAGATGTGTACCAGTAAATAACAGACGAAATCAAACCCTGGATCTCCTTTTCGTAAATGAAGAAGCTTGCATTAACTGCGCCGTTTCAGAAGCCCTTGAGCCGTTAGTTGCTTGTGACGCACACCATCCTCCTCTTCTAGTAACGCAGTTTTGACCCCAGTTAGTTGTTTATGACGAAATACTGGATATCAGGGAGTTCAATTTTTCGAAGACTAATTTCCATTGGCTTCAAAACTCACTGCAGGCAATCGATTGGGAGATTTTGTTGAATTCCGCGATCGATGTAGATGAACTTTGATTTGGCACGGTGTGGTTGGTAGAACAATTTTATTCGAAAAAAATCGGCATCGCTAAAACTTGAACATGTGATAGAATGAGCTTTTCCCTTTCATTTGAAAGTAAAATTAAAATATTCTGTCGGGGGCTCCAGAGCAACTTTTTATTTGTTTGAAAACTTGGGGTTTTCAATGAAACTGGTTCACATTTTTGCCCCTAGGTAGTACTTTGAACATTCAAATATTACCAAAAGTGAGAATCTTATGGACAATTTTATTGTGTACAACTTGTAGAAAACCACATTGCGAACTAAAATCGCCAGAGAAAGCTTTTAAATTTTTATCAAAATTTCTTGATTCGCACGGAGCCTATTGCTTAAGAAGCTTTATTCCAAAAACATTTGCCTTATTTTAAAAGTGTTCTCAGAACAACCTGAATGCTATCAAAGTCCCATCTTTAAGCGTAAAAATCATAATTCCAGATTCCACCGTTTTATGCGCACGAATGATATTTTAGGAGCATGGAGATATAGAGAAGAGTAGATAAAATTTGAACGAAATTAAGACTCTTTTGAAAGATGCTGGGTAATGCGCATAATGAATCAGTTTTTTTCTTTCACAGATATATTTGTTTATCCTTTTTTTCTTCACTCATTCTGGAGTATGCTTGATGTAATTTTAAATCAACCTTTTTGCTCGTTACCATCTTGTGGGATATATTTGGCCTAAATTTTAACTTTATACTAGATCAAACTCGGTTAGATATTCAGTCATTTGCTTTGATTTCGATTGAGAATCTTGATTGACAGTTTCATGAAGGATAGAAAAATAATTCGATGAGATTTATGTTCAAGTTTGTTAACTTTTGGGAATGGCTGTACATTGAACAGAAATGGCAATAGTAAAGGAGAAATAAAGGTGTTGTCTATTGTACGAAGATAGCGATCTCAATATAAAAGTAGATATAGAAAGTATCACCTTTACCAGAAAGACGTGTTGCTGTTTATGTCTTCAGATTCTGAGCTGAACTGGCAACTCTGTCTTCTTGGTAAGTTATTTTTGCTCTTATCCCATATTATGAGGGAAATCTTCAATAAACTTGTATTACTTTGAGAATTTACTGAATGTATGGTCCAGCCTGATATTTTGTTGTGCGTTTTCTGTTGTGCGTTTTCTGTTGTGATCCGTGTACAACGAGTGACGACTCCGGAATTTCTTCTTAAAGGAAATTATGAAGCTTGGTTTTGATCTTTTTTTCTAAGATTATGTGAAGTGTGTTAGATTTGGAAATAAAATTTGAGGACAAGCAAAAATCTGCATCTATAAATTCAGATGAAATGAATTTACCCTAAAAGATAAACATGGATCCAAAACTCGAAGAGCTTTTTTTCTTTTTCAATCATCTTTCTTTTAATGTTGATAAAGACAAACAGGATTCTCAACCCAAAACTGCAATAATATCCGTCGTTTAGTACAATGACTCGAACTGTCTACTTTAGTTCATTCAAATATAAAGCTTTGAATTTAAGCCTATTGTATTTTACCAGGCAGGATAGGATCAGGAAGTAGGGTCATTCTAGTTTACATTAGCTATCCCCTAGAGTGAGAAAAGAAATGAAAAAGGTATGATAAAATTCGTTACTACATTAACCAACAAGGTGTAAGATTATCGAAAAAAATTGGTCAACACCTTTCCACACCTCCTTGTTCATAAAGTGTCATTTTCGTCCAAAACCCGGAGTAATCTGAAAATATATTTTTTCTGCTGAGAATGGGACTTTGTATACATTGAAATTTATCTGAATTTACTGTTCATTTAAACCCAACATTTTTTTTGTAAGTCCTTGTTAATCGACTTCTTAATCCATGGGCCCCGCGCACACCTAAAAACTGATAAAATTTTAATATCTTTCTCGGGTGATTTTATGTCGATTTATAGCATTCTAAGAAGTTGCAGACAATGGGATTGTTCATCAGATTCTCCCTTTTAGTATTTTTTGAATGTCTATAGTACCAATTAGTAGCAAAAATGTGATTTAATTTCATTAAAAAAAAACTTAAGTTTTCAATCAAAAAACTTTAAAATAAAAAGTTGTTCTAGACCCCGCGACAAAATATTTTCATTTTACTTTCAAATGAAAGGAATAAGTCCATTCATTCACATCCCGAAGTTTTCCAGATGCCGATTTTTTTTTTGAAAAAAATTGTTCGACAATGACACCGTGTTGGCCAAAAATAGCTTTTCAAAATACATGTTCCCGCTCAAGGTACCCGACCAAAACCAGCATGGTTCAATCATCAATTACGTAAACTGAAAAGATTGCGAGTAGCTGCGCTTCGGCATTACACCAGCCGATGAAACATCATTACAAAACGAGAGTTTATTGAAGCCAGCAACAGTTACAAGACACGCAGCACAAACCCAATCGAACCTGAAACAAAATTCAAAGCAGTTTTGGTATTTAGTTAACGGAAGACGCAAACGGATTCGATCATGTAGATCACTCTCGTCTACTGGCAAAGATAAAGCGGCTAGGCGCTTCGGCAAATTTTATAGGGTGGCTTAAATCATATCTCGTAAATCGTTCTCTATCTGTAAAATTAGGAAATAACGAGTCATACAGTTTCATCAACATGTCGGGAGTACTTCAAGGGAGCAATCTTGGACCGTTGCTTTTCTCGTTGTTCTTCACTGACGTTGGTTATGCCCTGATAATATAAATTCGTAAATATAATGAAATTGATTGTGGAATGCACGAATTCATTCGTCGTTTTCTGCAACGAAGTATTTTCGTGCATTGTAAATAGTAGGTTTCGTTCATTTCATGAACAACGCTGAACGCAAGCTTTCGTAAATTTTACACATCAGCGAACAATTCGTTTGCCGAATGAAGCTGTTTCGTAATAAGCCAACGAAAGTCGTTTCATGGTTTTCACGAAAAACTCGCAATAAAAAATAAAAGTGTTTCAATAGAATTACGAACGATTTATTATATGTACGAAAAATGCGTATATTTCACGAAAATTTTCTGTACGAAACTAATTCTAAGCGATTTACGAATATATTCTATCAGTGTGCTATACCTCCTGGCTGTAAAATTATATATGCCAATGATCTCAAACTATTTATTATTGTGCGGTTAATAGATGAACTACAGCAACACTTAGATGCTCTCTGTGATTGGTGTAATCGCAACTCGCTGGCTCTCAGCGTATCCAAGTGTTCCATAATATTTTTTATGCATCGAAAAAATCCAATACTCTGGAACTACATCATGGAATCGCTAAAGAGAATGACAGTTGTCAGAGACCTTGGAGTA
Source organism: Topomyia yanbarensis (assembly GCF_030247195.1). Classification (NCBI taxonomy): domain Eukaryota; kingdom Metazoa; phylum Arthropoda; class Insecta; order Diptera; family Culicidae; genus Topomyia; species Topomyia yanbarensis. The sequence goes on along the minus strand of NC_080671.1, from coordinate 175,594,222 downwards.
CTTCTGGAGTCACAACTGACATTCAGAAATCATTACTCTCCTGTTATAGTACAGGCAAATAGAAATCTCGGCTTCATTATAAAAATCGCCAAAGAGTTCACTGATCCATACTGTTTGTGGGCACTTTATTTTTCACTTGTTCGATCTGTCCTGGAAGCTTCAGCAACCATTTGGTGTCCATATACGAGCATTTGGATCAACAGAATAGAAGCAGTGCAGGCAAGATTCCTCCGTTTTGCTCTTAGAACTCTGCCGTGGCGTAACCCAACAGAACTACCACCGTATTTTGTGATGTTTTCAAAAATAGGCTAAGAAGGTTGACTTAGATTATAAGATTCAATTTTTGTAATATTTGTAATTTTTGTTCTTGTAATGCTGTGGACTATGTTATTATATTTAGTAGTGTTGTAAATCCATTGTAATCAGGTGTGAAAATACGAAAAGATAATGGGTTTTTACGCCCAATTGAGGATTGCTTCTGAAGTATATCCTAAAATGGGCTTTTCCCATTCAACTACATTTCATGTAGACCATCATAGGTCAGATAAAAAATAAGAATAAATAAATAAATAAATAAATAAATAAATAAATAAATAAATAAATCAATAAATAAATAAACAAATAAAAAAATAAAAAAAATAATAAATAAAAGGAATCAGTATAGCCTGGTGGAGCTTGTATTCTTCAGGAAACAATTTCTTCCATATAAATTTGAACCAGTCTGAATAATCTAATCTACCAAATACTAGCCAGAAATTCGGTTTGGTGGGTTTCGATGAAATTCGATGATTTTTCGAAGATGCTAGAATTTACTGCAACTTTGATTAAATAGTCTACAAACTAAACGAATCAATATGTAATAGCTTTAAAAGTTTTATATAAAACTATCTTTTACGATATGTTTTAAAAGTTAAATATTAGGTACTTTTAAAGTGGAATAAATGTTCAAAAACTTTTATTACGGTTGAAATAACATAATTCCAAACCGTTATATTTAAAGGTTTAGATAATAATAATATTTTCTGACCTACAACATCGCGTATTCTGACATAATAATTTTAGTAATGAATTTTCCTAGAAGCCATTATTATAAAAATCGTGTAGAGAAGTTGGTGAGAATGTTATTTAGAACAATTTTGTTAGAGATATGTACGCAGCATATCGCGCTATGAAACGATGTTGACGAAATTTTCTTAAATCACATTTGGTTCAAAATAACTGTTTATTTTATGATTCAGAAACTCATGCCTTCGACAAAATGTTAATTTAATTGTTTATAAACAACAGAAGAGATTTATCGTATAAAGTAATATCAAAAAAAAATATTTTAAAGGTTTTTTTACACAAATAGCCTAATATATGACGGTACCTAAACGCAAGGTGCATTCATGCTCTCGAAAATTTTATTGAAGCCATTAAATCTTGAACTAAATTTGTTTCAAAAGTTTATTCTCCATGACTACTTCTTGGAAGATATAAGGCCAATTTTTTTTTATCAAAGTATGTAATCTACGTTGCGAAATTCTTCGAATGTACTAATCCTCCAAATTTTACTGTTTCGAAATGATGTGATCTTAACCTTAAATGTTCTTATCATTGTTAATATAACAAAAATCAAATGCTCATAAAATCGATCGTGATCATTCCAACTTCGCATTCCATTCGAAAAAATTTCACTTGCCCATATTTCGGTACATTCCTTCCAAAGTGAGCTCAACATGATTGGAAAGCTTACAATTTTGATTAGTTTCAGAACGTCGCGACCAGTTTCTATTGAGTCTGGTGCTTTCATGCAGGTATTTTATATGATACTGATATGAATTGACAACTATGAGATCCCGACTACGAGATCAGTTACAAGACCCCATTTTCACAATTTTTCAAAAGTCTCTGCGATACTTAAAACAATTGATCAGAAAATTATTATTGTAAAATATAATTAAATTAGTTAGCATCAATAATTTTTTCTTCAGTGCAGTTAACTTTGGTTTGGAAGGGGTTTTAATCCCCTCCTTTAGCTACGCCACTGCTACGGCGGACTTCCGACTGGAATGATTTTTTCCCGAAACTTGCAACTACTTTTGAGAAAAACAGAAAAAAGTATTTAAACCATGCCGACATCGTGACGGAGCCAATGCTCACCGCTCACTTTTTCGCCAAATTATCTACTAATTTGGGGTAATAGATTTGTTACTTTGAAAATCAACAATAACATACGCACAAGCATCAATCGTAGGTTATAGAAGAAAACAGGAAAATCTTCCCCACTTCGTCAATTTTCTTCAAAGTCAGCTCATCCGTATACGGATCGTTTTGTTTGAAGGGCCGATACTCAAAGAAGCAGTGTGTGAATCATAGAAGAAGAAAAGGAAACCACGGGGACTGAGGAGAGAAAATAGAAAAGCTTTTAAAGTCCATTTCATAAATTAATACCAATTTTCTACTATTTATAGGCACGATTTGTGAACGTCATCTTGTGTCTGATGAATGTATAGTTTTTTTCTGCTCTTCGCATTTTCGGCATTCCCTGCGTCAGCAACAACCTACATATTCGCTGATGCTGGCCGGATTGGCCCTTATGTAGGGTGGATGCTTCAAAAGGCATAATATGTCGACGGTCCTCCACCAGCTTCCTACTGTTGCACAGATGTAGGTAGAGGCGTTTCGTTGCTGTTGTTACAACCTCTATGTCGTCGGGCGTAATTTTTGTCTTTGTTTTAGTCTGTTTTCGTTCTTGGGCATTACGAAGTTGCGTTGGGTGGCTAGGGATACAAATAATATATAATTAATGTTGAAAGCCTCGCTGCTCTTTCAAAAGATTTGCTACGGAGGCGACGAAGGGTGTGTAATTTAGCAAAATATAATTTATGTATCCATAGGAACATGCTGAAATTGTTTTTTTGTCTTTCAAGTTGTTCTACAAAGGAAAACATTTATTTTGCAAGGAATTTAGATACGATTTTTTTAGGAAATTATAGTACAAAATATTCAATTCTAAAATGATGCATCTGTAACCAGTGAGTACTTATTTAAATGCCATTCGTAAAAGTAATGGAGTATACCATTACTTTCAATATCAATCTTGCGATCCATTTCTTGCATATGCACGGAACCAAGAATAGAGAAAGTCGCCCAGATACCTGTTTTTAGAAGCATCAATTTATTCAATTCTGATCGTATCTTGTGAGAAGCTTAATAAATTTCAACTCTTGAAAAATTATAGTTATTCTCCAATTTTTTTCAACAATCGACTCATTTTATCAATTCGATAATGTAAAGCAATACTTTTATTTAAAATTAACAATCCCAGGATATTCATAACGTAGAATTAGGTAATGTGGATAGACTAAAATTGTTGCTGCTGATACAAAAATCACCTGGTACCTGATAAAATCAAGAACTTGTTGATACAAATTCTTGATTTTATCAGGTACCTATGAGCTGCATTGCCTTAGTTTAATACTATCCTTATCGAACAGATTTTTTTTTCATACAGAACAATGATTGTATGATGCCTCACTAATTAGGGTGACCAGACGTCCTAAGTTCCCAGGATTTGTACTGGTTTTTAACTGACTGTCCTGGTATTCTGGTAATTTAAGGATACGCTTGATTTGTCCATTTTGCGCCCGACCGCAACCATAACTCTGCTGTAAACTAATTTTCCAGCTGGTCTGGTCACCTTCTACCACTATTTGAGATATTGTTTTTGGAATCATTCTGAACGTATTTTAAATAACTGAAAATCATTTCGAATGACATTCTGCTAAATCTAGACCAACATGTGAAAAGGGCGTAAGTGCAAATGAGAGACTCTATTTACTTTCTCTTCCGTCAATTACTCAGCCGCTTTTATCTTTGCACGTTAAGGTGAAGCGATGCCAAAATCACAACAAAGGTTCGGTTATGCTCGGATATGTTCGGGTTACGTTCAGCATCTGTGTGCGGCTAGAACGTCCTATACCGATAGGAGATGGCACGCACACAAGCGTATCGTTCAGCAATCAGCTGATTGATTTTTGTACCACGTGTTTGATTTGTTTGTAAAAATAAAAAAGTACAAATTTTGATTTTGTCGATGAAATAAAAAGAAGAAGCAGAAACGACGGCAGCCATTTTAGCTGCCACCTTGTGACTCTGTTGAGCATGTCCTTAAATCTTAGCATAATACGCTCGGCGACTTCAGAGGCTTTCGTTATATACTGAAAAAAAATATTGGGACGTTTTATGATGAAACCATAATAATCGAAAGAGAAAGTAAACACAGAGAGGCTCTCATTTGCACTTACGCCCGTTTCACGTGTTGGTCTAGTAATAATAAATGTCCATAAGCAAGTAAAGAATGTGAATATACAATAATCATAGTCACGGCTCACTGTTGGGTGAATCATTTCTTTTTGTATCCTGCCATCATGAGGAAACATTTCTGACCTAATAACCACTTTGCTGTGATATATCGGCTGTTAGCAGTTACAGCGGAAATATTGTAACACTTTGAATCACGCCGACAATCTTTCGCGGCGTTTTTATGGCGCCCTTCATATTCCAAACATTCAGCAGTCATTTCAGTCAACAGTCGGCAGTGCAGGCGCGGGATACGTCAACGGTAGGTACAAGAAAAATGGAGAACTTTTCTCCAAATTTAATTTACTCGTAATTTATGTACCCGTGAAGCGCGTAACATCGCGCGGTGTTTTCCATTATTGTATTTTACACTTTCTGCTTGCTGTTTCAACTTTACAGGAAGAGCAGGGGAAATGGTTCCTTGAGAATGTATTTTTCTTTTGATGTGAGTCATTTTTATCATTTAGTAGGTACTTGGTGAAATTGTAACGGTGCGATACTTGGTTATGATACCGAAAAAAACATGAATTAATAAGGCTTCTATGTTAGAACAAATAAGTTTATAATACTTATTTATGCAAACATTTGTCCACACACTAAAGCTGTCGTACACACTAAAGCTGTCGTAGAAGCGAATTACTAACTAGAGGTATGATTATTCTGAAGCAATGATACAACACTACGCTATATTTCTCCTTAATGGAGAACAATTTTAGTAAGAACTATTTTTTCTCCATTAAGGAGAAAATTGTTTAAAACTTTTGCGCGTGGTGAGTACAAAACCTATAACTAATTTAGTTAAGGAATTTGCGTTTCGACTACGTCTCATTGGAATCCGACACTGACTTAGTAATTTAGTTATAGGTTGTTGTGCGTTTCACGCCCAAATAAGGCTTTAAACAATTTTCCTATCCTAAATTATTATGTCGTTTGAACAATCCCTCGGGTTATGGAGACACTCTTAGCTTTAAGCAATTGTTTTAAAAATTGTGTTTTCATCGGATTATATCTTCGATACTGTTTGCGCTAGAATCATTCAGCCAGATGATTTTTGAAGGATTTGTTCAAGGAATCTAGAAAAAAATACTAGTTTTAACGGCAGAGTTACCAAATATGCAACTTTTATTTTTAAACTAGAATTTTTCTACACATTTTTCTCGTAATACACAAATCGGTTACTGCAGACTTTTTTGACACATAAAATGTCATTATGCCTATTCTGCTCGGTCGGTTTCTGAAACTCTATTGGGATAATGACTACATGCTTCTCAGTATTCTGTTTGGATACTTTCCGAGATTCTGATCGAAGTTTTCTTAGCATTCCAGTGAAATATATTTCAGAACTTCGACTGAATCCTTAACCCTATTTCTAATAGTTTTTTCTCTGTGTTTTGATGCAGGATTCTAGAGAAAAGCTTCTTAGAGGTCTGGTGGAATCCTTTTCAAGATAGAATTCTGCGAAGATCATGATTTCTTCAAGATGATGATAGAATCAAGTTCCTATTTGGAATTAAATCCGGTGTAAAGCTCTGATGAATATCCTGCTCTGAGTTCCAGTGGACTTCGACACAATATTACTCTCCTATTATCGCCTTCAACAATTGATTCCTGCTCAGAATTCCAATGGCATCTTTAACCCCTTCATATCACGTTTCTAATCGACTATTACTTTTGGTTTACACAACTTATGTTTTAGTTAAGTTTAAGTTTAAGTTTAAGTTTAAGTAAGGCTAATATCTGGGACTCATATATTTCATTTGAGCACCAACAGTTATAAACATAAGCAGTAGAACAGAAGTTATTACAATTAATCTGATTGGGTTCCGCTAAGCAGTGCTGCTAAGGATAGTTTTTGTTAATGGTGAAAATTTGGAATTTTCTCGTAGCCTGGCAATATTGGGACGATGCTACATCCAACTGCACATTATATCTTCCATTTGAGATTTGGTTTGAGAAAATCGGTTGAGTCATCACCTAAGAATCGAAGTGACTTTAATTGTGGAATATGCCCAGAATTTGGAACTTTCGGAATTGGCGATAATGGACAATATGTTTAAAAAATATTTGACTGATAATCAGTAATGTAGACCTGCGAGTCGAAGTAATTTGGTGACCGTTTCAATGGATTTTTAGCCTCAGCGGTGTTACGATTGTACCGATTTATATGGGATATTCCAGTGTAACCTTACTAACCAACTCCGGAACCAAGAGTCAGAACCGAATGAAATTCAGCAGCAGTCAATGGAATCACTGTATCTTTCATTTGAAAACAAGTTTGTAAAAATCGGTAGAGAATTCGCTGCGTAATAGATGTGATATTAGCTTAGGAACTTGGCGAGTTCCCCGGAGGCCTCATGAACCGTCATAGGTGGCCAATGTGGTCAAAACTGCTTTGATTTATCATTAGTGATTAGTGAAATGACCGGACGATATTTAAATAAAGTGCAGAATTTTTTTTTTAGTTTTGATACTGAATAAAGGTCAGTTATGGTTTTCAAACGTAATACTCGGCCTAAAGTTGTTTGATGTAAGAGTTGGCTAAGATGTACAATTCGACTCCAGTACCAACGCCAATTTAAATCCATTCATTCATCCATTTATAATTCCTACTTGCATACCTACTTAATCCTTCCTTGCTGTAAAGTGCATTACAGATTCTTCAAAGTACCAGGCTCGTTCATGAATATGAACGCACCAAATTGCTTTGAGCCACTTACCAAGCGACAGCAATAATCGCTACCGAAATATAAGCTGCCGTGTTTTACGAATTTAAAAACACTCGGTACGGTGCCTGCCGATGTCAGAAACACCTCGGTTGCGGTGCCTGCCGATGTGAGATGCACCTCGGTTACGGTGCCTACCGAAGTCAGAAACACTCGGGTCGGTGCTTTGCCGAAGCAACGAGCACGGTGGTTAAATATCATGCGCTGGCACCGACACCGGTGCCTTGTTGTAGGGTTTTCGATTGATGGCACTGACACCGCGCCGGTGTTTTGCACTGGCACGGTCCCAATGGAACACTCCAATGCGAATCGAGTGCAGGCTTGAATGTGTGCGTGTAGTTATCCGAGCTGTCATTTAACAGCTGTTCTTCTTTTACCACATAAAATGTTAAGTTAAAAGAAGAAGTTATTATCAATTTATGTATTGTTTATGGAGCGAGAATGAATATTCTTCGAAAGAGAGCGGCTTATCGACTACTGTTGTAATTTAGCACCTCAGAAGCAAGTGTCCTAAAAGTCTGTTTTCGGAGTTAAAAGATAGCTGACGAGTTTATATTTACTGCATCATTCGAAATCCAGTTACTGTCGTCGTGAATTTCCTCCACATCATTAGTTGTTTGCCAATGAATATAAAATTGCTCGGCATTGGAAAATATCGATACAAGTGGATGAATGTGGGCGGCAATGAAGTGGTCACAATGATTCATTATAATACATTTTCTGCAACAATGAGATCCGTCTCGGTCGGTGGAGCGGAAAACCATACAGGATAATCTGTGTGTATCTGTGTATCGAAGAAAAAACTGGTTCTTTTCGGGATTGAATTCCTCGACCAGAAGTTACATTCACGGAAAGTTGGTTCCTTACGGATCTGAATTATATTACGCTGTCGATTTTCCTCAAAAGTTTTATTCAAAAATTCAAAACATGCTAGAATTAACTCGTTTGAGTGTTTGTTATATTGAATGATCCGGATATTGTTCCCATTAATTGTAATGAAACCGCCCAAGTTATTACGGATTGACGTTTGAGGTATTAGTAATTGTCAGTACCATATGGGGTATTGGTCATTGTCTTGAATCGCGTCTTTTTAAGAAAAATGAGCTAATTTGGAAATAGTTCAAAATGAACTAATGACTATTCAACATAAACTAATGAAAAATTTTAGAGTAATTTCAAATAAAAGAAAAAATATATCAAGGTCGATTATTTTTTTACCGTTATGTGTCCGACAGAGTACCTGGATACCTTTTCAGATTTCAATCCATGAAATTCCATTATTGTTACTCAAGTTGGAAGTGGATATTTGGCGAAAGGTTAACACCAAGCATAGCTTCTGCGGAAATGAAGTTGACTATGCGGCAAGCGGAAGTCTGGGGAAGGGCTCCCATCAGGTTTCACGTAGCAGGCCGATAAGTATACCCGGGTACCCGCAAAATTGAAATACTCATACTTTTGTATTTTTTAACCGATTTGTACATTTTTTGATTTTTTGGATTCAGAAACTCATCTGTTCCAGTGCTGGGATGCTATTTGTGAATTTCAATGGAATACTGGCAATATGGATATCAAAAATCTTGGAATTCCATCAGCAGACTGCATCTCATGGTTGGGGATTCGACCGCGGAACGGACATTCCAGAGCAGTTTCCCATGATACCGTGACTGACCGTTCCGAGGACAAATTTTCATATGGTCCCGAAACGATAAACTTCTGAGACAATTTGCGGAATTTTGATACCCATATTGCCAGATTACAAGTTAAAATTCGCAAATCATATTCTAGAACTGGAACATTACACCGAACATTACATTACATATATGTCTACGCCGACGACATCGTGTTGGTCGCTATAGGAAGAATAATCCGGCGAACCCGTCGTAAACTTCAAGCCCCCTAAGCGTGGTGAGCCGATGGGCGTTATCAGTCAGTTTTAACATGGCACCCGCTAAAAGCGTGATTACACACCGCTGCAGCACAAACTACATTGCAACAGGGAGGCCGATCCTTCTGGTTGGGGCGGTAAGAACTACTTTCTTCTACAGACAGCCAACCAGATCCATCGGGAATGCACAGACATGGATCTGCCACCGATCGCTCGCTTACCCCGAGTTCGTGACCGGAACTGGCACGTCCGCGGACCCAACCTGGACACAAGTCTGCCTGCAGAACTGTGGGTCGCTGCTGGTAGTGAAGTCCGAGCCAAATATAACTGACTGATGGTATAGCAATCACGTGCGGATTTTCACCGACGGCTCCAAGATGAAGTCGGAATAGGAGTAAGCGTAATATAGAAAAGGCTCTCTTTCCGCTTACCGGCGTCATGCTCTGCTTTTTCAGCCAAAGTGTCAGCTATCGCACTCGCCATGGTCCAGAAACAGGAAGACACTCCCGTCGCCTTGTTGTTGGATTCTCTGGTAGTCATCTCCGCCATTGAGTCGCGGAAATCCCGCCACACCTTCATCCAGGCTATCGAGGCCAAGTATGATCCACTCACAACAATCTGCTGTGTCCGCTTGGTGGCCAGAGTGAAACACACCCGCCGACATCTCCCAACACTTGTCCCAGCCGCAGACAGTTATGGCAAGTTGACGTCAAGGATAGCTGAAACTTTCGTGTGTCATTCGCACAGTAATACTGGACACCGGAGAACAACAGTACTGTCGCGGCCGAGGTCGCGGCTCAGAGTTGGGCATACAAAAGTTTCCCATGCCCGCACCGTATCGCGTGTCCCTCCACCAATATGTATTATACGGCAGTCATCTCGATCCATTGATTTTTCTTCTGTATTTCAACGACGTCAACTTTCGTTTAGTAGGACCACGGTTGTCTTTCGCTGACGACTTCAAGTTATACCACAGAATCCGGAATACTGATGCAGCTTTCCTTCAACGCCAACTGGTAAGCTTAGCGGAATGGTGCGAAATCAACTGGATGATCCTAAATCCCAAGAAATGCACGGTCATTACGTTCTTCAGGAAAAAAACGCCAATTCGTTTCGAATACTGTCTAGCAGAATCCACGATTGACAGAGCGAATTGTGTCAAAGATTTTGGAGTTTTTCTCGATGAACAGCTGACGTTTAAGCAGCATATCACCTATATTGTCGTAAAGGCATCACGCTGCTTGGGGTTCATTATCGTCCTCGTTCTCTTCGCAATAATATATTCCTCAGATTACCTCTTCGCTGGACTAACTATGGAGTTAACGGTGCCATCATTGGTTTGCAGCGGACTTTCAACAGAGTGTCATCCGAGTAAATTAAGGGCCAGATGACTAATTTCAAATTACTTTATTTGTCCTGTTCACTTTTCAATTAATAGAAAATTGGATGTATTCTTCACATAATCAAATAATAATCCCATAGCATAAGATGTTGCCCAACCAGCCTTCCACCTACTCTTCGTACGCCAGAATATAATTTTAGGGGTTTGCCTTTTGACCTTGTCGAACGAAATCGAAACACTCTATTCACGTTCACTGCTTAAACTCCATTAGATATTATCAGTAACTTTTCTTGTTCTGCTTCTGAACCAAACCATGAATTCTTTCCGAAGGTTCAGAACCAACAGTATTCCACTATGTACTAGATGCATTCCATGAATGCTACTCATCAAGCAGTGGTGTCACTCCCGGCAAATTGGTTCCTTGCGACTCGAGTCGGTTATGCAGAGGATCTAGAACATCGACCATTAGAATTCCAAGCCACTTTCGCAACATTTTACTCCTGTGTATGTATCGGTTCGTTAGTGATTTCTGCCACCACGAACTGTACCAAGTATACCAACATGTAGCGCGAATGCCGGAAGAAAAGCTAAAAGAGAACTTGGAGGAGGTCACACTCAAAGATCTGATGGAAGAGGTGTGGAAAACAACCAATGAAATACGTAAATACATAATATATTTCGTTCCAAATAAAATAAGACATACACATATGTAAAGTTGTTACAGCATCATTTCCCAATCACCATATCAAACGGCTAGTCGAGCAAATCCGCCGTCAAAGCTCTCGGCTTTGGATCGTACTTGAGACATCGCTGCAGCATTTCGAGCGAAGTCGGCGGATAATAACTGGGCAACGTCGGAAAATCAATAGTCGTGTTGGGTTTGTTGATAACATTTACCTTGTAGTTGTTCTTGGTGTGGGCAAATGGAGTCCTCTTATACAGCAGTAAATACAGTATGCACCCCAGTGATCAGATTCTCCGTGCAAGTGTCAATCAGAGCTTCCGGGCTGATATAGTTGAATATGCCCGCTTGGGAAAATTTCATAATACTGGTGGAGTCGAAGGAGATATTGCTGGCGATGCCAAAGTCAATCAGGTTGCCATCAGAAAGTTAGCCGGTTTGAGATTCAGATGGATGACACCGTGCTCGTGAATGTAGTGCACACACTGCACTATCTGGTACCAAATATGCATGACCGTGTACAGCGGGATATCCTTGCGGTAGCTTTGCAGGATTTTGTGCAGATAATTATCACCCTTTTCCATTACCAGGTTTAGTTGGTTAGACTCCGGAACATGACAACTAAAAGTTCATCGTTTCGATTAGATTACATGTAACTGTTTTTATTCTATAAATACTCACTAGTCATACAGCGCTACTACATTTTCATTCCCTTGCAATTTCGCCAACAGTTTCGTTCCGTTTAAGCAGCCTTCTACTATGCTGGAATCGCCTTCGAGCTTCACCAACTGAAAACAATGGGTTTGAGATATTTTCTTGAAATTATTCCTTCCCGAACACCTACCTTCAACGCTCATTCAACGCCCGTCCCCATTTGTTTGGCCGAAAACTAAACTGGAGCCACCGGAACCGAGCTTTTCAGAACCTGGTAATCCTTCTCGTTGATAGTGATAACGGGCGACGGTTTCGTCTTGTTCGACGGTTCCCTTTTTTGGTTCACACTGAACTGCTTCTTTACGTAGAGGTGGTGGCGGCTCTGGAGATGATCGCCACTTCGGAACCGCTATTTTGGGGAAATTCCAGCCTTCGGTTGTAATCCACGTCCGGGAAACGGGAGCCACTAATCAATAAAACGCATACCTCTAGTTGACAGAATTGAAGTCTAAAGCCTGCAAACCAATGAGCACCAAATACGATTCCGACAGAAGGGTACTATCCCTGTCGTTTTCTGTAATTATAACAAATAACATTATTTAAAATAAATAAAACCAAGTTATATTCATTTACCTGCGATAACCGGTTTGTTTACTCATCCATTTTGAACATTGCTTTGACGTTTGCGTGATTGGTGTTGGTCTGTGTTGGTGAGTGCACTGGCTCCACCGACAATTTTTTCGGTGCCAAATCTCTGCCCCGAAATTGCACTGGAATTGCACTTTTTTATTGCAGTTCCAATCAATGGAACATGGTGTCGGCGTTTTGACAACACTTCTGCAAGAAAAGTGCAATTTCAGTGCAGAAAACTCCACCAGTTCCTTCAATCGAAAACTCTATTGGTATCGCCGACCGGTGTCTGCTGTTGAGCACCGGTACGGCGTGCCAACTTCAATGCTCTTGGTGGCGTGTTTATTGGTAGAAGTGCCCACCATGCAGCACCGTTCGGTGCTTTTGCCATGCCTGAGTTTGAGTATAATTCGAAACACCACACGAAATGCTCTTTAAAGGATTTACACGTGAAATTGAAAGGTAAATCAATAGTTCTCGACAACCATATGATTACGGTCTAAAAGCCAACTGTCAAAATCCGCTTTGAATGGAAATTCCAGACAAACCGATACTAGTCGAACACAGTTCACAACAGTTTATGAAAGAGAAAACTTTTCTCTTTCATTTACTACCAACATCTGTGATTGGCGTGTAACGGTTTGTCCGGAATTTCCATTCAAAGTGGATTTTGACAGTTGGCTTTTAGGCTGTAATCATATGTTTGTCGAGAGTTTTACTCTAACATGAAAATGCACATGAAAGTGATCATGTTTAATTTCATATATGGTTTTATGGTGTTGATTATTTACGGTGTATCCACTTTTGAGTAAGAGCATGTTCAGGAGTGTTTCAGTTCTTGATTCATAATTTTGACAGTTCTATAATATAAAACTAAAAATTTTAAAACTAGAACTTGCTTTCCCCAGCAGCAGTTTTAGCAGATGTTCTATTCAGTTTAAAATTCAAGCCTCGCCATGCCTTCAGCGTTACTGCATTCAAATTTATTTTTCCCCAGTCTATCGGGTATAAGTGTATGTGCTGAAATGTATTTAAAACACAGTTCTAAGGGCATGTTCAGGAGCGTTTTATTTTGTATAGGAGTTCAAAGTAGAACTGGAACTGATACATTCACATCCCCAGCGGAGCGTTTCATTTTATAATTTCGAACAGTTTTGTTTTAAAATTTAAAACTGTTATACGACGCCGTTCTATTTGTGGCCCATAGAACAGTTCAACCAGATGATCGACAGGTTCTCGTCCGACCTAGTGGGCCGGAAACCGGTAGTCATAGCGGGAGATTTTAATGCTTGAGAAGTAAAGTGGGGAAGCCGCTGTACAAATAGCAGGGGCCAAGCGCTATTGGAGGCGCTTGCGAAACTCGACGCTGTGTTAGCCAACAATGGCTCCGCTAGCACATTCCGTAGAAACGGGGTGGAGTCACGGATTGACGTAAAGTTTGCCAGCCCGGGTCTGGTTCCAGGCATGGAATGGAGGGTAGACGAGGGCTACACCCATAGCGATCATTTAGCAATTCGCTTTAGGATCAACTATGGTGTGCAGAATCCGAGGGCGGGAGATCCCTATCAGGTACGCGGGTGGAAGTCCAATTACTTTGCCAGCGAAGCTTTCACCGCGGCCCTGGGACTGGAGGCCAACACCGACAGTCTAAGCGGGGATGCGCTGGTAGCCGTGCTATCACGCGCGTGCGACGCCACTATGCGGAGGAAAACCCTGCCAAGAAACGGGAGACGCCCGGTATACTGGTGGAGTGCCGAGATTGCAGCTCTACGATCAGCTAGCCTAAGAACCAGACGTAGGATGTAAAGAGCCCGTACCGAGGATGCAAGAAAGAACCGCCGTGAAGTGTTTCGAGCTGCGAAATTGGCCCTTAACAAGGCCATTAAAAGCAGCAAGAGAGCGTGTTTCGACAACCTGTGTGAGAGTGCCAACGCGAATCCGTGGGGTGACGCCTACAGAATCGTGATTGCCAAGCTCTCCACCCCCAGAAAGGTCTCCGGACCGGTTGGCGACGATTGTCGAAGTACTCTTCCCGTCTCGAGTCACAAGCCCCTGGCCACCTGCATCACGAGACAGTGTGGGCGCGGCCGAAATGGTAGCTCCGGTGACGAATGAAGAACTACTCGCAGTGGCTAATTCTCTAGCAATAAACAAAGCTCCAGGGCCGGATGGGGTTCCAAACAGTGCTCTCAAGGCAGCGATCATAGCGAACTCGAACATGTTCAGGCTAGCCATGCAGAGATGCCTTGACGAGTGCCGCTTCCCCGATAGATGGAAAAGGCAGAAATTGGTGCTGTTGCCGAAGCCCTGAAAACCGCTAGGCGACCCATCGGCATACAGACCAATCTGTCTGATCGACACGACTGGCAAATTGCTTGAGAGGATCATCCTAAACAGGCTAACCCCGTACACAGAAGGTACGGACGGCCTGTCAAGCAACCAGTTTGGTTTTCGAAAGGGTAAGTCCTTGGTGGACGCTATCAACTGAGTGATAAAGACTGCCGAGATAGCGATCCAACGGAAAAGACGAGGCATTAGATACTGTGCGTTAGTGACACTTGACGTGAAGAACGCATACAACATCGCAAGCTGGGATGCCATCGCGCTCTCGTTACACCGGCTTAGCCTACCGGTGGGTCTGTACCGGATTCTGGAAAATTACTTCCAGAACCGCGTACTGCTATACGAGACCGATGCCGTTCAGAAAAGGGTTCCTATTACCGCCGAAGTTCCGCAGGGCTCGATCCTAGGCCCGATGCTATGAAACCTCATATATAACGGGGTTCTGAGACTGCAGTTCCCTCCTGGGGTCAAGATCGTCGGCTTTGCGACGTAACCTTAGAGGTCTATGGGGAGTCAATCCTTGACGTAGAACTAACTGCAGAACACGTGATCAACACGGTGGAGGAATGGATGAGCGCGAGAGGCCTGGAGCTCGCTCAACATAAGACGGAGGTGGTTATCGTTAACAACCGCAAGTCGGCACAACATGCAGTTATCCATGTGGGAGAAGTCGCGATCACTTCACAGCAAAGTCTGAAGTCTCTCGGAGTCATTATAGACGACAAGCTGACCTTCGGCAGCCATGTCAACTATACATGCAAGAGAACGTCGACTGCTGTTGCGGCTCTATCGAGAATGATGTCCAACAGCTCAAAGGTGTGCGCCAGTAGACGTATCTATCCTCAGGTATGGCGGCCCGTCATGGTCAAGAGCACTGAGGGTAACCAGTTACCTACAGAAACTGGAGAGCACCTACCGCGTGATGTGCCTCAGAGTGATATCTGCTTACCGCACGGCATGATGCCAGTCGGGCTGGTCATCGGAAAGATGAGGAGTGCTTCGAGCTACGTGGAAATAGAGGAGCCCGTGAGCGCACCAGGGTAGCTTCGGTCGCCAGATGGCAGCGTGAGTGGGATTACATGGGGAACTTCACTTCCATCTGACACAATTTCTGTCAGGCCATGGCTGCTTCCGACAGTACCTCCACAGGTTCGGGCACGCGGAGATCCCCGTCTGCCCTGACTGCTCAGGTGTATGTATGTGGCTTATTCCCCCCAGTAAACTGTATTCTGCATTGAAAAAAAGGAAAAAGAAGACATACTTACACACACACAGGCATTTACCGATTTCAACGAACTGAATCGAATGGTATATGACACTCGCATAGCCATTCTTTATATGCGAAAGGCAAGGCAGGTGCATATATGAGAAAAGCACAATTGCACTGATGGGTTGATTAAGAAAATTTCAATATTTTATTTTTATGTCAAAAAACCGTCCACAGAAAATAACCAACAAAATAACGCAAAAATCGTTGAAATCCGTCATGTCGTTCTTGAGTTATGCTATAACATACGCACAATTTTATTTTTTATATATAAAGATTTTTGTTGGCTTAGCTGCCCAACCCCGCCTTTTGGCGGGTTACATGTTTTGTGGTTAACTGAAAAACCCGTAACTTTCGTAAACCGGCAATATGTTTTATATGCTAGAAAATGCATAAAAATCACAGCAGAATAAAAAAAAACAGATGGCACACCTTTCCGCCTTATTGATTCGCTGCACCTTGCGGAACTGCCAATGTTGATCCGTGTGCTGGACTGGTACATATAATTCCCCCGATTAACCTCCAGCTGTGGATTTTTTTGGTAGCGTCCGTGTTTCGTCGATTTAGCGTATACGCTCCGGAAATGGCACCCCGTCGACTGAGTTTTCACTTCCAATGGTACCGCTCCGGAGAAGTCATCACTGAGATTCGTTTTGATGCGAAGCGCCCAGTTAATCGGCCCGGAGCAGGTTGTTGTCGCTGCACTCGATAGCGTCAGGTCGATATCCTTGCTTGCGCATTTGAAATCTTCCGAGATTGTGCCCGAACGTGCTTCCGATGCCGCTATGGGTAATTCCGGAAGTGGCCACTGAAGAAGAGAGACGATCTAAATCGGTATGTACAAGAACGATTTCAACATTACTGGTACTAAAACTCTTATTATTGTGGTTTTGATTTCGAAACGTTCCACTGCACTATACGGGCATATGCTGGCACTTCCAAATCCATCATAATGCGATGAACCGGAGTCTACCCGTCGTACAGCGGTACTTCGCCAATTCGGCATCGTCAAATGTGCTCTTGCTCGCACGTTCGATTTCGTACTTCCGTATTGGTCGGTCCAACAGATCGTCCTGCCGATAGTGACATTTTCACGTGCTGCTGACTGCTACCGCCGCTGATATTCTCTTCGAGCCACTCACGTATTAACGCCGACGAAGCTTCGTAACTTGGCTCATCTACCAGGCCCATGTCCTCGTAACAGCTATCATCGTTGTCGTCGATGAAATCCACACTGCTTATTGTAATTGCTGAACAGAGCCTGATTCTTGTTTACTATGTCAACGGCCGACTCGAAGCTCATTTCGACCTAGGAGGCTGGTTGTTTTTAACTGTCACTGACCACTAGGGTGGGACAAAAAATAGATTCCAGCTCCGAGCAACTTTTTAGGTACCATTTGGGTCCTAGAACAACTGTGCAAATTCTCAGCTCGATCGGTGAAACTATATTTTTGCGCCCACTGCTTAAAGTTTACATGGGATTTTGTATGGGAAAGTTAACTTTTACAAAATAATTCCCCCAGGAGCCGCCCATTACTTCCTAAAAATAAATCGTTATGTGGTTTGTATAGGAAATTTAACAAGGAAACAAAGTCTCGAAAACCACGAAGCGATTTGACGCTTGAGAAAAAAGTTATTAAGCAGAAACCGATTGATGCTCTGACGATTGATAAAATATTAATTTTTTCTAGCAACACTGCTGTTGGTTGTCCAATTATACGCTATTTTGTTTTAATCCTCTCTTAACGTATCTAAATCGTTTATCTATACTATTTGACAACTTCGCAAGGTTTTGAGGGATAAATTGAGGCTTCTTTTGTACTTAATAAGAGAAAGTTAAAAATTTTGTATATAATTAGACCGTCAGAAGCAGTGATGCTATGAAAACTGAAATTTTAACCAATCTTCAGGGCATCAATCGGTTTTTGCTTAATATCATTTTCCACAAGCATCAGATCGTTTTGCAGTCTTCTAGACTTTGTTTCCTTGACAAATTTCCTATAAAAATCAGACATCTGTTTATTTTTAGGAGATAACGGGCAACTCTTGGAAGAATTAATTTGCAAAAGACAATTTTCCCATACGAAATCCCATGTAAACTTTAAACCGTGGGCGCAAAAATATAGTTTCACCGATCGAGCTAAAAATTTGCAGAGTTCTTCTGGGAGCTAAATGGGACCCAAAAAGTTACTCGGAGCCAAATTTTATTTTTTTCATATAACCATGTCCCACTCTACTGACCACCCTGAGCTGGATAATCTCCGGTACTGGAAAAAGTTTTCAAAGTTTGAGAGAATCCTATACATTTCTTTTGTAAGAAATGTTAAAAAAGTGTGTGTGACAATCGTTTTTGTTTATCATTATAAATAAATTTATTAAAAAAAATATTATGAGTGCGTCGATTATGACATAAATATAGATCACATGTAAAGTTGCATCATATGCAATTGCTTCAGATTTCTCAATTGTCATCTTTAATATTCAGTTTTTTAGTGTGTAACCTACACCCATCACTTCTCAGCGATCATTGACAAAGCAAATCATCTACTAGTTCTGAGCAGTTTCGAAACCGTTTTTTGCCACTTTACGTTAATTATGTATAGTTTAGTTATAGTTCATTAAGACTCAGTGTCAGTTGAACTTGAATTGTTTAAATACAAACTCAAACACTAGGTGAATTAAAACAAACTTAAACACTAGGTGAATTAAAACAGGTTTTTTAAATATATTTGATGATATTAAACAAATATTTATTTCTCGAACCTATGACATAATGCCGAGCCGCGGTTGCAGAACCTTTCGCAATGCAATCCCTCAAACGCCAAACAATAGTTCCCATGCGGGACAAACCAACCCATTCTTCTGTAGAAAACGATTTACAAACCTAGCTTCATTACCTGTTTCCTCCGTTCCAGAACAAGATGCTCGACTGTCGTCTCTGTTTGGTTATGCAGGCTGAACACAATTGGAAACAATGGTTCAACATTTCTCACACCTGCCGAATCACGCACCTGACTCAGACAGCACCTACTCATCAGTGATTAAAATGGGACTTGTCCCCGCGAGACCAGCAACCAGACATCGCCAGCATAATGGCAGAGAGCAGCTCCTTGTTGATTATTTTCCTTCCACCCGCATTTTTCAATTTCTTTCGATTGACAAAGCGATTTGCTTCAGAAGCAAACTAAAGTTGAGAAGGGGGTTGCACTTGGACCGAAAATTAAAAAGAAGTCAAACCATTCCAATTGACTCGAATCGTTCTGCTTGAAGTCTTCGAGTTTCGCAACACCGGTTCCTCATAGCTGCACTGCATCTCATACCATTGTTGTTGTAGCATTAGGACCATGTTTGGTTACAATTCGCATGATGATGGTGAAATAACGACGATGCTTTCTACGACGATGGATCCTGGATGTTTATCCCATTGTCAATGTACACAATGTACTTAATAATCGGTGTATGATGAGAGTAGATTGGTACCTAGAAATATGTTGACAATAATACTGGAGGTTTTCCTCGCTTTCGTCACGTTACCGTTAGTTTGAGTGACTTTTTCCATGGCGTTAGCGAATTGTTAACGTTACCCGAGACTCACATTGTTACGACATTGAACGGTACCTTTCAAGGATCGACCCACTCATATTTCGAGCCTTCGCGTGCTGCTATCCATCCAAATCCTTCGTTGTCACATGAGAAGGGAAGCGACAGATTATTTTTTGTTTACTTTTAATTAGAAATATCTTTCCCCTGTCATTACGCATTACATTGTCGGTGCTGTGGACAATGCTCACGTAGGTATAAATGACGAAGAATTGAAGTTGATTTTTCGGAACACAGCACCGACAATGCGGTGCAGTCACATCTCATTTCACTCCGATGCTGACGCGATTCTTCCAATGACAATGGTATTGAAGGAACATGATGATTATTCTAAACGGTGGCAGCTTGTCACAACGATTTATATTAATCTGGAAAATATTTATACAATATAAGGGGATCTGTATTTGAATTTGCCAGCATTTTTACTGTTCTTTGGGAAACAATATTTTTGATATTTGCAATTGCGGTTGGAAAGTGTTCACAACCAAGCAATTACCTATCAAATCCAGCCGGAAAACGATTCCATTGACACAGCCGATTCTAATTAGAGCCAGCCAGAATTCCGTTTAATTTTCCGGCTGAACTTATTGGGTAGTAATGGGATGACGTCCCGTAAGCACAGAACTTTTGTTTGCTGTTAGGAAATAGAACGAAATC
The DNA here is from genome assembly GCF_030247195.1 of Topomyia yanbarensis. Taxonomy (NCBI): domain Eukaryota; kingdom Metazoa; phylum Arthropoda; class Insecta; order Diptera; family Culicidae; genus Topomyia; species Topomyia yanbarensis. The sequence goes on along the minus strand of NC_080671.1, from coordinate 175,574,095 downwards.
GAAAACATACGAATGAAAGGGTTTACGAAATCAAATTGCCTCACATGAAAAAGTTCATCAGCATTTGCCGATTTTTTTAAACTTTCATTTTTAAACTTTCAGGGAATAAACAACAGTTTCTAAATTAGAAAGGTTTGGGTTCGGTAGCTGTTTTTTGAATTAGTTTCACTCCTATCTATCTGAACGCGGAATGGTTGTAGTTATTTCAAGACTGCACCTCTCTATTTGCTGCCAGCTCTGGGGTTCCTCAGGGTAGTAATCTAGGTTCCTTCATATTCTTGCTCTACTTATCTTAAATATCTCGGTAAAGCGTACGATACTATCATTTGCCGACGACTTTCAACTATTCCACCTTATTGAAACATCCACCGATGCTTAATTCATACCATAAATTGCTGCCCTGTCAACTTGGGTTCATCGCGGTTGCGGTTATTACCGCAACCGCGCGGTATTTACCGCACCCGCACCGCAAAATCTGCGGTGCGGTGAGACACTTTTTCCCGCAGATGCGGTGCGGGAAAGAGCTTTTACCGCGCGGTTTTACCGCAACCGCACCGCAAAAAAAATGATAAGATGATAATTTTGATTATTCTAATTGATAATGAAAGAAAATCTAGCTGTATCCGAAATATTTTGACGCTATTATTTTTACGACATATTCTGGACTAGTTATTTTATACTTCTAAGTAAAACTTCATAAACTAACCATTTCAAATACATAAAATGCAAGATCCAAATAGAGACAAAATTATTAGATCATTTAAAAACAATACATGTTTACTCTTAAATCTAATTTAAAAGTGAATCACTTCTCTCGATTTCGTTGGAAATCGTGGAATTATGAATCGTTTTCGATATCAATTTGGTAAACACGTGATCAAACGCGATCACCCTAGTGAGAAATGTTGGTGTTTACCAAATTTACCTCCTTAGGGTGAAATATATCATAATGCTACATAACTTTTTTTCGCGTACTTCCATTCAAATTTACTATAATTTTCTACCAAATTAGGTCCTAATATTTTTCAGTCAAGACTATTTTGTAGCTTTTTTGAAGCTTTTGTTGCCAAATACCACATAGTTTGACTCCCGTTCACTTCAATTGAAGTTTTTGCCATTGGCTCTTTGGCAAAATATTAGAGGAAATTATATTAAATGCTAGAACTTTCGAACTAGCATTTAGAAAATTACACTTCATTCATTTTTAAAGGGAGCAATCTTAGTTTTTAAATGATAATACATCTGTTTCTTGAAGAATGCGGAAGTTAGAGTTTTGGGATATTTTGTCCGTAAAACCCCTTATTTTTAAAAATCATTTCTGCTGTACAAATCATACATTTTTTGCAGTTTTTCTAATGTGCAATAATTCTGTGCCGGTTGAGACCGGACTCCTGATTAGATGTAATGTATAGGCAATTTTTTTTCGTGAAATATGGCGTCGTTCTTATTAATGAAATACAATATATTTTTATTTCACTGTATTGGAATATATGCGCTCCTATATAGAAGTACCGGTATTTCGACTTTAAATTTTTTTTGGTGAAATTCCGTTAAGAATGAAAGGTGGTTTACTACGTAAATGCGAAAATCATCCATTTCATTTTCATATGTCAAAAACATTGAAAATATGAAAATTTAAAGAAAAAATATGCAACTTCATTTCTTATTACATTTTTATACCACATTTTTCAATTAACTAATGGGTTGCTAAAATAAAAGTTTTCTTATTACTGCAGTAGAACGTTTTTGAATGTATAATGTTTGCCTTAAAATGTATGGAATTTTATTAATAGAAAATGCAAAAGTTGATTTTTTCATAAACATTACATTCTGAGGAGTCTCTTAAAGTTAAATTTCGTGTGAATAAGAATAACATTTAATTATATATGGTTACACAAATGTACAATTTTTCAACACCATTTTTAAAAATATAAAAATTTTACCGCATTTACCGCATTACCGCGCGGTGCGGTGCGGTAAATAAAGTGCGGTTGCGGTAAGCGGTGCGGTTTTATTATTTTTTTGCGGTCGCGGTGCGGACAACCCATTTACCGCCCACATCCGCACCGCGACGAACCCTACTGTCAACAGAATTCATTTGATTATAATATTTCGCAGATTGTTTTACCACGTGAATCGTCCGCGAAGGATTTGGAAGTTCTGCTAGATTCAAAACTGAATTTTAAAGAACACGTAGAATACATCATTTCGTAAGCTTTCAAACTCTTGGGATTTGTTTTTCCTGTTACAAGAGAATTCCTTGATGTACACTGCTTAAAGCCACTATATTGCGCCTTGGTTTACTCTATGCTTGCATGTGCAGCTGCTGTTTGGGCACCTTATTATCAAAACCATCTATTCGACCGATGTTCCGACGTCTTTGACTTTCATCTTTACCATTTTTGTTTGTTAGTTTTGTTTGTTAGTTATGCAGTAGCAGAAAATAGTGTTAGTGTTAGTTGTAGAAATAAGTTGTGAAATGTATCATATGGATATTTGTAATCTGTTAGCAAAGCAAAGGATGAGAAGATTTTATGCCTGTTGGAAAGGACGTTTGAATGAAACCTGCCTACAGGGGGCTTTTCTCTGATCCAAATAAAGTACTGCTCATAAGGTCTTGTACAAGGTTTGGGCCAACTTGTTTTTGCGTGGAAATCCATTTATTCCGTTCCTGCTTTCGATTTTCCACTTTTCAACGATTTTTCAACTGGCCAACTGTCCGGTGCGTTCAGGGGATAAAATTCTTTGGCTAGAGATTGACTTCGTTAGCCTTGTACCATTTAGGATCTCGCGCGAAATTCCGCGCGAAGTTTTGTGCAAAATTCCGTGCGAAATTCCGCGCGAAAATTGGTGCGAAATTCCATGCGAAATTCCGTGCAAAATTCCGTGCGAAATTTCGCGCGAAAATCCTTGCGAAATTCCGTGCAAAATTCCGTGCGAAATTCCGCGCGAAAATCCGTGCGAAATTCCGCGCGAAGATTCGTGCGAAATTCCGTGCAAAATTCCGTGCGAAATTGCGAGCGAAATTGCGATATTACGTGCAAAATTCTGCGCGAAATTTTATGCGAAATTCCGTGCGAAATTTTGTGCAAAATTCCATGCAAAATTCTGCGCGAAATTCCGTGCGAATTTTTGTGCGAAATTCCGTGTGAAATTCCGTGCGAAATTTCGTACAAAATTCCGTACGAAATTCCGTGTGAAATTCCGTGCGAAATTTTGTGCAAAATTCCATGCGAGTTTCCGTGCGAAATTCTGTGCGAAATTTTGTGTGAAATTTCGTGCGAAATACAGTGCGAAGCTCCGTGTAAATTTTGTGAAATTCCGTGTGAAAATTTTGTGTCAAATTCCGTGCGAAATTCCTTGCGATATTCCGTGTAAAATTCCGCGCGAAATTTCGTGCGAAATTCCGTGTTAAATTCCGTGCGAAATTCCGTGCGAAATTCCGCGCGAAAGTTCCGTGCGAATGTTCCGTGCGAAATTCCGTGCTAAATTCCGTGCTAAATTCCGTGCGAAATTCTGCGCGAAAATTCGAGCGAAATTTCATGCGAAATATCGTGCGAAATTCTGTGCGAAATTCCGCGCGAAATTCTGTGCGAAATTCCGTACGAAATTCCGTGCAAAATTCTGTGCGAAATTCCGTGCGAAATTCCATTTGAAATTCCATGTGAAATTCCGTGCAAAATTCCGTGTCAAATTCCGTGCGAAATTCTGTGTGATATTCCGTGCAAAATTCCGTGTGCAATTCCGCGCGAAAATTCCGTGCGAAATTCCGTGCTAAATTTCGTGTTAAATTCTGTTCGAAATTCTGCGCGAAAATTCGAGCGAAATTTCGTGCGAAATTCCGTGCGAAATTCTGTGCGAAATTCTGTGCGAAATTCCATTCGAAATTCCGTGCGAAATTTCGTGCGAAATTCTGTGCGATATTCCGTGCGAAATTCCGTGCATAATTTCGTACTAAATTCCGTGTGAAATTCCATGTGAAATTCCGTGCGGAATTCCATGCGAAATTCCGTGTCAAATTCCGTGCGAAATCCCGTGCGAAATTCCGTGCGAAATTCCGTGTCAAATTCCGTGTGAAATTCCATGCGAAATTACGTGCGAAATTACGCGCGAAATTCCGTGCGAAATTCCGTGCGAAAATCCGTGCGAAATCCCGTGTGAAATTTCATGTGAAATTCCATGCGAAATTTCGTGCGAAATTCCGTGCGAAATTTCGTGCGAAATCTCGCGCGAAATTCCGGGCGAAATTCCGTGCGAAATTCCATGCGAGATTCCGTGCGAAATTACGTGCGAAATTCCATGCGAATTTCCATGCGAAATACCGTGCGAAATTCCGTGCAAAATTCCGTGCGAAATTCCGTGTGAAATTCCGCGCGAAAATCCGTGCGAAATTCCGCGCGAAAATTCGTGCGAAATTCCATGCGAAATTTCGTGGGAAATTCCGCGCGAAAATTCGTGCGAAATTCCGTGCAAAATTCCGTGCGAAATTGCGAACGAAATTCCTTGCGATATTACGTGCAAAATTCTGCATTAAATTCCTTGCGAAATGTTGTGCGAAATTCCGTGCGAAATTCCGCGCGAAATTCCATGCGAAATTCCGCTCGAAATTCCGTGCGAATTTTTGTGCGAAATTCCGTGTCAAATTCCGTGTGAAATTCCGTGCGACATTCCGTGCGAAATTTCGTACAAAATTCCGTACGAAATTCCGTGTGAAATTCCGTGCGAAATTTTGTGCAAAATTGCATGCGAAATTCCGCGCGAAATTCCGTGCGAAATTGCGTGCGAAATTTTGTGCAAAATTCCATGCGAAATTCCGTCCGAAATTCTGTGCGAAATTTCGTGTGAAATTTCGTGCGAAATTCAGTGCGAAATTCCGTGTGAAATTTTGTGAAATTCCGTGTGAAAATTTTGTGTCAAATTCCGTGTCAAATTCCGTGTCAAATTTCGTGCGAAATTCCGTGCGAAATTCTGTGTGATATTCCGTGTAAAATTCCGCTCGAAAATTCGAGTGAAATTCCGTGCGAAATATCGTGCGAAATTCTGTGCGAAATTACGCGCGAAATTCTGTGCGAAATTCCGCGCGAAATTCTGTGCGAAATTCCGTGCGAAATTCCGTGTGAAATTCCGTGCGAAATTTCGTGCGAAATTCCGTGCGAAATTCCGCGTGAAATTTCGTGCGAAATTTCACGCGGATTTTCGTGCAAAATTCCGTGTGAAATTCCGTGCGAAATTCTGTGCAAAATTCCGCGCGAAATTCCGTGTGAAATTCCGTGCGAAATTCCGGGCGAAATTCAGGGCGAAATTCCGTGTTATCGGCTGTAAAGTTGAATTCAACGTCACCAACGCTGATGCTGAATGTTCATATGGTCTTTTGACTTTTTGTCCTTTTCAACCTATCGTCCCTTTCGACCTTTCGTCATTCGACCATTTTTTCCTTCGACATGTTGTCTCTTCAAACCGTCCAGTGCTAGTTAGATTAGGTTTTGAATTTTTCCGATTTCTTTTCTGAAACAAGTGGGGGCTGAAACAAGTTCACATGAACGCCCAACTGAAGGAAAACATTAAATGCCTGACAGAACCTTTCACGATACAGTGATCATCTACTCCCAACATGCAATAAATCATGTTTTATCAGTTATTAATTCAGCGATGGCCATTTTAATAGCTATAAATTAATCACCTCCGTGCCAAAACAGCATAACTGAATAACGGATGACTTTCACTCGCCAGCTCACCGTTGCTTGCAGAAGGGTTTTTGCGCAGACCGTTTCATGAAAGGCATAATTAGCGTGCCCCTTTTTGGTAGATGGAAATCTATCCTTTAGGAAAAATATCACATGTCAGTTCGCATTTGTGGTTTTTGGTCCACGTGACCTTCTTCCTGCTGCACGTTAGTGTACCACGAAGAAAACTGAAACTTTCTCTTAGTTTAACAGAGGTGATTCTAGTCGAATGGCTGCTGCTTCAAGTGAACGATATTAATAGCAGGAATCAAAATAAACAAAATATTTCCAATGCTTCGGTGGTCTCGGTTGCCACCCACGCACAGCGTCATTTGACGGATGGTTTGTGTTTGCATTGGCAGCTCGAAATTTGATAGTTTCTTATATTATGAGGGGGTTGAACGAGGTTGTCCATATTGTTTTGCTTTGTTTTTGAATTTATTTTATTCTTCAGATAAATGCTTGCAATTTCAAAATGATAACGAGTATATCAATAAATCAGTAATATTGTTATCTGAAGCTTTTCGTGCATTTTTTTTGCAACCTCGATGTTTTTTTTACAATGGAGAAGACCTTTACGTCCTAGCCCAGTACACGTGCTATTGGTTGGTGTCCAAGCTACCGCACGGAGTGTACTGGGGGCGTGTCGGGCTCGAATGGTGACGCTGCCATTAATACCGACTAAACTCCATTGGGCTCCGCCATCGTTCCCCCAGGAACTACCTCTCGGTATTACTTCTGGGGGATGGCTGTACTTAATGTACTCATTCACTCTCACTCACGCGTTCATACGTCCTGTATGAGGCTTACTTGGGTGCTCTCTCTCTATCGCACATTGATTCACTCTCAATTACTCCACATGAGGCTGACTTTTGTGCTCACCTTTTTCGTTCCTTGTGAGGCTGACTTGTGTGCTCACCTTACTCATTCCTTGCTAGGCTTACTTGTGTGCTCGCCTCAACCATACCATGTGAGACTGACTTGGGTGCTCACCCTATCACCTGATTCACTCTCGATCGTGCCACTCTATTATACCTCTGTCACTCCCCCTGGCATCCCATGTGGGACATTTTTCTTAGGCCCCACTTCTGACATACCATGCGAGTAGAGCTTCCATTTCCCGACGGTTTTCAGCTTCCCGGGATTCGGGAAATAAATAATAAATTTCCCGGGAAATCCCGGGATCCCGGGAATTCAGAAGGAAAATGAAAAGGTAATGATTTTCTTGAAAAAAAGAATAAATTGAAGTTTTCAAACCCGTTTGATTGCATGTATATCTGTCCTAGAAGCAGTTGTCAGAAAACGGTGATTTGGGGTCCTACAAATCATTCAATCATTGGATATCTCGTCAATAAGTTTACGCAACATCAACTTCTTTTGATGATTTTTCTTGGCTATATGTGTAACCTAAATGTTGGTAATTACGATTACAATTGGACGATATACTAAACGCAGCTGCTGGAGTTACTGACCAAAATTGGAATTCGTTGTTCTGATACGATGGAATGTGATCAATTTAATGCAAAGCACCTTCTTTGGTAATCTTGAATGAAAAGATTGAGCTGCTTCAGTGTATTGTGCAGTTATTTCTGATCAAATGAGAAAATGTGATATATGAAATCCATTTCCGTCGCAGTAGGACCAGCAGCATTCCGAATTAAGTGTGAATCAAAATCTACCATCGATTTCCTGTTACGGGTGAGTATCTGGATTGCTTGATCTTATCCCTTCAAAATCCTGCCAGCATCCTTGAAATCGACATTCAAAGAGTTTGGATGCGCATGATATTGGACAGCTACAGCGTTTTGCATTTCTTTTCATGCATCCAAAAATTTACAAATATTACAGTTACGGTATAACAAATTAGACGAAATATGCATTTGATGAATCGATAAAATATTTCTGCAGACGTTCTAGAAACATTTCCCATTTTAAATAGCGTTTGCGTTAAGCATGATATCACTACAAACCATCCCAAGTTTTGAAACAAAACCTCATTGATTTTTAAGAAATTACCGCTATTTCAATTACTAATTTGATTGCAAGCCTTTTCATTCAAGATATAATTATTAAAATAAACTATTAAAAGCACTGTAAAAAAATCTGATTATTCAGCTCAACGGTTGCAGAGATATCGCATCACTAACGCTGCTGTAAGGAAATGCTTTGGTACAACGGCCGGCAAATTGATCCATTTTTGCATGAAAATATCAAGATTTTTAGCAGTGTTTTGAGTAAGGCTTGGACTATATACATAAAAAAAATCACGAAAACATATCAGCGAGCCTAGGGATATTTAGTCCATTGAATTGCAAATCAGTTGGAAAAGCACAATCTGCATTCATTGCTCACTCCAAATATTTGCCGGTAAAGATATTTCCTACAGAATTTCTTTCGCAGAACCGAAGCCTTTTGGAATAAATTAAAAATTGTTTTTCCCGGGATTCCCGAATCCCGGGAATGAGAAAACCCAATTTCCCGGGAATCGGGAATCCCGGGAAATCCAAAAATCCCGGGATTCCCGGGAAATAAATTCCCGGGATGGAAGCTCTACATGCGAGGCTGACTTGTGTGCTCACCTTTTTCATTCCTTGCTAGGCTTACTTTTGTGCTAGCCTCTACCATACCATGTGAGGCTGACTTTTGTGCTCACCCTTAACATGCCGTGTGAGACTGACTTGGATTCTCACCCTTTCACTCCTCTGCCACGCCATGAGGCATCGATAGCTAAGTTCCAACATACTACGCTACGACCCTCCCATCTTAGCATGAGTCAGTCCACTTATACGCCTATACACTCACTCTTCTGTCTTGCTTCGGGGTGGCTGGGTTTACCCCTTACGCGGTTGCCAGTCGCTGCGCCAAACCTGCCTCAGCATGAACAGACCATTCACTCCCTTTTTTGCGCTTGGCCTTTTTCGCTCCAACTAACCAATCACTAGTTAGCCGTGCCCGTCGTCTGTTGCTCGGTTCGCCAGATTACCTGCAGCCTACAGGCAATCTGGGTGGTAGCAGCCGAGACTGCGTTCCACTTCTCTACCACTTGACACATCCGCTGAATAAGGGTAACAGGGGTTGTGTCCCAGCCACAGACGTCAAGCATTGCTCTTCTTTCGACGTCGAACCGAGGACATACGAACAGTATGTGTTCGGCAGTTACGTCTACACCTGGGCAATCCGGGCAGGCTGAGACCTCCGCGTGCCCAAACCTGTGGAGGTACTGTCGGAAACAGCCATGGCCTGACAGGAATTGTGTCAGGTGGAAGTGAACTTCCCCATGGGGTCTTCCCACCCAGCTCGATATGCTATGTATCAGCCGGTGGGTCCACCTACCTTTCGAGGAGTTATCCCACTCACGCTGCCATCTGGCGACCGAGGTCACCCTGGTGCGTTCACGGGCTCCTCTATTTCCACATAGCTCGAAACACTCCTCATCTTCCTGGTATCTGGCATCATGCTCGCTATCACGCAGGATGCATCGTGTGATACCGTGCGGTAGGCAGATATCACTCTGAGGCACATCACGCGGTAGGAGCTCTCCAGTTTCTGTAGGTAACTGGTTACCCTCAGTGCTCTTGACCATGACGGAGGATAGATACGGCAATGCCTGCCAGTAACCTACGTCTACTGGCGCACACCTTTGAGCTGTTGGACATCATCCTCGATAGAGCCGCAACAGCAGTCGACGCTCGCTTGCGTGTATAGTCGACATGGCTGCCGAAGGTCAGCTTGTCGTCTATAATGACTCCGAGAGACTTCAGACTTCGCTGTGAAGTGATCGCGACTTCTCCCACATGGATAACTGCATGTTGTGCCGACTTGCGGTTGTTGACGATAACTACCTCCGTCTTATGATGAGCGAGCTCCAGGCCTCTCGCGCCCATCCATTCCTCCACCGTGTTGATCGCGTGTTCTGCGGTTAGTTCTACGTCAAGGATTGACTCCCCGTAGACCTCCAAGGTTATGTCATCGGCAAAGCCGACGATCTTGACCCCAGAAGGGAACTTCAGTCTCAGAACCCCGTCATACATGAGGTTCCCTAGCACCGGGCCTAGGATCGAGCCCTGCGGAACTCCGGCGGTGATCGAAACCCTTTTCTGACCGGCATCGGTCTCGTATAACAGTACGCAGTTCTGGAAGTAGCTTTCCAAGACCCGGTACAGATTCACCGGTAGCCTAAGCCGGTGTAACGAGAGCGCGATGGCATCCCAGCTTGCGCTGTTGAATGCGTTCTTCACATCAAGTGTCACTAACGCACAGTATCGAATGCCTCGTCTTTTTCGTTGGATCGCTATCTCGGCAGTCTATATCACTGAGTTGAGAGCGTCCACTTTGAACTTACCCTTCCGAAAGCCAAACTGGTTGCTTGACAGGCCGTCCGTACCTTCTGCGTACGGGGTTAGCCTGTTGAGGATAATCCTCTCAAGCAGTTTGCCAGTCGTGTCGATCAGACTGATTGGTCTGTACGCCGATGGGTCGCCTGGCGGTTTCCCGGGCTTCGGCAACAGCACCAATTTTTGCTTTTTCCATCTATCGGGGAAACGGCACTCGTCAAGGCACCTCTGCATAGCTAGCCTGAACATGTTCGGGTTCGCTATGATCGCTGCCTTGAGAGCGTTGTTTGGAACTCCATCCAGCCCTAGAGCTTTGTTCATTGCTAGGGATTTAGCCACTGCGAGTAGTTCTTCATTCGTCACTGGAGCCACCATTTCGGCCGTGCCCGCACTGTCTCGTAGTGCAGGTGGCCAGGGGCTTGTGGATCGAGACTGGAAGAGTACTTCGATAATCGTTGCCAACCGGTCCGGAGACCGTTCTGGGGGTGAAGAGCCCCCTTTGGTCTTCGCCATCACAATCCTGTAGGCGTCACCCCACGGATTCGCGTTGGCACTCTCACACAGGTTGTCGAAACACGCTCTCTTGCTGCTTTTAATGGCCTTGTTAAGGGCCAATTTCGCAGCTCGGAACACTTCACGCCGGTTCTCTCTTGCATCCTCGGTGCGAGCTCTTTGCATCCTACGTCTAGCTCTGAGGCAGGCTGATCGTAGAGCTGCAATCTTGGAACTCCACCAGTATACCGGGCGTCTGCTGTTTCTTGGCAGGGTTTTCCTCGGTATAGTGGCGTCACACGCGCGTTATAGCACGGCTACCAGCGCATCCCCGCTTAGACTGTCGGTGTTGGCCTCCAGTCCCAGGGCCGCGGTGAAAGCTTCGCTGTCGAAGTGATTGGACTTCCACCCGCGTACCTGACAGGGATCTCCCGCCCTCGGATGCTGCACACCATAGTTGATCCTAAAGCGGATTGCTAAGTGATCGTTATGGGTGTAGCCTTCCCAGTCAGGTCACACTTCCATCGCACATCTGACGATGTGATGTTGAAGTTCAGTTTAGCCTCCATTTTATCATGGACTGTGGTCAAGACAGCGTTTAGCTTGAGTTCCTTTTAAATCCCCATCAAATAATGGTACCCTTTGGCACTACAGCACTGACAATTCATCTTTTATTTGACACACTGGGAAAAGATATGTCCTCAAGCAGGAATCGAATCTGCGACCTCCCAGTGTCTAGTTGGGTGCGTTAATCACTCCGCCATCGAGAAACTGTGATGATGTCATATCACATATCGAAAATACGCCCTGATAATCTTCGGGTGGTGGCAAAAAATTTGAATCTGGCAAACCATATAGCTGGCTACGAACCTTTTACGAAGAAGTAGGGTTCGGGGTTCGAGTTTGAATTGCACGGATCTGCTGATACATGGGGTTGGCTGTTTTAAAGATCCTACGCTCCAGTCGTAGCTAACGGGTGACCTTCGCCGGCACCTCCTCTTTGACAAGGCTTGCGTTTTTGTGCCGCGGGTTATGTACTGCACAAATTGCAAACAAATGGGACACACAACCTCCCATTGCAGCAATAAGTATGAGTATTCCTCGTACCTTAACGATTACTTGAATAAATAATAATTTTTTCCGCATTCTGAAACGATTTGCCTTAAAAATCGCTGTTTTTAGCACTAAAAATTGTAATAAAAAATTCTCATCCACGAAACAAAAAATTATGCATAAAAAAGGAATCGTTAAAATACGAGAAAATGGTTTTTTCGGCAATCGTGATCACGGAAAAAACAATTTTTAGAAAAACGACATTTCGAGAAAATCGCGCCTAAAATTTCAAATCAACATTGCTCTTGGAAGACGAAGCGCGCTTGGAAGCGCTGTAACTTTTGATTTATTTCTCGGATCTCTATAAAAATATTGGGAAAATATTCTCAAGGAGTTGTACTTTCAGATAAAATAATAAAAAAATCGATTTTTTTGGAATAATAAATATGTATGTAACTTCTTAACGGTGAAAAATAACAATTTGAATATCTTCGTTGCCTTCAAATATTATTGAAAACTGATCAAACTGCTTCTAGTACTGCAAGACCAAACCAATTTTTTTCGTGTTTCTTGACCCCAAGAGTGTTATGGAAATACAGCTTTTAAAGCCTAAAGCTAGAAAAAAAGTTGGTCATGAAAGCATTAAATTCTTTTAAAATAAAGGCACGGTGTCTCTGGTAGAACAATATTTATACAAAAAAATCAGTATCGCCTTGAAAATACTACTACATAATAATTTTTTAACGCTTTGTTGATTATTTTTGAAGGCTGCATTTCAATGAATAGCTCTCAGAAGATATCTCACTTTTATAGGGATCAATCTTTAGACATTCAATATTAGAAGAAGGGACTTGTTACGTTAATAAATACCTCTGAAGACACCAATGACCGACATTTAGCCAACTCGGCGTTAATTCACATTTCAAATTTGAATAATATTTTCACCAGGTAAATTTATTGTCTCTGGTAGAACAATATTACCACAAACAAATCAAGATCACTGATGTACTCACTATCCAGAGACTTGCTTTTCTTTTAAAAGAGACAAGTTTTTAATTGTTCTTCCTAAGGGTCCAGAACTTTTTTATTTTAGCAAAATAAATACCTATGTTTTTATAATATGGATACTTTTACTCATTTGCACGTCGATCTGAAAAACTTTATGAATAATTGGCATCACAAAATAAATTTTTTAGTGTATTTGTTTGTATTGATGTTCGTTGAATTAAATTACATAATTATGTTTACGTACAAAAGTTTGATATATAAATTTTGAGAACTTTTTTCACAAACGAGCAGCCCTTTGATCGAGAAGTCATTTTATGTATGTCGACTTGAATGATTACAGTTTTTGTTAGTACATATGTTATAAGAACATTGGCCTAGTATCTGCTTCCTACTTCCTAATATATGCTTCCTACTTACTTCAATGGTAAGTGAGATAAATCTATCTTTGTGAATTAACCTTCTGAAATTGGTTGAAATTTTGAATACTTTCTCTTTGGATTTGCAATCAATACACTAAAATATTATTATATTTTGCCTTGAAAATGCTACTACATAAAAACGTTACAATTTTTCGCATCTATCGAGTTGTGAAAAGACAGAAGAGTTTTTGGGCTAACTTAGGGTCATAAACCTGTTATCATAACTTTTTAGAAATTCTTCAAATCCGCGAAACAATACTATTTTGTTTATATTTTATATTATTAGAGTTTTTTTTTGCTTGGAATTCTTTTTCGACCATTTTCTTATGCAAAATTATATCATTTTCGGATTTCTCAGACCATTTGACCACTAATTAAATTTCAACTTTCCCATATTTCCTATAATAGAATTGCTACTTTGACCAAATATACAATTCCTAAAAACAGATAAGACCCTGCTGCTTGCAAACATTTTCTTGTTGACTACAAAACAGAACATGAAATGAAATTGCGAAAAATATTATTTTTTACTAATATGTGGACCGCTGATTTGATGTGTTTCTAAAGGGAGAGTCTTTCGATCGTGATTAAACTCGTAACTTTCAACGAAATTATAAATGTAAACAAATCTTATTGAGATAAAATTGCACGAAGAACCCATAGAACAATGATAGAATTTTGAATGTAACATCAGTGACATAGGAACCTCGAGCAAAAATAAATTTCGAAGAAATATAAATTAAAGGTTTGTGTTGCGAATTTCAAGAAATCTAATTATCAACGCGAAACTGGGTAAATAGTGTCTTCGAAAGTTTTCATTAATTTTACAAATCCGTTCCTCTGAAAGTATGTGCTCACTGATTAAACCTCCTAAAATGGGAGATATCTGTTTTGAGTTTCTAATTAAAAAAAAATACCTAAAAAAATCATCGTCTAAATGTTTAAAAAAATAAATGTTCTAGAGCCCCCGATAGAACATTTCAAAATTATGCTCAGATGAAAGAGGAACATCAAAGCTTTCGATTAGTTATTAGGGCATCGCAAAAAATTTTTTTTTTGAATTCTCAAAAGCCCCCCCTCTCATATTGTGACAAATGTCAAAGTAAGCTCAGATGCCAAATTTCACATCATTTGGACAATTTTAGACCCCCGCCCACTTCGCTTGAAATTTTTTGAAATTGGTGCTATGGGAAAATATGGAGGAAAAATACATTGAATGCAATAACTTTTGAAGTAGCAATCAGAAAATTACAATTTATACCTCTTTTGAAAGGAAATAATCTTAGCATTTGAATAAAGATATATTTGTTTCTAGAAAAATACGGGAAAGTGGGGTACTGGGTCATTTTGGCCTCAAAATCCCCTATTTTTAATGATTTTTCTGCTCCGTGATGCAAATCATACATATTTTGTAGTTTTTCTAATGTGAAAAAGTCTCAGAAATCGAACGGAACCCTTTTGACTTTAGTCCAAATACGAGAAGTTGGGGTTATAGGGCTTTTTGTCAGTCATATTAAATTTTATCATTTTCTCATGCTTATATCTCTATTATTCTTCAATCTATTTTCATAAAATGTAACTTATTGAACGTATAAAATTCTGAGGAATAAAACAAAAATAAAAACGTTAAAGGTAAAATTCAGAAACATCAAACTTCTTGATATTTACTCTACAAATCTCATTTTTTTCATTATTTGTCCTAATACCTCAACATCCCCTATTTTTCCAGGAATGAAACTTTTCTCATGTGATCCCTAAGCAAATTTTACACTAAAAGTAGTAAATTAAATAAGAATTTTGTTGTTAAATGGAGTTAATATGTGCGATTTTATGATAAAAATGTGAAATAGACACTCTATGTCAGATAATTTGATGTTCCTGAATTTTACCGGTAACGAATCTATTTTTGTTATAATCCTAAGGATTTTCCACGTTCAACAAGGTATAGATTATGAAAATTGAGTGAACAATAATAGAGATATATTCACGAGAAAATGATGAAGTTTAATATGAACGACAAAAGGCCATTTAACCCCAACTTCTTGTATTCGGACTAAGGTCAAAAGGGTTCCGTTCGATTTCTGAGATTTTTTTACCTTAAAAAAAAGTACAAAATATGTATGATTTGCATCACGGAGCAGAAAAAATCATTAAAAGCAGAGGATTTTGGGGCCAAAATGACCCAGGACCCCACTTTCCCGTATTTTTCTAGAAACAAATATATCTCCATTCAAATATAAATACTAATTTCCTTCAAAAAGAGGTATAAATTTTAATTTTCTGATTGCTATTTCAAAAGTTATTGCATTTAATGTATTTTTCCTCCATATTTTCCCATAGTACCAATTTCAAAAAATTTCAAGCGAAGTGGGCGGGGGTCTAAAATTGTCCAAATGATGTGAAATTTGGCATCTGAGCTTACTTTGACATTTGTCACAATTTGAGAGGGGGGGCCTTCGAGAATTCAAAAAAAAATTTTTTTGCAATACCCTATTAGTTATACTAGCGATACTGATTTTTTTTGTTTAAATATTTTCTACCAGAGACACCGTGAAGGTTTTAATCAATTTGTTCTAACATATCTAAGAGAGAGTTAATATACATGCAATTCTCATATTTTTTATTTTGAAATTTTTCGGGAACGAGGCTTTAGCCCACATCTCCCTCCCCCTAGCTACGCGCCTGTAGACAATGCCGTCAAATCATCAACTTTCGGAGATATAATTTAATCAAACTTACTTTCGCTTCTATTAGGAAATGTACATAAACTATAACCTAATTCAATAGTCAAACAGTCGCACGACGATTGATGTATCATGTTTGTCATGTCTGTTGGCATACAGTAGCCGTCGTATTTCTTCACCTGGCATCAGAATCTGCTAAAACGACTATCCATCAGCGATGCTCTCAATCATAAACTCAGTCAGCAGATGGGAGGCTAAAAAGTAGTCCGCAAACGAGTCGCCCGATTCTCGTGTTCTCACTAATAAAGAAATAAAACAATAAGAACCCACAAGACACAGCTCTCGCACAGAAGCAAAGTGCTTCCATCGGGCTAAAATGGACCCGCTTGATGCCGTTAAAGCGAAACAAGTTTTCTTTATCATCGTGGAAAGGAAAAACGATGCGATATAAATAATATGCATTAGTCAACACATTCGAAATTTATGAATTAACAATGCTCTAAAATTTTCGTCTCCGCAAAGAGCACTTCCGAGGTTGGATTTTTCTACTGTTCTTTCCGCCGAATGTGCGCCGACCGAAAAGCATTGGCGCGAGGCCGATGGAAAAGCGAGAGAGGATCGAAAAGCGATCCATTTCCCTGTCGACGCGGCTTTCCTCTTTGGACTATTTAACGCCATGCCGGTAGCCGGAGCTGTAAGGAGCTAATGCATTTTTGGCCCCGCCAGCCAGACGATGTGCCACTATATACTTTGCAGTTGGCACTTGCAATGAAGGTTGTAAACAGAATGCATTAACTTTTTAAGTAGAAAGACTCTAAATGCAGCCAGCGAGAGTGAGACAATCAGTTAGTTCAGCAGCCCAGCATTGTGAAAATGGACGGGAATGGAATTTATAGGGCCGTAAATCAAAACACAAATATGGATATGCATTTTCGTTGGGTGATAATTCGTTTTCCTGCCTCGAATCAATGGAATATAATCGCAGAGGAGATGCTGGGTTACATTAGTGAAAATTTGTGCTACATTCTACTAACGCTGATACAATGTAACAGAATGATTTGGCCATTACCAGCGGTGTTGGATTTTTAAATCATTGCCAAATCAAATGAACTTAGAACGAATAAAAACTAAAACCATGAATTCTCGTCATTATGAAAGCATCACATCGCAATACACATCCCACATTTGTATACTTGGTACACATCAAGCAAATCCGTCAGCTCCCGGACAGGAATGGTTTCTACATTCCGTATAAATGTTCCGTTCCGAAGCAACCCTCACTCCTTATATCGCATTACTTGTACCTCAACAATAGCTATATACGATTGAATAGACCTCTTTTCTTTTCCTCTAGAATAAGCTTAGCACAAACCTAAAAAATTCTGGAAACGCATTAACGAAAAGAGGAAGGAAGCTAGCCAGTCCGAAGGCCACAATCCTCTGTCGGAATCCCGAAAATCCACCGTTGAAATTCCGATGTCGGGAATCAGACGGATTCTCGACATGGGATTTTCGAAATCGGATTTTCGACGCCAGATTAACGACGACGGATTTTCAACATCGGAATGCTGGCGTTTCCGACATAAAATACCAACATCAGATTTCCGACATCCGAATTCCGACGTTGAATTTTCGACATCGAAATTCCGACGTAGGAATACCGATGTCGAAAGTCAAAAATCCGACGTCGGAATTCAGATGTCGAAAATCCGATGTCGGAATGTCTATGTTGGAATTTCGGACATCGGAATTCCGACTTCGGATTTCCGACAACGGAATTCCGACGTCGGATTTTCGACATCGGAATTCTGACGTCGGGTTTCCGGCAGAATTCGGATCTAAGATTTTCGACATCGTGATTCATCATTCCGGTGTCCGATTTTCCACATCGGAATCCCGACGTCAGTTTTTCGACATTGGAATTCCGACGTCAGATTTCAGACATCGAATTTCCGACGTCATATATTCAACATCGGAATTCCAATGTCGTGTTTCTCCGACTCCGACATTTCGACGTCGGATTTTCGACATCGCAATTACGACATCCGATTTCCGATATCGGAAGTCCGACGTGGGATCTCCGACATCGGATTTCCGATATCGGAATTCCGACGTCGGATTTTCGACATCGGGTTTCTGATATCGGAAACATTCTGACATCGGAAACATTCTGACATCGGAAATATTCATAAGTCGGATTTCTGACATCGGAATTTCGACGCCAGATTTTCGACATCGGAGTTCTTATTTCGGATTTTCGACATCGGATTTCTGACATTCAGAATATATTGGCTCAAATGGCACGTTCCCCGTGCATAGTCGGGGATTTGTGCCTTAAAAAATCCCATCGAAATTTCGACGTTAGATTTGCGACATCGGAATGCCGACTTCGTATTTCCGACATCGAATTCCGACATAGGATTTCCGACATCGGTATTCGGCAATCCGGTGTCGGATTTTCGACATCGCAGTTTCGACGTGGGATTTTCGATATTGGAATTCCGACGTGGGATTTCCGACATCGGAAATCGGATCTCGGATTTTCAACAACGGAAATCTGACGTAGGATTTCCGACATTGGAATTCGGCATTCTGGCGTCTGATTTTCAATATCGGAGTTCCAACATCGGATTTTTGACATCGAAATGCCGACGTCGTATTTCCGATATCATAATTCATACTTCGGATTTTCGACATCGGGTTCCGACATCGGATTTCCAACAACGGTATTTCGACGTCGGATTTTCGACAAAGAAATTCCGACGTCGGATTTCCGACGTATGATTTTCGTCATTGGATTTCCGACGCCGGATATTCGACATCGGAACTCCGAAGTCGTATTCCCGACATCAGATTTCCGACTTCAGAATACCAATGTCAGATTTTTGACATCGGAATTCCGACGTCGGATTTTCGACATCGGATTTCTGACATTGGAAACATACTTGCATCGGAAACATTCTGACGTCGGAGATCTGACATCGGAATTTCGACGCGAGACATCGACGTTCTGGTGTCGGATTTCCGACATCGGAATTCCGACGTCAGATTTTCGAGATGGGAATTCCAACGCCACATTTTCGACATCGGGATTCCAGCGTTGGATTTTCGACATCGGCATTCCGATGCCGGATTTTTGACATCGGAATCCCGACGTCGAATTTTCGACATCGAAATTCCGGCGTCAGATTTCCGACATCGATATTCCGACGTCAGATTTTCGATCATTGAAAATCCGACGTCAGATTTCCGACATCGGATTTCCGAAGTTAGATTTCCGACATAGGAATTACGACGTTGGATATTCGACATCGGAATTCCGACGTCGGATGCTCGACAGCGGAATTCCGACTTCGAAATTCTGACATCGGATTTGCGACAACGACAACCCGACATCAAATTTTCGACATCAGAATTCTGGTGTCGGATTTCCGACGTCATATATTCAACATCGGAATTCCAATGTCGTGTTTCTGACATCGGAATTCTGACGTCGGATTTTCTACATTGAAATTCCAACGACGGATTACCGCCATCGATATTTCGACGTCGGATTTTCGACATCGCAATTGCAACATCCGATTTCCGATATCGGAAGTCCGACGTGGGATCTCCGACATCGGATTTCCGATACCGGAATTCCGACGTCGGATTTTCGACATCGGGTTTTTGCATCGGAAACATTCTGACATCGGAAATATTCATAAGTCGGATTTCTGACATCGGAATTTCGACGCCAGATTTTCGACATCGGAGTTCTTATTTCGGATTTTCGACATCGGATTTCTGACATTAGAAACATTCTGACTTTAGAAGTATTCCTAAGTCGGATTTCTTAAATCGGAGTTTTTGCGCCAGATTTTCGGCATCGGAGTTCTGATTTCGGATTTCCGACGTTGGATATTCGACATCGGAATTCCAACTTCGGATTTTCGACATCGGCATTCCAACGTCGGATTTTCGACATCGAATTTCCGACATTGTAAACATTTTTACGCCTGATTTCTAGCATCGGAATTTCGACTGTCAGATTTTCGACATCGGAATTCTGAAGTCGGATTTCCGACATCAGAATTCCGACTTTGGATTTTCGACATCGGAATTCCGACACCGGATTTTCGACATTGGAATTCCGATGTCCGATTTTCGACATTGGAATTCCGATGTCCGATTTTCGACATTGGAATTCCGATGTCCGATTTTCGACATCGGAATTCTGCATTCCAGCGTTCTATTTTCGACATCGGAATCCCGACGTCAGTTTTTCGACATTGGAATTCCGATGTCAAATTTCCGACATCGAAATTTCGACGTCAGATTTGCGACATCGCATTGCCGACTTCGTATTTCCGACATCAAATTACGACGTAGGATTTCCGACATCTGAATTCGGCATTCCGGTGTCGGATTTTCGACATCGCAATTTCGACATCGGATTTCCGATATTGGAATTCCGACGTGGGATTTCCGACATCGGAAATCGGATCTCGGATTTCCGTAGGATTTCCGACATCGGGATTTGGCATTCTGGCGTCTGATTTTCGACATCGGACTTCCAACATCGGATTTTTGACATAGAAATTCCGACGTCGTATTTCCGATATCATAATTCCTACGTCGGATTTTCGAAATCGGGTTCCGACGTCGGATTTCCAACAACGGCATTTCGACGTCGGATTTTCGACAAAGAAATTTCGACGTCGGATTTCCGACGTCTGATTTTCGTCATTGGATTTCCGATGCCGGATATTCGACATCGGAATTCCGATGTCGTATTCCCGACATCAGATTTCCGACTTCAGAATGGCAATGTCGGAATTTCGACATCGGAATTCCGACGTCGGATTTCTGACATCGGAAACATACTTGCATCGGAAACATTCTGGCGTCGGAGAACTGACATCGGAATTTCGACGCCATACATCGATGTTCTGGTGTCGGTTATCCGACATCGGAATTCCGACGTCGGGTTTTCGAGATGGGAATTCCAACGCCACATTTTCGACATCGGAATTCCAGCGTTGGATTTTCGACATCGGCATTCCGATGTCGGATTTTGGACATCGAAATCCCGACGTCGAATTTTCGACATCGAAATTCCGACGTCAGATTTCCGACATCGGATTTCCGAAACTAGATTTCTGACATAGGAATTCCGACGCCGGATGCTCGACAGCGGAATTCCGAATTCTGACATCGGATTAGCGACAACGACAATCCGACATCAAATTTTCGTCATCGGAATTCTGGTGTCGAATTTCCGACATCGGAATTCTGACGTTGGATTTTATACATCGGAATTCCGACGTCGAATTTCCGACATAGGCTTTCCGACATCGGAAACATTCTTACGCTGGATTTCTGACATCAGAATTTCGACCTCAGATTATCGACATCGGAGCTCTGGCGTTGGATTTCCGACATCGGAATTCCAACGACGGATTTCCGACATCCAAATTTCGACGTCGGATTTTCGACATCGGAATTCCGACGTCGGATTTGGAAATATGTTTAAAATGTTCGCGGAACGAGATACAACTTGGATGGGCGACTTAGTTAGATTTTGCAAAGGGAAAAAATGTACTGAATGATTTCTTAACTCAATGGCTTAATTGCCGGACTGGATGTACATCTGCCGAGTCGGGTCAGACCAATAATAATGAGTCTCGTTTATTATTCAAATTATCCTTATATACCATTTTTGGGTTCTAATGCTAGCTGACAATTACAATCTTCCTCAAAGCTAAAAAGAGACATAAAATGAAGCGAGGACCAAACTTGCTTATCCTGCAATATTGAATTTATTGATTGTTTTTAGGTTGCGTCGCTGTGCACCGAAGCAAGCACCGGCTCGGTGTAAAGCGGGAAAACTGTTCCTATAGTGTGTAACCTGAGATTGCATGCGCACTGTGTCACTTTCTGCTTTAATTGTCACTTATTTTTAGTCCCGTTCGACACAGTACCTATGTTGGAGCACGATATTTTGCTTCTGCAGTGTACACGCAAAAGTAAAACAACCGACAGAATAATTCTTTTAACTTAAATTTAGGTACTTTTGAGTTGTGCGTCACTTTCGCACTTAATAGTGTTGTCTAAAACAAAACGAGAGATTCGACTCAGTCGAGGTCTTCCGTGCAGTAAGTTACTTTTGAGTTGTTTGGGGTATACTCAAAATTAGGTAAATTCAACTTAAATTTAACAAATTAAACTCAAGGTTAAGTTATAAATTTTGCCGCAGTTAAATTGAAACTACCTTCAACACAGTTTACCACAGATATCACGAGATTGAGTCAAAATTACTCAATTTTAGGTAGTTTTTCGGTGGCGTGTAGACAATGTGACGCAGTAGCTGATTCAATTGCTGGTAGCGGTGAAGTAGATTTTGCCTTATGTTGTAAGCAAGATGAGATTCAATTTATATTAGTTTATGTCGTACTTAACGAACAGTGGATTTCGCTCGTACTGGATAGATTACAATTTATAATCGTAATATGCGTATATCAGAAAGATTCGCTTAAATAAATAAGTGATAGT
Organism: Topomyia yanbarensis; assembly: GCF_030247195.1. Taxonomy (NCBI): domain Eukaryota; kingdom Metazoa; phylum Arthropoda; class Insecta; order Diptera; family Culicidae; genus Topomyia; species Topomyia yanbarensis. The sequence goes on along the minus strand of NC_080671.1, from coordinate 175,551,848 downwards.
CATTTCGTTTTTGGATTTGTGTTGCTCTAGATTCACAAAATCAATATTCATTATCCATCCACAAATGACAGTTTCGAGCGAATAAAGATAGGTTTGTAATAGGATTTTCGATTGATTGACACCGGTGTAGTGGAGTGCACTGAAACTGCACCGTTTTTGCACTTTCTAGCAGATGTGCAGAAAACTGGGTATGTTCCATTGACACTTCTGCTAGAAAGTGCAAAACCAGTGCACTCCACTACACCGGTGCACATCAATCGAAAATCCTACAAGTTAATAATTTTTCTTACAGCACCCTTCCTAAGACATTGGTTCTACTGTAAATACACAGTCACATTTGACATTATCCTACGTTTGTTATTCAACTTCAACTGCCACGAAAAAAAAATTCCCTTGGCCCCGAGAAAAACTCATTTCGAGTGTTTATTTATTAGCTCGGTTGTGCTCACTTAGGTGGCACTTGGAAACACGGCACCCTTTTTCATTTCTTCGATTCGGGAAACAGTTTTTTTTTCTTTCGGCAGCTACATAGGCCCAAAAGGGCTTTGCTCTGAATAAATACGTATGCACTTGAGGAATGGTGACGACGAGAGCCGAAAGAAAAGTGTTGTGTAAATAGAGGCGACAACGCGTTTGAATCTGTCGGACGGCACACATTCTCTCGGACTAAGATCTATGACGGTATAAAGAACCGCTGCTTGTTTTCACAGTGCTACTTTATTATTTAGAACTGGGATCTTAGTAACGTTGAATTTCAATTTCATGAGCCAAGATTGAACTAACTGAATGCTTCAAAAGAGCATTTAAAGTCATTTGTCATTTTTCTCAACGTAAAAGTGTGTTAGTCTATCATTATCATTTATTGACGAATGGATTGCACCTTCCGTAGCGAAAACACCGTTCATTCGCTGCCATAGTCGCACACAAAAGCGAAATGACTAATCACTCACTTTACGCAATATCATTATTCAAATCGGTGAACGTCTGTTCTGTGCAGCTGCATAATTGTTTCCTTCAAATTCAAAATGATGCAAATCCGTGTGTGGGAGTTAATTGTCGCCTAAAGTGCGACCACCTCCTCTTCTTCGGTTAAGCGTCACGACGCAAGGATCGATACCTACTCGCGTGAAGGGAGCATGTGCCGCTTGGTGGTCTCTCCGGGATCCGAGGCGCCTGGGAAAGCGTCGCTAAATGAAGTCAATAACAATCAACGCTGTACGCACGTGAGCAATTCACCGAGGAACGCCCCGACAATGGAAATAATCATCGTTTGTGACATGGAATTAGAATTCTAAAGCACCGACTACCGCTTTCTCGTAGTTGCGTGGGACTTTTTTTTTCCTCGATCACTCCGTCGCCCAGCGTAATTTGTTTTGATATTAATTTAACCGAAATGGTCACGTGCCGATGGGCGCAAGAAGTGTGCTGCCATGACTTCACGGAATAAAGCAATCATTTTATAGTTTCCTCTTTCGGAGAATCTCGTTCCATTGCGAGTTTATTTTTCGCGTTCTCCCTGGTTGACGTCTCCCTTTTTGTCGGAAGGCAAGGAATAACATTGCCATAGTCCGGGACACTCACTGTTTGGACACACTCCGCGAGGGAAGAAGCAACACATTTCCCGAATGTTATGGTTATGGCAGCGGATGGTCGGGGGTAATGTCACTTTGGGAGGCGGGCAAGAACAATAATAATATTTATGCATACGACCCTGAAAGTTGAATAATTCTTTGGGTTACTATCCGCTTTATTTTAGTTGGATATAAAACTGGATGTCCCAACATGTGTCCGAGGTTGAAATGTTATACAAGTTTCTTTTCTTTTTTTAGAATGCTTTCTTCACTCAGGGAATATACAAAATATGTAGAATTTACGAACAAATTTCATGATTATTTTAACTGTGGTTACTTGATCGGATAAGGTTTTTGTGTGTGTAACACAACATTAGGTTTTGGCATTTGAATCTAAAATTCGAATATTAATTTCCGCGTGAGGTCAATCCGAACACCATTTAATTTCTCATTAATTCACTTCCAAGTTATATGAAGTTTTATGCAAAATCAATAACTGCATTCATTTGTTACAATCCTCCCGGTCGGTCGATTATTCAATCTAAAACCATGATGACTAGGGTTCGTCGCGGTGCGGATGTGGGCGGTAAATGGATTTTCCGCACCGCAACCGCAAAAAAATAATAAAACCGCACCGCTTACCGCAACCGCACTTTATTTACCGCACCGCACCGCGCGGTAATGCGGTAAATGCGGTAAAATTTTTATATTTTTAAAAATGGTGTTGAAAAATTGTACATTTGTGTAACCATATATAATAAAATGTTATACTTATTAACACGAAATTTAATTTTAAGAGACTCCTCAGAATGTAATGTTTATGAAAAAATCAACTTTTACATTTTCTATTAATAAAATTTCATACATTTTAAGGCAAACATTATACATTCAAAAACGTTCTACTGCAGTAATAAGAAAACTTTTATTTTAGCAACCCATTAGTTAATTGAAAAATGTGGTATAAAAATGTAATAAGAAATGAAGTTGCATATTTTTTTCTTAAAATTTTCACATTTTCAATGTTTTGACATATGAAAATGAAATGGATGATTTTCGCATTTACGTAGTAAACCACCTTTCATTCTTAACGGAATTTCACAAAAAAAAATTAAAGTCGAAATACCAGTACTTCTATATAGTAGCGCATATATTCCAATACAGTGAAATAAAAACATATTGTATTTCATTAATAAGAACGACGCCATATTTCACGAAAAAAAATTGCCTATACATTACATCTAATCAGGAGTCCGGTCTCAACCGGCACAGAATTATTGAACATTAGGAAAACTGCAAAAAATGTATGGTTTGTAGCATACAGCAGAAATGATTTTTAAAAATAGGGGGATTTACGGACAAAATATCCCAAAACTCCAACTTCCGCATTCTTCAAGAAACAGATGTATTATCATTTAAAAACTAAGATTGCTCCCTTTAAAAATGAATGAAGTGTAATTTTCTGTCAAAGAGCCAATGGTAAAATCTTCAATTGAAGTGAACGGGAGTCAAACTATGTGGTATTTGGCAACAAAAGCTTCAAAAAAGCTACAAAATAGTCTTGACTGAAAAATATTAGGACCTAATTTGGTAGAAAATTATAGTAAATTTGAATGGAAGTACGCGAAAAAAAGTTATGTAGCATTATGCTATATTTCACCCTAAGGAGGAAAATTTGGTAAACTCCAAAATTTCTCACTAGGGTGAAAATTTGTTGGTAAAACCAGTCTTTGCACTTGAGGGCACAAATCCTTATTTCATACTATGTTGCGTTTTGGCTTTGCCTCATCAGAAACCGACACTAACTTTTTGTCGGAATAGATTAGCGCCGGCTTGACGCAAATCCATTAAAACTAAAACACACTTTGTGTTTCAATCGAACGACTGATCAAACGTGATGTCCCGTCCGAGCAGAAGTTCTGTTTATGCCGATGAGACACAGTGAAGCCGAGACTTGTCTTGGCTTAGCAGGCCTATGCGAAAGCACTATGCTATATTTCACCCTAAGGAGGAAAATTTGGTATACACCAACATTTCTCACTAGGGTGATCACGTTTAATCACGTGTTTACCAAATTGATATCGAAAACGATTCATAAGGGAAGATGGGGTAAAACGCACCCCCTAAGGAAATATGCTCATAACTAAGCTATAGAACATCAATTGGGAGAATTTAATTAATGATATGGTTTAGCCAACATTTTCCTCTGTAATCAAAATCATAACGCTTTGCAAACTATTCAAAAACATGAAAATAATTCAATTCTTTAAAAACATTAAAAATCACCTTTTGAAAAATAAGCGGGGCAAAACGCTCCTGTGCGGGGGCAAAATGCACCACAACAACGGGGCATAATGCACTACAACAAAGGGGTAGAATGCACCGCAACAACGGGGCATAATGCTCGGCGAACAAGCAAGTAGTTTTGTTTTCTGACGAGATTTCACAAGAGTGTGCCATTAAATAGCCTTAGGTTATGCAATTGGTAGGTTTTCAGAACGATTTTTCTGCTTTCGATTAAAAATCAGCAAAATCATCAAAGAGGGCATTTTGCCCCCGATAGAGCTGAGATATAAATTTAGCAAAAAATGAATTATTTTGTATATTTATCATATGTAGTGCGACAGAATAATGAACAACGGTATAAATAGAACTGGAATGCTCAAATATAATAGTAAAACAGTATTTATAAGAGCGAAAAATCCTTGTTGCACGAGCCACAATAATTACATGAGAAGAGCACGTTATTGTTTTTTATTTATTTCTCGAGCTGCTATTGATGTACGGTTATCAAACTTTGACAGTGTAGGTTTACTATGGCGGACTTCCGACTGGTGTTACCGTTTTCTAGAAATTTTCAGCTATTTTCGATATAAGCAAGGGGTGCATTTTGCCCCAGGGGTGCGTTTTACCCCATCTTCCCCTAATTCCACGATTTCCAACAGAAATCGAGAGAAGTGATTCACTTTTAAATTGGATTTAAGAGTAAACATGTATTGTTTTTAAATGATCTAATAATTTTGTCTCTATTTGGATCTTGCATTTTAAGTATTTGAAATGATTAGTTTATGAAGTTTTACCTAGAAGTATAAAATAACCAAAATATGTCGTAAAAATAATAGCGTCAAAATATTTCGGACACAGCTAGATTTTCGTTCATTATCAATTAGAGTAATCAAAAATATAACTTTATCATTTTTTTGCGGTGCGGTTGCGGTAAAACCGCGCGGTAAAAGCTCTTTCCCGCACCGCATCTGCGGGAAAAAGTGTCTCACCGCACCGCAGATTTTGCTGTGCGGGTGCGGTAAATACCGCGCGGTTGCGGTAATTACCGCAACCGCGACGAACCCTAATGATGACCGCCACTAGTCAGTTTAGTTCCGAGAGGCATTTTAGTGGGGGTTGTCGTTCGCCATTCTGACTACATGTCCAGTCTACCGCAGCCGCCCAGTTTTAACTGTGCGATGCACAGAGGAGTAACTGGGGTCGAATCCTGGCTAAAATTATTTACTGCTGCTATTGCTGTTATTCGTCTTAGCTCCTGTATTCATCCCACCCATTTGAATACATTAGTTAGAGCAGTGTCTGCTATCTCTATTCAACGCATTAGGTCAAATTGTAGGATGAATTAGGGAGCGTTGTACTCGACTTTTTGTTCCGCTCAAACGCGAGTATTTTACATTTTTCAAACCAGATTTTTTATGTGACTGCTTCTTAGAAACGAAGCAAGGCTGCTGATACCTATTTTAGTGCAATCCAATCACTGTAAGCCGAGTTACAATCAAAATAGTATGTCATCCTGGCTAATGAGATGAATAGGGGGTCGTATACCCCAAAATAGACAATAGCTAGTTTTAGGACAATTTGGCATCTATCCACCTACCAGTGCAGAGGTCTATTTTCTATATCCTTTCGAATACTAGTAATCTCGAGAAGATCTTTGTGAATACATTTGTTTTTTAGTTGCATAAACAGATGACCAGTGGAAAAGGGAGAGAGGAAGGAACGCCTGTGCACGTATTCATTTCGCCCTACAGCATTTCGATCTACCTCAAATTAGTAAAAAATTATTATTTTAAAATCGCTTGGAATTTGTGAATCGGACAAGTCCGGAAGAGATCGAATGTTTTTTGGATAGCTGAAATCTTGTTTTGTAATACTGCTCCAGCAACTTTCCTGGTTCTCGCCGTTTAATGTAACTTTTTTGTCATTAAAGTTTGGAATAAAATGTTTAAAAAATGGATGTGTTCAACTAGGTTTGTAATAATATTGTCTTATTTAATACAGTCATCATCTCCGAACAAATGGTTATATCTGCAATCCTGAAAACCAAGTCATCTTATGCACCTGGCCTCAGTGCTATACCTTCAACTGTATTGAAAAAATGTTCGGACTTACTTGTAACACCACTTGCATATATTTTTAACCTATGGCTTCAGCAGCAAACGTTTCCTGAGGATTGGAAACGCTCAGTAATGTTCCCGGTATTCAAGAAGGGTGACAGATGCAACATGGAGAGCTACCGCGGAGTCACTTCGCTTGGAGTCGAATCTAAAGTATTTGAATCAATCATCAACGAAGCGTTATTTTCTGCTTGTCGGCACTACATCAGTACATCCCAGCACGGATTTTTCCTCGGGCGTTCGGTCGAGACGAATCTCGTCTGCTTCACGTCATTTTTTGCTTATTGTCAGCTTTTGATAGAGTTAATCATGAGATACTGATAACAAAGCTTGATAAGGTAGGGTGTTCTACTAAATTCTGCCATTGGCTTCGATCCTACCTTGTACACCGTGAAGTCGTTGTTCAAATTGGCGATATTGTTTCAGAATCCTTTATCAACACTTCCGGAGTTCCTCAAGGTAGTACGCTGGGTCCACTGCTTTTTTCACTGTTCGTGAATGATGCAGTTTTCGTTCTAAGGCGTGGAGGAAAGCTGTTTTTTGCCGACGACTTAAAATTTTTTCTTGTTATACGAAATGAAGCCGTTTGCCGTTTCAAGGCTCTTTATTGCTCATTGGTGCGCCCGCAGTTGGAATTTGCAAACGTCGTTTGGTGCCCCTATCAAGCAACGTGGAGCCTTAGGATCGAAGCAATCCAGCGTAAATTCATACGATATGCGTTACGTGGATTGCCGTGGAACGATCCGATAAACCTGCCACCGTACGAGGACCGTTTTCGTCTTTTAGGACTTAAAAACTTAAACGAATCGAAGACATGCAGCGCAGGCTACTTTCGTGTCAAAGATTCTGCTGGCTGAATATGATGATCCGGAGCTACTAGTGCAAATCAGCCTCTACGCGCCTACCCGTTCTCTTCGCCCACGAGCCCTACTGCATTCTGAAATGCGCAGCACTAACTACGGTGCAATAGTCCAATTTTAGCAATAAGTCGTCACTTCAACGAGTTTGTTGAAATTTTCGATTTCGTCGTGAATTCTTCGCAGTTTCGTCGTCGTGTATTGTCACTAGTTTAATTGTGTTTAGTTTAACTTAGTTTAGTTTAGTTCATTTAGACAAATTGTCAGTTGGACTTTTTTATACAAATACAAATAATTTCCATTATACAGAGTATTTGGTTCATGGTTGGGAGCCTCTCGAGGGGTGATTGACTGTCACATTTGGAGAGAGGAATCGTTCTGCACATGCCTTCAAATCTCGACCGTTGCTGGGTTGTTGAATTTTGTGTGTTGAAAACTAAGTTGTCTTAAAATGGGTCTAACTCGAGGGATGGACTTTGTGCTTCAAGTCTTTTGGATCCATTGGATGGGTGGGAGGATTTTACATTGAAGGGTGTCCTCAAGTGTTTCAGCTGATGAGGTTAAGTAACCTTTTCACAGTAATTTATTTAAAATTTACCAATTTTGATCGATTTTTCGTTCATTTCGCGAAAATCTTAATAGATTTTTTTTAATTCGTTAATTTGACACGGCTCATAGCGGTAGCTTAACGGAGCCGTGGATCTTTTATACGTTTACAATACATGTAAAAATAAAAAAAAACAAACAAGAATTAATTAATTGGATCTCGTGCGCGCAACTTTTTATTGCGAGCGGAGACCTTTTTTCGCGAGGTCTGTTGGCAAACAGCGTCAGGGGGGTCATTTAATTCGCTCTTGTTTTTCACGTTCCGGTCGAAGCTGGCTTGGTGTCCGGGATCAGATGTTCTCCCTTGCTTCTTGCACTTATTGTTGATCAGTGTAAATCCGTCGTCATTGTTACTGCATTCGTTGGCGAAGTTGCTTACAGTTGCTTTTGGGGTGCTGGATGATTCTTTTGCGGTTGTCATTATGGTCTGAACAGCTGCCACAAATTTGGCCACTGTTTGTGGTTCAGGCATTGGTATTGAAAACTCTGTTTTAGGTTGGTTTGCCGTAGATGAGTTGGCAATCGGTTGAGATGCATTTTCCTCTGCATCTTTCGCGCAAGGTTGTCCATGATGAGCTTTCTGATTACAATACTTGCACGTAGGAGTTTGCCCCTCATGGGTGCATAGCGTAGTTTGCGTAATTGTAGTTCCGTGAGTGTTGAGTTTTATTGCCAAGTAGGAGGGTATAGGCCTTTCAACCCGCATCCTCACTACAAAAACGCCGTTAGGAGTACCCGGGAAGAAATTTCTCCAAGTATCAGGTGTAACGGATTCTACTTCTCCGTATTGCGACATGCATTTTGCAATTGGCTCAGGAGGAGTACAAGGTGATAGGTCATATAACCTTACATCTATATAATCATTCTCAATGTATACGGGAATCTTAATTCCAACGTTGTCACTTTCAACCACGTGTTTTAAGTTGTTCTTTGAAATGAAACGCTCGGCTTGTGCTAACGTGTTGAATGATATTAACACTACATTGCGAAGATGATGATACTGAAGGTATAAGACTTCCGCAAGCCTAAGTTGCATGTTTACCTTCAGAAGGTATTCCACTTCACTAAAACTCGATCGTTTTAAACAAAATTTAAAGTCAACGACCGCAGCGTTCGTCAACTTTACTCATGATGACAAGAATAATCCGATATTTCCTTTGTTATCGAGACAATGCACACTAGATCGAGAGGCCTGTTGTTCACTTGGCTCGATTGTACGTCTGACTGCGGCAGAAGTAGAAAGTAGACTGGAGTTGAAATCTTAATAGTTAACATCACCATTTTAATAGTTCAAACTTTTGGTCTTGAGGAGGTGCATGGTTTGTTCCTTGACATGATTCAATGAAAATGAAAAGCGATAGGGATAAAGTGTCAAATAAGAAGTTGTAGAGAATATTAAGGGGCACTAAATGAACAATAGTGATGATAAATTTAGTTGATTAATAATTAGAATAATTACAAAACTCTCCAAAAAACGCTAATTTTGAGTTATGTTACTAGTAAAAATCATTTAGTACACTTAACTAAGAGATATCTGTACATACATCGAAAGGAAATTTTCTCAACTTTCCAATGAAGCCCTGGTAATAACGATATAAAGCATATTTTTAGATTAGTCCTTTAAGCATTTTAAGTCTTTTAAGCGTTTGCAGGTCGATCACAGTAAAAAAATAGAAGTGAAACTACAGGGAAACGAGAGGGGATAGGAGTATCGTGTTGATGAACAGATTATAAATCGTCCTCAAACCTATGTTTTGGATAATAGATATTGCCATAATCATAATTCATTATTTTGAGAAAATTAACAAAAACCTCATCAAAAACACCAACTTCGAACTACTTTACAACTAAAAGGTATTTAAAACTAATTAGCTTAGGATATGAGAACACCGTTCAGTGGAAGGTTTTCTCATCTTTCCAATGGAGCTAAAGGATTTGAAACACGAGGTGTACTCTTCGAGTTAGAGGTATTTTAAGATAGGTGGGTTTTTTGCACAAGGGGTTCAATGACTCTGTAACGGTTGGGGTTTGATGGTGTGTGTGGAGCGGTTTTTTTCTCCGGGTGTGACGGTCGATCATCCCTCGAGAGATTCTTGATCATGAGCGAAACACCCTGTACACATTATCCCGATAACATGTAATGCTATAAACACACTATATAACAATTGAATACTGGGAAGGGATGGGAGCAACAGGGTATCATGCGAATTGAGGACTGGACGAGGGAACGTGAATAGCCAGCCCAAGTCACTTGAAGGAAACTTGTTTTCTTCAGACGGACTTATATGAGTTTGACGCACCCTTCTCAAAACAAACCATCAGGTGGGTAAAGCATGTATAGCGAAATTGTTTACCTTTTGACTGGAATATTATTGTTGGAAGGGACTCTTTTCCTCCTTTTTCCCCTGCGGGGTGTGCGTAAGTGTCTCTGCTTACGGGCCCGTCCAACCCTTTTTGATTTCCCTTTAGTAACAGCAATAATGTGAAGATTTCACGATAAACTATTTCGGGGCTACTGTAAGTCTACCCTCATTCACTGGAAAAACCTTGAGCTGATGGTGGCTTCAAATTACATCACATCACATCATATTGTCTTATTTAATACAGTCATCATCTCTTGAAAGCGAAATTGCTGGATATATAATGAAAATGATTAAAAAACCCCTTAACATATTACCATTTTGCATCCATGCAAAAATTCTTTAACGATTTTTGACATGTTCTTAATTTTGCCACGTGATTCAGTAGGCTCTTAGGTATGTAAAAAAATATAACGAAGCAAAAAATCGAAAAAAATATTTTGGTTATTGGCCAGAAATTTATTCAAGTTACTCCGCTGTGGCGATGGTTTCTTCTCCAGTCAAATCGTATTAACTTGTTAACAGACAGATTTCAAGGGACTCGAAAGTGTTCTTGATACGCAGACGTCCTACATTACTCGATCCATTTAGAAGGAGGTGTTTTGTTCAGAGAATTTTAGTCTATTCAGTTACTGAATTTTCGGAGACACCTCGGTGCACATTGTAACTCAAACTCAACTAAACTGGATCAATCGTTTTGAAAACGTCTCCAATAACTGCGCTCTTAGAAAAAATGAAAATTACATTTGACGTAAACAACGCAGCGACGTATTTTTCGTATTAACGCTATGATATGTAAAATTGAATTTTTATGTAAAACTCAGACTGAATGACCTAGAAAAAGCCGAACATCTCACATTTTTACATGTAATCAAATGTAAATTTACGTGAATTGGGACGCAATTTTTAAGTGCATCTGGCAAGAATTAAACTTACATGATTTTTTTTTGCTGTGTAGACGTTTTGGCACGACGTAGACTGTCAAATTTGTTTTGCAAAATCAAATAATTTTCAAAGTTCTTACGTATATCCCCTTTCCGTTTCATAATTTCTTTGTAGGCAACTGCTTCATATGCATCAGAGCACTCTTTGTCCCACCAGGGATTAGGGGGCTGTCTATTTATTGTCATGCCAGGATTTCATTTCGTTTGGGCTTGTTCTGCTGCTTCAATAATCAAACCCGCTAGGAATTCATATTCTTCGGTAGGGGGTATTTGTAAGTGATTGTCGCTTGCAAGAGATTTTTGTGTTGGGTGCAGAGAAGTTTATATGAAGCAGGATTACTAAAAGTAGGTAGTACAGTAGGTATTCATTGAAAACACCGGGTCACTAATTTTGCACTTTCTAGCAGAAATTGGAATGAAACACGTCGAGTGACCTGCTCTTATGCTGGAAAATGCAATCGACTGCCCCGGGGATTTTCAATGAAAAACGACAGTCGAAAGTGCATTTTCACCTTAATAGTCTATGCGCGAGAATTCCTAATTTGTAAATATTTTAATAACTCCGCTAGTTTTCGATCATTTAAAAAAAAATGTCGTTAGACGCGGTTCTTACCAATTATGTCTTTGGAAAAAATGTTTATCCAATTGCATACTTTTCATGAAAAGGTCACCAAAAATGGCAATTTTTACAATGATATCCCAAAATTACACAGCAGGACGTATTATAGGGGAACATGGGGAGACTTGACCAAGTGCAAAAGATGGTAGGGGAGAGTGGGGCTAGTTGGCGGTGTTTTCAGTTTTCAATTTTTACCGCTTTGATGTAGGTAGATCTTGCAAAATAGAACACGCGGCATGAAAGAGCAGACTGTTGGCAACATTTCTGATTTTGTTTAAAGTGTTTGATGTATTATCTCCATTTTTAGAGACAAAAATATGTGACGCGGAAAACCCGCCAACTTATCCCGGCCCCGGGGTAAGTTGGCGGTATGTGATGATACGCCAATAACTAAGCAATCAAATGGAGATTCAATTACTTCAAGAATCCTTTTGGAACGTGCTGAATGCCTTTTCGAAAAAACTGTATATGAACCGACATTTGCTATTATATTTCAGTCTCAACACCTCGGCATTTTGACTTTGACGCGTACTCCATATTCAAAAGCAAATTTTCGAAATTCTTCATGCAATTAGCCGGAATAAATGTCTTCTACATTGGCGAAATATACAAGAAAAAGAATTGCTTACTTTGGAGTGAATTCCAGAAATAAAATTTTTTGATGACTTTTTTTGCACTGTAAATAGTACCGCCAACTTGCCTCGCGTGCAGTACCGCCAACTTACCCCAACCGCATATTTTATTAAAAACTATTTAAAAAATAACCTTTGTTTTTGGATGGATGTAATATCTATACGGATACTGAAAGCTCTTTTCACGCGCTATCGAAAAATATAATCATTCAGGAAATAGACTGAAAATCACCCTAAATAACGCAAAGTATTTAAAATTTAGAAAATTTACTTGGTATGCTCGAAAACACAATATCAGCCACAACTTCCACCAAACAAATCGTTTTGCAACAAAAACACATTGGATAACGGGTTTCGCATAACTTGAGGTACGCAAGAAGAGGCAGTGCTATATGTCTAATAGAAACAGAGAAAAAGGGATTCCGCCAACTTACCCAAACCGCCAACTAGCCCCGGGCTCCCCTATAATGATTTTTTTGACCGAAACACAGATTCCAATGTTACATCCCTGCTACAGCACCGTGTAATTTTTCTTCAGGAGTTGCATTTAGCGCCTCTTTCCCAAATAGAGCCTATCCAGCTTTTTACGTGCCATCCATCGTTATGTTCATAATACGTTAACATCCCTTATTTTTATAATAGTTGTTTATTGCACATCCACACCAACGCACTGTTAGGAATGTCGTACATTTATTAAAAAAAACTTTGAACGCATTGGATTACTTTCTACTATGACTTTCTCTTACTGAGCGGATAGCGTAAACTTTTTTTTTGTCAAAATGCGGTTAACATATTATGTATAGGGTAATGTTGGCTGCTACTGTGGTGCATAGAAGCTGGATGTTGTCTGAAAGAAGATGATTTTTTACCAAAAGTAACGTTAGATTTGAATATACTAAATATGCTTTAATACAACACTTTAACATGAAATAAACAGAAATTCAAACTAAACCTAAACAGAACTACTCTTCTCAGTGCCGTCTTTACGCATGGGCACACTGAGCCCAGGCCAGGGGCCCCGGGATTTCAGGGGCCCCGCGATGAGAATAGTCGCATACAATCATACTATCTGTCTACCTTGCTGACGCCATGAAAACTTCAAACGAAAAGAGCGACCCAATCTTTATTTTTTTCGAAAAAAAAATTCGATGAGCATCCTTGGATCAATATACCGATTACAAGTAAAACATTCTTGAATCGTTGATTTCAGTTTTGGCTAAACCGGTTTAATGTCAAACGCAAAGATAAATTAGGAGCCACTACAACATACACTCAACCAACCAACGAAATTCCTTATTCTGCAGTAAGAAACGCGAGATTCGAAATTGATTCTATGTAATCTGAACTGCCAACACAATGTTGATTGATTTCAAAGCCTTCTGATGGCGAAGTAGAATGTTTATTAAAAAACAAGATGTGACTTTTCTGCAGCTGCATTATGTCCAGTTTCATCATATCAGGAACGTGGTACCGCTCGCGTTAAATATGTAAAGGATATTACTTTCGTAAGCCCCGTAGTTTAAAAAAATATAAATTTTTGTGACATTTGTTTAAAAATTGAATTTTATTGGCATATTGTTTCTTAGTTTTTTGTAGATTGTCATAGCATTACGTCAGCCCTATTATAATGCATGGACAAACGGAACAGACCAGAACCGTCTTTACGCATGGGCACACTGGGCCAGGGCCAGGATGAACATGAAAACATTCTGTACACTATATTTCAAAGAATAGTCGCACTCAATCGTTCATAAATTCTTCATCAGGAATCAGTAGCGTCTGGCTCAAATGGCACGTTCCCCATGTGGATCGGAGATTTGTGCCTTGCCAAGAATCGTCTTTTCATCATTTTCCTGATGGGAAGGATTGGGGAAGTGGTAAGGTTAGGGGTAAGGAAAACAACGACACAGAACAATTAAAACAGAGCATTCTGCACCCCCGGAGTGATGCTGAACGATCTGCAGGTGCTACAACAGCAGGAATAAAACTTCCAACCCCCGGAGGGATTTAGAACCTCTACTCAAACAGTGAGCGGATATATCAACACCCCCGAGGGGATATTGAGATAACAGAACGACAACACCCCCGAAGAGATATTGTCATTCAAATACGGCTAAAAAACTATAGCTCTTTACCACACTGGGTTAGGAACAAAAGCATATCCTTAAATTTCAACTCTCTGTACATAGGTTCATCTATGTATGGAGAACCAAAAAATCGGATGCGCAATTGCATTAATACAGGGCAATTGCATATCAAATGATATGATGTTCCGTAATCGGATTTACAAAGATCAAATGAATAATACTCAGCGCGCTGAATAGTAGCTATGTGATAATTGAGTTTGCAATGTCCAGTCAGTGCCCTGACCAGAATACTGCAGTTGTGCTTGGAAAAATGCAACAAATTTCTTGACATTTTCGGATTCACATCCGGCAGAAAAGCCTTTGATTGAACGCAAGTTTGCAAGCTACGCCAATGGTTGGCATGTTCGAATGCAGCCCAAGAGCGAATCTTGTGCTTTATCCAACTTATTGACAGTGGCAGAACTGGTTCTGGACCAACGAAATCAGTCGCAGCGCCAGCTCTAGCCAATTCGTCCGCCCATTCATTTCCAGTAATACCGGAATGACCGGGTACCCATAGAAGGTAGATAGCATTTGAAATACTAAGTTCTTCAAATTGAGTTCGACATGCGATTACTAATTTCGATCTCGAATCTGCCGAACTAAGTGCTTTCAGGGCAGCCTGACTGTCAGAGCAAAAATAGATTCTTTTACCGCAAATTCCCTGTAGAAGTGCGGATTGTACGCCACACAGAATCGCAAAGATTTCTGCTTGGAATACGGTACAGTATCTACCAAGCGAATGAGATTGGTTTAATCTCATCTCATGACAATAGACAACAGCACCGGCTCGGCCCTGCAACAAAGAACCGTCCGTATAACAAACTACGTATTCTTCAAGTTGTCGCTCCATCCAGCCAGACAGCTATTCCTCACGAAGAGGAATTCTCACATTGAAAGTTTTAGAAGGAAAACTACATGTGAGTGTAAGGTCACTGGGAGCAAGTGTATATTCATCCCAAGTAACCATTTGGGGCCACAGTCTTGTGTGGCTAGTTACACGATCTATTGGATTACTGTTCCAGAGCCCAGTAACCTTAAGACGGTATGCACAAGAAAGTGCTTCTTGTTTCAGAAACACATGTAGTGGTTTTATGTTCAAGAGTGCCTCGAGAGCAGCAGTAGGTGTTGTCGAGAACGCACCAGTCATCGCCATCAAGACCATCCTCTGAAGATGATTTAACTTTGATTGGATTGTCATGACTTCTCCCTTCTGCCACCAAACAAGGCACCCGTATGCCAGTATTGGTCTAACAATTGTTGTGTAGATCCACTGAAGTTACTGGGTTTTGAGTCCCCAAGATTTGCCGAAAGCCCGTCTACATTGGCCAAAGGCCATGCAAGCTTTCTTGATCCTGAAATTGATGTGAGCTGTCCAATTAAGTTTTGAGTCGAGAATTACCCCAACGTACTTAACTTGATCTTCAACAATAATTTCAGAGTCAAAAAACTGCAATGGACGAGCTCCGGTTGTAATCCTTCGTTGCGTGAAAAGCACCATTGATGTTTTATTAGAATTAACTGATAGCCCAACATGAAGACACCATTGCTCAACAACACATAAGGCTTGTTGCATCAAATCAAAAAGTGTGGTAATGCAAATACCGGTGATCATTATATGATAATCATCGGCGAAACCATACGTCGGAAACCCAAGCTCATTTAGTTTTCTCAACAAGCTATCGACGACAAGGTTCCATAGAAGTGGTGACAGCACACCACCTTGAGGACATCCGCAGACACTCAGTTTCCTCATGTCTACTTGTCTTAACGATGAGCACAGATGTCGGTTACTAAGCATTGCGTGTATCCAGTTCGTGATATATGAAGGTACTCCATGATCTCGTGCTGCTTCCAAAATGGATTCGAAAGACACGTTGTCAAAAGCACCTTCAATATCGAGAAAAACTCCTAAACTTGATTGCTTTTGTGAAAAAGCTTTTTCAATGTTGTAGACAACATTGTGTAACGGGGTGGCAGTAGACTTCCCTCGCTGATATTCATGTTGCATTGCATGCAGCGGGTGCTCGCCCAAGCGAGGGTAGTGGTCGATTAAACGTTCCACTGATTTGAGAAGGAAGGAGGTCGGACTGATCGGTCTAAAGCGCTTTGCCTCCTCATAAGTGACGCGGCCACCTTTGGGGTTGAATTTGACAGTTATTTCCCGCCACGCTAATGGAATGTATCCTGTTGCAAGACTGCAAGTAAGAACCTTTTTCAAAATATGCTTGAAGTGTTCATATCCTTTTTGTAGTAGAACTGGAATAATTCCGTCCTTTCCCGGAGACTTATACGGAGCAAAACTTCCAATCGCCAATTTGATCAATTCGGTTGTCACAATTCTACGAGCAAATGCCCAAGAATCAGAACTGTCTGAAAAGAACTCAGGGGCAGTCGTCAGTGATGGCTCCGTACAACCTGGAAAGTGTGTGTCAAAAAGACAGTTGAGTACTACATCTTCGTCAGACGAGTATTCACCATTAGCAGTTCTAATGGAACTGACATGAAAGTCTTTCGATTTCGAAAGTAACTTATTTAATCTACTAGTCTCGTTGAGACTTGAGACATTTGTGCAGAGGCTTTTCCAACCACTTCGCTCAGAGGATCGAAGGGCATTTCTGTATGCTTTGCGAGCCAACTTAAATGCCTCCGACCCGTCCCTGCGTCTGCGATTCCAAGCTCTCCTACCTACCTTTTTGAGTCGAACAAGTTCGGTATTCCACCAAGGTGTTCCTCTAGAAGCACGCATAACTCGAAGCGGACAAGCCTCTTGGTATGCTGCTACTATGAGTGAGCTTGTTTTATCCACGACCTCATCCAAATCACTTGGAGATTCAATCGTCGGATAATACCAATGAAACCTAGTCGCCAAGCCCTCTTCGTAGAGGCCCCAGTTCGTAGATTTGGGATTACGATAGGTGACGATATCTAGCGAGACGTTTAAATGATCAAAGACGATGTACTTATGATCAGATAACGACGGTTCGAGCTCGTTTGGTACGAGCCAGTTTGTCAACTCATGCGTAATACTGTCAGAGCAGAGAGTTACATCTAACACCTCTTCTCCTCCAGCTCGTGCAAAAATTGGGCGGTTTCCTGCATTAAGAATGTGCAGATTTGTACTACTTAAGTATTCCATCAATTCGGTTCCTCTCAAATTGATATCAGAGCTGCCCCAAATTATGTGGTGGGAATTTGCATCACTGCCGATTATGAGAGGAAACCCATTTCTGCCACAGTATGATACAACCCTTTTGAAATCATCAGGAGGTGATGGTTCATTATGCGGCAAATATGCCGAACAATAGACGTATTTCTTGTTTATGTTGTCAACAGTCATATTTACCATGACAGTACAAATATCACGAGTTGTGAGGTCCGATATAAGACAAGCGTCAATTGCACTATTCGCAAGTATACATGCACGAGGCATTTCACGTGGATTTGTCATGCCATTTTTGTTGAAAGCTACGAAGACGGGGTTAAGTAGCTTTCCAACATAGAAGTTTCCTTTATGGAAATACGGTTCTTGAACCAAAGCTATGGAAGCTTTCCCTTCCTGCACAAGGCGAGATAGATTCATAGTTGCTGTACGTTTAGGCTGAAGATTAATTTGTGCTATTCTAACCATATTCGATTACAGCATTGAATTTTATTGGCATATTGTTTCTTGGTTTTTTGTAGATTATCATAGCATTACGTCAGCCCTATTATAATGCATGGACAAACGGAACAGACCAGAACCGTCTTTACGCATGGGCACACTGGGCCAGGGCCAGGATGAACATGAAAACATTCTGTACACTATATTTCAAAGAATAGGCGCACTCAATCGTTCATAAATTCTTAGTGTATGGGTAGTATTAGGTCGGTAGCATCTGTAAGTCGCACATTTCACCGTATTTCATGGAATCAAGATGTTTAAAGAGCATCACTATTGAATCAATTCAAATGTCAATCCAACAATTCGATTCATATTTCAATTTATTTTTAACAACAACAATGAAATTTTTGGTACACGTATACACGTTTGAAAGGCAACGGACCTTGGCCAACTAATCAAAAAACCTTGCTATATTTCACCCTAAGGAGGAAAAAATTGGTAAAAACCAAAATTTCTCACTAGGGTGAAAATTTGTTGGTAAAAAAACTGCTAAGCCAAGACAAGTTTCGGCTTCACTTGTGTCTCATTGGCATAAACAGAACTTCTGCTCGAACGGGACATCACGTTTGATCAGTCGTTTGATTGAAACACATAGTGTGTTTTAGTTTTAAGGGATTTGCGTCAAGCCGGCGCTAATCTATTCCGACAATGTGTTAGTGTCGGTTTCTGATGAGGCGAAGCCGAAACGCAACATAGTATCAAAAAACCTTGTTTGGCAAGCAATCTGCGGATGTGACAAAATATTAATTATTTTTGTCACATCTGGATCTGTCAATGGACAAATCTACTTGGAAACCTCCAATAGTGGCTTTTTGAGATCTTATGAAGACTCGATACTTTTTGGCCGGAGGCATAGAACGAACAATGTTGTTTTTGCTCTACACTCCGCCTTATCAAATAAAACTGTTATGAAGACAAACGCTCGGAAATACCATAAAGAAGTTAAAATGCTCTCGTGAAAGTTGTTAGACGTATCAACCATAGCCTTACGCTAGATTTGATTTATTATAATCCCGGAAAATGGGTGAGAATTTGAGGATATGCGCTGCAGGCATCTTTTTTATTTCGACTGTTTAACATTGCTGATATTGAAATGAATTGTGCCGGTCATATTGATCCGAGTAACTTTTTATCTTTCGTTTTGAAAACAATTTTAAACAAACTTTACTTGCCAACTAAGGTATTAAACACGTCTAATATCGAATAGTGAACATGTTAATAGCTGTCTTCGAAACACCTATTTGTTGAATTGGAAGACTGTTATTAATAGGGGAGACTTTTTTTATTTTTCAGTCCAACTCCGTGGAATGATAAAAAACTATGTATCTTTTTGTAGTTTTATATTGTTTCTAGGGATGACTAATAATCATAAAAAAAATTACATGGAAATATTAGACTGGACATGAGCTATGAGCATTTCTGGAAAACAACAAAAAAATGCAAAATTCTTAGATTAGTGGAGACTCGATCCCTAATTTGGGGACACTTGATTCCTTTATGAAAACGTGTTTAAATGAGCATGTAGGGTAATAAGCCTATTTTTGCCATGTATCTACTATCATCCTACCCATCTGAAGCCTTTGGTTAGAGCAGCGACTGCCATCTTTGCTCAACGCATTGACTCAAATGGTATTGCGATAATTGGGGTACTCGATTAGAGTTTTAGCTGCGCTCAAACTGAAGATTTTCACCATTCTCAAGACAATTTTGTTATTATATTGGCTCTTAATAAGAGGCGAATGACCTTAACGTTAAAACCTCTATAATCGAAATAAAAAAATGGACCTTAATAACAAATCAAAGAAGCTGAAATAATAAAATTATCGTAGTAATAATGTGGTACCCTTCTTAATAGGGCAAAAACGGGTACATTACCCCATTCAATTTTATAAATGGATTGTAGTATTGATTAAATTGTTTTGATTAGATATTATTATTTTTGTTACTACATATTACGCATCTCTCACCTGATTTTTTTACGAATTCCCCAAATCTCCGTGCAATTATTTGAAAGCTGTCTTTATTATGGTTGAGGAAGTCAAATGTGGGATGAATGGTTGCTACGTATACTGTAGTAAACAATTACAGTTATGTTTCTTTACGATGAAGCTTTCATTTTTGACATTTTTTATGACAACAATGACTTCAATTGTTCTGGTGTGAATTTGGTTATTTTCAGTGGTGTGTATGAAGTATGGCGAAGGGGATCAAATCTCCACGAATTTGAAGGGATCAATTGAACCCATTTCAGCAAACTTAAGTAAAAATATAGTTGAACAAAAGAATCAGCTCAATCATAACGTATTCATATAATTGACATTCTCCTGTAATTCTGTATGCAAAAGTAGAGCATGTAGTGGGTGATTTTATCAATTTTATAAAAGTTTGAAAATTTGAAAAATAAATCTTCTTCAGTTCTTCTGAGATTTTTTTTTTAAATCGGTAAAAATTCGGTTACACAAAAGTCCAATTTCTTTTTTCTGTGTTAATAAAATTTATGTTTAGATAAAACTACCCAACTTTATAGTATATTCGATTAATGTATTCTGGTCCGCCTTTGAGTTACAATGATGGGATCAAGTCTCCCCGGGGATCAAGTCTCTTCAGTCTCTCCTACTTAAATTGCTCCAGTTCGCCTTTTGCGTATCTCCGAAGCGGTCGCTATAATGTTCAAAACGTTCGTCGTAATATAAAATCAAAAATCTACCTCACCAACACATTGTGAAAAATGAGATAATATTTCAAATAACCGTTATTTCTATTCCGGCAGAAACACACAGGTATTCCTGCGAACAAAATGAATGGATCTCAAGATCGCGCATAGACTCAAAATATCATCGATCATTTTTCAAGGTCACTAAGCTTCGCCATCTCTGAGCAAAGTGCAATATTCATAAAAAGAAAAATGTGATTTTCCAAAGTCGGTAATCAACTCTGTTTAGTTTAAACATATCGGGAATATCATATCAGGGGACGGGTATAGCGCAGTTGGTAAATCGATTGCCTTGTACGCAGCTCACCTGGGTTCGATTCCCAACCCCGCGCATAGGGTTAGAGATTTTTCCAAAAGAGATTTGTCTAACCCGAAAAGAGGCGAATGACCCTAAGATTAAAACCTCTATAATCAGAATAAAAAAACATCATATCAGGAATAACACCAAATGAAACTATGTAAATGAACCAGGCACATAGCCAGAGGGGTGGCTAGAGGGCTAAAACCCCCCCCCCCCCATCCGATTTTTTCAGAAATAAATTTAAGCAAAATATATTTTCGGTGATACTGCACAAATTTGTATCTTGTTTGGTTTGAACAAATTAATGGAAGAATATAAAGGAAAATTGCTATTTCGAATCACCAAAAATACCCGTACCTACTCAGCATGCTGAGAGTGACAAAAACAGTTCCTTTCATATTGTGTGACTCGTCGGAGGGACAAAAGAAACTGTGATCTGTCGAGATGAGTGAGTCGCAGAAGCAAGAAGTGGTGCTCCAGTCAAATACGAAGGCTATTGGTTTCCGGCCTTTTCGCATAAGACGCATAAGGTGATGTGAAACATTTTCTGAAGGTGAAAAAGGAGATTGTGCTCACGGAAGTCGCCTTTATCGAGGTCTATCATGGCAATCAGTGCTGATACCGTTCAACAAATTAGCCCCTGGTTACGGGCCTGAAATGAACATGTGTAAACTATAGCAAGTATCACAGGAATTTTGAAAAGCAGTCCACTTCGTTTATGGTTCCACATTATGGAGTATGTACGATGAAATTTCTGCTACACTGGACAATGTTTCAATAATGGGCGTTTAATCTACCCTACTCCAACATTCCTTCTTCTGGATGGTTGCTCTTAATTCCCAAATGACATCTTCCAACTATGGATGTCCGATAATCCATCATCTGGAAAGACTAGTCCGAAACTGGTAAGTCCGTTAGACTATACGCAGCTCACCTGAGTTCGAGCTCCCCCACCGAATATAGTGTGTTAGGCCATTTACCCCACTCGGTTAGATCGGTCACAAAAACATATTTTTTTTTTAAAAATGTGCTCAGATTATTTTGCATTTTTCGACGGTACTTGGACATCAGCTTCGATACCTTATTGTGGTAAACTGAGATCGTCTTTGTTCTTCATATATTTTGGCTCAAATTTAGAAAAAAACTCTCAGGGTGGCATGGAGTAGAAATGGTTCTGTGATACTGGGAAGCATTTTTTAGCCTGGCCATACTGGACAGCTGGTTATACTGGTTCAATTAAAGGGGCCCCTCAGCTCAATAGTGCCCGCGTAGTTTTAAGACGGCCCTGACTCTTCTTGCGGGGCATCACATATGACTAGGGGTTTGCACAGAAACACAAATAGTGTTTTCGTCAATCCGCCGCTAGCTTAGTCCTGACACTATGTTAGTGTCGAACTCTAATGAGAGGAGCTCGAAACGCATCTCCATAATTAATAAACAGATCAGTTAGCTGATGTGAATTATTGAACCCTGGAAACTTGGTTTGGCTTATCAAGCCAATGCAATATGAACATACAGTGGTGCATATTGCATTGGCATGCTAGGCCAGATTTCTCCTTAGTGGAGAAACATTTTAATAAAAAATTTTTTCTCCATTAAGCAGAAAATAGTTTAAAACCACATTTGCGCAAATATGGCACAAAACCTATAGCTAAATTAGTTATGGAGATGAGTTTCAAGTTCCTCACTAAGTAGGATTCTGATGAGAGGAACTCGAAACGAATTTTCATAACTAATTTAGTTACTGGTTTTGTGTCCTTTACGCGCAAATGTGGTTTTTACTACGATCTGTTTATGTTTTGTACTTATGAACACCATATGATCGCCGTTCTTCCACGAGCACACCCCCGGTTCCGTTACCTGCTGTCGATTTGTTTACTGACTCTGAATATTGTTTTCAATTTTCACCACCATCATTTATCTCAAATTACTCCGAAACAGAAAGCTGTAGGACTTTACTATTTATCCAACACAAATCGGGACCAACTGGCTTGTTAGATTACCCATCTAGGACTATGTTTATCTACCATACATACAATAGATGACGGTGCGGTGGAGGATGAAAATGGCATAAGGCGTAACATCAAACTGAACATTGGAATCATATTTCACGTGGATGACCTTTTTCCTAGGCATGCCGCTTCCGTACGGTTTGTCAAACAGATCGAAGAGAAAATTGATATCCTAGAATGAACCGTTTTATTCTCTTAGCAGCGTTCCGTTGGCGGATAAATATTGGCTTTTGCCTTTTGTTCCTGCTTCGAAAAATGTTGGAATCAGCTTCAAATCTAACTATAACATACATTAAATTCAATGGCGGTTAGGGTGAGAGCTCAAAGCACGGCATTTTTCCAATTCTTCGCGGATTTACTACGTAATAATCATAGGGCAAGTACAATGGTTCCGCTAATACTGACGAGGAGCCTTCGTGGCGCAAACACGAGTCACTATATTTCAAGAAATGATGAACAACATATTACTCACAACAGTTTTAGTTGTATTTAGAATCTTTAGATTTCAAGATAAATTCTTAACATAGAATTGCATGCTTTTGGTAAATTGAAGCAATAATTACAGCATAGAAGTAGCATCATCCAGACTATATTCAGTTTCCCAGCAACAGACCATCGCATCCATTCGAAGATTATATCTCCCATGGAAAGACACTCCGAACAATGGCGACATCGGAAAATGATACGCCTGGCTGCATAAGCCCGACACGTTTGGCAGGAACTCCGACAGTGAAACGACATGACCGAAACCCGCTCCCTGTGCACGCCGGTGCCGACCCGTTCCGTTTCATGTACGGGAGTGCGAAGAATGATGCTAAAGAGGCAAATAATGCCATTGTTTCGAATTTCTGGTTCGTCAAACGGGCAGACACGAAGAACGCTCTTTCTCCCGTACAAAACCAAAGAAGCGAATCACACCTGACTGCGGGAACAGAGGAGATCGAATCAAATTACGAAGCTCCAGCTTTCCGAACGTGAACAATAAAGAAGCGGGAGGGAATGTTGCTTACAAGCGAACGAATGAAATTTCTTCGGAGATTTACAGCGGCGATATTTACGCCCTCGGTGTCTCGTCTCTATTGAATAATTTGTGTTCACCTTTGGCTGAGGGTTTTGTTCTTTTTTGTGAGAATTAAGATACATTATGTCAATGATATTGACATATCGCTCCATCTTAATCTGATTCTGGAATACCATAGTCTGTTCGTTTTTTGTACTCTCCGTTTCTCAGTGAGCTTTTGATGACTCTTTTTGTGTACAGCTGATTATGTTTGGGCTTTAGGTTCAGGTTTCGCTGGGTGTTTCGAGTGCGGTTTGATGTTTGCCGATTTACTAGATCAGACATTCCACATATTTCATGTTATCTAGAAAAAATAAACCATGAATACATAATAAAATAACAGGTGAAGAGAAAATTTAAATCGTGCAAGAACAGAAGAACAGAAGAACAGAAGAACAGAAGAACAGAAGAACAGAAGAACAGAAGAACAGAAGAACAGAAGAACAGAAGAACAGAAGAACAGAAGAACAGAAGAACAGAAGAACAGAAGAACAGAAGAACAGAAGAACAGAAGAACAGAAGAACAGAAGAACAGAAGAACAGAAGAACAGAAGAACAGAAGAACAGAAGAACAGAAGAACAGAAGAACAGAAGAACAGAAGAACAGAAGAACAGAAGAACAGAAGAACAGAAGAACAGAAGAACAGAAGAACAGAAGAACAGAAGAACAGAAGAACAGAAGAACAGAAGAACAGAAGAACAGAAGAACAGAAGAACAGAAGAACAGAAGAACAGAAGAACAGAAGAACAGAAGAACAGAAGAACAGAAGAACAGAAGAACAGAAGAACAGAAGAACAGAAGAACAGAAGAACAGAAGAACAGAAGAAGAGAAGACATTAGTGAGGCACAGAATAGATGACAACGGTGGTTGAGTGGTAAACGTGACTGCTTCTTACCCCGCATGGTTTGGGTTAAATCCCAGCCCAGTTCATTGGGATTCCCTAATGATCTTTAGCCACGAAGGAAAGTAAAGCCAACACAGTTCGTATATTGATGGTTCAACAATTAGGATCCAGATGGTGAAGTTGTCTCTCTGTCGTCACTGATATGCACTAGGTACGGACAGAAAACAACATAAAAGGAAGATGAATAAAAAGAAATGTAAAGATCAGAAAAGTAGCATATCATAAGAACAAGAAGAACATGAATAAGGGAAGGACAAAAAAACTGGTAGAAACGAAAATCAGAAAAAAAAAAAAAAGGAACAGAGCAGGCTGACCAATTTCTCAATTGCTAGTTTTCTTAACCAACAGCACCATTTCAATCGATGATGGCTAATATTAGTAGGCAACACCAATAAAATCGAATTTTATCAGTGGTGTGTTCGACTTTATTGCCACTACTGGACGGTTTGTCCTTTTCGGGATTTTACGCCGAACAACAACTCATTCTACAATAAATGCACGTGCTTCGAGTGCTGTATGTTTGCAAGCAAAGTCACCGACGCATCACGGATACCGTTGCGGTGTGCCGTGCGTGACACGTGCCGACAACAATTGGCACAATTTGAGCTGTTTCCTCTTCAGCCCTGCGGCAGTGGGTGCCATGGAGCGCGTACGTATGACAAAACGCGTGCAGTTCCCATTTCTCATCGCGATGACATCGTCGCTCGTCGCCACTGGCTGCTTCGGTTGTTGTGGACCATTTGGTGCACGAAAAATAATACGTTTTGAAGCTGCTATCATTCGCCACAGATAATTGTCAAAATATGGTGACTTTTGGGCTTTTGAAATGCACTGAACCGGCGCACCAGTGGGAAAATGTCGCTGCTCTGCTGCGTCGGTGTTGCGGGAAGGCGATAGAAACTAAACAATTATTTATTAACTCCCCACGGTGTCGGTCGGACTGCGTTCCCTGAATGGGTGTGTTTACCGGGGCACGTGGCCACTGTCTTGCGTGGTGATGAGTGGTGACAACCGTTGCCGTGCTTTGGCAAGCATGAGAAGAAAGTGGAACATTCGTAGGAAATACGTAGGTTAGGACCAAAGTTCCTCTAAACAAGGTCCTAGCATGCGTCAAAACTGTTAGTGGTAGTGAACAGAGACAGCCTATGAAGCATGGTATTGATGACGTAGACGCTACCATGCGCCCTTAGAAACCGTCACACATACGAGCACAGAGGTAGTTTTCGTTTTGACGCATGCTAGGATCTTCATATATAACGACTTTGGGTTAGGACTATTATTTGCAGTAAAAATATGTTCGATTATATGGTTGGTGTTAAGTCAGACCGGACCAAGTCGCAAAATATCAAACAATGAGATAATGATAGCACTGGATAAAGAATATCGTCAGCTACATTCGACTTTTGCCAGATTTGGAATATGTAACAATAAACAAGAATTATGGCAAAAATTAATTTCCAATAATAATGTAAAGGATGCTGCGATTCAAACTTTAAACTCGTTTTTCTCGAAACCAATATTTTGTCACTTAGTCCGGTCTGACTTAACACCGACCATATGGTCCGATGTTTGCGATTAGATTGGTTTAACTTTTGAATATCTACTCCCCTGATTTCAGCAAGCTCTTCCTTAGACAATGCACAAATTTGGTTGCGTTCGGTTGTGTCTACAAACCCTTTGAAAATTCCAAAGTAGGCGGAAGTGGGGTAATACGGACCGCTGGCCAATTTGGACCCCCAGCTGTTTCTCAGCTATGGTAATATTATGAAAAGCATATACAGGTAAACTTCGATATAACGTACATCTCGGTTTAAAAATTGTACGTTATATCGAAGCGTGCACAATGCTCACAGAATTGTTATTCATGGTACTTTATTTTGTAGAATAACGACAACGCGTAACAAATTTTAAAAATATAACCTACCTAGCAGTGCGAAACCACTTTTCTCATGGTGGTTTCATTTTTTTTTGCTTATATAAATTGAATTTATTAAAAATATTTTTATTCTGACTCCTTTCCTGATTATTAAGTCATTAGTTATTATTATTCTGCCTGTGCTTGTAAAGTGTTTTTTAATATTCCCACCGTGTGCGCCTAATCAAATAAAGGCAATTTATAAACTTTAATCATTAGAATAGACTATAAAGATCCACTTGTATCCACGATTTGAGAATTTCTGAAAATATATTTCAGTCCGCTAACTGGTTTCCTAAATACCCCGTAAAATGTGTACAGTTGTCCGTGTAACTACAAATATAATCTCTCATTCTCATTTATTTGATGTGACACATGATAGGATTCGAAAACATTCTTTACTAGTAACCGGAATCAGGAGTCTCAGAAACCAACAGTAAAATTTTGATAAATATCACTGGATTCCTCGTAGATCGGCAAGGGGACGTAATTTCATGCGTCACATGATGGCAACATCAATGCAAAACAGACAAAACAATCATCAGTCAAGGGAACCGGAATTTCGGATTTCCGGAATATCTGAAATTGGAGTTAAATGTGTCCGCATTACTTTCAATATGATTCGTAGATCATACGGTTGATGTAATTTAATGGCCCAAATATAGAAAATGACATAAAGAATCTCTAATCCGTAGAACCGAATTCCAGAGTTTCAAGAAGCGATTGTAACTGATTGTCATCAAATATGATTGTATTTCGCATACTGTTTTTATGGCAAAGCATGCCATGGAACATAAGAGTAAAAATTTCTGAATTAGTCCCCACATTTTTCACAAAGTCCAGCGACTGTTTCACCCGCGCGTTGTTTTTGGCATGCCGGGTAACACAAAAAATAAATATTTTAAAAACTTATGTTTTCCCAAAAAAAAATTTCTTGGGATTGAAAACTGATAATATATGCAACATTTTACACCTTAAGCGGTATGAATATCGCGTGAAGAAACCGATTAAAACTGTATTTGTTTGAAAAATTGTTTAAAAAATAGTAGACATAGTTAACATTCGTTAAACATTTTTTCGCTATTTTCTGGACTAACCTTTTGTTAAACCACCTGTGAAGTTTCATGCAATTGAAATTAAACTTTGGCTGTAAAAAATATTATAATAAAAAGGTGTATAAATTTTCAGTTAACAAATCCTATTATAAATATTTCGAATAATGACAAAATATTTCACGACAATGTTCACGGGTATCTATACAATAAAATTAAAATATGATTTGCAAAATTCACCACTTTGTGAAAAATGGGGGGAGGGTGCTTCAGAAATTTTTACTCATAAACATTGTCATTCGGCTCAGAGAATCAGATTCCGCAGTTCCCAAACAAACTATCAATGGTCACACCAATTTTGATTTTTCTTGCTTATAATTGGTTAGAACTTACTGATCTTGTATTATTTATTGAGATAAATGATTGGTTTTAATGATGGAATTGGAAAAAAATGCTCTTGTAGCCCTCAATAAAGTAACCAATTGATAACATGCTTATTAGAAACCCAATTATTACTAGTGCTAATTTGGGTTAGTTTAGATACATCGTCTAACTAGACACCCTCTAGTTACTGACGAGATGAATTCGAAACACAAAAAAAAAACAAAACTTAAATTAAGTTCGGTTTTGTGCCCTTAATGCGCAAATTGGTTTAATCGAATTTTCCCTTTTGGGAATTAAGATTGCCAATTATTACGTTTTAAGATAGTGTGTAACATGTTGAATTCTTAAAATATGGAATACATGCGTAAGTGAAGAGAAATTTGGACCTGAAAAATAATAAAAATATGTAAATAAAAAAGTTATATCAAGGAAAAATGTACGTTATATCGAGTGACGCTATATCGAGGGTACGTTGTATCGAAGATTACTGTATATCATTTTCATGGCTGCCATGTAGCTCTGTTCTGTCTCACAAAATATTGCAGTTCTCAGTTTTCGTGTGCGTGCCCTAGAAGCGAATGTTGCTTCGGAGCGCTTTTTTAAATGTGTAAGCCGAAAACAAGGTTTTTGTTGGCAACAACAATTAATTATGGGGTTATATATGTTGAGGTCGGCGAAAAAATCGATTTTTTTTTATTCTTCTATCGTAAAGCTCAGATTCATAAGAATGTTACCTTAAATTTTTGTAGAGTTCGGAGCAGTGGACGCAAAGTTATAGCATTTTTCATCTTGCTCCCTTATGGAGGTGTTCCTTATACTTGAATCTTTAAACGCGATTATCTCGAAATCGTGTTTCCCAAAAGCGTCTTTGGGGTGACTACGATTGCCGGAAAAGCTTTCAACCGATCTCAAACCTTTTTTTACTTGTTCCTAATTTAACTGCCGTGTTCTTGAACGATTCCATATTTTCGTCAAAATTTTAATATTATTGTTATGAATTTTTTAATATTTTTTTCAGGTGAAAATAGTGATTTTTTTTTTTGGAAAATTCGTCTCCGTTTCCAAAAAGAAGAATTTTTTTTAATCGATCGTTG
This sequence comes from Topomyia yanbarensis, assembly GCF_030247195.1. Lineage (NCBI taxonomy): Eukaryota > Metazoa > Arthropoda > Insecta > Diptera > Culicidae > Topomyia > Topomyia yanbarensis. Next base: position 175,522,632 of record NC_080671.1, on the reverse strand, counting down.
AAGGACACCACAGGTACATATACTAATGAATTTTTCTTAGTTTGATAGTTTCTGTTGAGCTGTTGGTCTGGAATCGTAGTCACGGCAAACCTCTTTGAAAAAAACGCGTTTTGCGGAAATTGCTATAGCTTCGACAATTATTAATATTTTTTTATTTTCTCAAGTGGATTTTGCAAATTGGAAATTGTACTATGCTAAACTTATAACAAGTATTTCATAAAAATATGGCTACATACCTTTATAAAAATTCAAACTTTTCCCTTTATACGCAATACGGTAAAAGATTGGAAAAAGTCGATTTAGAAATAAAAATGCGCTTTTAGGAAAAACCTGTTTTAATCCACCTAGCGGTGGAATTGTGCGTTTCTCATTTCTCTAAACTATGGCACGGAGGCTTTTTATGTTCAACATAATTGTGGAAATGTCCATTACATTCTTAGTACACATTGCACTTATACACAATGGCATGCCAGCCACGAACTTGATGAGCTACGTGTTGATGGTGAAACACTTGAAACAAAAAAATATCATACTCCATTAGCCTAATCAGCATTAGATAAATGTTATCTACTTGCTAACTCATTTTATCATGCGGGGGTGGGTATGTGAGGAGGGCGAAAGTCCCATGAACGAACGACTCCCCAGCTTAAATTGGTATGCTTTGTGATATAGTGGTGGTTTAAAGATGATGGGGTTGAAAGGGAGGGGTATGAGGGCTGGATGGGATGGTGGTCTGATGGGGTGATTTAAGGAGATTTTTAAAGAAGGGGAGTGAACAGTAGAGGGGGGGGGTGTAAACCCTCTCCGTAAACCATCAACGACGCCCCTGTTAAAATCTAGAAACCTTATGCGAGTTGAAAAAAAAATTTGGCCCTCTGGGATTAGGGATTAGGTTGACGTTTTTCAAAGTGATTGCATAACCTTTCTATATGAGAAAGGCAAAAATGTGCCAAAATCCAAAAAAGTGAATCGCCGTCAAATTTTTTTTTCGAGTTTGCATCAAATCTCGACGTTTCATGCACCTTGAACACATTTAGCATCAAAAATAAAAATTCTATTTTTAATTTTTCCTATAGTTTACATGAGAAATTTCTGTGTGACCGCACTCTGAAACCCGTAATTCCGGAACCAGAATTCCGATCGATCCAAAATGCAATAGCAGCCGATGGGAAGGTTGCACCTTTCATTTGAGACTAAGCTTGGGCAAATCGGTCCAGCCATCTCTGAGCAAAATGAGTGACATTATTTGACACATACGCACATACATACACACACACACACATACAGACTTTTTCCGATCTCGATGAACTGAGCCGAATGGGATATGACACTCGGCCCTCCGGGCCGGGATTAGGTTGACGTTTTTCAGAGTGATTGCATAACCTTTCTGTATGAGAAAGGCAAAATTATTTATTTGTGATTCGGTTGACACGTTTCAATTCTATATCTCATAAACCCTTACTAGGTCCGAATTGGCCCAGTTCCCCTTATATATTTATGGCAATTTAATACACATTTTTAATTTATTCCCATTTTTAAACGAATTTTGGAAAACTAGCAATATCTTATAGAATTGTTCAGTATATCTGTCCAAAAATATTGTGTTTCCACCGATTAAGTGAAATGGTGATGTTTTGAATTCCTCGTCTAATTTCTATTGAAATTATTTTGGATTATTCGTAGAAATAACCGGTCACTATTAAATTTCAAAAAGGTGAATCAGCAATATTCAACTTGCAATAAATTCCTCCAAATAAATTTAAACTGTCAAATGATTTGATTGAATGAAATTAAAAATCCGAAATTAAGTACAACCATAATTTAGTACAAGCGTTAAATTACCTCATCTGGTGAAGTTCAAAGTTTGGTAGTTTATTTAAGCTCAATGGTTAAATATCGCGTAAACCATTCCTGTCAAACCGTATTCGTATGGTATTCGTGATCTAACGCTAGCTGTCGACCGCCAGAGGGCACGGAAGTTCAATGATGATGTTTTTATTTTCATCTGTCAAAACGCATTGGAAAGTAAATTCTGATTTTTTAAATTCAATCAATATTATAACTAAACGTTATTTCTTCTAATGAAAAGTAATATTGGTGAAGAAAATATGTTTCCTACCTCTGAAAAATATCCAGATGGTGAATTTCTTGTTACTTCACTCACATTTGTTCTTCCGGTTTCAATTTATACTAAAATGAAATTCAGAGATTGAAATTTCGATAGAAAACACGAAGGTGGGCAAAAATCACTGGATTAAAGAGTGTAGTTGTTGGTAGTCGAGGTTATCCACTGATAAGTCCAATTTCTAGATAAACATTTTCCATATCTAAAACAACCAACCTAACCTCAGCAATACAAAAATAATTCCGGATCTCAATAATTCGTAATAAAATATTGAGTTCAACTGAATGTTTTGGTGTCAAACGAAAGAACGAGTGTCTTCTTATCTCCTGTAAACAAGCTTTTTGTGAAACTATGTGATATTTATTTTAAAACAATTAAAATAGAACAACCATCCTATACCATCAATGCAAGAAAATGTTTTCATCATCATTTGACTAGTACCGAAAATGAAATCCAGTTGGCGCATCGAGCGAAAAAGTTTCACGTTTGAGAGCCAATATGCCATTGCTAGTTCCGATGGATTGTATCATACATGGCATTGTAGTCGTGAGAGTATTAGTGAAACTCGCACATGCTATTGGTGTTAGACTATGACAAATAATTTGGCAAAGTATTTTGTAGTCAACGGTGTACAGCTACTTCAACTGGCAAACTATAGTGAACTTCGTCATGTTGCACTGTAATTCAAACAATTTAATTAAATAATAAAATAACCAATTCATTATGAGCAACCTTACAGCATGTTTCTAGATTTTAAACATTCAATTAATTTTAATGTTTTAGCAATAAAAAATCTTTTTTATTACTAGGGAGAATAAACTTTCAACATGTTCTATGTTCATTACACAGATTTAAACATATGCAGGTCCCCATGCGACTAGATAAGGATAGGAACTTCGAACAGTTGATAATACGGTTTATTGGCATAATCGATTCAAAAATATTTGCATTTGACAGGCTGCCATTTGTGGTGATGTGTGTTGATACCCACTCGATAAAATTTATGCACACTTAAAAGGAAATTTCTACTGTCAGAGAGATATTCTTTTGCTCAACCAATGTTCCGATAATTTTCCACACTGTACCCGAGGCAAAGTGCCGATATATCGAGTTGATAAAATGGATTTTATCATTTGTTTGCCAAAACGTAGCCATAATGCGGCATTAATGCATCAATTATAGTAAATGGCTGTAATATTGACAGAACTGTGTATACTCGCTATTTTATCACTGATTGTTTATGACAGACACGTGCGCATAAAATTAGTAGCATAAAGGTAATAAATACGGGATTTCTGGAAGCAATGGGCAATAAACGTCCTGGCATCGCCCTTTCTAAAAATATTTGGCATGAATAAAACAGTAATGTGATGTAGATTTAGTTAACTAAATTTTAAAATAATTATTATTCCAACGTATTACCTGATATATACATTGATAACATTGTTTTTCTTATATGCTAGGAAGACAGATGTATTAAACTAAATTTGTGAATAACGGGAATGATAGGGTGATGAGCCTATTTTGACCATACTAAGCAAGGTGCCTCACTAATTCGGTAATTTCTTGCCTTACAATCAATGGAATGCGTAAAAATTAACATGAACCGCTTTGCTTCATTGTTAAGAACCAATATAATAACACAAATGCGTTGAAAACAGTGAAATTCTCGTGCTTGAGCACAATGAAAACTCGAATCGAGTGCCCCTATTGTTGCGCTACCATTTGACTCAATGCGTTGAACAAAGATGGCAGACACTGCTCTAACCAACGGCTTCAAATGGGTAGGGTGATAATAGAAACATGGTGCTAATAGGCTCATCACCCTACCTAATTTTAATTAGTGCTAGTCAAGAAAATATAGATTCCGCTATAGTCTTATCGGAAAACCAGAACTTCTGTGTCATATTTGGATTTAGTGTCTAACTAACGGTCGATTCGGTCTGTTAGCTTCTAAAGAAAATTCGAAACACAAAATTCGGCTTCTTATTATTTAAAGTATCATGAGTGGTCGCTTTAGACAGAAGTGAGCCACGGTTTGATTTCTGGTCGTAAATTGGTTAAAAATCGAAATTTTCGCGGTTCTTCTTAATTGCAAGGGGACCAAAATACGTAACTTTCCGCAAAATTTGAAGCTTAATTGCAAATAGGGTTTAATTTTTTTCAGTTTTATGAAAAATATGTGATTTTAAAACTTATAGAGATGCAACATTTCTTTTCAAAAAATGCACATACATGAAGTTGAATGTAGATCTGGGGGTTTTCGGAGTCACTGATTGTCTTGTGTTATGCCAATCAGGGATGCCAAAATTAAATCTGTATTTTTGTCCTAAAAAATCTTTTCATCTGTATTTACTCTTCCAAAAATCTGTATCGAATCAGTTGAGTCGTTTAATCTTTTGCTGGATTATCTATCGAAGATATTAATTCTCGCGGTTAAAAACAGTCAAGCAAAGACCTGTTTACATTTTCATAAAAAAATACTACAAGTCGTTCTGATATTTTACATCCAGAAACTTGAGCTTCATCGATGTGCACAATGGAAAAATAGTTTTCGTCTTCATTTAATGACTTTTGTTGATATATAATGTTATACCCAAGTAACAATTGAAGTTTTATAGAACGCTACAAGTGCAATCTAAGTTTTATTAGTGGCTATAAAACTATAATAAAACCACAATTAATATATTGGGGGTACAAATAAGTTTTGAGGGATCTTTTCGAAAACTATGCCTTTATTTTGAAGTAATGGGTCCTACATGTTTATTCTTAAAAATATTTCCCGTCGCTAGCCACTAATTTCTCCCACCTTTCTGCTAGTATTCAGATTCCATGTCGAAAAAAGTTCTCGTCTTTCGAGCCAATCCAACAATTGAGCCAAATTTTCGTTTCTTCCAACAAAGTGAACTGTTCTCCAGCTAGGTTCGATTCCATCATACGGAACAAATAGTGATCGGAAGGTAGTAGTCTGAGGAATATGGCGGGTGCGGCAGAACGTCCCACTTTTTTTTCTTTGTTGGGTACATTAACCACTGCGACCAGTTATTTGATCTATTGTGGTAAACTTCCCACTTTAGTGTTTCTATGTATGTTTTTAAGGCTTAGCATCATATTTCCGTTTTTGTCGTTGAAACAGTAATCCGCAAGTTAGGAAACGGCGTCCAACATCTTTTGGCTTCAAATCATGAGGTACCCAATGTCCAACTTTTTGGATCGTTCCCAATGCCTTTAAGTGTCGCGAAACAGTTTGCAGAGTTACTTCCAACGATAAGGCTAATTTCTCATGTGTTCGGCACGAGTCTTCGTCCAGTACTTTCTTCAAAATGACTCGTCCAGCAATTTCTTTCGTAGCCAAGTCACCACTTTTAAAACGTGGAAACCAATATTCGCATGTTTTTTTTTGTCGTGACTAACGACTTACCTTTCAAAATTCCGGAAGAAAAATTATGTAAGATTTTGAACGCTTATATCTTTTGTTGTACTGAATGGATTTAATCAATTTCTTCGGCATTTTGTCGAAAATATTTGTACCAATGTTGTATTAAATTTGGGATATGCAGGACATTCATTATCAACGGAAAAATAGTGTTCTGAAAAATCTTTTGAAAACGACTCGGAAAAGTGAAAATTTTCAGCCCATCCCGCACAGAGCCGTCAATATGGTGCAGCAACCGAACAATAAAATAATGAAAAGTTTATATATAGGTCCACTACATGTTTGTTCCTATGGTTATTCGTATTGGGTTGCTTGACTAGAGCAGTTGGTGGGGGGAAAGCCAGCATATTAGTTTTGGTTAAGTCGTTAGAAGACGGACGGAAAGGAAAGGCTCATGCACGCCACGAGAACGAGCGAGAAAGCATTAGTAGTGCAAATTAGCGAAAGCATTACGTACATTTTGAACCTTAATAACTTTCCTTCTACTAAATGGATTGCTAATATTGTTTCATAAATCGGAAGGAAATCGTTCAACGCTTGCTACCGATACGTTGTTTGATATATAAAATGCGTTTAAATAGTTCAAAAACTACTTTAAATGAGAATCAACATTAATAATAAAACCTATAAATAGGGGTGTCGCAGCTTTTCTCAAAGCCAGACGAGTGGTAAGACGCAGTGCATAACAGACGTGCGTGGTCGTGAGAAGCTGCATCGGACGAGATTAAATCGGCTTCCACCGGAGAGAAGAAGAAAAACGTTGGTGGAGGTGGTGGCGGTGAGAAGGCCAAAAAGTCAAAGGCTAAGAAACGCAGTCACTGAAAAGGCGGTAGCAACTGCCACTAAAAATGCCACATGCCACATCGAAGGCTGCAGCGAACAAGCCGAAGACCCCAAAGCCAGAGAAGGCCGCCAAACCTGCCAAGAAAGCTGACCGAAGAAGATAAGTAAATTCACGCGTCTCTAATGTTGCCAACAGTCCTTTTCAGGACTAACAAAATACTTGTAAAGAATTAGTAGTGCTTATTTTCCGATAGCGCTGTTAATTGTAGATGGATTTGTGTCATAGTTGTATGCCAACCGTCCTTAGGATGAATATATAACAAACCCGAAGATTTTTGCAATTCCTTCCAAGAAAATCAGTGAATGTGGCAACTCTACCACTAAGCGAAAGCTACACCAAAACGAATGATTGAAATATTTTCATTTATCGCACAAAAGGAGGGCCTTCCATCTGCAACGAAAAGTTAATAAATAGGAACGCCTTGATGCAAAGCGTACTCATTCGGTGTGAGCTGCGAAAGGGGAATATTCATATGTATGGACGCAGTAGAAACAAAAACAAGGTTTGAGGCGTTTCAAAAGATTCTCGTCTTGTATTACCATAGTTATCTACAAACCATCCTTATTAGGACGAATGCAAAATGGAAAAAGAATTTAATTAGAAAGTTTCTTTTATTAACTAGTATTAAGTTTGCGCTTGTTAATTCTGTACTTTTACCAAGAAAATGTTTTGAAATAGAATACTTCTAACGTTTCAATATAGGGGCCCGTTTCAAAATTTTCTGCCAGAAATTTACCCGATTTTTTAAACGTGCATATCTTCCGGTGTACTGAATGGGAAAATATGGGTTGGTAATGTATATGACATATCAGGGGTGTCGTGATCACACTTCGAAGTTATTTCAAATCTTGCAAAGCATAAATTGACATAATTTCAATGATTGTTCCTATATGAATGAAATGACAAAGTTTCAGGGTAACACGGCAATAACTTTGCAATTTTATATTTTTAGTTATCATATAATAACTGTCTTCTCTTCCAAACAACTTAACTCTCTGCTTCCAACCCCGTGGTTTTGCAGGATTAAGGAGAATCATTGTAAAATGTTATATGTAATATGTTGATACCTCCAGTAAAACCACTTCAAAACACTCCCACCTGTCATACAAGTACATTGTCTGCTTGTTGAAATCATTATATGAAATTATTGACCTGCATTCAATGCGGAGAACTCGTTAATAAAATTGTTTCACTGAATAAATTAACGAATGGGAACCCCAGGAAAATTTCGCTGAGCCCGGTGAATCGAACTTAATGTGTAAAATTTAGCCATTTGAAAGAGATTCAAGCAGAATTTTAAGAATATGATCATTGCGGTTATATCCCGGACATTACCCGCCCCTAGTTTTTTGCTAAGCGTGATTCATTTCTGTACGCTACGAAAAAGATTCCGAAGGTTGTTTCAAAAAATTTAACATTGATATTTCAAAGCAAGAAAATATGAAATTTGTTCATTTCATGAATGAATGTCTCAACGAGCTTAGAATCCAGCGCATCCCCTATCAACGCAGACGCCAACAACAAAGGTTCTTTTCAGAACCACCATAATTATTATAAAGAATAACTTGAAACATTCCCACATATTTCATTGAGTATCATTCGATTTGAATTACAAGTCAAACGAGTAGTCACGACACTCCGGTTATGTCCTAGACATTACCCACCCATCTTTTTTCCTTTGGAGTTTTATCGCCATAGACTTCCAATAATAGGGTAAACAGGTCTAATACGCCCCCCTTAAGCAAAAATAGCTATATTTCACCATTAGACGCCATGATATTCTCACTAACTACTCTAATTTATTGTTATATTAGTTAGAAATGAGTACCCGTTTCATTTTTTATTAAAAACATCCTGATACAAGTACAATTAAACATTTTTCAAAGACGCCTAAATTCTAGTTTTTTCTTTCATCCAGGGCAAAATGCTCCCGGTGAAAATGTAATATGCCCCACAACAAGAGGACAGTATGCCCCACAGCAATCGGTGAGTATGCCCCACAACAATGGGTGGGGCGTTTTGGCCGGTGATGAGCTGTTGTGAATACATGAATAATTCTACACACACACATAGTTTTAAGCCAAGCTATAAACTAAGATAGTAACTATAATATTCTAGTAAGCTACTTGAAATAGTTCTATCAAATCCGACTATTTATAATTGGTTGTAATGCTATTGGAAAAAGTGGAAGCTTACATAAAAATAGCTCTTTACAAAATTTTGTGTATATTGTTGTTTTGCAAGATATTAAAAATACCAAACTAACTTAGTACGTTGATTTCATGAAACGATACTGTTATCAGTCATTTTCACTTTTTAGATAATTCAGGAATCCTGGGAATCGAAGAGGGGCATTTAGCCCCGGTGGGGCGTATTATACCCTTTTACCCTAATCGATGACTTTCAGAGGCACTTTTCTTCGAATAGAAAAAGAAAAGTAAAACTTCCCACAAATGCACTTTACTTGGCACGTACTTTGATATGTTATACGCTTGAATACTCTTTATTATTCACTTTTCCATGAACTGAAATCTGACGCCCGATGACGACACTTAAACATGAAGTTGAATAAAAATTGATACGAAGCGATATATTACTAAAAGCGCCCTCTGTCGTAAATCACTCAAAACTTATGTGTACACCCAATACATTAAGTTGACCAATGTAGCTGTCGAATTCTCGGAAAAAATTGAGAATTAACAAAGTCACACAGCATTACAATTAACGTTTCTGGAAGTAGACTTCAGCCAGGCGTTTGCTGGGTGCTAACCTGAGTGTATTACAAACCTTTACCTTTCAGAGTGAGCGACCAATATCAAAAGTGAAGATATATTTTAATATACAGGGCTAAGCTTAGAGAGACAGAGAGGAAGTATTACTAAAACTGAAAAAAAATATTTCTAAAAATAGTTTTTGTAATTTCATTTCTCAAAAATCTGTATTTTTGTACATACACGGGAAAATCTGTATATCTGTACTTACAGATTCTTGGTCTGTAAATGGCTGAAAAATCTGTATAAATATAGATTATTCTGTATTTTTGGTAACCCTGTCAGGGTTGCCAAAATTAAATCTGTATTTTTGTCCTAAAAAATCTTTTCATCTCTATTTACTCTTCCGAAAATCTGTTTCGATATCTGTATCGAATCAGTTGAGTCGTTTAACCTTTTGCTGGATTATCTATCGAAGATATTAATTCTTGTGGTTTAAATCAGTCAAGAAAGGACCTGTTTACATTTTCATAAAAATACTACAAGTCGTTCTGATATTTTACATCCAGAAACTTGAACTTGTGCACATCGCAATGGAAAAATAATTTTCTTCTTCATTTAAATACTTTGGTTGAGATATAATGTTTTATACATTAAGTCGACCAATGTAGCTGTCGAATTCTCGGAAAAAAATAGAGAATTAACAAAGTCACTGAGCATTACAATTAACGTTTCTGAAAGTAGACTTCAACCAGGCGTTTGCTGGGTGCCAACCTGAGTGTATTACAAACCTTTACCTTTCGGAGTGAGCAACCAATCTCAAAAGTGAAGATATATTTTAATATAGAGGGCTAAGCTGAGAGAGAGAGAGGAATTATTAATGAAACTGAAAAAAATATTTCCAAAAAAAAATTTGGGGCATCATTTCTCAAACATCTGTATATCTGTACATACACGGAAAAATCTATATATTTGTACAGACAGATTCTTGGTCTGAAAATGGCTGAAAAATCTGTATAAATACAGATTATTCTGCATTTTTGGTAACGCTGGTTCCAATATTAAACCTATTTTTCACGAAAAAATCTTCAAAAAAAAGTTGCGCTAGAATTCGGATAGAATTCTCTTCGAATCTTACTACCCAGTCAGGAAAAAAGTGTTCCGCCGACTCTGGACAGCGGTAATCTTACCAATGCACCTGTCATCAACACGAATGCGGATTTTCATTGCTACTATACTGACCCTTTAACCAGTAGTAAAACCGTTCCATCTTGAGCAGCAATAAACTTTCAGATAAGACGTCACGGGACACACCGAATCCTAGGTCATCAATAATCCTTTCTTATTCCTATGATCACGTTATCCTACTGGACGCAGGTATACAGAGATGTGTACTTTTTTCCACTACATTTTAGACTCACGCAGTTTCGTTTCGTGATAAGATACGAAATGTGTGGCTCCGGCCTAGTCCGAAAACTAGTTAATGACTCAATTTATTAATTAAATTTAATTCACTGACTTCTGGACAGACGCTCATGTTCATCGTCTCCATCAAACTGCAGAGAACGATCCGACCGTTGTTTGCGTGTCGCGTTATCCGATTCACCTGTTCCGCTTGGCAAGGTATCATAATCGGGAAGAAGAAAAATGACACTTTTTATGCTCTACATTCCCATCTCTGGGCGTAGTTTTTTTCCACCGGTAAAGTCACAGTTAATTGACAGCGGCGTACGAGTGGCGGCGTCGAAAAAGTTTGTCTATAATGCTACCTGAACGGCGGTTGCCACGTGTCCCGTCCATAAAAGTACAAAGGTAAAGGCGCAAATCCCAGACCGTCGTGCCAGGACGGTGCAGAGCAGATGCGATGTGACATTTGAGGTTAGATTTCGACGCGTGACAAGAACTGCGGCTCGTGGAAACTCGTGCATGTAACTTCCCGTAATGTAATTTCGTAATCAATGTGCCAAACAAGTTGCGGCTGCTATTCTTGGCCCATGGAAGTGGAGCAGTAGGAGGGTGTTTAATCGTCAATATTTATAGGCATCGATGTTTATCTGGTTAAAGCATTTCACAACTTTGTCCAGTCCAAACAATACAAATAGAATTGTAGGTTTACTTTTCTTATATAAGAAATGCGATGTAATCACTCTAAAAATAAAATATTACACGGATACAACAATTGGCGATCTGGAGGATTAACGATGACATCTTTCCCGTTCAGTATGAGGGAGATGACACAGGAAAAATGAAACAAACCAAATCTACTGAAGAGCTTCCTTCCTTCGACAAGGTTGTTAACGGAAAAATATTGCAAGGCATAAGGTCTTGTTTCGGAAGATAAACGTATCGAAAAATTTCACTGTTGTTACGGCATTTATTTAGCAAGGGACTGGACGGTGAAGTATATTTTTCAATATTAAGAGCCATAGTACTAAAGGGAGAGCAAGGAGTTGAAGGGAGAAGGTTTAGAAAAGCTTGGAAGGGTCATTTTGAACAAGCTTAGAGTTTACCGGCGACTTAACCCTTTGTCTGCTACCGTAGGAGTCAAAGTCTTTTGGCATTAGAAATGCGAATCTCCTGAGTCTACTTCATGTCCGGACAAAAAAACTAGCTCATTCAATGAGTGTCAATGTCGCAAATGCTTAGTGTGGAAGTTTACCGTGACTTAACTTTTTGTCGCTTTCGACAGCATGAAGTAACAAGTTACTTTACGCTTGTCCGGACATGCCGTAGACTCTTCAACTCCTTGCTCTCCCTTAAGTACTATACTCTTTATATTAAAATATACTTCACCTTGCTAATTAAATGCCGTAACAACAGATGACAAATTCACTCAATAGGCCGTTAACAAAAAATGGTTAACAAGAAAATGATAAAAATCGAAAAAAATCCGGTGCTTCTAATATTGTTAATAATTGTTTATAATAGTCGAACCAGATTTCGCCAGCAAACCAGAATTTCACACTAATGTTACTCGTTTTAAGTTTGGCTAAATCGGGGCCATATACTGATGAGACGAAGTTGATATACAACCCACGACTTACTAAACTATTTTAATGCAGATAACTTAGCGTAACGTATGTTAAAGTTCAATTCGAGTTCAAAGAAGTTAAAAAATGTTGACTGTTACGTAGTTTGATAGGATTTTTAAATTAGTGGCAGCAAAATATAAATTAGACACATTATTCTATTGGACTGTAATTTATAGCGCCTACTAAATCGAATAACAATTGTTTTATTATATTTACACAAACCGAAATAAAGCTAAATGGCATGGACTTGTTATACTGAACTGCCAGACAATCATTAAACTCGAACCAGCAATGCCATCAATTGAAATCCGTTTCCGCGCTTTCCGGCGCTTTGAAAAATAGTTTTCCGTTCGGTCATAAATATCATTTTTCTGCTTGGCTCGGTCGAAACGGAACCGGTCGGTCAACGCTAGTCCACATCCCGTTTCGCGTGTGTCATTCGAACATCATTTATATTCGAACCTATCCTCCTAGCACCGTATGCGCACCGAGGATTCCTCCGCCCAGTGAACGCCTTGGCGAGTGGTTGAGGAAGCGAACTCGCACAAACTATGAACAATGGAGGACCGCATCAGTAGAGTTCCACATTCAGCTGCAAAAGTGTGTATTTCCTGCCTCACTTCCGGCGTGGGTTGACTGCAGGAAATGCGTGTGTGTAGCGGCAATGGTAGCTGCGTTGCTTTGTATAATGGATGGAAAAATTTCAATGGATCGTGAAATCTGGTTTCGGATTCGTAAATCTTGTTGATTTAATTTTGAATAAAATCGCTTAGGTTGAATGATTTCTTTGATTGCACAGTAGTAGATAGCTTACGGAAAGAATCTTGACCATCCAATGATAATGATTGATTATTCCCAAAATTTACGGATTTCTCCTAATCTTTCTCAACCGCCTCATGTCTGATTCCTATACATAAAGTTAGTTTATATAAGCTTTGGGATGATTGTTTTCCATTCGTGAAATTGTATTAATAATCCGTAGAATAGAGGGTATAAAGCTGTCCCATAAACATTTCATGATTTTGAAAACGTTTGTTCAGTTTGTCTATTGAGTTTTTATTGAACGTTGGGTTTATACTGATGTCTATTCGATTATTTGTATCATTACATCAACAGGCATACCAAAGCATTAAATCCTATTACAAAAATCTTCACAAAAATAATTGTCACGGTTTGAATTTTTTTAACTCTGTTATTGTATTTAGACTTTTAAATTTTATGGCAATATTCAAGGATTGATCGCGACAAAGAGCAATACAGCGATTTGAGATAATAAATATCTCTTTAAAAATCATTCGTTATCGAGCACTCAGTCGAGATAGAAGTCTTTTGTCATCTGTCCGTAAACTCTATAGCGACAAATAGTGTTAATCCGCGTTCAAGGTTATTCGCACACTCTACGCCTAGTTGAGGTTTAAGTATTTTTTCCCTTCTTTTGTGTTTCTGTTTCTAAGTAGGGGAACATGGGGAGACTTGACCAAGGGCAAAATTCTATTATTAGCTATGACGTGTTCTATTAGAATCCTAAAAAAATTTCAAAAATATTTTTATACTTGTTTCAACCCCTTAAAGTAATTTTGAAAGTTTGGAATAACAAATACTTTTCTTATATAAAATGATCCGTATTTAAAAAATTTGTGTTAAATGATGTATTTTTTTATCAAAATTTGTATGGACATATCTACTCGACTAATAATTACTTTTCAATTACTCATATATCATCTTATTCCTTATGAAATGGTCAAATGGTTTTACATAAATCGGAACATTGTAATAGATATTACTAACATTTGCACGACATTTTCCACAACAACTAATGTTGGGGAGACTTGACCAAGATTTTATGGGAGACTTGATCAAGTAGAAATAAGCTGAATAAAGATTCACAATTTCTGATAGTTATTATGCTGTGGTACCTATTGTTAATGGTAAACACGTCACAAAAAATCCCACCTCAAACATCAGTCTATATCTTTTAGTACTAGTAAACAAAGTTAGCAGTAATATGGCTGACGTGTGACTTGTGAACAAGCAATGTAAGCAGTACAGTTAATCCTTAGAAGAAAATGCATCAAAAAATCGAAATTTCTGAAATGCAAACTTTTTATATTTTTTACTGGTACTTAAGGATCTCGACAATATGTAAAAATATGAAGACAGCATGTTTTATGTCTTAATTTATTGTTTTGATTTCACAAAATTCTCTTGGTCAAGTCTCCCCAGGCCTTGGTCAAGTCTCCCCTTGATGGGAAGACTTGACCAAAAAAAACTCATCTCTGAAAAACTTTTATAACTTTGGAATAAGTAAACCAAAAATTCTACAAAAAATCATGAATATGCGCAAAACTTCTGCGCATTATGTTTAAATGAGTTTTAAAGGATTGAAAAGGTTTTTAGACATTTACGTAGGTTTAACTGAAAACCTGGTCAAGTCTCCCCATGTTCCCCTACCGTTAGCCGGTCAGTGACAAGTGAAGCAGTGTTCTTCTAGTAAGCCGTCTGGATACCGTTACCTACACAAGCTAAGTATTAGTTTTCATTTCCCCTTCTTGGTTGTCTTAATAACGTGCACTGGGCAATAGGCCCGTGCAAAAATGACTTCCCCTGACGGCGGCTCATCTCAAGGTGAGATGGACGTCGAAACAAAATCGGCTCCCCGGCTCAAGGTATATCCGAGCTCGGCCACCGAGCCATTTGTGATCTTCTTTCGGACCAATGAAAAAAAGTGTTTGAATCTGTTGCAGATTTCTCGAGTTCTGATGGATCGGTATTCAGCCGTGACAGAAATATCGAAAATTCGCCCTAATAAGCTTCGGGTGGTTGTTAACAGTTCAACTCAGACAAACGATATTGCTGGCTATGAGCCCTTTACGAAGGAGTACAGGGTGTATATTCCAGCTAGCAGCGTTGAAGTCATGGGGTCGTTTCCGATTCGAGTCTGAATTGCGAGGACCTGCTAAAATATGGGAGTGGCTGTTTCAAAGACCCCATGCTTAAACCAGTGAAGATACTGGAATGCAAACGTTTGCATTCAGCATCAGTCGCAGCTGACGGGAAGAAAACATACGTCAACTCAGACTCTTATCGGGTGACCTTTGCCGGCTCTGCCCTACCCAATTACCTCCTCTTTGACAAGGTTCGTCTACCTGTTCGCCTCTTTGTGCCGCGGGTCATGAACTGTACTAATTGCAAACAATTGGGACACACAGCCTCCCATTGTAGCAATAAATCCCGTTGTGGGAAATGCGGTGGGAATCATGCGGATGATTCCTGTGGTAGAGATGTCGAAAAGTGTCTCTACTGTGGGGGAAACCCGCATGATCTCCCTTCATGTCCCGCGTACAAACAGCGCGAGGAGAATCTTAAGCGTTCCCTTCAGGGACGCTCTAAGCGATCTTTTGCAGAAATGCTTAAAATAGCTACGCCACCTGTCTCTACGAACATCTTTACCAACTTGTCTACTGACGAAGGCGACTGTGATGAACCCCAGGAGGGAACATTTTCTGCTGTGCCTAGAAGCAATAGAAAAAGGAGGAACATTTCTTCTCCCAAGCTTCGTCGTAAAGGCCAGAAGGTGTCTCTTCATGGCCCCCCTAAAATAACTACTCAAGGAAGTACTGGTGCAAAACCGAAGCAAGTCGCTCCCGGTCTCAGTAACCTGAGCTCAAAAAAGGAGTTCCCAGCACTTCCAGGAACATCAAAAATCCCAAGTGTTCCCATATCTCAGCCAGAGAAAGAAAACAGCGCTGGGTTAATAAATTTCTCTGACATTGTGGACCGGATTCTTACAGCTTTAAATATTTCTGACCCCCTTAAAAGCACCTTGATAAGCTTTCTCCCCGCAGTTAAAACCATTCTTGATGCAGTTCACTGCGAAATGGCCCCTCCTCTCAGAGATTGTATCCTTCGATGGCAAATTCATCGAACGAGGTCACGGATTTAATCACTGTTCTACAGTGGAATTGCAGAAGCATTATCCCGAAAATCGATTCGTTTAAAATCTTACTAAATAATTTGAAATGCGATGCATTTACCCTATGCGAGACATGGCTCACTTCAGAAATAACCCTACACTTCCACGATTTTAATATTATTCGCTTGGATCGAGAAGACTCTTACGGAGGAGTACTTTTGGGGATCAAAAAGTGCTATTCTTTCAATCGGATCGACCTCCCCTCGACACCAGGCATTGAAGTTGTCGCTTGCCAAACCAGAATTAAAGGCAAAGACCTTTGCATTGCTTCCACCTACATTCCCCCTAGAGCCTCAGTTAGCCACCGACGGCTTTGCGATATTGCGGAACTCCTCCCCGCATCGAGGCTAGTTTTAGATGACTTCAACTCCCACGGCACGGCATGGGGTTGCCTTCATGACGATAATCGATCTACCCTACTCCATGAGCTTTGCGACAACTTCAATATGACCATTTTGAATACGGGTGAAATGACACGAATTCCTTCCCCTCCAGCGCGTCCGAGCGCCTTAGACCTGTCCCTCTGCTCGACATCGCTGCAGTTAGATTGTATGTGGAAGGTAGTCTCTAATCCCCACGGCAGCGACCATCTGCCAATCGTAATTAATATTGCTAACGGTTCAGGGCCACCGAATACAATCAATATTTCGTATGACCTCACACGAAATATTGATTGGATGAGCTACACGTCCGCGATATCCGAAAAAGTAGAATCGACACAAGAGCTTTCTCCGGAGGAAGAGTACGGGTTCCTGGCTGGCTTGATTCTCGATATCGCGATTCAAACTCAGACTAAACGCGTACCAGACGCGAACTCACGCGGGCGTCCTCCCAATCCATGGTGGGACAAAGAGTGCCAAGAGACGCTTGTTGAATTTATTTAACAAGTTTCTTGAGGGTAATATTGTCCCTCATGACTGGAGGCAAGTGAAGGTCATCGCCATTCAAAAACCAGGAAAACCAGCCTCCGACCACAATTCGTATCGACCGATTGCGATGCTGTCCTGTATCCGAAAGTTGTTCGAGAAAATGATCCTGTTTCGCCTCGACAATTGGGTTGAAGCAAATGGCTTACTGTCAGATACACAATTTGGTTTCCGCAAAGACAAAGGCACGAACGACTGTCTTGCGTTGCTCTCAACAGAAATTCAAATGGCTTATGCTAGCAAAGAGCAAATGGCATCAGTTTTCCTAGATATAAAGGCTTTTGATTCAGTTTCTATTAAAATTATTTCTGAGAAGCTGCATCAGCATGGTCTTTCACCGACTCTAAACAACTTTTTGCTAAACTTGCTGTCCGAAAAACATATGCATTTTTCGCATGGTGATTTATCGACATCAAGAATTAGCTACATGGGTCTTCCCCAGGGCTCATGTCTAAGACCCCTTCTCTATAACTTTTACGTGAATGACATTGACGAATGTCTTGTCAATTCCTGTACGCTAAGGCAGCTTGCAGATGACGGTGTGGTCTCTATTACAGGTCCCAAAGCCGTCGATCTGCAAGGACCATTGCAAGATACCTTGGACAATTTGTCTGCTAGGGTCCTCCAGCTGGGTATCGAGTTCTCCACGGAGAAAACTGAGCTAGTCGTATTTTCAAGGAAGCGTGAACCAGCGCAACTACAGCTTCAATTAATGGATCAAACTATTGCTCAGGTTTCAACTTTCAAATATCTCGGGGTCTGGTTCGACTCTAAAGGAACCTGGGGATGTCACATTAGGTATCTGAAACAGAAGTGCCAACAAAGGATCAACTTTCTCCGTACAATAACCGGAACATGGTGGGGTGCCCACCCAGGAGACCTGATCAGGCTGTACCAAACAACAATATTGTCGGTGATGGAGTACGGGAGTTTCTGTTTCCGCTCCGCTGCGAACATACATTTCATCAAACTAGAGCGAATCCAATATTGTTGTTTGCGTATTGCTTTGGGTTGCATGCACTCGACACATACGATGAGTTTAGAAGTGCTGGCGGGCGTCCTTCCGCTGAAAAATCGATTTTGGGAACTCTCATATCGATTGCTCATCCGATGCGATATCTTGAACCCGTTAGTAATTGCAAATTTCGAAAGGCTTGTTGAGCTTAATTCTCAAACCCGATTTATGTCCTTGTACTTCGATTACATGGCACAAAGTATCAATCCTTCTTCATACTATCCCAACCGTGTCAATCTCCTCCATGCTTCTGATTCAACTGTATTCTTCGACACATCCATGAAAGACGAGATTCGTGGAATCCCGGATCACATACGTCCGCAAGTGATCCCAAGCATCTTTCATAGTAAATTTCGAGAAGTCGACTGCAACAAGATGTTTTACACCGACGGGTCAAGCCTCGACGGCTCCACTGGCTTCGGTATATTCAATCAAAACCTCTCCGCCTCATTCAAACTCAATGATCCTGCTTCAGTTTACGTCGCAGAACTTGCTGCTATTCAGTATACCCTTGGGATCATTGATACTTTGCCCACCGATCATTACTTTATTGTCTCGGATAGCCTCAGCTCAATAGAGGCTCTCCGTTCAATGAAACCTAGAAAGCACATTCCATATTTTCTGGGGAAAATCTGGGAGCGCCTGCGTGCTTTGTCTGTAAGATCGTACAAGATTACCTTAGTTTGGGTTCCCTCGCATTGCTCCGTTCCAGGTAATGAAGAAGCGGACTCTTTAGCTAAGGCGGACGCTTTGCAAGGTGACATATATGAAAGACCAATTAGCTTCAGCGAATTTTTCAGTATTACTCATCAGAGAACCCTCGAAAGTTGGCAAACTTCATGGAGCAATTATGAACTGGGAAGGTGGCTACATTCGATAATCCCTAAGGTATCGACGAAACCTTGGTTCAGGGGGATGGATGTGGGTCGGGATTTCATTCGCGTGATGTCTCGGCTCATGTCCAATCACTACACGCTGGACGCGCATCTCCGGCGTATTGGGCTCGTGGATAGCGGTATCTACGCTTGTGGCAACGGTTATCACGAGATCGAACATGTTGTCTGGGCATGCGCCGAGTACTGTTCTGCCAGATCTCAACTATTCGATTCCCTTCGGGCCCGAGGAAGATCACCCAATGTCCCGGTTCGAGATGTACTAGCAAGCCGCGATATTGCCTACATGTCCCTTATATACACGTTCCTCAAAACCATCAATATCCAAATTTAAATGCCCCTATCTTTTCTCTTATCATTCCCAGAAGTGCCCTCTTCCGCCTACTGTACCCCAACGATGGTCTGATACGACTCCAAGACGAGACAAAACATTTGTCGAATGAACCAACAACACGAGACCTACAGTAAAACATCACATGCGCAACGCGGTGTGTTTCCTATCCGTATCTGAGCCGTACTACGAAATCGTCTGGAGGAATCCCTGCCGGCTCGAGGAAAACCGCCAGGCGTCCCAATACTTGATACATCCGTTCGAATCTGTAATCCTGGCCGTTGATTCCTGATGCCAGAAACTGAAAGTTTATATCCCCCCCCCCCCCCGTTCAGCATTGTCCACCCTCTCTCCAATGTCTCTGATACACAGATGTATGACTTCACCCCCTTCTCCCCTTGAATATCTTCCCAAAACTTATGTGCCCCTCTATCTTCTAGTTTTAGTTGATCAATATTTAATCTCGTTAAAAATGCCCAACAGTACCACTACTTTAAAATAGCACTAATTAATTCCCCTTAATCTTGAACCACTCTCTCTGGTTATTTCTAGTTAATAAGCTTGTAAAGTGTTCCGCTTAGTTAATAATTAATTTCTCCTACAATCTCCCTTCTAAAAATTATAAAGTGAATTACTATACAAAGAACACACAAAATGACCCGCCCCCCTAATCTTACGAATAATATATTATCCCCTCTTTTATATGTATAAGTTAGCTGTAAAGTTTTTTTAAGTTTCATTATATAAAACAAAATAATATTGAAATGTGTAACTCTCTAGTTTTAAGAAATTCAAAATGTAAAACAATGAAAAAATGGCACCTTGAAGCTAACGCATACGTGCCTTATCAAATAAACAAATTGAAAAAAAAATCTCTTTAAAAACGCGCGAGGACGATTTTTCCAACATCTTCAGGGTGCATAATGTGCACATTGCAGTTCTGGCAGAAACTTTTTTTAAACTAAATATTAAATTGAAGAGGAACCCTATCATTATTATTCATTGATCTTATTATTTCATCGTCAAAATCAAAACATTGCATTGGCACGCAAGACAAAATCGTTTCTAACTTGAACGTCTTATCTCAGATAGCTTAGAAATTGTATCACTGTATCTAAAAATGTTAGATGAATAGATTCTCTTCAAGTAATTTTTATTCATGTTAGAATTTTGTACCTTTTTTATTCAATTTCGTTTTTTTTTTCGAACGTTTGCGTTAGCTTATGCCAATTTTGTTTTGTTTTACACTTTAAATTACTTAAATTACTTAAAACTAAGGAGATTTTATACATCTATTATCTTATACATATTCACAAGGAGGTAATTCAAGAATTAGGGGGGTCATGTAGTATGTATGGCAATATGTTTTGACATTCTAAGCAGGGAGATTATTGGAGCAAATAGTTTTTAACTAAGGGGACAATTTTACAACTATCTTAAAAGTAGGAATAATACAGGGCGTGATTGAATTTTGAAAGATTCGGAGAGATTAATTAGAGTCAGTTTTATGTGGTAGTAGAGTCTGTCATTTTCAACGAGATTGTGTAATATAATAGTTAAAACTAGAAGGTACAGGAAGAGCTAAATGCTTCGGGAAGATATTTGGGGTGGGTGGGGGTAGCGTAGGGGTTATACTTCTGGGTATAATAGTCAGGGGAGGAAGGGTGGATAAAGATGACAGGGGGGAGAAAATTATAAACTTTCAGTTTCAGGCATCGGGAGATCAACGGCATAGATTACAGACTCGGGTGGCTTTCATCAGGAAGAATAATGTACTGGGACGCTGGGTGGTCCTTCTCAAGACGACAGACGTTTCGATTTCGTAGTATGGCTCAGATGTGGTTCGCAACACTTCGAGTTGCGCGTGTGATGTTCGTACTGTAGGTCCCGTGTTTGTTGGCTCATTCGACAGAGAGCCTTGGTGTCGCATCAAACCATCGTGGGTGTATGGTACAGGGGCAGTTAAATTTGTATATTGATGGTTTTTACGAAGGTGTATACGAGGGACATATAGAGGAGCTCGCGGGTTGACAGCACATCTCGAACCGGTACGTTGGTTGGTCTTCCTCGGGCACGTAGGGTATCCATTAGCCGAGACCTGGCGGAACTGTACTCGGTGCACGCCCAGACAAGGTGCTCGCGATCGTGATAACCTTCGCCACAAGAGCAAATACCAACATTCCACGAGCCCAATACGCCGGAGATGTGCATCCAGCGTGTAATGGTTTGCCATGAGTCGGGACATCACACGAATGAAGTAACGACCTACATACATCCCCTTGAACCAAGGTTTCGTCGATACCTTGGGGACTATCGAATGTAACCAACTTCCTAGTTTTCCAGTGCTCCACCATTTTTGCCAACTATCAAGGGTTCTCTGATGAGTAATATTGAAAAAATCGCTGAAGCAATTTGATCTTTCATAAACGTCATCTTATAGGACACCACCCTTAGCTAAGCTAAGAGACCCACACCAAGGTAATCTGGAAAGATTTATCAAATGAAGCACTCAGTAGCTCCCGTAAAAAATACGAGGAGTGCTTTCCATGTTTCATCGAGCGAATAATGGCAATGTAACTGAGGCTATCCGAAACGATGAAGTAATGGCCTGTGGGTAATGTTTCAATGACTCCAAGGGTGTACTGAATGGCAGCTAGTTCTTCGGCGTAAACTGAAGCAGGGTCACTGAGTTTGTAGGAGGCGGTGAACTTTTGATTGAAAATGCCGAAGCCAGTGGACGCTTCGAGGTTTGATCCGTCAGTGTAAAACATCTTAGAACAGTCGACTTCTCGGAATTTATTATAAAAATGTTTGGAACCACTTGCGGGCGTAAGTGGTCCGGAATTCCACAAATTTCGTCTTTCATGGATGTGCCGAAGAAAACTGTAGATTCAGAAGTATTTATGAAATGTACACGGTAGGGGCTTTTTGGAAGAAGGATTAATATTCTGCGCCATGTAGTTAAACTACAGGGACATGAAACGGGTCTGAGAATTGCGCTCGTCAAACCTTTCGAAGCTTTCAATCACCTCCGGGTTCAAGATATCGCATCGAATGAGCAATCTATATGAGAGTTCCCAAAATCGATTTTTCAGCGGGAGAACGCCCAACAAGACTTCGAGATTCATCGTATGTGTCGACTGCATGCACCCCAAAGCGATACGCAAGCAACGATACTGAATTCTTTCGAGTTTGATGAAATGTATGTTCGCGGTGGAGCGAAAGCAGAAGCATACGTATTCCATTACCGACAATATCGTTCTTTGATACAGCCTATTTAGGTCTCCAGGGTGTTCACCCCATTATGTTTCGGTTATTGTGCGAAGGAAATTGAGCCTTTGTTGGCATTTGTTTCAGATACCTAATGTAGCCCTTCGAGTCGAAGAGACCCCTAGATATTTTACTGTGAAGACCTGAGCGATAGTTCGACCCTTTAATAGTAGCTGTAGTAGATTACCTTCGACGTGCAATTTAATCGCAGCGATGTTGAGCAGAGGGACAAGTCTAAGGCGCTCGGGCGCGCTGGGGAAGCAGAAATCCGTGTCATTTCACCCGTGTTTAAAACTGTCAAATTGAAGTTGTCGTCTTGATCGTGAATTAAGATAGACTGGTTATCATCATAGAGGCAACACCATGTTGTACCGTGAGAGTTAAAGTCTACTAAAACTAGTCGCGGTGCTGATAGGGATTCTAAGATGTCTTGTAGCCGTCGGTGCCCAACCGCGGTGTTGGGGGGAATATGAAATATGGAAGCTATGCAAATGTCTTTGCCTTTGGTTTCAACTTGACAAGCGACAACTTCAATACCTGTTATCGACGGAAGGTTAATTCTAGAGAAAATTTTCAATAGGACGTAAGCAACAATGAGAGATTCTCTTTGGGGTCTTTCTCTTCTGTTCATTACTCGGCCATTTCAGCATTTACCACTCTACTCTTTGCATAATATTCTAGTAAAAACCGTCGGCTTTCGATGTGTACTGGAAAATTAGTGCGAAGTGTTGTAATGACGTCGTAATAAACGAAAGAGAAAGTAAACAAAGAGAGGCTCTCAATGTTACTTACGTCCTATTGAAAATTTTCTCTAGAATTCTGTAGAAGGAACAGCACTTTTTGATCCCCAAAAGCACTCCTCCATAGGTGGTGTCTCGATCCAAACGAATAATATTAAAGTCGTGGGAGTTGAGATCTGTATCGGAAGTTAACCAAGTTTCACATAATGCAAATGTATCGCAACTCAAACTATTTATTAAAATTGTGAAGGAATCGATTTTCGGGATGATACTTTTGCAATTCCACTGTAGAACAGTGATCAAATCCGTGACCTCGTTTGATGAGAAAAGCTAACATAAGACTTTTAATAGGATCAGTAATATTGAAAGTTTTTATTATCCAGTCCAATATGTCCGAGAGTTTTATAATTCAAGTGCTGTGATTATTTTCGAACTGAACCAAAGGAATATTTGGGATTTTTGATGTTCCGGGAAGCGCTGGGAGCTCATTCTCTGAGCTTAATCCCCGAGACCAGGAGCTACTTACTTCGGTTTGATTAGTTGTAACCAGACGGAAGAAAGCAATAAATGTGTCACGACCGATAAAAATCACTTATTTTTAAACTGGGGTCCAATGACGAGCCGATCCAGCTTATAAAGCTGGTTATTGTTTAATCCTCACACGCGAATAGAAGACTGAGGACCGAACTGAACTGGCAAGCTAACCTTGAACGCGGATTAGCACTATTCTTTGTGGCAATATACTGCACGGACTGGAAACAAAGCACTTGTGTCTCGACCGAGAACTCGAAACGAATGAAAACAAAATGTTATGCAACATAAACACACTGAAAATGCATTTCATATTACTTAACGCACCCAACGAGAGACAGTGCCATATGTCTAATAGAAACGGGGAGAAAGCGACATCGCCAACTTACCCTAAACGCCAACTAACCCCGAACCTCCCTACACCATAATTCCCAACGTTAATTACTCGTTTCCCTCCACATTAAAGGGTCTAAACAAGGCTAATAGACACTCGGTTGGATAAAAAAATAAGTTAAACTTTATTATTTTTATCGAACACAAAAACCTTAACGGAGCCAAGTCGCCATGTTTTCAATTCGTCAAATATAGAAAACCAGTTGTATGGTCTTGTAAATGTTCGAATTATTCGATTGGTGCATTGTGCTAAAAATATTCTTAGATAGCGTATGAATATTAACCTCTACCGAAGACTACATATTGAGAAGACTGATATCTAGGTCTGATAGGTTAAAGCGCCTCTATTGGAAGAAGGTAGGAAGCTTAATGAAATATATATATATATATATATATATATATATATATATATATATATATATATATATATATATATATATATATATATATATATATATATATATATATATATATATATATATATATATATATATATATATATATATATATATATATATATATATATGTGTGTGTGTGTGTGTGTGTGTGTATGCATCACTATGGAAAGTACCACATTTACCCCCAAGTGACGTTGCTCAGGCATGGCAAAAGCACCGAACGGTGCTGCACGGTGGGCACTTCTACCAATAAACACGCCACCAAGAGCATTGAAGTTGGCACGCCGTACCGGTGCTCAACAGCAGACACCGGTCGCCGATACCAAGGCACCGGTGTCGGTGCCAGCGCATGATATTTAACCACCGTGCTCGTTGCTTCGGCAAAGCACCGACCCGAGTGTTTCTGTCTTCGGTAGGCACCGTAACCGAGGTGCATCTCATATTGGCAGGCACCGCAACCGAGGTGTTTCTGACATCGGCAGGCACCGTACCGAGTGTTTTTAAATTCGTAAAACACGGCAGCTTATATTTCGGTAGCGATTATCGCCGCGCTATTGCTGTCGCTTGGTAAGTGGCCTAAAGCAATTTGGTGCGTTCATATGCATGAACGAGCTTGGTACTTTGTGAAAAATCTGTAATGCATTATACAGTAAGAAAGGATTAAGTAGGTGTGCAAGTAGGAATTATAAATGAATGAATGAATGAATGGATTTAAATTAGCGTTGGTACTGGAGTCGAATTGTACATCTTAGCCAACTCTTACTTCAAACAATCTCATTATTATTACGTTTGAAGACCATAACTGACCTTTATTCAGTATCAACATTAAAAAGATTTTTCTGCACTTCGAAATTTTAATATCGTCCGGTCATTTGTATTCTCTTCTAAAAACTAAAAAATTTAATATTCAGACTAACTATTTAACGATTAATAGCGATTGGATTGTAACCTCCACATTTGTATTACTAAAAGTATCATTGCAAGACTAAGGTGTCAAAAATTTCCGCTACTTAGTACTAGATAGCTCAGTTTGAAAATTTTATTCAGGTATGGAAATTCATATGCGCCTAAATTAAATTGAAAAGCAAATAGGAATGCGTGATAGAAAAGAATGTTGATATTAAATATTTTTATTTTATCAATACCTTTCATAAGTTTTGCATAATTTTAAGACTTTTGACTCCAAATTGTTAAAATTATTATTACCGTTGCCAAATTTACATTAACAGAGGAAGTGAGAAGTGTTGCAAGTTCTCAGTTTGACGGTTGTATTTTTCATTTGTCTCGAAATGCTCAAAATAATGTCCTGTCATTATAAAATTAATAAAAATATGATTTCTGAAAAAGTAGTATAGGCCAAGGTCGTTAAGTACCCTGTAAAGTATTCAGCTTTAGTCATAACTTCAAAAAGAAATTATGTTTCCAGCCATCAGTCTGGAAAGTGAATATGTCACTGATTGAGAAAACATTTTAGTTTTTAACTCTAGGTAGCAAGCTCATTATTTAAAATCTATGGAAATTGTCTTTTGTTTGTGCATAGGTAAAATCAAACATGAAATTGTAGTATTTTAGTAAAATTTCTAAAGTGGCGGCTTCAGCTGCCATCAAATGACTTCATGAGTGCCATGTATGAATTAAACAAAAACTCAGTCTACCTTTCGGGTAAATGTGAGTGGGTCCAACTAGTTTGTATTTCGATTTTTAGATCTTAGTTTTTGTTCAAGACAAATCAGACCAACTCCCGATTACATCTGTATCCTATTTTGTCATTCTAATAAATTCAATCAAATAAACTGTTCATTTGTCAAAATTTACCGTAAAAGTAAAAGAAACAACTTTTCATACGATATTATGCAAGCGAATAAAGTCAACTCGCGTGGGAACATATCATTTACATACGCGTTTTAATTTCTATGACTTACACAAACTCAACACAGATTATACCGATGGTCTATTGACGAACCAAGCCAAATTCAAGTATCATTTCTTAAGAATGTTGTTCACATCTGTTCATTTGAAGCTGGCTTTTTTATACCTTAAAGCAGAATAGATATTAAAAGGACAAGGTATCGGAACAATTATTAAAAATGCAGAATATAGCAAGACAAAAATCTAGTCTTCAGATTTCAAACTGCATCACTTCAGAATGTGGTTTGGGTGATCACTCACCATCTTGTCAATTAAATTTGTCTTTGTTTTATTGAGTTTACAGGCGGAATAATGAATATAGCTTATATAGTATAACTATCGAAGAACTGATAAGGACTAGGACACTAGCTGGCGATATTTATGATAACGTAGATTTTTCTAAATTAATGCTCTATAAGTTTATAGTACAGCGAACCAAACGGCACTTCAACACACGGACGCCATTGGATGTACCAGAAAAGTAATGAAGTTTGGCTAAAATTCATTTCTATGCATTGTGCTGTGTTAGAAGTTTTGTAATGGCACTGGTAATTACGTATAATGCGGAAATAAATCGTATGGGCGCACCTCGATTGTGCCCTAACGCCTTTATATACGATAACGTGTTTCAAGTAATTTTGAAAATTGAAGTTCTCTGCAGTAGGAAACTTGCTACAAATGATATGAACAATTCCAGTTCCATTAGAGTAAAGCAAAGTCTCCCTCCCTTTTAATTTACCAGGCCGGGGTGCTTGGAATGAATATAAAATATTTGAGAAACATGATCACCTTATACATGACCTTGTTTTAGCGAAGGGCCACAATTTTATATGAGATTAGCTCCTCTGAAAATACGTTTTATTGACCGCAATGATAAAATAAGTACTGTAGTTTGACATTCTAATTGAAATTAATTTTTTTTTTCAAAACAACCTGGTAACCCATTCACTTTCCCAGAATAATCGACTTACAGGTAATAGCATCACCGGATAAACTGATTTTTTCAGTGTCTCCATTTTGTCAGCCTAAAAAGCACTATGAGGCAGTTCATCACTATTTTAGCTAAATATTGTAATAGAGTTTGCGACATAAAATGACTCAATACTTTATTATTACGACCAGCAATAGATAGAATGTCTAAAAATTGGTACCAAAGCTTCGTATAATTAAAATTATCCAAATACTGTGAAATACTTGTGATTGATTGATCGAAAATTTGAAACGTGTGCCCAATTCTAACGCCATAATAAGATTGAGTTGTATAGAAATACCAACTAAATGGCGGCAATAGGAATAGATTCAAATTGAGCTAAGCACCATATGTGCGTTATCCGTATAGATTGGGATCATAAAAAAAATAAAAAGATGTTTATCGATGGCAAAGTTCATACCTTTTGCTTTCAATTAGATATACATTTGCAAGAAGATAAAGAAATAGAATTTTCGTTGACTAGTATTTCCAAGACGCAAAAATAAAAAAATCCACTATCCGCGATCTATACTTGCATCGACTTTGGATATTTTATAATTACATATCTAACTAAAAATCAAACTACCGTGATTATAGAAGTATATTTGCTGTTCTCTTTTATTCCGTCGCACCGAAAAATCTTTTTTTCTTTCTTTTTGTGCATATGCTAGCGGGCTTAAACATTCTCGCTTTGATACGGGTGCAAAGTCAAAGAGTGTCCGAGGTGTTATCCGAAGTTGAAAGCGCTCGGCTCCGGTGCTTCAGAAATTTTAAAGCACCCGGCCCGAGTGTTTTCCGAAGCACCCAAGCACCGGGTCGAAAATATTACACCGCCACCGACACAGGTGATTCGTTTATCGTGCATCGTTGCTTCGCATCTAGCACTGGCTTGGGGTGCTCATTTCAATACACTCGGTTGCGGTGGTAAAATGCAGCACGCGGTGCCGTGGCGTGTTTGGACATGCCGTCGTTGCTGTTACTGTCTCCGGATTCTTAACAGAGTTGCCAGTCTTCGCCTCTACTCAAATTATAGTTTATAGTTTCTGACAAAATACTTGCTTTGGACTTAAAAAACAGCACCGATTGCACAGGAAACAGCACAGAAAAAAATATTTTGTAATTTTAAGTTTATTTTCATGCACATATTTGGAGCATGAATATAAATGTAAAATTAAGTTCCACCACAAATACACACGACATGTCGTGCTTTCTTCAACGAATTTTATTGTAATTTTACACGTGGATTGAAAATTACAGTTTCTTTAAACGGAAAACCAATGCACTCCAATGAATTTTTACTCGAATATTGCTGTAAAATGAATGACATGTAATATTACACGAACGAAAGTGTAAAATTGTATGCTTTTTGATGCTCCAATTGAGTGCATTGATTTTAACGTAATTTTCAATCAAATTTTTCATTCAATCTTTGTATGTTTACATTTGTATTGATTTACATGTCGTTTAAATTTCATTATTTTTTGGTGTGAGACGTCCACCCCGAGGATAAGATTTCTAAATTGCCGACATCTTTATATCTCTAGTTTGCAATATACTAGTATGATGGCGCTAGTGTTTACGGGTATTCGTTCAAATATTCATCTAACTTGTTTATCCTTTTTTGCTCGAATATGGAGATCTGTTCTCTGTGCCAATTCCTGCAGACAAGCAACATCTGCGAAATGAATTCGAATGTGAAAAGCCACTGATTTTGGAAGAAAAGATTGGCTTGTGCCCAAAATGCCATAAAGCTAATGAGACTCTTTTTATGTGACTCTGATGAATACGTGCTCGTATCCAGAAGTGTGCGTGAAGTGATAAAATTTAAAATTTAAATGATTCTTTTTGCTCTCCGCTGCGTTTGATGACTTAAGCCAAATTTTGTTTCGCTTTTCTCTCTCAACGGTCATCAGCGACATAGGGTAGATGGTGCCTTATTTAACTCATTAGCCAGAAACCGATATCAATATATTTGCTTTGTCCTCCAAAACAATTGAATCACTTTTCATAATACCATTTGAAGTAACGTAGTTAACAGATCTCGTTCTAACTGCTGTGTTCAAATGTATATGATAAAAGATGAATTAGTAAACTGATACCTCAGATGGACCAAAACAAACGAGACGTTTGGCATTATAAAAACCGGACAAATTGTTTTCGGAAAGTGATGGAACGATTCCTCTTTGTGTTGGAAATCCTGTGGAATTTCCGGATAGTCTGTCTCAAGTTTTAATCAGAAACAATGCAAATTCAGACACAGAACAAATGATTTTCAAAATGTTGAGCTGACTGGATTCACAACATGTTACCGTATGCATTTAAACCAATTATCTACAGCTTATAACATGATCTAGTAAATGTACTAACACCCTGTAGATTATACAGGCAGAGTAATTTCACATTTGCGTGTTACAAATCTGAGTTTTTTTCTATTTACTCAATTATAACCTGACTCGAAAAGACGTATTTCATGGGCAAGGATAAATATACTGAAACACGGCAACGTAGCTAACTTTGTTTTGTGCCGAAGGTCCCAGAAAATGTTTTTCTTCGTAATAAATAATATTTTTGGGGGTTTATAATAGTTTTCAAACATTGTTTTGTATTGCATTTGATAAGACGAACAACCTGTAATAGGTCGCTTGAAAAGTTTAAAGTCGATGTAGCACCGTGTAAGGACCTATAAGGTCTTTTGAAATTAATAAATTTAATTTGTTGTTAAAGAATTTGTTACATTGCTCCAAGTATAATTGCAGTATTCTAGTCATGGCACTAACTAGGCATTGGAAGTCAATCACCGCATATGGCTACTATTCAGCGTGCTGATACAAAAAACTATGAAAGTAAGATTTTCGGAACCTTCAGCTCAACCAAAAATTAAGAAAAAATGAATGTAGTATTCCCTACTTGAATGTTTGCCATATTCAAGATGACAGCCTCTTTCAACGTTTCATTTAATTACATGGAAATTCATTTTCAGTGTCAATCATGTTTAAAAATATAAACGTATTCGAACCTCTAAAATTTAGTTATTTCAATCTATGAATAACTTCTGTGCCCACCACTCGTGCAAATTTGCCATCAACCGCATCCGATCGATAACTCACGTGCGCGAGATCTATCTTTATAGCTCTTTCTCATCTTGGTGGCATTTATTCCCTTATTTATAAGCTCATAATTTATTTATTATGCCTTTCATGTTATATCCTAATCCCAAAACCGGTCAAAAATAAATATTCCGCTCGCTGGTCCACCGTCTTGACAGCGTTGATCTTTCTCTCTTGTTCGGTTTGCTCCATTGCGAATTCCGACGAAGATGCCATCTATCATCGCGGTTTGATAACGGCTCGAGTTTATTATTTTATAGGACCCGCTTCGTTGTTTCCAGTCGGTCTGAGCTCGGTCCACTCGGGGGGATTAGGAGTTTTATTTCGCAAAGACAATCCGGTCCAATGGATGGAATAAACAAAAACAAACAGTCAAACCTTTCAACACACAATTTAGAATCCCGGTAACCGGACAGTGCTCGGATGCCGGTTCGGTCTTTTGGAATCGTTTAATAGCGGCATCCATGCACACACGTAGGAAATTTGGCACGAGTTGAAAATCGGGGAGGAACAAAACTTCTTTTAGATTATCTTGTATTGTTCAGGTTAGACTGTGGGCTCAACTGGTCAACTTGCTACAATTATGATGTTTCTTAAGAATCTCCTGAGGATATATTTGCAAACAAAAAATAACTGAGATTCATGTTAAATGTTTGAATAAAAAGAACGACAAGCTCCGAATTTGTTTCAGCAACGTACGGTTTTAAAGGTAAGTTTTTAAAGCTGCCAAAATCTTTGAACCAGAATACGAATTGTCGCCGAATTAGAATGTGATGATCCACAGTCATCGGTGCGGACAGCGACCGTCGCGTATTTCATTTTACGATGTGCTGATGGGGCGAAGCTGACCAGATGAACGCCAGACACCTGCCCGGTGTCACTTTTTTGGTTATTTAATAGATAGTTAAAGCTAAATTTATTGCATTTAAATTTACCTCATTTGAATTAATAACCAACATTCCCTTGTTCTTTTATTGTTGACTATCAGGCTTACTGAAGTCTCATCTATATTCGTTTGGAATCGATAGAAGATTTACTGATTTGCGCTGAATCGCTTGCCGTTGCAATTTTCAAGAATATTCTGCAAAATTTTGTAGAGGTGGTATTCTTTAATCAAAATAGTTAGTCAAGTAGCCTTAATGTTTTAATCGGCCACTTCAGCTGTTGATTCCGATTCGAAATAATCCGTAGACATTCTCTATACTATAGTTTTATATGTCGATTTTCAATTCCTCGGATGAATTATGTGACAAAAATTACTAGGTATTTTTTTTAGAAAGCGAATAAATATTGGCGCTATTTTCAGACTGTGGGTGAAATGTACAGCTGGTTTGAGTAAGGCGGGCAGCTTGGGGATATGATGATTAGACTGTCACGAAGTTGTATGAAAAAACTGAAATAATTTCAATTAACGAGCACAGCACACTCCGAGTTCCTTTTGTGATGTCGGATGACTGTGCAAATTTTGGGGGCGATTGGTTTCTTCCAGGTTTTGAGTATCCCGTTTGAAATTTATACTGAAATTAGTGTGGGTCACTTTTTTGCATTTCAGTTCACACTATCAAATAAAAGTATAGTATAGTATAGGATACGGCAAACAACTTTGCAGAAAACAGTGACTCGCTAGGATTTTAAGGAATTGATTGTTGAAATTTATTGTTTCTACCAGCACTGCAAATACCAAAAATATAAATCTAAATACACTATGCTATTAACGGAAAAAAGTTTGGGAGGAAACCGTTCTTTCTCCATAAAGGAGGAATTCAGTAAAACCTATAACTAATGTAGTTATGGAATTTGTGCCTCATCCGCATCCGAAACTACTTAATCTGTAGAAAAAAAAATCCCTGAGTTTACCAATAGGGGCCCTAGGGACCGACTTCTTCACCCTTGCTTAACGCGTAAGCCAGGTTTAAATGTATTGGTAAACCTGGTTCAAAAGTTAAGCAATGGTGAAGAAATCAGCCTATCATTCAAAATCAACAATTTCAGATAAGTTCTAACCATTTTGTAACAAAACAGAATTTTGTGAGATTCCTTCGTTCACGAAAGACCGTCCAGGTATGTACTAAAGAAAAGTCGTTGATTTTTGCTTGGCAGATAAGCCGTGACACCGAAAATGTTATACCAATTTTCTTATAATGTTTAGAATCAAACCAAAATTTTAGGGTAGTTTTATACATATATTTACTTCAAAAATCAAAAGAAAAGTTAATCGATGGAGCCTTGAGTGTGAAATTGAACGCATTTTCGCTTGATGCCCTCCATCAAAGTCTTTACAGTGTCATCCGGTACCAGTTTCTCAGTTTTTTTCCATTTTCTTAACATGTCCTTCTCGTCTTTGACTGTCTTCTTGCTCTTCCTAAGTTCCCGCTTCATCATTGCCCAGTACTGCTCCACCGGGCGCAGCTCCAGACAGTTTGGCGGATTCATGTCCTTTGGAACAAAATGGACAGAATTGGCCTAATACCACTCCAGGACACTTTTAGAATAGTGGCATGATGCCAAATCTGGCCAAAATAGCGGAGCTTCGTCGTGCTGCTGCAAGAACGGCAAAAGGCGCTTCACGAGGCACTCAGATTTGTAGATCTCGCCGTTTACTGTGCCCTTTGTCACGAAAGGCTCACTCCTCAGTCCGCAAGAGCAGATGGCCTGCCAAATGAGATATTTGGAGGCGAACTTCGACATTTTCTTCTTCTTAAATTTGTCGTCTGCATAGAACTTGCTCTTGCCGGTGGAAAACTCCAACCCCGGAATTTGCTTAAAATCGGCTTTTATATACGTTTCGTCGTCCATCACATAGCAGCCATATTTTGTCAGCATCTTCTCGTAGAGCTTCTGTGCCCGAATTTTAGCCGTCGATTGTTGCCGCTCATCGCGGTTTGGGAAGTTCTATACCTTGTATGTATGTAGTCCAGCTCTCTTCTTTGCATTCTGCACGTAGCTCTGAGAGATGCCGATCTTTTTAGCCAAATCACGGCTTGAGACGTTGGGATTTGCTTTAATCATCCGCTTCACCTTTCCCTTCGTCTTTTTGTTCTCCGGTCCCGGTTTTCTTCCAGCTCCTTTGCCGTGGTCCAACGTCAACCGCTCCTGGAACCGCTTCAACACCCTGGAGACGGTTGAATGGTGAATGTTCAACATTTTTCCCTACTGCCGGTGCGACAGGTCAGGAAATTTCAGGTGTTTGGAAAGAATTTGTTCTCTCTACTCGCGGTGGTACACCTCCATTTTCGTTGAATCGAAAAACACGACTTCGAGTTTGACAGCATGTAAACAATACACATCAATGAGAAAGTGTGCAAAATTTGGTTGATTTTTACCCAATGGTAAAAAAGTTATGCCCTGTTAAATGTGTCGCAATAATTTCGTGTTCGCCCTTTAATTTATCTTGGCCACCGCGTATGAGGCACAAAATGTGGTGATCCTTGGCAACAGCTATGTCACTGTCATTCGGTAAACTTTTTCAGCATAAAAATTATTACAAATGCCATAAAACATGTACTAAAACCTAAGCTAAATAGTCTACAAATAATTAAATAAGTAAATCTGAAATAAAAAATCGCGAATATACCGTATTTTGTTGTGAACCAAGTGTATAACCCTTTAATATATTTGGCATTCCTAAGTTTCATTTCCCGTGATGTATAGGAAAACATTAAATTGTTGTCTGTAATCAATCAATTTTGATGTCGGTCGAAATTGTAAAACTTAGTGTTACATCGCACAACTGCTAACCTCTCCTCCCTCTTTTTTATCACACTTTGTCTCAAAATCGGCATACTCCCACATATTTCCCAAAATGCTACGAAATTTATGCAGGCCCTAAAATGAGAATTCTGGACAGAAAATATAATTTTGTCGGTTTTGTGGTAGTTAAGCTTAAGGTGTCGGTTTTAATCAGGAATTCCCAACAAGGCCATTGTAACAGATTGACCAAATACTAAAATTTATGTTATAAATATTACTACAATGATTTGATTTTACTGTTATATGAATAATATTCGTTCTTGAACTTCCAACACCACGGTGTTATGTTATGTGATTTTGTGATGTACCAAGTCTCTGCGATAAACATGTTCGTGAAGGATTGAAACATTATTTGTTGGTGGTACTTGGTAAAAATTGAGCAACGTCAAATGCTCACATCTTGATTACAACATGTTTTTTATGTTTCTGGACCCCAAAACGCAGTCAATTTTGGAAGCCTATATGCGCTAAAAAGTTGGGCATAAGCGGTTTAAACTAATCTTGGGACGCATTACACCTTTTGCAGAACGAATATATCGGAAGATATTCTGAGGGGTTCTGCCTGTTTTGGCCATTTTCTGGGGTATTTCTGCAACCGAATTCTTCCGCACAGTGGCACGACTTAGAACAACTTGGACTAAAGTCAAAACTTGGTCGTATATGTCCACTAGGACGTTTAATGTAATGTATGCTGAATTCATTTTTGATATTAAAACATATTAAAAATAAACATTTACTATTCATTAGAGTGTCTCAAAAATAAATATCTATTTTATCGAAATTAAATTTAAAATTATTGTACACTAGCTGACCCGGCAGACGTTGTCCTGCCTATAATTATTTACTGGAAAATACAACGAAAGCAAAAATAGCAATGCTAGTGGATCAAATTTCTATTTATTTAAAGTCCAGTTAGGTTGTGATACGATAATGATTCCAACTATAAAACATGTTACGAAAAGTTCTATAATATACATTATGATAAACATCGTTTTTGTTTGTGCCTCTCTCTATATACAGCAACAATACTGATGCTTTACCAATGTGTGAACAGGGCCGTGAAAGAATCGACAATACTCCAAACCTATGCAGAAGCTTTTTAATGACTTACTTTTATTGTCAAAGACTCGACTTGAGTTGGAATTTTAATCCGTTTTAACCATGGGAATTCGTGGAATCCAAACATCGCCGCTTTCATACGCTCCTTTATGAATAGTGCCGTTATTCATCAACTCCTTCACCACTCTAGATTTTAAATGCATAAAATCAAGTGAAATCATAAAGTAGAACTTTTTAACAAAAAAGGACCGTCGCGGAAAAAAACTGGAACCCAATAACTCCATATAATGACAAATTATGCAAACAATCCTAAACTAAAAATGTCACAATTGCACTAATAGGTGGATTAGGAACATTTCAATATTTAATTTTTATGTCAAAGAAACTTCCACAGAAAATAACCAACAAAATAACGCAAAAATCAAAGAAATTCGTCATGTCGTTCTTGAGTTATGCGATGACACACGGAAACCATTTCATTTTTATATTATTGTACATTAATTTGCACTAAATCGTTTTTGATATTAACACTTGTTAAAAAACCTTTATTGTACATTAGAAGGATTCAAAATAATTATTTTGGATCATATTTTTTTTCAAGAAATTTTTGTGCGCTGAATTCCTTTATTGGTTTTCAACATATTAGAAATTAACTGTACTACTTAATAGGGTGGCTGAAAAGTAAGTATTTTGTCATAGATAACGATTTTTTTCAATAGTAATTATGGTAAGTTGAATTCATTTTTCACATTGAAACGAATTTTACGGATCAAATAAGATATTTTTGACTAATTGAATTCATTATTGGGTTACTTCAAACGAAAGCTACATTTTCTTTAATTTTTAAAACAGTGGAATGTTTAATTGCATTCTCAAATCAACTGGATGGTTAAGGATTTTTTTTCGCAGGTGTGTTTTCAAGTAACTTATCTAACATTAGAATTAAATCACCCTTTTTTCGCTATATGGTTTATTTGAAAATGGTCTTATTTTATTTGGGTAATATCACTTATTTTTGGTGATTTTACGATGTAATTTAATCACATGGATAATTTTGGTGATGCGATGTATGAAATCAACCGTTTCTTCGAAAAACGAAAATAAACAGATTTAATTCCTATGATCAAATGATGCAAGAAACACTTGAGTTATAAAAAGCTTTCAAAAGTTCAGTTTACGTTCAAATCACCTAAAATCTCGCAAAAATATCTCTGATAGCTCAGCTGATACGAGAAAAACACTAACGAGAATATCGCGTAATCTTCATATATGGACTTAAGTCCGGGCTCGTCCTACTGTGCTCCGGGAAAGGTGAATATCAAAAAGTTGTCGGATCTGAAGCCCATTTTCTGATATGTTCAAGTTCTTAATTGTGCAAAACAGGTATTCTTGAGAATAATTTGGGGATTTTTGATTGAATTGGCCACAATTTCAGAGCATTTCAGAAATCTGGTTTCATCTGAGTGCAGGACACTTCTCAAATGATTCTGACACCCAACCTTGAGGCATGCCAAATTTTCTTATTTTGCAAAATAAGATCACTAGTTTATTTTTTGACGTTTTTAATCGAGTTAATTTTCTCATATTCAACACGTTCTCGACTGACAGTTTTTAAAAGTGCATTTTTTGTTAGCCGATATAATGTCAGGTGCATTGTCGCCGTGAAAATAGTTCTCCGCAAATTTCCATACATAAACAGGTTCCGTCATGATATCAAAACGTTTTAAAACTTATTTAATAGGGTTAAAAAATAATAGGATTTGTCAGTCTTGATAACTAACAAGTTGTTTTAACTATATTGGCCACTTACGACGATTCTTAATTTTATATAACCAAGAACTGAACAATGTTCAAAGATCTAAATTGTATTTTTGTTGCCAAATGTCTTTAAAATGTATGAAACGTCAAGATTTGAAGTATTCTCGAAAACAAAATTTAAGATGGAGTTTGACTTTTTTGGATTTGGCACATTTTTTGTCTTTGCCATATAGAAAGGTTGGGAATCTGAAAATCATTAACCTAATCCCATTTTTTTACTTAAATAGGTTTTCAGAATTCCAACTGGAGCGTATCTAGGGGTGTTCGACGAGGAGCTAGCCCTCCCAAAACACACATATATCACACCACACTTCCCCCTTTTCGCAAACCTCTCTCAGATCAATCTCCGCCATCACACTCCTCTCTGACCATCACCCCATTCCACCTTCCTTAGACTCAAGGTGTACTAAGACTGTAATAGATATTACTAAAATTATCTTAAACGTAACCACACGTGGAATCATAGCTTGAATGAATGAGAAACGCACAATTGCATCGCTTGGTGGATTAAAACAGAATTTCTTTACTGTTTTCCAATGGCAACTAGGAGAAAAAAGTAAAAAAAATATGGATGGGTAATGTCTGTAACATAATCGGAGTGTCGTGAATACACTTCGGACATGGCTTTTCAAATATAATGACATTCAACGGAATCATTAGATTTGAAGTAACATATTTGAATGAAAAATTTTCGAATTTTTCTTTATAATAATTATGATGGTTCGGAAAAGGACTTTTGATGTTTGTGCTGGACTCAACGATCCTTGGATGCTGCTGACTTTTGTAAGCATAACATGAGTCGTGTAGGTGTAGGTCGTTAACTTCGTTAAAAGCTTCATTCTTTTCGGTCTTCTTTGGTGGCAGAACGGCATGGACATTGAGCAATACAACATTCTGGCCAATGGTCACGCTGGAGAGCAATTTGTTCAGTACTTCGTCATTTTGAATGGCCAGCTGCAGCTGACGGGTATAATCCTGTTTTTTTTTGTTTCCACGGGTTGCGTTTCCTGCCAGCTCCAATATTTCGGCGGCTAGATATTACACCACCAACTAGCAGGATGCTGTGGCACCGACACGCTCGGCGTAATAACCCTTTCTCAGCATACGGTAGATTCGGCCGACAGAAAACTGGAGCCCGGCACGAGACGAGAGAGATTGGTTTTCCCTTCAACTTTCCTTCTTTACCGCATCCAGACAAAGCGAGTGTATTTGTGGTGTAGCCAGCAGGAATGTAACACACAAATTATGCCGTACTCGCATTCGTCCCTCGGTTTTGTACTCGGTTTAGTTTACATTCGAGGCCAAATGGGCTGGCCATCAAATGAAATCAGTTTACTTCCATCGTCAAGGAGGTGAGCTTCGGACAAAAACTGTTCAAGATTTGCTGTTCGGTGCATGTAATTAGCAGGAAACAATCAGGAATGAGTTTCAGTTAGATGATTTACAATCGGTTTTTTTCCGGTGTGTATGCTAATTTTGGCCCGTTGGATATAAAAATAATAGCTGGTGAAGGAAACGATTTTCGAATTTAATTCTTAGCTTGCTTGCTAGCGGTGATAATGCCTAATTTGTTTTTCAAAGAAAATGTTCTCTGGGTAGTAAATTTTTGTTCCAATTGACCCCCGTTACTAGCACTGTACAAACTAATTATTACAGTCAATATTGGTCGCTTGGTGCATGAAATTAGCGGTAACCAATCACAAATCGGTTTCGGTCGGATGTTTTAAATCCAAAAAATGAAAATAATTACTTCTGCTAGTATTAAGTAACGACACAAACTGATTCATCTACCAACTGTGTACAGCAGAGTGAGACAAAAATTAGATTCTTGCTCCGAGAAACTTTTTGGGTTCCTGGTACTGATCGAGCAAAGAAATTACGGTTATATAGGTCCCAAAACCTAGAACAACTGTGAAAATTCTTTGCTCGATCAGTGAAGCAATATTTTTTCGCCCACTATTTAAAGCTTACATGGGATTTCGTAAGGGGAGAAGTTGCTTTCACAGAATAGTTCCTCTAGAAGTCGCTCATGTCCTCCTACAAATAAATCGTTATATGGTTTCTATTCAAAATTTCGTCTCAAATACCACGAAATGATCTAATACTTGTGGAAAAAGTTATTAGGCGGACACCAATTGATGATCCGACAATTGATAAAATATTTATTTTTTCTAGCACCTTGCATTTGGTTGTCCAATTAGATGCAATTTTGTTTTAACTTTCTCTTATCGTATCTTAATCTGTTTGGTCACTTCCCAAGAGTTTTGGAGCATAAATTGAGGCTTCTTTTCTTAACAATTAGAGAAATATGAAAATTTTGTATACAATTCGACCGTCAGCAAAAGTGATGCTATGAAAATTGAAAGTTTTATCGATTTTCAGTGCATCAGTCGGTTTTTGGTTAATAACTTGTTCGACAATCGTCAAATCGCCTTGCGATCTTCGATACTTTGCTTCCTTGATAAATTTCTTATAAAAATCAAACATCGTTTTATTTTTAGAAGGCACTGGCCGACTCTTGAATGAATTATTTTTTAAAGGTCGCTTTTCCATGCGAAATCTCATACAAACTTCAAACCATGGGCGCAAAAATATAGTTTCTCCGATCGAGCATAGAATTTTCACAGTTATTCGAGGCTCAAAAGGAACTCAGAAAGCTGCTCGGAGCAAAATTTTATTTTTCTTATGGCCGTGTCGCACTCTAGTGTACATCTCACAAATATTTTCTTCTTGGTATTGTATAGCCCATTGAGGAGACGCCCTGGCGGCTCTGATCGAGATGAGTTGAAACTTTTCACCATCTCCGAGTAGATTTGGAAAGATTTTTCGAAACAGTTTTTCGTTACTAATGCATGTCATACATACTCCAAAATTTAATGCAACATTGCTGAAATTATTTTCGACAAAAAGGCGAAGAAATTGATAAATCTATGTAGTACAGCAAAAGTTAAAAGCATTCTAAACCTTACACGACATTCCTTCCGAAATTTTGAAAAGGTGCCGCGGGGAGGTGCATCTATTTATTTTATTCTACACAATTAGTGTTGCTTATACTTATTGTAGTACACATCGCATACAAAATTTTAATATTGATTTCTCTTTAAAGTTAAACGCGTTGATGGAGTATCATATCGTAAATTTTTCCAACCATTGCATTGTACATTATGCCAATCGTCTAGTATGCACCTCCATCATTTCTGACACACATATACCTAACGTATTTATGCTTAATGTCGCGCGCCCAACCAAGCGACAGTAGTTTTATTTTATCTTGTATTTAAAAACATTATTTTACCAAACCAATCTGAATGATACGCTCCCAGTAGAGTGTACCAAAGTCTTCGGAAAAGCTTTTAATCGAAACGATGCATTTTTCCCGATCTTTTATACCTGCAACAGTCAAAATACTCACTGCATGTCAAATCCCTACGACAATGACCAAACCCAAAGTAATGCGAAACAGGACACGGTACACAACTGTCGTGATTTTTATCTCCTCCTCGACATCAAAATCAATTACTTATAATATCATCCTCTCGAAAAAGGGCGACACGATGATGATCGTGATATCATATCCTATAGGTATACCGTAGCATAGAAGCAGCTCAAAGCACGCACGCAAAAGAACGACAGATTGGCGGAAGTAAAAAGTGAAACACGAAAACATCACAAGGGTGTGTTGATATCCTTTTATCCCACCATCAAAGGCGATGATATACAAATTAATACCTTGTTTATCGCATCTGATTCATCTTAATTCACGCCGTGTGTGCATATACGGTGGATCGACTTTCGTTATCTTGATGCTCGGAACAGTATGTTCTACGTTGAATAAAGCGTTAGATGTGCTTTGCAGATTTTACTTTGATTATTCAGCAGTTTGTTGAAAGCAAATTGGCAGTATCTTCATCACCTCCGTGTGTTAGTTTCGAATCATGGAGTCTGAAGAGACAAATCTAGAA
Source organism: Topomyia yanbarensis (assembly GCF_030247195.1). Classification (NCBI taxonomy): domain Eukaryota; kingdom Metazoa; phylum Arthropoda; class Insecta; order Diptera; family Culicidae; genus Topomyia; species Topomyia yanbarensis. Next base: position 175,481,440 of record NC_080671.1, on the reverse strand, counting down.
TGCTTGTCAAAACAAATAAAGCTAAATAAGATGAATAAATTTTTGCTCTCACTCCATTTCACGGCTTTGGGTCACAAAACTATTTGTAATATTCGAAAAGGACGTCAGTGACGGTAACCCGAGAAAATTCTCATAGGTTCAATACAACCTAATAAAAATGAAATATGGTCCGCGCTAAATTTCACAATCATTAAAACACCAGAAAAGGTCCCAAAAATTCATAAATACACCAGAATATGATTTTAATATGGGATCAGTTTTTTCTTGTTAGGGGAAACTTTGGCACTACGACCACTATCTTTTGTGGGTGCCCCTGTTTGTTACAAATCGCCCAATGTAGGTGGAAGCGAGTTGTATGGTTGTTCCTTCGTGTACAATAGATTTACCGCAACCGAGCAGTAATGTTTTTTCTCAATTAGCGACTGAAGCACAACTTTTCTGTGTATCCGATATGTTCCTTATATATCACAATTGTTATTAATAATATTTCTAAACTCTTCTGCTTGTGCTTCGAAACATTACTGAAACTAATATTTCACGATCTTTTTTTGTTCAACGATATTGCAATGCTCTGGATATTGGAATTAGTCGTTTTCGTGTTTCCCACACTCGAACTACACTTCGCATCGGATATCTCAGGCCTCGGTCTTCGCCGGGCCTAAAGCAGACTTTTCTGCGCATCTCCGAAAGAGACCCGGAGATCTTGATCTCCCAAAAACAAAACATCTGTCGCATACAAGAGTTTATCCGCCTTAGAGTTGATTTCAAGTTTTAAATCATTAAATTCAATTGAATCTTGTATTAAGAAAATAATTATACATTTAACCCATTATAAGGCGGTGGCAACTATATTGCCACCTTTTCGTTTCGTTCATAACGCAGGAATATGAAGTAAGACGTGTTTTAATCTCATGATATCTACTTGTTAGGAGTCTGGCATCTTTTCTTATTGCTTTTTATTGAGATATAGGGAAAAACTTCAGATTGGTGAAGAGTTTTGTGAAAAAATTCAGCGATTTCCTTTTGGACAATAAATTTAATTCGATTCTGAAAAAAATACTTGAGACCCTATAAGTTTGTGATGCAAATTTGTAAAAACAACTATTTTTAATTCGAAAACTTGGTTTTTGAGTGGAAAAAATTACAAAGAAAAAAATAAGTTCATGTTCTTAGGTATGAAAGGGACCCCGTTGCACTATGGTCCCAAAGCTGTATTTAGGAAGACAAAACTGTTTGCGCCTAAACCGTTGGTTTTAGATATATATTATCTTCGGCAAACTTTCTTAGAACTTTCTTACCGATTTTTTTTATATTAGTTGAATTAGGGTGGTCCTTGTGGTTAGGGTGTTCAAAGTATCAACTTCTTAGATATGTAAAATTCAGCTACATAATGTTCTACAAAGTTATAAATCAATCAAATTGAAGCAACTTTTCTGAAGAAACTATGTGGCTATCTCTAATGGTTCATGTGCTATGATTTTTGCAATATTTAAGGTGGGGAGGCTCTTTAAAAATTGGTTTTCTATTAATATATTTTTATGTGTTAATTTCTCGCTAATACTTTGTTCTATAGGTTTTTAGAACTTTTGTAAATACACATTTTTGCCGAAGCAATAAAGTTTCTATCTATTTTGTTTGTATAGTTACAGGCGATTTTCAAAACAAAAATGGTTTTTTCAAAGCTATGTATCTTCCAGCATTGCAAATGTATTTTCAATCTTTTAATTTCATTTGAAAGATCGAAACTTTTGTAGTTTTTGGTGAAAAAACTGCGAGAGCGTTATTTCTGTAAAATAATTTTTTGAAAATGGTTTTCAACAAAAATCGTTCATAACTTTTCAAATAGACGAAATAATAACTTTGTTACTTCAGCAAAAATCTTCGCCATGTAAAGTTCCAAAAGTGCTGCAAACAAAGTATTTACGATAAATCAATATATGAAGTGACAAATAAAAAATAGGGATTTTAAGAGGTCACGTTTTCATCGCTCAATCTCTTATGGTAAAATCAACTGAGAAATAGTCATTGAGTGTGATAATACCGAATGGCATGGCAATTCTATTGGATTTGTAAACGTTTTTGAAAGAACAATCTACCGTACATCTAAATAGTACAGTGGATTTACAGTAGAGCTGCAAACTATCGTTAATTCTAAATCGACCAACAAAAGTTATCTATGCTCACTTAAGTAAATCCATTTTGGTTTGGACTAGTGCTCAAAACGAGTGTTAGAAAGAAAATGTTTTAGTTCACGTCTTGTTATCTTAAAATAAAATCTTGAAACGAGTTTGTTATTCATATCAGCGGAAATTATTGTATGCTTTTCCAACATTTATGCAATGTTTGAAAGTATAAATTAATTATCGACTATAATGACGGCTGTGGGTAAGTTAAGGAAAGATTCTCAATTTTTTGTTACTTCAAAATAAATAAAAGTAAGAGGTCTGAAAATCGCTAACCTTGAACTGGTAAAATAACTCATAAAGCATAATTCCGTAGCATCTATATAATGCATGATGACGGTACTTGCTTTATTGGCCCCGTAATAGATAACTTTTATTTAGAGTTTACTATAGTACGCTATTAACACTATTGTGAATTCACGCTAACATGTAGTTGTACGGTAAATTGTTGTGTTTTCAAACAGTGTCACATATTCAATAGATTTTCATTATAACACACATTGACTATTTCTTAGTTGATTTTACCATAAGAGATTGAGCGATGAAAACGTGACCTCTTAAAATCACTATTTTTCATTTGTCACTTCATACATTGATTTATCGTAAATACTTTGTTTGCAGCACTTTTAGAACTTTACATGGCGAAGATTTTTGCTGAAGTAACAAAGTTATTATCTCGTCTATTTGAAAAGTTATGAACGATTTTTGTTGAAAAATACACCATTTTCAAAAATTAATTATTTATTTTACAGAAATAACGCTCTCGCAGTTTTTTCACCAAAACCTTCAAAAGTTTCAATCATTCAAATGAAACTAAAAGATTGAAAATACATTTGCAATGTTGGAAGATATATAGCTTTGAAAAAAACCATTTTTGCTTTAAAAATCGCCTGTAACTATGCAAACAAAAGAGATAGAAACTTCATTGCTTCGGTAAAAATGTGTATTTACAAATGTTCTCAAAACCTCTAGAACAAAGTATTAGCGAGAAATTAACACATAAAAAGATATTAATAGAAAACCAATTTTTAAAGAGCCACCCCACCTTAAATATTGCAAAAATCATAGCACATGAACCAATAGTGATAGCCACATAGTTTCTTCAGAAAAATTGCTTCAATTTGATTGATTCATAACTTTGTAGAACATTATGTAGATGAATTTTACATATCTAAGAAATTGATACTTTGAACACCCTAACCACAAGGACCACCCTAATTCAACTAATATAAAAAAATCGGCAAGAAAGTACTAACAAAGTTTGCCTAAGATACTATATATCTAAAACCAACGGCTTAGGCGCAAACAGTTTTGTCTTCCTAAATACAGCTTTGGGACCATAGTGCGTTGGCTTCGTACCGCTCCAGGACAACATTTGAATAGTGGCACGAAGCTAGATCCGGCCAGAAGATAATAGGGCCGTGGTGTTGTTTCAACAGATGAAGAAGACGCTTCTGTAGACACTCCTTGAGGTAGATCTCCCTGTTTGCAACTCCGATAGCCACGAAAGGTTTACTCCGTTTGCCACATGATCAAATCGGTGTATTTATTAGCAAACTTTAAAAGAGTCTACTTCCTTACTTCCTCCGGAACACGGCTTAACGTAAGTCTCATCATCCATGATGAGACAATGAGAATTTCTCAGTATCTGGGTGGACAGTTTCCGGGCCCGTAACTTTCCTACCGTATTTTACCGTTCGGCACGATTTGGAGCCTTCCTTCTGGTCCTTGGCTCCCTGAACGAAAGACTTAGACAGATTAAACTTTTTAGCCACATCTCTGGCCGAATCAAGGGGCTTCCGCTTAAACGCTTTCACGACACGCTTGTGATCGTGATCTCTAATAGAACATCTATTCTGACCGCATTTCTCCTTCCCTTCGATGCTCAGAGTTGGCTAGTAACGTTTAATCACACGTCTCACCGTTAACTGCACGATTTCGAGTTATTTTCCGTTAACCCGATGAGAATGTTGACCATTTTCCAGGTGCTTGCGCAAAATCAATTTGCGACGTTGCTTTTCAGGTGACGCCATTTTTCCAATTTTCGAAAAACTGACTGCTTTAAAAAAACAATGTGGGCAATACTCTCTAACCCAAATTTTCAAGAGAAAATACCTAATGGGTCATTTTCCACAGCGTTTTTTCCGTGATGCAATTTGATGACACCCTTTAAATGTAGAAAAAATATATCCCGTAATAAACTGACTACAAGTTTACTTTATTTTCAAATGTATTTGTCCAAATTTTGTCGTGAACAATTATTGCTAGCTTTAAATGGCTTGCTTAGGTGGCTTCAGGAAACTTTTATGAAAATTGACAACGCAGTAAAGTCGGTTAACACCTTAACTTTTATTAAGGAAGTGCTTCAATTTTTGGAAGCCTATTTTCGCTTTGGGGAGATATTTAGCAAGAATATTAAAAATAAATTCACACCGGCTAAATCATTCACAGGTCTAGGTACAAAGGCTTCATCTCTCCTCCAACACTGGTCGATAGCAGCAAAGCTGAGTCTGGGAAGGGAGGCGATGTGTCATCAACAATTTACCCAACGTTGGAAATTTACTCTTAAATTTGAAACAGCATTATGCTTTTAGACGAGAAGAAGTGTTTGTATGAACAAGCGCGGTACAACGGCAACCACCACTGACTGTGCAAAGCGCTGTAAAACAATAAGCAATCATAGCGGGCGAGGGTGGAACTTCCCAATCGATACAATCAACCAGCGAACGAACGGTTGAAAACGAATTGACGAGGAGGGTTGCGTGATACTTTTGTGACGCGTCAGATTCTGATGTTATGATAGCTACTCCAGATGGGAGTGGTGCGAGTGACGTCGAACCCTAAATACGTAGGTACGTTCAAGCGAATGATTCGAACGAGCATGATTAGTGAAATATTCATGACATATGCAAGCGAAAGTGAAGAATAAAGATGAACTAGAACAGATCGCGTCAATTGAGCCGAAGTGATCTGATATGCTTTCAACTTGCAGTGTCATGATGACCGAGAACGTGGATATGGCACTAGTGCAGCTAACGCATATTTGAATGCTAATAAGCAAACACCAAAGATCATTGAGTACATCTTTGTAATATCATAGCTTATTCTGTCACTATCCAGTCGATAGAACAATAGATAAATACAGTGGCGGATCCAGGGGGAGGGTCCTGGGAATCCGGACCCCCCCCCCCCGAAAATTTTTAACTTCTTGAGAAATTTTAAAATAGTTTCTATTTCAAATTCGTTCTAATTCCAAAATCATTCCAAACCATATTCAACCACCGAAACTGATTTTAATTAAATGAGGGTATTACATATTACGTATTGTACAACGAACATTTCAAATTCGAAATTTCGGACCCCTCCGAATTTTTTTTTCTGGATCCGCTCCTGGATAAATAAGACGCAAGACTCCCGATGGACGACTGTCCGGAGTTCAAGTTGCTCGATAAAAATTTTCGGAAATTGATCGCGAACGAATTTCGTGGATATTGTTTAAATCGTACCAAGAAATACCTCCTGATCTCTTTACTCTCCTACTAATACGATTCCTCTCCCGTGATACTTGTGGTAGTCTCATAATCTTTGAACAGTGAGTGTCGAACTAACATAGGGGAACATGGGGAGACTTGACCAGGTTTTCAGCTAAAACTGCATACATCTCTAAAAAGGCCTTCAATCCCTCAAAAGTCATTGAGATATAATGTGCAAAGTTATTGTGCGTCTTCATGATTTCTTGCAGAATTTTTTATTTAATTTTCGAAAAATTACAAAAGCTTTTCGTTTTTTTGGTCAAGTCTCCCCACTGCGAGGAGACTTGACCAAGGCGTGGGGAGACTTGACCAAAAGAATTTTGAAAAATCATGGCATAAAATAATGACATAAAACATACTGTAATTATTTTTTTCCATATTATCGAGATCTTTGGGTAGCAGCAAAAAATATAAAAGGGTTGCATTTAATAAATTTCGATTCTTTTAATGCATTTATTTTTAAGGATTAACTGTACTGCTTGCATTGCATGTTCACACATCACGAAATCAGTCGTACTATTGCTAACTTTGTTTACTCATACTAAATTATAAAGATTTATGTTCGAGGTGGGATTTTTTATGGCGTGATTAACATTAACAGTAGATACCAAAGCATAATAAATATCAGGAATTTTGTATCATTCTTCAGCTAATTGCCACTTGGTCAAGTCTCCCCATAAAATCTTGGTCAAGTCTCCCCAGCATTAGTTAATGCGTTCAATGTCATTCAAATCCTACTAGAAACTATTCCAATGTTCCAATTTATGTAAAATCATTTCACTGCCTCACAAAGATTAAGATGGTATATTAGTACATAGTAATGATTAGTCGAGTAGGTATGTCCATACAAAGTTTAATAAAAATTACATCATTTAATGCAAATTTATTAATCAGGTAGGGTGATGAGCCTATTTGCGCCATGTTTCTATTATCACCCTACCCATTTGAAGCCGTTGGTTAGAGCAGTGTCTGCCATCTTTGTCCAACGCATTGAGTCAAATGGTAGCGCAACAATAGGGGCACTCGATTCGTGTTTTCGTTGCGCTCAAACACGAGAATTTCACTGTTTTCAACGCATTTGTGTTATTATATTGGTTCTTAACAACGAAGCAAAGCGGTTGATGTCAATTTTTACGCATTCCATTGATTGTAAGGCAAGAAATTACCGAATTAGTGAGGCACCTTGCTTAGTATGGTGAAAATAGGCTCATCACCCTAACATTTTCTGTAAGGAAAGGATTTTTCATTCCAAAACTTTAAAATTACCTTAAGGGATCGAAACAAGTATAAAAATATTTCTGAAAAAAAATTAAGAATCGAATAGAAGACACTATAGCCAAAAATAGAATTTTGCACTTGGTCAAGTCTCCCCATGTTCCCCTACTTTTCCTTCCCCTGTAGATTAGCACTGGTCGGGACCGTCATCGCTATTGACAGTATCCTAAAAAAGATTGAGCCAGTGAAATAGGTAAGGTGAGAATAATTTGCTCCTCAAGCATTATGTTTTGATTCATTTTGCATTTTCACTCATTCGGTCAATCACGAAGTGCACCTACCGGCAGTCAAGATAAGCTAAGCTAGATGCATATAAACAACATTTTGTTCTTAACATCTCAAATGATGTGCTAGGTCATTCTGTCACAACCATAACCATATATGTATGACTAGTGACAGTAAACATCCCGACATGATTTCCATGCATTTGATTACATATGTCTGACAGGGTGCGATATATTGTTTCGGGTGCGTGCTGCACGCAATGGCTCCGCTCGGTCATTTCCGTTGACTTCCCGAAAAGTCAAACTCTATTTGCAACGGTAACAGTCGCATGATGACGATGAGCGCTGGTCACGCAAAAGGTATTGGACTGCTCGGCGGACCATCGACAACGGTTAGTACATAACGAGGAAAAGAAGATTGGGGAATAGATTTCTAATTGATAGGAATCCTTCCGGAAAAATGTATGTGGGGAAAACGTAGAAGAAAAGAATAAGAGTGAGCAATGTAGGGACGTTCAAGAGTTTTATGTTATAACGAAGACAACATATCCAAATGGCGCAGTAGACAATACAGAGACAGAAAGAGCAGAACGGATGTTTTGGACAGCATTATGTATGCTTTTGTACGTATCGACACAATATGCTAAATACATACAGATACCTTTTCATCACAGATATTGCTGAATCAATTTAAATAACACTTTACTTTGTTTATTCAATTTTCTCGAAATTGTATAACATATTTACGATAAAACAATATTTAATCGAATATAAAACACTATAGGTCAGTTAGATTCAGCGCATGCCATTTTAAAGGTCGGAAAGCTTTCGTCTCATAGGAATTGGACAAAAACGGGGAACACTAAACGCTGCCTTTTCTTACGACAAGGGGCCGTTTATAAACCACGTAGTCTCAAAAAGGGGACGGGGGGGTCTAGCAAAAGTCTACGGTTGTCTACGAGGGGGGAGGGGGGGGGGGTGTTTGAAAAAGTCTACGCAGACTTTTATTTTTTTTTGTTATTCACGTATTACTAATTATAAATGGGATTTAAAGAGAGTTGTATTCAAAATATCGGTCTATTCAGCTAGCTGTATTTATGCAGACACTTCAAAGCTAGTACACTAGTGAGGTAGGTAACTAATCGTTAAGTGACCACTCAACCCAGAACCCACTATTTTTTTGGACAACCTCACACGTTGTTGTTTCTTGCGTATATTTCAGTGTTTCAAAAATCACTCCAATCAGCAGGCGTTGATAAAACCATAGTTTGACAAATCATTAAAATCCATGATTTCATCACTCATAGTTTTTTGGCTCCTGAGGAGTGAAAACCGCCAAGGAGTGAAAACAGGTTACTAGATTATAATTGCAGCATACAGTTTAAAAGCCCGAGCTCAATTTAGATTTTTAATTTTCATTTTATCAAGCACAAAAGCAAAACAGATCCTTGGTTCAGTTCATGGCGAAACCTTCTTTTCGAGAAACCTCGAAGGCCAGCATTCAATGGTTAGCGTACTAGGCTAGGCTTAGGCCATTGCAGTAACAAATAGTACACCTGTTTTGCATCCTTCCACTATGCATTTGAACTTTTGGATTTCATCACTTCAGCAGACACTGTTTGGGACGGAGTGTGCTCCAAAACAATCATCGGTTCTTATTTTTTCAAAGAGGGAGAGACCATCGACAACGCACGCTACTGTTGGATTTAAGCGCACTTTGTCTGTCCAGAAATGCATAAAGGTCTGAAAAACTTTTATTTTCAACAAGATAGGGCACCTTACCACACCGCAATCAAGTTCTTACAGAGCGAATTCCCAGGACGCGTTGTCTCAAAAAATGGTGATTTTGGAATGCCCTCCTCGTTCTCCGGATTTAACGGCGCCAGACTTTTTCTGTGGGGTTATTTGAAAGTAAAGTGTATTCTAGCTAACCTAAGCATCTTGACGAATTCAAAGCTAATATACGAGCTGAAATTGCGGCGATTAAGCCCGAAACGCTGTCCAATGTCATGCAAAATGCCCGCAAAAGAGCTGCTTTTTGTGTATCAAATGGGGGTGGTCATTTAATCGACGTTGTATTCTAAACCTGGTTTATAGTAAATGGGATAAAATATCCTAAAAAAACTTGTTTACTTGTGAAAACGGGTAAAAATGGCGGAGTTTTCGATCGCCCAAAATTCCTCTCGACGGAAGATTTTGACTGTGAAATCATCTGAGACACCACTAGTTAGCATACATGCATGGATCATTATATGCATGAACCATAAAAAGTTAAAAAATGGTCAAAGTTAAGCATTAAAACAACCACCATTGTAACAACAAAACACCCGATTTTTGACAATAAGTGGATTATTTTTTTTTTATTTATTGATTTCGGTGGTTAAAACAGTAGTGTAGTTAAACTACTACAACAAAGTGTTTACTCGAGTTAATCAGTTTCTCTTGGAATCATTTACACTGACTTCCAAATCTTTAAACACCCGTTAAATTTTACGTTTTGACCCTATGCAACTCCGTGCAAACCAGTTCTACTATAATTATCTATTCGTAGTTAAGCTTTGATACTTTGCGATAACAGTCTCAGGTGATATGGCTATTAATAACATTAGAAAAATAAACATGTTTGGGAACGTTTAAATAGCTTCGTTCCTAATCATATAAGGCAATTTAGATTATCTTATTATCTTAGAAATATTGAAATTTGTTCACGAAAAGTGAAATTTGTGTGCATGTTTGGTTTATCATTTTAGTCTAGATGATAGTACACATCGACAGTATTATTTTGTAATTGTTTCTTATAATTTAACAATTTTGATTGCACGAGTAAGGCTCAAAAAGTGTCTAGCAATTCTGCATTGTTGGTGTAGGTTGCACTTCGGCCAAAATTTGAACTAGTTATAGCAATATTTCTTTTTACATATACTTGAGTGACTAACCTTGAAAAGAAGTATTCTGCTACCAGCAGCGGATCCAAATTTCGGGAGGGGTCTGAATTTTCGGTTTTATAAAAAACATTGTACAATTTGTTATGCGTAATAACCATATTTAATTAATATAAATTTTGTTAGTGAAATTTGGGATTATTTTCAGTTTAAAACTAATATAAACTTGAAGCTAATTTAAAACTTCTCAACAAGTAAAAACATTTCGGAGGGGGTCCGAACCCCCAAGACCCTCCCCTTGGATCCGCCACTGTCCGCTACACAAACGTTGGAAAGTACCTTGAATTGGTATTAATTGATTTATTCAGTCATAGACAAAAAAACAATGTGAAAAACCTTTCTTTAATATTTTAAAAGCTTGAAAAAAATCTGAACACTATTTTTTATTTGAACATTATAACATGCTTCTTGCTAATTTCTATTTCCCGCGAATAAAAAAAATTAAAGGTCTACGTAGACTTTTGGCTTGGGGGGGGGGGGGGGGGTGATGGGTTGGTAAAAGTCTACTAAGGTCTATTAGGGGGTGGGGGGTTAAAAATTCTTAAAATTCGGTCTACGTGGTTTATGAACGGTCCCCAAGGTCGTCTTCAATGAGCAAAGCTTGTCGCGGCGCCTCATCGACTGTTTGCAGCGACGCGTCAACTGTCATGCGGTCGCAGAAGAATAGCAACTGTCACATGAACGTCAGTGATTGAAATGCAATTAAAGCTCCTGTTTCTCGATTATTTTCAATATTAAAACTATCTTTCATGCAACAATTAAAACCTCAATTCGTGGAAAAATTAATATAAATTAAAATTTATATACTGTAAGTATCTATAATACAATGAAAACAACACGATTTACTAAGTAATTTGTTGACATAAGAATGTTCATTAAGCACATGGTATCAGGAGCGACCCACTTCCTCATGGTCGTTTGTGCACCAATAAATGTAAGTGTGTCACTATGTTTTCCTAACATTTATTATAATAAAATTATTTACAGCTTGTAGCTTACGATTATTGACACTGTCTGCTTTCTCGATTTGGACTGCCACACGAAAATTACCGCAACAGCCTTTTTTATTATAGAAATTTTAACCTTTTTCATCTCTTCTTCGAGTTGGAACTATCACTATAGAAAAATCTCTAACCTTGTGTGCGGGGTGGGAACCGAACCCAGGTGAGCAGCGTACAAGGCAATCGATTTACCAACTACGCTATACCCGCCTCGAATTGTCTATTTTGATTATTGTTCGTTTTGGAAGATTTTCACTCGTGATGCTATCCACAAAACTCCACATAGAATTGTTCATAAGTTCTTCTATGAACTAGGCTAAATAACAAAATTAGTAAGAAGCACACTTGATATTGAATATACGTTTCGACTTCTTCTCATCAGAAAACGACACTAACTAAGTGACATGAATAGCGCCGGATGCAAGCCAATGCAGTATGCACTATGCTTTATTTCTCCTTAATGGAGAAATTTTTGGTAAAATCTCTCTTTTCTCCACTACCGAAATTGGTGTTTGAAACATTAATAACTAAATATTCAAATGCACACTCCAAAATTTAATTGTTGTATGAAAAATGTTTTAAATAGTTAATCCAATAAAAAAATCATTTATAAGTTCCAAAAAGGTCTATTTGTTTACTTCTTTTTAATATTTTTCATTAAATAAACAATATGATTAAGTTTTGATATAATTCATCCGAAAGCTGGGAAAAAGTGTTGTATCTTCTTGAGTTATTGAAGCGATTGAAAAAAGTACTGTTTTAGAAACGTTGAAATTCAAAACAAATATTTCGAGAATTACGCCTACTATCGAAAAATGTCGAATATTATTTACATTTGATCCCCGGGGTAACTTTGGTGACATGAAATTAACTGTACGATAAGACGTTTCTATCTAACAAAATCATCGAATCAAAAACCATGTCACTTCTAAACATGTTCAGCAATGAGTCCGCTGATCAAAGTTACCCCGACAGTAAAGAATGAAATTTTACAATAAAATTAATTTATTTCTATAATAAAAGACGAAATAAATCACTCAAGAATTGAAACGTTTTTAATCTGTAATTATTTAAAAAATAACAAAAATACAACTACTTGATTTATAGAAAGTTATTGAAAAAACTTTTTAAAAGATAATCAAAAGTTTACCGTTACACGATAAACCAAAAAAAAAATCGTATAAAAAAATGGAGCGGTAAATTTTGCGTGGAAAGCAAGGATACCAAGCGTGTTTCCAGAAGATCTGTAATATTTGTTGAAAATGTCTGGAATTGTCTGGATGGCCAATTTTTTGAGGAAGTTCCATCTATGAGCTTTTTGGGTTGTCAAACAAATATGTCTCGACTTACTGAAAATTCTGTACTTGCGCCCATTCGGAATGCATATGCTTAATTTTCAGTACAGAGAATCCGTGAAATAGATTAAATTTGAATTTCTAAAGTTTCAGCATTTTGGATTGCAGGAACTTCCAGCTGATGAAAATTCAGAAGATTTTGTTGACTTTCAGTGAATAAACTTTGATATGTGGTGTTTCCAGCTATTGTCAAATACTGGTTTAAAAATAGTATTTTATTTTGTTATTTTTCATATTGCCTGGATAAGTCTGGACAAGATCTCTGAAATCTGGATCAGACAAAAATAAATCTGGATGTCTGGACGACGCCTAAAAATCTGGAAGATATCTCTGGTGGAAAGAACCATATATACCTTCAAAAATATGTCAAAAGTCAATCAAACAACTAAGCGGAAGCACAGTTATTTTCAAGAACGTCTGTCAGTAGACAGAACTAATCGAGATCAGTTACTGCTAGATAAAACCGACGATGTCAAAATAATGCACAGTTCTTCCTAACATATTTTCCTAAAAAAAATTAACCTCCAGGATACACACCCAAAACGGTTAAGGTTTTGTTCGTCCAGTTGCACTGTGCAGAGGGATAGTGATGGCCTCATATCAGTATTAAATGTACGCAAGATTTGTACACAGCATGCAAAAAAGTCACAGTCACAATTTCAGTATCTGTACAATATTCATAACAAAATCGTTGCCGGTTACGATTTTATTTGTATGGCTGGGGAGCGTCTGCTGTAAAGTGCTCAAACCGAAAGTAATTTTGATTTCCGATTTTGAAGGCATGTTGTCTTGCCTGGACCTTTTGTGTAATGTAAAGACTTATTTATACAATTATTATGCACGAAAAACTGTATTTTTCACTCACGCAGAGCCACACATACGAACATTCCAAACTAATGTAGAGATTTTTTTAAAATTCAGTTTTCCGTGGTACATCGAATGGCAACACGTGTTATGCACTCTCAAAAAAATCAAGTCAATCAGTTAAATAGTTTTTACGTTATTGTGTCCTTCAATTTGGAAAATGCGGTTTCGAGAAAGACGCTATTAAAGTTGCCGATAGACTGAAATCTGCGTGTGTTACAGCAAATACGCGCGAGAACTGCGTAGCTGTTGACTTTAGAACGTTGCACTGGGGTACAAATGTACCCCACACCATCTTTAGAACCGCGTGAAGACTAGAATTCTGTATTTACCGACCTGGTACCCTAACCTTAATTCAATTTAAAGTACATAGTAAGAATAGAAAAAGGTGGTAAATCCAGTTTGCTTTTGTCCTTCGTTAAAGCAGGAGTCAAAGTTGGCGTGGGGTACATTTGTACCCCAGTGTACTGTTACTGTTAGTGTTTCGTTCTGTCAGTGTAATGTGCCTCGTGACAATACCAGTTTAAATACTGGTTGTTTTACAACGGAAGTAACAATTAGTATTATGTAATCGTTTTTAATCATTTATTCAATTAATTTAATTTAATTTTGAAGCAGAAAAAAATCGTTCTCATTTACCCTGATTTTTACTTATTTATTTTCTAATTTTTAATAGTTTTTTAAAATAATGGCTTGCAAGTATAATTTACGCACAGAAGCCGCTGTAACAGCAGGATTGCGTGTTAGCAATGTATTACTGGTCAGAAATATTTTTTTTATTTCAAATTCCGCCCCATTTCTTGACCTTATCCAAAACCCAATTTTTCAACTCTCACTCTTCCAAATACGTGCACTTTTTCAAAAATATCGAAGTTCCATCATTAAGCGTTCCTAGACCATTCTTTCATCTTTTAGAATCGAAAATGGTTATCAAACGCGTGGGGGTACGTTTGTACTCCAGTACAACGTTCTAAGGTAAAAAATAAGTGTAACATTCTTGGGTTAATACAAATTAAGCTAGTAACCCGCCAGGGTAACAGTTTAGCACTGGGTGAAAATATACCCTTTTTTGTATATTCACTCCACAGAGTAGAGTGTATTTGTTTATACAATTGAGCGAATAGAAAAGAAGTCGATTATTCATTGTACGGTTCAGGTGCGGGCGTAGGGACTTCGCGATCGTGTGTATCATCGTGAAGGCTCGACAATTTGTACGTTAACGTGTTCGATCGCGTGTGGGTTTGTAAGTTGCGTTTACTAACGTGTATGTAACTTCGCGTGTATAAATTCGGTGAGTTATTTTGGAAAGTGTTAATGGTCGGAAATCTATCTTCCGCAATCTTGGACCAGAGCCTTTTTCCTTAGATTTTAGATTTCTTAGAACGATAGAAAGCGACGTACGTAGAATTTTTAAAATATTTGTTTTTCGCGAAATGTCACATTTTTACTTTTTTCAAATAAAGAAAGGCTATACAATCACTCCAAAAATCGATTTTCCAACCGGGGCCTGGAGGGCCGAGTGTTATATACCGTTCGATTCAGTTCGTCGAGATCGCAAAATGTCTGTGTGTATGTATGTGTGTGTCAAATAATATTACTCAATTTTCTCAGAGATGGCTGAACCGATTTGCACAAACACAGTTTCCAATGAATGGTAGAACTCTCCCATAAGACGCTATTGAATTTTTAGTTGATCCGACTTCCGGTTCCGGAGTTACGGGTTGAAGAGTGTGGTCACACAGCAAATTCCTGTATAAACTGGTAACCCTATGATGTCCGAATGATGTAATACATATTCAAATACGTTCAACATTGCTTAGATTTTCGGGTCTAGATCACTGATGATCAATTAAAGTAGTTTTGACTACATTGGTTGGCGGATCTTGAGACGGCGCCAGTGGTTGTGTGGTAAGCGTAACCGCTACTCATTCCAGTTGGCCTGGGTTGAATTCCAGCCGAGGTAGTTAAGATTTTTCTGAGGTGAAAAAATCTGTGGTCGCGTCTTCCTTCGGAAGGGAAGTAAAGCCGTTGGTCCCCGGTCCATGAAATCGGTGGATCGATATATCTAGTCCAGGGAGTGGAATCACCTCTCTTGCGTCGGTAAAGAAGAAGTAGGATCCAACTTCTATACTCTTACTAACAAAAACATCCTTCTCCTGTGATTACTGGTGGAGTGCGCAGTAGTATATACGGCCTCTAGCAAAAGCAAGTATCGGACTAACCATTCCTTTCCTTTCCTTCCGCGATCTACGTTCGGGCCTGGCCGGCGCTGGTATTGATCAAAAACACTTTAGGATTACCAGGAGTTGCACATTGAAAGATTTTTCGCTACTCCCAATCATAATGATCTACTGATTCCCTGTGCAACTTCAGCTAGTCCCGATCAATAACGGAGTAGCAGCCAGGGGTGGTCGCACAACCTCAAGCTCAAGCTCATTGGTCACCTATGACGGATCTTGATGCCCCCTGGGAACTCGCCGACTTCCCGAGCTAATGTCACACCTATTTTACAGCAAACCGATGTTTACGAACTTGATTTCATATGAAAGATATAATATTCCCATTAACTTCTATTGAATTTCATTCAGTTCTGACTGTTGGTTCCAGAGTTACAGGTTGGCTATTGCGGTCACATAGGAATTTCTCATGTAAACCGGTACAATCGTAATACCTCATTGGTTAAAAATATATTGGAATGAACATCAAATTACTTCGATTCACAGGCCTAGATCACTGATGGCGAATCAAAAATTATTAAAATGTATTGTCCACTATCGATAATTCCAGAAGTCCCGGGGCTCCGGGCGAATTCCAGATCTAAAGCCACTTCGGTGATGACTGAACCAAATTTCACTAACCTAGTCTCAAATGGAACGTAAAATATTCCATCTACAACTCCACCTCCTATCTCTCAACCTCACTCCTCTCTACACCCCCCTCCGCCCCCCCCCCCCCCCCAACCACTCATACCAATCCTGCATTCTCTTCATCCACCTCGTACACTAAAATAAGTTAGATGATTCCCGATGCATCCTCCCCCTCCCACTAATTATATCCCACCCCTTCTCCATCATGAAGTTAATATGAGGACAACATTGAACTCACGCTGATTAAGCTATATAAATATTATATTTTTATTTTTTTCAAGTGTGTCAGTATCGACATGTTGCTTATCAGGTTTGTGACAGTCGTACACTATCATATAATAGACATTTCCACAATGTTATATTGAACATAACCAGCCATTAAATCATAGTTTGGATAAATGAGAAAGGCACAATTGCACCACTAGGTGGATCAAAGCAGGTTTTTAATAGAAAAACGCTGAAAATATTATAAAAATCGACACAAAATTGCTCGATTTAAAAAAAAGATGGGTGGGTAATGTCTAGGACATAACCGGAGTGTCGTGACTACTCGTTTGACTTGTAATTCAAATCGAATGATACTCAATGAAATATGTGGGAATGTTTCAAGTTGTTCTTTATAATAATTATGGTGGTTCTGAAAAGAAGCTTTGTTGTTGGCATCTGCGTTGATAGGGGATGCGCTGCATTCTAAGCTCGTTGAGACATTCATTCATGAAATGAACAAATTTCATATTTTCTTGCTTTGAAATATCAATGTTAAAATCTCTCGAAACAACCATCGGAATCTTTTTTCTAACGTACAGAAATGAATCACGCTTAGCGAAAAACTATGGGCGGGAAATGTCCGGAACATAACCGCGATGATCATATTCTTAAAATTCTGCTTGTACGCATTAAGTTCGATTCACCGGGCTCAGCGAAATTTTCCTGGGGATCCCGTTCTGACTTTTTAGGAAGGATTTGCAAAAACCTTCGGGTTTGTAGATTAATTTGAAAAATATTTTCTTATATGATAATTTTTTTAAATAATACAAATTAATAAAAGGAACTTCCTAGTAAAATTCTTTTTCCATTATATCATCCTAAGGACGGTTTACATAAAACCACAGACCTACCAGACATGACACTCGAGGTCACTAATGTGTTGCAAAAATTTAACGGATTTTTCAAACGTTAATTTATCATGCTCATTACTTTCCGTGCTCACCGCAAGAGGCGCGTAACCATATGACATGATTGACAAGAATGCCCAAACGCACACTATTGAGCGGCTGTTATTGTTTTTTTTTTTTTTTTTTTTTTTTTATTTCAATTATAGAGGTTTTAACCTTAAGGTCATTCGCCTCTTCGGGTTAGAAAAATCTCTTAGGAAAAATTTCTAACCCTATGTGCGGGGTCGGGACCCGAACCCAGGTGCGCTGCGTACAAGGCAATCGATTTACCAATACGCTACGCCCACTCCCCGGCTGTTATTGTCGTTATTGTTATTGTGCCAAATAAACAGTTTTAGATTGAAACAAGAATAAAACTTGGGTTCTACAATTGCTTTTTATAATCGTGCGTCTTGAAATCAAAACTTTAAGTGAGTATAACGAAAACGGGGGGGTAAATTTTTGAGAAGATTGTTTAGGGAGCAATGTCAGGAGAAAACAGTAGGCATCTAAGTGCACCGCAACGACGATGGCAAATTGCGCACTGATTTATTCATGTTTTTCTGCTGAAGTGAAATGAGAGTAGATTGGAATATGATATTCAAAATAGTTAATTGTAATTATACTTGCAAATCAAATAAGACGAAGCTGGGCATTGTGCGGAAATATTTTATTTTTCATTTTCAATTAAATAGCAAAAACACTTTGGTTTGTGCACTTTCCACTAACTTCACAAACTGACCAGTGGGGAATACTTCACATTACAACGCACGGAACAATCAAATTGCCCACATCACATTCAGTGTTAATGATAGATAATCCTTCTTACTCACATAGTGTAGATTCCTGCAAAGAAATCTGTACATTTCTCGGAATTCGGCGTCTCTCCCGTTTGATTAATGGTTGTTGTTAGTTTATGTGGTCTATAATAATCACTTACGCATGCCAATGCACCGCCATGTCAAATACATGAAAGTGTCAAATAGATGGTAGAGTTCAAAAGATCGTCACCAGGCGGTGATAGTGTGCAAAGCGAAATTAATTTCGAAGTGATGATCGCATTTTTTTTCAATGAATTGTTCTTAGTGTCATGTCTGATAGGTCTGTGATATAACTGACACAAATCCATCTACAATTAACAGCGCTAACGAAAAATAAGCACCACTAATTCCTTACAAGTATTTTGTTAGTCCTGAAAAGGATTGTTGGCAACACTAGAGACGCGTGAATTTACTTATTTTCTTCGGGCAGCTTTCTTGGGAGGTTTGGCGGCCTTCTTTGGCTTTGGAGTCTTCGGCTTGTTCGCTGCAGCCTTCGATGATTTGGTGGCATTTTTAGTGGCAGTTGCTACCGCCTTTTCAGTGACTGCGTTTCTTAGCAGCAGCCTTTGGCTTTTTGGCCTTCTCACCACCACCACATCCACCAACGTTTTTCTTCTTCTCTGGTGGTAGCCAATTTGATTGGTCGTCCTATGCAGCTTCTCACGACCACCTAGCACGCACGTCCGTTATGCACTGGGTCTTACACACGTCTGTCTTTGAGAAAAGCTGCGACACCCCTATTTATAGGTTTTATAATTAATGTTGATTCTCATTAAAAGTAGTTTTTGAACTATTTAATCAAATTTTATATAGCAAGCAACGTATCGGCAGCAAGCGTTGAACGTTTTACTTCCGATTTATGAAACAAGATTAGAAATCCGTTTAGTAGAAGGAAAGTTATTAAGGTTCAAAATGTACGTAACGCTTTCACTAATATGCACTACTATCGCTTTCTCGTAAAAATCCTGCGTACGTCACTGGAGAAAGCAATTTTGAATACACTGTGAAAATTTCAAAACGATAGAAAATCATTTGTTTGAGTTATATTTCAGTCTACCGCATTGCTTCGAGCTTGTTTATGCCATTAGGATTAGTAATAATGATGCAAATTAAAATCTTTTGTTCAATCATTAGAGGTTATGGGCCGAAATATATTGTTCACTTCGAGGTCACTTTTAGAAAAAGTCAATATCGAAATAATTACGTTGAGGTAGCGTGTTATCAAGGGCTGTAATTTCAGTTCTAGTTCTCGAATTGCCTAAAAAATTTGAATTGTCGCTATTAAATTTTTTGTCCTAGCACAACATATATCGTTCCTTAAGGGAATTGAGTTTTTCCATTAACTACTTAATGCCCATGATGTTTAGGAACAACAGCTTTTCAAACAACTGTAACTTTTGGATTACGCAAGTTTGACTTACAAAAACAAGTAAGGTAAATAAATATGATTATTACCTTTCTTTTCAGCACCAATAGTTACAAGTATTAGCTCAAGAACTGAAGTTATTGCAATTAATCTGATTTGATTCTGATGGGATAATGCTGCCAGGGACAGTTTACGTTGACGACAAAAAATTGAAATTTTGAGTTATCTTCGTTATTTTGCAATAGTATTGAAAACTGATCAAACCTATCAATTTAATCTGTCTCCGACTACATTTTACACGCAATTAGACTATTGTAAATATTCTAGGAGAATTATATTGAGCATTGGAAGGTAAAAATTGAGCAGTTTCTAACACTGCGAGGGAAGCACCTATCTTTATGCAACGAGGTTTTTCGGGTTTCTTGACCAATCATTTCCAAGGAATAATAGTATTGGAACCCTATATGCGCAAAAAAGTTGGGCATTAAAGGGTTAAATAAAGCATTGAATGAAGAATTTAAGCAGTAGTAATAAGTCGATTGTCCGCCTATGTTAAAGAGCGTTTTTTCTCTTTATCTTTAATGTGATTCGACTTTCGACATTTCTCGCAATGATGTCCTATGCTATTTGATCGACATAATATCCGAAGAGGGAGTTCTAAGACTTATAAGAAATGTCTCATCACACTATTAGGTGGATTAAAAACGTTTTTAAATGCAATCCAGTTTTTACATCATATCTAGAAAGCCCTTCTAGAAAGTTATTTTTCATTATGTAGTATATTCGGTCACTTTATTAAAGCAAAAAATTCAATAGCTAAATTAGTTGGAAGCATCAATTTAAACTTTGAGGAAATTCAAACCCATTATATCAGAAGATGCACCTATGCAGCAAACGACGTTTTCAAACACTGTGCACCAACGCCGTGTCGCAACCAGAGCACTTAGAATCTGATTCGTCATAAAATGAACAACTCTAGCTTCTCAAATAAGAGGATACCCGCCCATATTCAAACGTGAATCGCTGACGCTGATCGTGACTCACGATAATCAGACCACGCTCTGGCCGGAAAATATGGTAATGAAAATGAATAACGCGCTGAAACCAACTGGTCATCATCAGCAGAGCCATTCGGAATAGTGGAAATCAGAAATTATTTCTTCATCCTGTCTTTTTTCATAGCTGACCTCCTGACATCGCTACAGCCACTACGCTAGCCACCAACCACCCTTATCGCTTCCGAGCCGGCCGGAATCATATTTAATAACTGTTTTGGCTGCGGCGGAAAGTGTCCGGTCGTAAACAAAAAAGGGCCGAATAATGTAGCACAAATAGATAAAAATAAACACCGAAAGGCATGTTGTGCTACTCTTCCTTCTATCTTTCACTGCAGCCCTTGTTCGGTGGAAAGGCAGATGCAACTTACACTGGAACTGTCCAGTTTGTGTCCTGTGCATGTGATATTAGAGCGGTCAGCGTAAACAAGTGAAGTGGTTGATCATGAGGGTTGTTGGATCGGGGGAAAATGTGTTCATCAGCACCGTAGTCTCATCAGTGGAAGAAGTTAACTGAAAAGTCGTAAAAATAAATCAGCTTCGAAACCAAGTGGGAAACCGGAGCCGACAACGGCTACTTATCGAGTGGTACCAACCCTTGTCCGAAACGACGATCATCAGATGTTCCGTTCTGGTCACAGTTGCTCATACAGAAAGGTGTAACTTGAAAGGGAGCAGCGCGTAACGAAGAGACACAAATGATAGTTCAGATGACCATTAAATCACCGACAATTCAGGCGAAATAGCGCAAGGGTTCGAAAATGTGTGCGTAGGAGTACATACCTAGTCCAACGTAGTCCACATGGCATTTGAGACACGTGGCGTTTGCACCGCTCAGATTCGGTGTAGCAGTATCTAGTGCTTAGAAAAAAGAAGGAAGTTTTAGCAAACACAGATGCTACTGCGACGAATCGCAGACTGACACGCCATGAGGTGGTACATAATTAACAGAAACATATAACTGCTTCACGATGTTTATTCTCTAAATTACATCAAGTTTTTTTAAATTTCTTATAGGGTAATCAGCCTATTTTGGTCCTTTTAGGGAGAGTTCCAGACTATTCACTATTGTACTCGGCCTACAATCAATGGGATGCGTATAAATATCTTCAATATCTTGACCTCGTTCCTAAGTACCAAGACAACAACAAAAAATACCTGAAAATTGTGAAATACTTATGACTGAGCGGAACGAAAATTCGAATCGATTTCCACAATAGTTACCCTACCATTTGAGCCAATGCGTTGAACAAAGATGGCAGTCGCTGCACTAACCAATAGCTTCAAATGTAGGGTCGGGTGATAATAGGAACAGGGTGAACATAAGTGGATTTAATATATTAGTTTTTAAATTATTGCCTCTGGGTTACTTCATAAATATTGATAATCGGCATTTGGGCAATCTAGACATTATTGGTAGAATCTGCACGGTTTTACAATTTTCGTGATACGATTACCTTCACATAGTCGAATAACCATTTTCGGCCGAAGAAATCCGCGAAAGATTCACGATTGATGTAAATATTCTGCAGCGTGGTGGGCAGTAATTCCCACAATAATCGTTAAGCGGCAATAAAATAAATAATTTTATCACATAGCTTCGACGAAATGTTTTTACACACAGATATATTTACTCTGAAAAATCGTGACTTGTCTGGCAACTTTTCCATCGCTTGTTTCAGCTGAATCTCAACCTCCAGAGAACTGCCCAAATGGCGCAAGTTGTTGTGACCAGGTTTAGAAGCTTTCGTTTATTTTTGTGAAACTCAATTAAGATTCTAGATAGGTGGGGGCTGATCGTGATTGTCTGGTAGTGATTGTGATTTGTTCTGGTTTGTTTTACCTAAGCGGATGATTTTCGAATGGACTCAACGATTTGACGGGAAACTACAAACGAGGCTGTCAATTGAATTCAGTATCATTTTATTTATTATGTGATCTGTAGGGTTGAGTTTCCATACAGAGCATTGAATTGAATTTGTATCAGTTTAAATTTTTAGCATTCTGGAATGAAAATAACAGTTTTATTCGATGCATATATTAGTTCAGCAATAATATATATATTGTTTACAACATATTGCAAGGATTTTTAATGTAAGTTCTAGATCAAATATTTTGGATAGGATTTCTAGTTCCGGAATCAAACTGCAGTATTTTGTTTCCGCATGGATACACTGACCAGTCTTTGCCCGGCAAAATGATCAGGTTCTCCCTCACACCTGGAACCGTCAACGGACAAATCTATAAGGATAAACTACTCTAACAACAACTTCTAATGTTTGAAGTCTGTGTTTCATTCCGTCTATCTTTCATGGCTGGCCTCAATGAGCATGCTACCGCAAATATTGTATGGTTCGAATAATTTTAATATTTTGCATTGGAAACAAATCGAAACTAACGATACGTACGTATATTTAAATAAATAAATAAATAATAATAATAATACTAACGTTACGTATAATTGAAGACACTTCGTTCACCGATTGGTTAAAAAAGATTAATTTCATATTTATGTTTCGTTGGTTTCTTCGAGACAATATTAAAAAGGGTCGTTATTTCTTTTCTTACAATAAGCATCGCGAGGGTATAAAATTGGTGACCCTAAATGCGATACGCGTGCTTATGATCAACAGAATATCGAATTATTTCGATTGCAAGGAGCGGCGAAGAGAGAGTGTATGGCATTTTTCGTAATTGTATGCCGACTCTGTCAAAAATCATATCAGCTACGTTGTCCTGTTTGCAATAAAGAAATGCAAATTTACCATGTGAAAACCGTACCACAGTGTTTTTTGCCAAAATCGTGAAATCTATAACCTTTACAGCACCATGTTAACATTTTTCTGAAAATTTTGTTTAAATTTTGCTCTTATTTCATCAATTTTTGATCGAATTGGATGGAACTGGCTTTAAAAGATCTGGAATTTAGTTCAGTTTCTATTTATCAAGTAGCGTTCAAATCCGTAGACTGGTTCCGGAGTTAATCCGAATTCTCGTGGGGTATATCCGGCATCCCAGTGGGGGAACGGACGAGTTCTGAAGAAACATCCCATAAACTTAAGTAATTGTGTTTTGAAATGTGCTACATATGACTACTTCTCATTGATCCTTCACAATAGACATGAATTGGACCAATCTTGGCCATCGGAGAACTGTTCCGGGAGAACTTAAGAAAATGTATATATTTTTCTATCATTCCAGCGATTTGGGTTCATAGCTTTATACGAAATGCGAAGTTCTTCCAATCATACGGTTCTACAGCTCCCTCAAGCTATGGACGGATGGACATTTGACGCCATTTTGAAAACCAAAATGGCGGCTTCCGGTTACCACAAAACAGTGAAAACCACCATCAATATGGGTGTTATTTGAAAGAGGATGGTCAGCAAAAATCCGAAATTAATAATTGACGCCATTTTCAAAACCAAGATGACGGTTTTCGGGTGCCACAAAACAGTCAAAAGTATTGTCAATATAGGTGTCATTCGAAAGGGGGGTCAATAGAAGACAGAAATTGATTTTTTCGCCATTTTCAAAGTAAAGATAGCGGCTTCCGGTTAGCAGTGAAAAACACCGTCAATAATGGTGTCATTGTAAAGCGGGTGGTCAGCAAAAGCCGAAAATAGGTTGTTTACGCCATTTTGAAAACCAAGATGGTGGCTTCCTGTTCTAAGAAAACAATGAAAACCATTGTCAGTATGGGTGGCATTTGAAATGGGGTGATCAGTAGAAGACGGAAATTGATGATAAACGCAATTTTGAAAACCAAGATGGCGGCTTCCGGTTTCCACAAAACAGTGAAGACTATCATCAATATGGAAGTCATTTGCGAGTGGATGGTCGGCAGATACGGATATTGATTGATTTTGGAAAGCAAGATGGCAGTACCACAAAATAGTCAAAATCATAAACGGTATTGGTTTTATTTAGAAATGAACGGTCACCCAAGTAGCAATTTTTATTTCAACAACTATTTCACATCAACAATCAATATGTGCTGTTGTGACAGACAACTAAGCTTCTTCGTGACTCAAAGGGTGCACGTTTAGACTGATTTCCAATATAGTTATGATTCAGCGAAACTTTTAAAACTTGCTCCCGTTCCGTAGTCATTACGATGCGAGAATAACCGAATTAAATCATATTGTTGTCAACATGTTGAACGCAGATCTCAACGAGATTAGTTCATTCTAGCCCATGTTCCTATGGGCTGTCAATCGCAATTGAAAAGTAACGGCAATATTATTATAATAATAATTTTCGATTTGGACATGTGTATTTTTTCTCGTTCAATACTTCGGGTCGTGATCGTGCGTTGCATTGGAGATGTATTTGTTGATTCACGTGTTCGTGGTTGGTGTCGGCTTCATAGCGTGGTATACGTGCAGGTGTGTGGGTATCTTCTACAAAGTTGTAGAACAGGAATTTCGCAGTAATTCTTCCAAACATCTCAATATTCTATCTCGCTCCGTTGAAAAGTTAGTGTTGGCGCCATCTATGCGGTCACAGGTGGAACTAAAATTTTCTAACCAAAGCATAACTCGTATTATGCACTGCAATTCTTCCGAACATACTATTCAGCTAAATCCAACCAACCATTATTTCACAAAAAATATTTAGTTTGTTAGAACCTAGTACTGATACACTACCATGCACTGCTAGGCCCCATGCAAAACTGACTCAGACATCACTTCGCTAAAAGTTTAATAACTTCTTTTCACAAAGTCGGATTGACTAGCAGTCTTCGACAAAGTTGTAGATAATCAAATTATCTTTTTGCCTTTCTCATATAGAAAGGTTATGCAATCACTCTGAAAAACGTCAACCTAATCCCGGCCCGGAGGGCCGAGTGTCATATCCCATTCGACTCAGTTCATTGAGATCGGAAAAAGTCTGTATGTGTGTGTATGTGTGCATGTATGTGTGTATGTGTGTGTATGTGTGTGTATGTGTGTGTATGTATGTGCGTATGTGTCAAATAATGTCACTCATTTTTCTCAGAGATGGCTGGACCGGTTTGCCCAAACTTAGTCTCAAATGAAAGGTGCAACCTTCCCATCGGCTGCTATTGAATTTTGGATCGATCGGAATTCTGGTTCCGGAATTACGGGTTTCAGAGTGCGGCCGCACAGAAAATTCTCATATAAACTATAGGAAAAATTAAAAATAGAATTTTTATTTTTGATACTAAATGTGTTCAAGGTGCATGAAACGTCGAGATTTGATGCAAACTCGAAAAAAAAATTGACGACGATTCACTTTTTTGGATTTTGTCACATTTTTGCCTTTCTCATATAGAAAGGTTATGCAATCACTCTGAAAAACGTCAACCTAATTTTTTTTCGACTCACATAAGGTTTCTGGATTTTAGCAGGGGCGTAGTTGATGGTTTACGAAGATGGGTTACACCCCCTCTACTGTTCACTCCCCTCCTTTAAAAATCTCCTTAAATCACCCCTCAGACCACCACCCCATCCAGCCCTCATACCCCTCCCTTTCAACCCCATCATCTTTAAACCACCACTATATCACAAAGCATACCAATTTAAGTTGGGGAGTCGTTCGTTCATGGAACTTTCGCCCTCCTCACATACCCACCCCCGCATGACAAAATGAGTTAGCAAGCAGATAACATTGATCTAATGCTGATTATTTTTTTGTTTCAAGTGTTTCACCGTCGACACGTAGCTCATCAAGTTCGTGGCTGGCATGCCATTGTGTATAAGTGCAGTGTACTAAGAATGTAATGGACATTTCCACAATTATGTTGAACATAAAAAGCCTCCGTGCTATAATTTAGAGAAATGAGAAAGGCACAATTGCACCGCTAGGTGGATTAAAACAGGTTTTTTATGTTATGTTCATCATTATACTTGACACTTTTCATTGATTGATATCAACACTGCATGATATTTTGATTATATTAGTAACGAGCAGCATGAGCATTATATTATTTATTTCTTCATTGTTCTTGTTATTGCTCTCTTTTCAGGACATATATTAATTATGTCCACTAAATGTTTTGTTTATTATACACATAACAATACATTTTATGTAATTTAACTATCATCATACATATAAGTCATTGTGCGCGAAGTGATCAAAAAAGATGCAAATTCGACCTTCACGGATTTGAACTAAATTTGGAGTAATTGTTCATCTAGGGCCAATACATAAAAACCCAAATTTTTATGTCAATTGAATCACCCCTCAGGTCATGTGAGCACCCCCCGTTTTGACAAATTGCCAAAACCCTTGATTTTCTTTTGATTATATCTCCGGTTCTATTTACTATAGCATCCACCCGAAAAATGTTTTTTGAAAAAAATTGTTCAAGGAGTCTAGAAAAATATTAACATTTCGCAGCAGTAATGCCAACTATGCGATTTTTTCACTTAAATATTAAAAGTTATTTTTCTCTCATTACATATATTTTAATTTTGAAAATTCTAATGCCATCGTATTCCTCAGATATTTTTGCATAAAAAACACTTATAGTCTCAATATAATTTGAGCGCATCCTGAGATGCACTGTTTTGAAGGGAAGAACTCGCATTTTCTCATATGAAAATCCATTTTTATTGGCCAAAATTGAGATAAGCTTCAATCGGTCATAAAAAAATGACCCTGATCTGCTAAAAGAAAACCAAAAACGTAGTTTTTCATCATTTCTCGTCTACTTCACGATAAATTATGTGTGAACTCAGAATTCTCAATTTGGTTTTTTATTTGTTGTGCGCTTGCGATTTTATATGGGAAATAGCGTTTTTTTTGCTTCAAAACATCGCTGATTTGCTATTTTGCTGAAAAAATCGGATAGTTGGCAGCACTACCGCCAAAAATTAATATTTTTTCTAAACTCCTTGAACAATTTTCTTCAAAGCCCATCTTACGGTTTCGTTCTAGAGTAAATAGAACCGGAGATATGTTCAAAAGGAAATCAAGGGTTGTGACAATTTATCAAAACGGGGTGGGGGGGCTCTGCTCCCATGGCCCGAGAGGTGATTCTATTGACACAAAAATTTGGGTTTTTTTATATTGGCTCTAGATGAACAATTCCTCCAAATTTGGTTCAAATCCGTAAAGGTCGATTACACGTGCCTTGATCACTGCGCGTGGAATGACCCATACATAGAATACATGGGAATTGAGAGGGACCATCAATCCATCTGATTGAAACGATTTGGACAGGAAAAGTGGAGTAGCCAGATTCTTGTTGCTAACATTTCGCGAACATTGCGCTGGATTTTCTCCCCACCTATCGAGGCTACTTTATATAACAATGGCTTGCATTGTGATCGGCTTATATGGTCTTGTTATTGGAAGCAAAATCTTCCGTAGTACATGTGAGCGAAGTCACTTTCCGACCACGCAATTCCTTTTTGGCCCTTCATACAGGAGCATGCTGAGTATGGTCAGAGAGTAATGCTTGAACACGTCATGCTTGTCGTGTAAAGATTGCTCAGTGCTATGGACAGTGTTCCTGTTACAAAGGGGGTAGTACCACCACCAACACTACATCTACTGACCACCCCCTTTCAAATGCCACCCATACTTAGTATGATTTTCACTGTTTTGTAGTAACCTACCATCAATATGTGCCACCATATTGGTTTTCGAAAATGGCGTCAACAATCACTTTATGACTACCCCTTTCATGATACCCATATTGATGATAGTTTTCGCTGTTTTGCAGTAACAGGAAACCGCAAACTTGGTTTTCAAAACTGCATAAATAATCAATTTCGGACTTCTTTTAACCAATCCCTTTCAAATGACACCCATATTGAAGACGGTTTTCACTGTTTTTTTGGATGTGTGTGTATGACAGTATTGTATGTACTCTGACAAACAACTGTCATATTGTATGTACTCTGTCAGCTGGTTGAAATCTGTTCAGCCCGAATTCCGAGGTAGAAGAATAAGCGTTTCGATCTGAAAATCGATGTGGACACGATCGAAACGGCGAAATTTGGATAGACAAATGACAATTGCTTGATGCAAACAAGACATCGGTCCACAGAACACACATTATCGATTCCTTGGAAAAGGTCCCAAACGGACCGAAACGTCGAATAAAGACAAAATAGTGTTATTGTAAACCGCAGACTGCATAGCCGAAACACATAACCTTGTCTGAGTTAAGCATGATTTTTAAATTATGTATGAGGGTTGAAAATTAATAATTCGCAAGAAGAATTCAAAACCAGTTACCAAGTTTCGGCAGCCATATTAGAACGAAGAAAATATGTTCTATTGTCATATGTATCGGGTTACTTTTAGTCCATTAAGGGGTGCGTCTGATGTGAAGTGCCCAAAACGAAAATAATTTTACGATTTTGAAGGCAAGGCAACAATGGATTATTTGTATGTTAAGATCGCTTTATACATTCATTGTGTACGAAAACACAATTTTCAGTCACGCAGAGCAACACATACGAGTGTTCCTAGAGTCCAACCATTTCCACGTCGAAGAGCGCCGCGGCAAACAGGATAACTCTTGACAAAATTGTCTGATAAAGAAATTATTTAGATTGTATGCGTGGCTATCCAGATTGCGGAAGACTATTCAGGAGGTACAATACTAACAATTAAGCGGATAAAAAAGCCGATATTTTTGCCCACTACACCAGACGCCCCCCTTAACTCTCCGGAAGTCACGCAAATGGCTCACGAAACGAGCACCCGCTGGTGCCCTAAGAAGATTTCTCTAGATTTTCAAAGCAGCGTGCACTCAGTGCATTGGCGAGAGTGCCAGAAGGTTAACGAAAAAAACTACAAGGGGCAGCCCTATGGGGTTGCACGAACTGTAGACGTAGGACTATACTACTTAATGTAAAATATTTAATTTCTTAGTACTTAGTGTGTGGGAAAAACACCCGGACCGGTGAAGAAAAATCAAATTTTAGACAATATAATCACATCTCATGTATAGAACAAGCTTTCTAGTTGCTCTCAAACAGATCCTAAAAGTTCAAACACCCATGGATAACCCCAAGTTTGTAAATGTGTTTCAATGCCACAGGATTGTAAAATGGTTAATATTACGTCATGAAAATTCAATTCTTCCGTGACAATTTTTTTGTCTGCAAAATGCCCTGTGTGTATGCAAAGCTCATGACTTGTTGGTATATTAGCATTGATCGGAAAATGCTTTCCAACGCTGCGCATTGCATACATACAGGACATTTTGCAGGTCACCAGAAGCTGTTCATTTTACCACCGCCACATGTTCATTTTACCCACTCGCTATGTTTATAGTCTCATTTTTGGACATGTTTAGAAATAAAGAATCATGTTTGAAAAAATGTGTTTATGACGAAGTATTTTTACCAGATATGTACAAAACATGTCTAACAAGAAACATAAGGTGAATGTAATATCTCATTCACTTATTAGTTAGAAAATAATGACTTTGCTTAACGTGTTCATTTTACCGTCAGTTCCCCTACCTACCAACACATTCTCCCCAAACATTGAACCCAAGCGTACAATGTAAAATGAGTCAACGCTGATGATGATGGGTAGAGCGAAAGAGACAACTAGTACCACCACGACACTATTAGCGCATTTCACCAAAATTCCACGCGGCCTTTCCCGATTGAAAGGAACGGCCGCGCTTAGCCCATCTGTCATAATATCGTGATTTTGCATAGCGAAGGGCTGAATGATAACACATTTTGTTCCAAAAAACAGCCCTGCGTTATGCAACACTTTGTGCAGGTTGTTTATACCAGTTGCAAGTGGGGCCAAATTCACCAAGTTCCGTAAAATTCCTTTTAAATTACAGAATTGATAAAATTGCTTAGATGAGCTAAACTAATTAATCAAATCCTGTTTTAAAAACTGTCCTTGCGTTTAAACCAAAATGGGAAGCTTATTACTGCCATTACATTACTTAATTTCAAGCGCAAATAGTAAATACATGTGCTAGTTAAACCAAAAATTTACTGGCAACATTACAGCGGCATTTAGGAAGCAGTTGGAGCGGTTGCCTGTTGGACGACACAGGGTAGCGTCCCTCCACAGCCAGTGTAACGGACTTCTAGCCAGGGTTACCATATTCACAGATTTTTCTGTAATGTCACAGATTTTTTCGCAATTTTTTATCGCAGATTCTTTTTTACAGATGATAGATTTTTGGCATATTGATAAAAATTTCACAAATTTTCACAGATTTTTGGAAATATTGTGATTTTTCACAGATTTTTTGGAAATTTATCACAGATTTTCACAGATTATTTTTCCTGTTTTAGTCATCACAGATGGTAAAAAGATTTTTTTAGCCGAAACACAGATTTCAATGTGGCATCCCTGCTTCTAGCTCAGCTACACTGGCTGTAAAAAACACAGCGCAGTGATCTGCTTCGCCAGCCGTTCAACAGGGAACTGAGCGTGTCTGGCCAAGTCTGTTCTTTAAATAGTCGATGATGACGTCATTCATAGAAGCGTTGCGCGCTAGGTACACCAATATGTCGTACAGGGCTTGGGAAGCACTATCTTCTGTGTGTTAATGCGCGATATTTTGACAAGGTTGTATATTATTTAATTTTTTAATGCTATGATATTAAAAATCTTTGGGTTTATCTATTGGAATCTATTCTTAGCAGTATTTTGGGGGCGATTTGCGCAAAAAATTTGAAAATTTATCGTGAGATGGCTTAATTATATGCGTTTAAAATTGGACCACTTTTCGTTACATACCATTTTTGTAGAATTTGCAGAGTGCGCCCCCATATCGAAAACAAAGACGTAGTCCTACGTCAAAAAATGTTTAGAAATATTTATTCTTAGAAGAACAACCAACCTCACAAACCGCAATACAACCTCATGCATCAACTTTAACCAACTGACATTAATTTAGCAGATCGATCTGCAATCAATAACGCGATAAGCTACGCTATTTATCCCTGAGCAAGTCCGTGCATTGGCCGTCTACAATAACCCCATATTCTTGATAGCGATAATCACGATAATACGTAATGTAATCAACTAATAACGTCATTGTAACCCCTGTTTTACGGCCAGACAGTGGCTGCAGTATGGGCCTTCCTCAACCTAACCACCAGCGCATTTCGCATCGGTTATTATCCAAAGTGTAAATCCGCATGCCTCGACCGTATGAAGGGTGCTACGTTCCACTCGACTATAAAACAGCGAAGAGCTTTGCACCGAAACATTGTCATCGTCATCATCATCATCACAATAATCATAATCATTGTTGTTATCCCTTTTACCCAAGGCATCGCGATAATCAGCAACGCTCGTATAATAATCACCGAATCCCACTCCCAGTTAGTCTGCACGGTGACGATCCTTCACCAACTGACTCCTGCAGTCGACCGGGGATCGCACGACGAAGGGCTCGCCACTTGGAACCTGGAACAGAGAAATAAAAATCAATCAATCCTGATTAAAAACACCCTCCGCTGAAAGAACTAAAACAACAACAACAATAACGACATAACTGCCGCAGTGCAACAACGCAACGACACGGCTCGTGGTGCGATTTTAATCTACTGTGCCCAAAGTCTCTGGAGATCTTCCCCTAGGTTGAGTTTGTTTTTTTTTGTTCGGGTTACGGTTCATGCTGCATCCATGTATGTTTATTTCGCTCGGTACCGGTAAGGCACAGCAGTACAATGGTGGCAGATAGTTACAACAATTATCCACTGCCGGAGCTAGCGAGGACATCCCAAGGCAGAGAGATTCATTTGCAGTGAGCAGTGACGGAAACCGTAGCGAAGCCAGCCCGCGCGGCAGCAGTGGCGGTGATGACTGCGGAACACGATACGGTGATTCGGACTGATTTCGTGAAAATTATATGAAATCAATTTAAAGCCCAAGAGAGCCATATGGCCTCGTAAAACTATTAGTGTAACTGTGGGTACTGTCGGTATGTTTAGGATGGGGTTCGTGCGCTATAGGGTTTCGTTTTGACTCGCACCAGTCAGTGATGTCCATTTTTCTTTCTCGATAGAATAGAAGAGAGGTTTAGTTCTAATTTCACAAGGAAAGGAGCTAGTGTCGCTAGCTTGGCCATGT
The DNA here is from genome assembly GCF_030247195.1 of Topomyia yanbarensis. Taxonomy (NCBI): domain Eukaryota; kingdom Metazoa; phylum Arthropoda; class Insecta; order Diptera; family Culicidae; genus Topomyia; species Topomyia yanbarensis. The sequence goes on along the minus strand of NC_080671.1, from coordinate 175,448,755 downwards.
CACTAAGCTAGTGTCGGATACAGACGAAGTCGTTGCGCAAATTATATCTATATCCTATATACTATATATCCTGTTCCGCGGAAAGGTCCCATTCGTGTTGTTACCAGGTTGGATCACCCAGCGTTTATTTTACATTTTGTGCGAAGTGCGACAGTAGGCACCATTTACTGTGCCGCTGGTATGGATTAATTAGATAAATATTTTATTATCTTTCTCCTTCCTACACTCTTTTACAGTATCACACTTTGGCGGACGCTGATCTCGTGTGATGGCGGTTTCGCCTTTTGAATGGCCAAATGGAAAACGAATCGACTAGCAAGACCAAGGCTGCCTTGCCGATAAACCCCGAAGTGAACGAAAATTAGAACTCTCAATCGGTTCGTTTGTGGTCTTTCTTTCGGCCCAAAACTAAGTCTTTTAATTTATTCTCCTAGACGTGACGGAACACTACTCGGCAGTGGCTGCAACTTTAAAAATCCGATCGAACAAGCTGCCTCGACACTCATAGGTCAGCTCGGATAAGATCAGGTTGGTGTTATCCTGCTTAAAACACGCAAATGAGATTGATTTGTACGAGTATTTTACAACGGAATACTTGGTCTATTTACCAGCTCACAAAGTAGAAATAGATGGCGTGGTCAACGGTGAGAGTTTGACATGCGAACATTTGCTGTTATACAGGATTGATTGTTTTAAGAACCCCCTATTTCAGCCGGTGAAAATACTGGATATTAAGTAGCTGCATTCAGTTTAAGTCGCAGGGTATGGTTCGAAAACACACCCCCAATCAAATTCTTATCGGATGACCTTCGCTGGGTCTGCTTTACTGAGCTTCGTCCTCTCGCACAAGGTTCGACTGCTTGTCCGTCTGTTTGCATAGCTAGTCATGAACTGTCTTAATTGCGAACAATTGGGTCACTCAGCCACCCATTACAGAAATTAGGCCCGCTGTAGAAAGTGCATCGACAATTATAAAAATGGTTCTTGTTGGTTTTTCGACATGTCTGTACTGAAAAGTTTCCCGAAGGAACGATCTCTTCGCTCTCTTATCTTCTGACGAGGGCGACCAACAAGCAGGAACATCCACAGAAATGTTTATTAGTTATAGGAAGAGAGAAACATTTCTTCTCCTAATCTTCCTTGTTACTGCCAATGCCAACGGCTCAATGCTTTTGGAATCAATCAACGTTTCGTAGAACCTCACAAGAAACATTAATTGGAATATCTATGCGATATTCCAATCCGCGGGCAAATTGGACGGATGCCGAGGCAAGTCCAGCGATTCCGGATGGGCGTGACTTCCGGTAAGCCGACGATCCGAATTTACTACTTCGTCTCACACCACTCATCTAGTCTCCGGCGATGGACTTCAATTACACCGATGGAGAATTCCGACGAATCCTTTATGACCAATCTTTTTGCATTTAGTGAATTCTTCCGCTGGTAGCATTTCACATCATCAGACAGGGAGATGGGGATCATCCCGGAAACTATGCATACCATATTCGACAGCAGCATTATATACGCACTCGCGACATGAACAATCATTAGGCGAAACGTTCTTATCAACTTCGTCCGGTTCTGCTTTGAGTTAAGCGTAGCAGTTCGGGCCAAAACGCCACACCTCAGTATTGAGAATGGGAAACCCACCAGGAGTTGTCCCTTGCTGCATTTTGCTCCTTCGATGTTCGGCATGATCGTTATCACTTGTTAGTTATCCTCGCTACTTTCTCACGTAAATAGTCGACGTTATTATTGGAATTGAACTGATCGCCGACCATCATACCCAAAGGCTTCAGCGCACCCAACGAGGGGATTAAGGGTCCACCTGCACTGGTCATGGCACGCTGGATTATTTATTGTTGCTGACCAATACTACCTCCGTCTTGTAGTGAACCAACTGCAACAATGCAGCAATACGGCGATAGTCACTAGGCTGGCGCTATTGAACATACTGTTCTCCTCGATCTAGGATTGAAATCCCTTTTCGGAATCCAAAGTGTCTCTACCATATCTTGTACTCACTTTCAGCGTAGTTCGTCAGCCTGTTTAAGATGACCTTTCCAGAAGTTTGCCAAGAGTATCCGGCAGACATATAGGCCGATACGCTGCCAGATCTCCTAGTGGCTTCCATGGCTTTAGCAATAACACTATCTTCTGGATCTAACATCTACCTGATAGGTAGCTTTCGTCCAGGTATTTTTATAGCACTATCCTGAACATGTCCAGAAACACCAGGATCTCGATATTTAGTGTCCCATTGGGAGTACCGTCGTTTTAGTCCTCTTTCCATTCTAAGGAACAGGACGTTGGAGACCGGAGAGTGGTTGTCACCAACATTTCCACCGCCTCCATTGACGTAAGGTGTAGGCGGCGATGCAGTTGGGTCATGTTTCGGTAAGAGACTCTTCACGATATCTTTAATTTGTTAGCGCACTTTGCAGCTGGCGTCGTTGGACCCTTAATCTTGACCAACAGGTCGCGGTAAGCGTTGTTCTAGAAGTTGGCGTAACTTCTATAGACATCTCTTTGTAGCCGGTGGATTTGTTCAACATTATCTCACGTTTAAAAGCGGCCCGGCCACTCGGAATATCACCTTACGCTCTTCTCTAATTGCCCCTGATCTTGCTATCTAAATGCTTCTTCTGCCTTTTAGGCCGACACCACGGAGAGTGCAGAGCCTTTTGTCCCACCAATACACTGTACGCTGGCAGTTCCTCCGCTTTAATTACCTCGGGATTATTACATCAAATTCCCTCCATAAATTCCCTCCTAAGTGTTTCCGACAGCCTATCGGAGTTTGGAGTAGCAGCGGTGCTGTCTGCGCGAAGTGCTTCGGCCTTTGTCGAAATGCTCCACCTTACAGTACAGTTCTATCGACCACTGGTATAATGCACCACCAAGCGATCGGTCGTTATGTGTTTATGTGTGAGCAATTCAAGTTATCCATCAGCGACGAACTGCAGAATATTACGTCGATGATAGATCACCGATCGTCTTTACGCAATGTGATAACGGAACCTTCGTTACACAGTCTCACATCCAGCGTTGCCATACCTTCTAACAAGCTGCAACCTCTGGCATTGGTCAGCGTGCTACCTCACTTCACGGCCCAAACGTTAAAGTCTCCGACAAAGCGTTAATGAAACCGCCCATCACTTGGATTGTCGTAAGCCCTGCACTACCCATTACACAATTCCGGTTACGGGAGGAACATAATACAGCTCTGCAATAACTGTAACGTCGCACTTCATTTTTGTTGTTGACTGCCACAATCGATGCTGTGCAATGTCGCAATGATTGAGATTAAGCTGAGTTATCTCTATCATCATTGGTCTGCCTTCGCCTTTTTGTACTCTGGGCATAAGAAGCCTCCCGTCGTGTAGTCCTTTCCGCCCTCATTTGTGCAGAGTAAGCACTTCGGTTGCTTTACGCAGTCTCTAGCAATGTGTCGCTTCTCCCCACATTTTATGCACAGATCAGATCTGTCCGACCCTCCCCATAGGGCGAGCTCTTGATCAATGTATCATTCTTCAGTTCGAACAGCACCTCGCCTGTCTCCTGACCCTAAGGTTAAAACCTCTATAATCAAAAAACCTCGCCTTTCTGAGTGCGCCTGGGCCTTACTACTTTCTTCCCCAGCTCTTTCAGCTTGGGTCACCTTTTTGAGGATAACAGCGTTCGTCTCGCCGTCGTTTACTTTGGCGACTAGAGCATCTCTCCTATACCCGGCGCAATCACAGGTCTTTTTCTTCTTCTTTTCGTATTTTTTTCCTGTTTTTCTTCCTCTCTACGGTCTCTAAGGGTCGCCATTCTCTCTCCATTTGTCCGTTGTTTCACTTTCTTTCACCGACCTTCTTTGACTTCTTCAGCTTCTGCTCCTCTCCTAGTGGTTTCCCTTGCTCTTTTCACAAAATGTGGTCACCCTTCGTCGTCCCATAGGCTTCTATTTTTGCTATCTCTGCGGTCTTCAGTGTCTTTTCAGTGTTTTCAGCTCTCTCCAGTAATGCCATCTGATCCTATTTGACGGCTGCAACGGCGAATTTGATGCTAATCACTAGATCCCTGATCTGTCCGTGCACGTTGCCCTTACTTTTCACAAATTCGAAGAGCTCTTCTACTTTTTGCCTCAGCTTCACCAATTTGGGCAACCCAGGCTACTCGTCTTCTTGGGCAATGCTTGGTTTCGGCATGCGCACTTGAAACCCTAGCTTTTCTTGGCGTCCTATTGATTTGTCGCCGCTCGTGCTCGGTATGACCTTTCAGGGCTGCTCTCGCTACTGCTGCTGTTGCGGTTGCATTTGCTGTTGCATTTGGTCATTTTGCTGGGTCGGCGACCTCGTTAGCCCACCTTTGGCGAACAGGTTCACCACACTAGCTGCGTTTTTTAGTTGTTTTTGTCTTTAATGCTTTTGAAGTAGAATACTTCTAACGTTTCAATATGGGGTCCCGTTTCAAAAATTTCAGTTGAGAAATTTTCCCAGGTTTGAAATGCGAGTATCTTCCGTTCTACTGGACGAAATCGCAATATTTTTGCACTATCTGATCGGAAATTTGTGCACGTATATCGTATTAAATTTCGGAATTACTGCGACTACTATAAATAAACCAAAACAAGGATTTTCAGAAAATCCTTCGGAAACAGCGAGGAAAATGCGCAATTTGTCAGCATATCCCACGCAGAGCCGTCAAAAAGGAGCATGTAAGCGTTTCATTACATACGGGAATGTTATATATACAGGTCACGCGAGCTTGTTTTGTATCAGTGGGTGCTCGCTTACCACACGAGCAACATGCTCGTCCGGACGGTACAATGAGCGGTATCATGTTTGCGTTCCCGTACCAAGCGTCATCGCCAGGTTCTTCGTGATAAAATCCAGGGAATCACCAAATCTGCCAGTCGGCGTCTGGCTCGTCGTGGTGATGTAAAATGCATCTCCAATTTAATCTACGAATGCTGATGGTGTGCAGAAAAATGTCATCCGAGATGCCGTGACCTACACTAAACACGCCAAGCGCAAAACCGCAATGAATGTCGTCTATACTCTGAAGCGGCAGGGACGCACTTTGTATGGATTTGGAAGTTGAAAAGGTAGAACTCACTTGTATCATTATAAAAAGGCCCTTTTCAGGGCCACCAAAATCATTTCAAAGAGCGAGTTTGCATTTTCTGTTTCATGGACTGTTTCTCCCTGGAGAGCTATTTGGGTTAAACCCTAAATTATGATTTATTTCAGTACGCAAATTGCAAATATGGTCAGAAACAAACTGGAGTGAAGTGAATTTTTACTAGGCGCATTCAAAAAAGGTTTCAATTCTCAAACATTTTACAAAGGTGCCGTATTACATTACTCTCTTTACCCTTAGTGTTCGATAATCTCCGTAGTGGAAACACAATTTCAATTTTGTTCTTTATCAAAAATATGTGGTCGACCAACCAAGGGGTGGAGCTACGACGAACACATATTGAGGACAACACAAAAAAGGACGAGCTTACGTTGTGCTGTAGTCAGGTATAAAAACTCAGCATGCTGTTGCTTACGCTCTGTTCGTTTCCAGCATCAGCATGCAGCAGTTTGTTTGCAGCATGTTCCGCAAAATTCAAACCGCCGTCCATTTGCTGCTGTCACAGAAGAGTTGGCCAAGCACGCCGTCTTCGATGGCACCAAAACTGTTACCATATACACCAGCACCAAGTAAATTTCGAAAACTGCCCAAAGAAAAGGTCCTTTTCAGGGCCATCAATTTATCGACAAAGAATGAAATTGAAGTTTTGTTATTACAAGCATCAGCTTGTCAAGAGCGTTGGATGGTAAGTGAGCCACTTGTGAACAATACCGTCGCTTTCACGAGAATGGCACAAAATGAAAAGTTATTTGTGACAGTTTAGTGTAATGATTCAATTTACAAAAATCGAACGTTTCGATATAGGGGCTCCGTTTCAAAATTTTCGGCCAGAATGCTGCCTGTTTTTTCAAACGTGAAAATCTGCTGTTGTATTGAATGAAAACCTTCGATTTTTGCGCTGATTGGAAATAGTTGTGACTAATTCTGTAGAATGTACAATTACTGAAAATAACGGATTTTGTGAAAGCAGTGGTTGGTCCATACAATTCGATTCCAAGCCAGACTAGTTTTCGTTGGAAGGTCCACCTCTGACAATAGAAGTAAACTTTTTTACTATGAATTCAACTACAACTTCCTTGAAAACAGCACAGCTAAAAAACTTTTGGGAAAAACGCGCAAACCTAAATTTTTCACTATAATGGAAACTGCCTGTGCCCAGCCGCACAGCATCATCAAGATTGATAGTAATTCAAGCCGGGAGGAAAGAGGTTGTAAGGCAATGGAAAACGAAAATTTCATTTATATCTTACTGGAATATAATTGGCTGGTCCTGAAAAGAACTTGTTGGTTTGTGGTTTATTTTGGGTCACAATTTAGGCCTGCTCGATTGCTGATAGCTGTGAATTTCTCGCAGGGCGACAGTTTCTGTTCAGTAGTGATGAGGCTTCCTAACGCCAACCGTGACTGGGGTACTTTTACACGACCTTCGTTGCTTACTGCTTGCGGGGAGGCTTTCCTCTGGTGGACTTACGAGCGGTATGTTTGGTACGGGCCATTTATCAACAAAGAATCGAATTAAAGTTTTGTTATTACAAGCATCCGAAAGTAGCTTGCCAAGAGCGTTCGATGGCAAGTGAGCTACTTGTGAACAATATCGTCGATTTCACGTAGAATGACACAAAAGAAAAAGTTATCTTTTGTTTGTTTGTTTACAGTTTCGTGTTTACTAGGCGCATTCAAAAAAGGTTTCAATTCTCAAACATTTTACCAAGGTGCCGTATTACATTACTCTTTTTACCCTGAGTGTTCGATAACCTCCGTATTGGAAACACAATTTCAATTTTGTTCTTTATCAAAAATATGTGGTCGACCAACGAAGGGGTGGAGCTACGACGAACACATATTGAGGACAACACAAAAAAGGACGAGCTTACATTATTGTGCTGTAGTCAGGTATAAAAACTCAGCATGCTGTTGTTCACGATCAGTTCGTTTGCAGCATCAGCATGCAGCAGTTCGTTTACAGCATCTCCCGCAAAATTCGAACCACCGTCCATTTGCTGCTGTCAGAAGAGTTGGCCAAGCACGCCGTCTTCGATGGCACCAAAACTGTTACCATATACACCAGCACCAAGTAAATTTCGAAAACTGCCCAAAGAAAAGGCCCTTTTCAGGGCCATCAATTTATCGACAAAGAATCGAATTGAAATTTTATTACAAGCATCAGAAAGTGGCTTGCCAAGAGCGTTGGATGGTAAGTGAGCCACTTGTGAACAATATCGTCGCTTTCAAGTAGAATGGCACAAAATAAAAAAGTTATTTGTGTGATTTGTAGACAGGTTAGTGTAATGATTCAATTTACAAAAATCGAACGTTTTCTAACATTTCGATATAGGTGCTCCGTTTCAAAATTTTCGGCCAGAATGTTGCCTGTTTTTCTAAAAGTGAAAATCTGCTATTGTACTGAATAAATATCTTCGATTTTTGCGCTGATTGAAAATAGTTGTGACTAGTTGTGTAGAATGTTCAATTACTGAAAATAACAGATTTTGTGAAAGCAGTGGTTGGTCCATACAATTCGATTCCAAGCGAGCCAGACTAGTTTTCGTTGGAAGGTCCATCTCTGACAACAGAAATAAACTATTTTATTTTGAATTCAACTACAACTTCCTTGAAAACAGCACAGCTAAAAAACTTTAGGGAAAAACGCGTAAACCTAAATTTTCCACTATAATAAAAACTAGTGCCCCCGCCGCACAGCATCATCAAGATTGATAGTTATTCAAGCCGGGTGGAAAGGGGGTGGGAGGTTTTAAGGCAATGGAAAATTTCATTTATAATAATAATACTTTATAATTGGCTGGTCCTGAAAACAACTTGTTGGTTTGTGGTTTATTTTGGGTCACAATTTAGGCCCGCTCGATTTCTGATAGCTGTGAATTTTTCGCAGGGCGACTGTTTCTGTTCGGTAGCGATGAGGCTTCTTAACGCTAACCGTGACTGGGGCACTTTTACATGGCCTTCGTTGCCAACCAGCCCCTGTCAAGGACGACGTCTCTGTACAGCCAGCATCACTGCCATGAAAGGCAAAACATTGATTTTTAACCCAATGATTAGAAGCTGTATTTAGTTACAAAATGTCGATTAAATTAAATTATTAAATCATCCCACAAGATGCAAAACGTCGTGTGAAATGCTTGAATATCGAGCATAGTGCCGAACATAATTCTTTGTTTGGGGCTTTATAGCTATAACGCCCCATATATGTCGGTCGCTGTCAAACTCCATATGATGGTATAGGGTTGCCAGGGAGTTGTTGCCAACTGCTTGCGGGGAGCCTTTCCTCCGGTGGACTTACGGTTTGTTTGGTACAGGTCATGTAGCGAAAAATGCTGATCTGCTACTTCTCTAATGCTGGTAGTAGGACGACGGTCAAACGCTCGTTTGCGTGCCTTCATTCATAAAAGTTCAACAATATTTTCAAAGAATGTTGCAAATTGTCAACTTGATAATTCCAAAAATACTCCAAATAAACTATGAATGTGCTAAAGTCGACAAAATCGCATAGAAATTGCTTATTCCAGAGCAGAATTTACCGGTCTAAAGTGTATTCTACTTCACTCCGGTTATGTCTCTGACATTACCCACCCATCTTTTTGGATCCCAACTCCAAGCCGCTACCTACGCCCGTAATAAGTAGTCGCTTCTATATGATTCCATGGTTACCTTTGCAAGCAGTGAGGTCGCATGCGAGGGTTGTCGCGGTCCGTCATAGGATACCACGTTCAGAGCCGCATTGGCACTAGTCAGGAATGTTCAACTGAGCCTACCAGCTAAGGTGCCGGGTTTCGAAGGTACTTGGGGACCTACCAAAATTACCGCTAGCCCACTCGCCATTTCGGAGAAGTGTCACCCATCCTTACTAGGGTAGTGGAATGGCGTGGCCGTCGGTTCGTGGTTATTGGTATCGATCCTAATGTGTCGGTTGGCACTCCACCTCGGTTAAGGTGCTTTATTCTAAGTCTTGGATAAAACAGGACGGAGCTGCTTTCGGATATAGAAAGCTTTTTATATAGGTTTGGCAGAGCCCAATATTGCCTTGCCCCACCATAACCTAGCAAGACTCTTCAACTCGCAGTAGGTCATGAGGGGGCGGATCGTTAAGGCCCATGAACACTTGTTGTCTTGTCCCTGCTGCCCCAAATGGTTGAGATTAAGCTATTCATGTGTGTATGTATGTATGTATGTATGTAGCCGTCTGCGTGCTTATGGTAAGGTTCAAAAAGCTTCAAAAGGTTGATCTGTAGTGTTTTGCCACAGTATGGGATTGACTTACGTGCGTAACCACTAAAAAGCCTCATTACTCCTCTTCTTTCTGCCAGGAACTAAAACATCGACGAGGGGTTTCGTTGTGCTTTCAAATCACCTCTTTCTTTTGGTCATGAGTTTTCCACAATTTAGTCGAATCCTGACTTGATCAATCTAACTGGCTCCCGACTTTCCTCTTGCTTTCCTTTATTCTTTCCATCTAATACTTCGTTTCAATCTATTTGGCCACTTCAGTAGGAAATTCTCCAGCAGTAAATTATCACAAGCCATTTACCTCCTGATTCCATAGACCATTTAGCTCTGATTTCCGTGAGCTATTTAGATCCCAGTTTTGTGGAGAACTACTCGGATAGTTTCCGGAGATGAGCTCACCTTATTCTGACTGAGAGTTCTTCGGTGGCGGAATTTCTCCCGATACCGACATCCCTTTTCATGAGGATTTCTTTTGGCACCGATCTCCGTTTAGTGAGTCAATTAGCCTACTCAATGGGTAAGCGCCGAAGTCTCTCGTCAATTTTCACTACGAGTAACTTACAAAATATCAACTTTTTCAAAAGGAACTAAGAGAATACTATTTAACGCATTAGGCACATTTTTGCAGAACATATCAAGTTTTTCAAAACACAAAATATTTCTAGAGGTGTTTTGTTCCCAGAATACCCCCAATATTACGCCACTGAGTGGGAGTTTTGAAATATCTTGGCGAGAGTCGCACAAAAGAACTTGTTTCTGTGATGAATTTTGTTTAATAATTGATCAACTAATTGCACAGAACTACCACTCCTTCCCAAGACAAAGCTTTGTAAATTCATTACAGCTAAATGTCGTAATCGTGTAATGATAACTCAAGGCCAGCAGGCCGGGTATAACCAGAACGCCGTTTCTAACCAAGTCACTCCAAATATCACTCTTGAACAAAAGCTCGAATGTGAAATTCAAGAATACTCCGGTATCAAGAATCAAGATGTTGCTGAACTGTTTGACATGGTTAAGATTTTTCACAAAGAGCTAACGTTATTCGAACGAACTGGAAATCTTTCGTAGAGACTCCAGTGGCTGTTTGACAAAATGAAGACAATCAATCCAACTTCAACTGAAAGCGAGCGTTTTTTTGTCATCCACAAATATTTGCAGTAAAAGTAGTTCGCAATATCCCACGCTTTGGTTAGTACCGTTTCGATTTAGTATGCGCCGGGCTGTACCCCTAAAAATGCTCATTGATGCTTCTTTTGCCACTGCGTCAACGAACCGGTGCCAATAATCGTGTTTTTGATTTCAACAGACTTTTCATTTTCACTTTAACGATGCATATTTCCTAAGCTGTCGCTGCCGTGGGGATCAGAGAGGTAAACACTAACACTAAAATACTTTGCTTATAGAAGGTGGCTCTAACAGATCGATATGGGGACATAACACGGTAGGAAATTTTCTAGGTTCGATAAATAAAAATAAAATAAAGATTATGTTTCGAGTAGGAAAGATTTTATTCCATGACGTACCGTTAAAAAATTGTTTTTGGTGAAATGTGGAGATAATATATATCAGTCAAAAAATTACGGACGTATCTTACAAATTCTTAGAATTATTCAACATAAAGAAAGTTCGGGCAAATCGACACCAAGCGCTAATAGGACCTGTACAAAAGTAGCCCAAACAGCGCATCATTGAAAGATTAATAACTCTTCATAATGTAGTGGGATCGATTTGCAGTTTTCGTTCTCCCATTCCTGATGTTTGAAATACTCTCAAAACCACACGAGCTTCAGTTTCGAGAAACTCGTCGAGCGCCTGATAGCGGCACACAAGTGCATACCATCCTTGCTAATTCACTTCCGCTGATTACCCGTGACTAGTGGAATTATGGTACCCTCTTGCTTGCCTGCACCTACATACATTCCTTGTTGCATTACGGCCTTATGTCCTGTCGACGATCCCCTTCTTTACCATTGTGACCGAGGAAAAGCCCTTTGTTTGCCTGGAAACATTTCCCCTTCGGGTGCGGTTTGTAGTTTCCAGCAGCACGACAGAGAAGAGGAGAAATTTATTCATCATTTTCACTTTTCACTGTACATATAGTAGGAACCCTACCTACATCATCTGGCATTTGAAAGGCCTAGATATCAGCCGGCTTGCCCGCACCCAAAAACTAGTTCTGTCTAAAGGGAACAGAGTAGCTGACTTCTCGTCCAGGACTGATGATCAGATGGCGATGACGATGATGATACTTTGTTGTTGTTGATTATTATTATTATTATTACTCCTACAGCCGCGGGCAAATTTATTCATAAGTTATTGCACCCAATGATGTGGTCATATAATATTTACATTGGCAAGGTTCTGCTTCTGGCTTCTGCTTTTACTGCTACATATTATGCTACTTCGGCAGTAGTTGCGCTTCTCTCTGCCCGCGCCTTTTATGGCTGATGCCAGTGATTTTAGGGTTCTGATAAGAGTTGTTAGGGATTATGCTGCGCTTTTTATGCACAGCGGGAGTTTTGCGATCGATGCCAACACATATGTTTGATTATAGATAATTGAAATTGCAGGCAGTGCGATGTTTGTTTGGACTAGATAAGTAATTCGAGAAAATGCTAACTCGGGTGGATATGACACTTGTTTATTGCACTAGTTTTGCATCGCTTTGAACACAAAAATCTTTGCTAATAGCAACACCTTCAACATGTTAGTCAAAAACTTTGCATTTAGGCTAAGAACAACGTTTCACAGGTCACGAATCCGACAGAACTTGTCTCATGCATGCGTCCGCCTCACACATTCCTCAGCGTTCAACTCGGCGCCACTGTTTCCAAAGGAGAACGATAATAATACTCACATTATTACCTCGCTAATCAGCCTATATAAGCTTAAAACATTCTGTTACATTTCTGTTGTTCTGTGTCGTCTGTTCGAAATCGGACGCATAATCGCCTTTCGGCGTCTTTCGGTTTGCTTTGTGTGGGGTAGCTTCTACCGCCAGCAGCATCAATGTCAACAGCTCGAGATAAGAACCACATTCCCAGGTACAGACACACGAAGTCAAAAAGATTGGAGACGTGCGTGAAAGTGGCTCCAAAATCCCTTTGTATTAGAGTATATCATAATCTAGAAGACGTATTGATGCATGTGGGGCCTTAATGCAGCAACGAGGTGACAGTTTTCGGGCGTCTGAGATTAGCTGCCGGGCGCCACAATAAAGTTGGGTGCAACGACGAAGTGGCGTCAGTCACCCAAATCGAAAGTTGGAATTACGGTTGCCGGAAATGCTTGGTGGTACAGATATATCTCGATAGTACGTACACCTACATTTCGTTTAGAGAAATTTCACCAGAATTGATCCAATTGTGTCCTGACCTATAACAATCCTAAGAAGCATACCATAAGAATCCCAGGAGGATACCAGAGACCAACTTCAGAGTTTCCGGATTCGATCAAGTGACATTTAATGTGTCAAAAGCTTAAACCCAAAAAATCGATGTTTTTGCATACTTGATAACTATAAAAGGCGAACACGAAATTATTGCGACACCGAAAATGTCATGCCAATTTTCTTATAATGTTTAAAATCAAACCAAAATTTTAGGGTAGTTTTATACATAATTTACTTCAAAAATCAAAAGAAAAGTTAATCGATGGAGCCTTGAGTGTAAAATTGAACGCATTTTCGCTTGATGCCCTCCATCAAAGTCTTTACAGTGTCATCCGGTACCAGTTTCTTAGTTTTTTTTCCCATTTTCTTAACATGTCCTTCTCGTCTTTGACTGTCTTCTTGCTCTTCTGAAGTTCCCGCTTCATCATTGCCCAGTACTGCTCCACCGGGCGCAGCTCCGGACAGTTTGGCGGATTCATGTCCTTTGGAACAAAATGGACAGAATTGGCCTCATACCGCTCCAGGACACTTTTGGAATAGTGGCATGATGCCAAATCTGGCCAAAATAGCGGAGCTTCGTCGTGCTGTTGCAAGAACGGCAAAAGGCGCTTCTCGAGGCACTCAGATTTGTAGATCTTGCCATTTACTGTGCCGTTTGTCACGAAAGGCTCACTCCTCAGTCCGCAAGAGCAGATGGCCTGCCTAATGAGATATTTGGAGTCGAACTTCGACATTTTCTCCTTAAATTTGTCGTCCACATGGAACTTGCTCTTGCCGGTGAAAAACTCCAACCCCGGAATTTGCTTAAAATCGGCTTTTATATACGTTTCGTCGTCCATCACACAGCAGCCATATTTTGTCAGCATCTTCTCGTAGAGCTTCCGTGCCCGAGTTTTAGCCGTCGATTGTTGCCGCTCATCGCGGTTTGGGAAGTTCTGTACCTTGTATGTATGTAGTCCAGCTCTCTTCTTTGCATTCTGGACGTAGCTCTACGACATACCGATCTTTTTAGCCAAATCACGGCTTGAGACGTTGGGATTCGCTTTAATCATCCGCTTCACCTTTCCCTCCGTCTTTTTGTTCTCCGGTCCCAGTTTTCTTTCAGCTCCTTTGCCGTGGTCCAACGTCAACCGCTCCTGGAACCGCTTCAACACTCTGGAGACGGTTGAATGGTGAATGTTCAACATTTTTCCCAACTGCCGGTGCGACAGGTCAGGAAATTCCCGGTGTTTGGAAAGAATTTGTTCTCTCGACTCGCGTTGGCTCACCTCCATTTTCGTTGAATCGATAAACACAACTTCGAGTTTGACAGTATGTAAACAATACACATCAATGAGAAAGTGTGCAAAATTTGGTTGATTTTTACCCAATGGTAAAAAAGTTATGCCCTGTTGAATGTGTCGCAATAATTTCGTGTTCGCCCTTTAGTGTTGTAAAAATGTGGTTAATAAAGAATTCATGCCAAATTTTGGTTGGTTCGTGCGCTACAGGGTATTAAACATGCTTCTGCTAGTATGTAGTTTGAATTAAGTTGGATCAGCTGTACTTTAAATGATGGTTGAAATGGTTACAAATTACAAGTGCTTTCAATCACTGGACTAGTTGGTCATTTTAATTTTATTTTTATTACAAACTTTTAAAATATCCTTAATTATCGTCATCCGTTTGAGCTTGTTGCAATTAATGGATGAACAATGTGAAACTTCAAACAATACTACGGAATCCAGATAACTCAAATGGAGCCTGTCAAAATAAATGAAGGCAATCTCTTATTTTATTCATACACCATCTACAGGTAGAAAATAGCGTGGTAAGCAATAAGTTGATATTGTACGTTTCATTTTAAACACGCTTTTCTGTCATTTTGACGCAACGAATTGAATTGGTCCGGTTGGTAATAAATGCTAAGAAGCATCGAAAAATATTTATTTGCAAAATTTAGTGTGTACTGATTTGTTACGTTAAATGTATTTGTTAATTATTCTATCTAAAATTTGTGCTTCTAAAGTTTCAGTTTTTCGTATGTTATGTTTGCAACCAGGTTTTCACACAAAATTGCACTAAATTTTTTGAAGGTCATTCATCCCATAAGAAAAGCATTACAACGAATCGCGCTCCGAATCTTGCGTTGAAAAATAATCTTTGCGGTTCTGGTACTTTTGACCGAATTCCTTTGGGCCGAAAGGGTCGTTTGGCCAAAAACTGTTAGGTCGAAAGGGATATTTGGCCGAATGTCATTTAGCCGAATACCAAATGATTAATAGCAATTTAATCTTCACAATTTTATTGAAATTTTGCGTGGTTTTGAATGTATACATTGTACAGTTTTGTTGTTGAATGTATAGTAGCAGTTGGTTCAAAACGGTATCGATATCGGACGGAAGAAAATACAATAATTTCTATTAGAATAACGGATCTTAGTGCGCTCGATTCTTGTTTCCAAGTGTTGGGGTTATTGAACTTGAGCACTTTTATCTTATTTTCTCTAATACTAGCTCCAATTGAAAAAGTATGGCACTTGTATTTTTTAATTTTCATTGGAAATGCAAGAAAATTTCGCAGAGAAAAATGTATTAATACCATTCAGTTAAGTAGATTTAGTATTCTTTCAGAAGTATATTAATTTAAAGTTAATGTTATTATTAGCATTTTCTTTAATTTTCTTAAAAAGTGCATCTCGACACAATTTTTTTTTCATTTCCATTTCGAACCAACGGCAATTGCATTTTTGCTTGGGTCCGGATGCTAACTGAGTCAAGTTTTATGACACCATGACTAAGTCCCAAATATTATGAATGAACTGGGTCTAAAAAAAATACACACGGATGTTTGGTCGATACCATGTACCTGTTCCGAAATACGGTTTTATGTTTATGCTAAAACAAAATCATTATTACCACTTTAGACAGCTTAACTTCTACCTCAGTGCCGGCAAAAAGTCGACCCGCAACTTACGACCGATCCCAACGGAAGTCGACAGGCGCCACCCAGCAGGATATAAAATCGTACCACAATTCTCGATCACTATTTGCCTATCACCTTTTATTACTTGTTTCCTCATGGACGGCAAAATTCTTCGGTTCTTCTTTGTTTTCAATAGGACTTGCCTGCTGTGTTTCACTGTGACCTTCATAGTTTCCTGTAGGGGAACGGAACCTAAGTTTGACCTTAAGAATTTGTTATTTTCAAGTGATTTAAACTATTTTAAATACTTCATAAAGAAATCATAGAAATATTTGCACTTCTAAAAAAAGTTTGAATTCTGCATTGACACACTTTTAAAAATTATCGATTGATTGAAATTTCATTCGAAAACTCGGTGTTATTTCATCACTCATTTCTCACATTGATGTATAATAAAAAGAGAACAAACAAACCAATAGACAAGTACATTTTCTAACCGTGCCAGCCAACCAGAAATTCATGGTAAAAACGAAAATCACAGTCGAGTACAAAGGTATTCACAAACTTAAACGTTATGCAAACGCCAAGGCATAAACATTTCACAAAACCTAACAACAATACATCTCTTATAAAAGGTAGATTAAAACACGTAAACCTCGGATTGAAGCGCTTTGTTTTCACTGACTGCAACGGTCTGTAAAGTTGGAAAATTTCTTTTTTTGCAATCAAAAAGTTTGCAGTGTGTTGAAAAAATTATTATAAATAACATAAATTAGTTATGGATATTGCGTTTCGACTTCGTCTTATCAGAATCCGGCACTAACTTATTGACAGGACTAAACTAGCGCCACTAGCTCCGAAAACTAAAACACTATTTTTGTTTGTGAGCAAATCCCTAGTACTGCGTGATGATGGATCTAGCTTAGTCGTGTCCCTAAGTTAGTGGCAGAGTCTGATGAGACGAAGTCTCTAACTAATTTAGTTATAGGTTTTTTGCCTTTGACGTACAAATGTGGTTTTAAAAAATTTTCTACTTAGTAGAGAAAAAATATTTTTTTCAAAAATTTTGTTTTATTAAGCCGAAATATAGCATAGTGCATGAAAAACATCCCTTATACTGGAAACATGGAGTGTTCGTCTCATACGGGATGATATTCTCAGGCGCACTTCCCCTAAATGAAAATGACCTTACTCACGCTGACGTTTCTGCTTGTTAAAGTGAAGATGTTTCCGCTTAAAGTGTTACATGCAGATCCACACATTCTCACGAATGAATGTGGCATTTTGCTTCTTACCTAGGACGCAGGATGGATTTCCACTCTGAGGAGGCAATTGCTTTCCAGCCGCCCTTAAGTGGATGTACCATAAACTGTACTGTCACTGCGCACATGCCCATGAAACATGACTTACGTTGCCCCTGTCCTAGATCCAAACCAGACTAGCATTATAGACAGAATCGCAGTTCAAAAGGGCGACACTGGAATCATTTTCCAGACTGCCGCAACGAGCATGAAGTGTGCGTTCCGTGTAATCTCCTGGGAGACTGAAGTTTGTTGTGCTCTTTGATATGTTCCTTCTCCGAAAGTTCCATCTCGTATAATCCATGACGAGAAAACGTAAAACCCGTAGCAAATAGTTATTCAAAATTTAAAGAGACTGTCAGGCTAAACACGTATAATACACCCCGCAAAAATAACTATAAATTTCAACGTTGGGCACATAATTTATTACTATATTAGTTAGAAAATAGTTCCTGCTGCATTTCTTATTAAAAACATTCTAATACAAGTATTATTACACATTTTTCAAAGAAGCTCACATTCTAGTATCTTCTTTCAACCAGGGCAAAATGCCCTAGTTTACAGTATAATGTGTCCACAACAAAGGGATGGTATGCCCCACAGCAATCGGTGTGTATGCCCCAATTTTTATCATGCTGAAAAAGGGTCACACAATGTATGAAACCTCTATTTACTTAAAAAAACAGAATTACTGTCAGTTAAAATACAGGATTGCCTAAATAGTCACATTGCAGTTGTGCTAATAATGGGGCATACCATCCAGAACTTAATGGGGCGTTTTGTCCGGTGATGAGCTGTTGTGAAGACATGAATGATTCTACATGGACTATGACAATAATTGGGCATGATTAATTTCCATGGTTTGTTTTTGGAAACTGTACAATTAAAGCATAATGCATGACATGTACGAGAACTGTACTCCAGAAAGATTTTTTAAGCAAAGAGAACAAACATTCATTTTTGAACAAATTCATTTATAATAGTTGTGCAAACATTTCAACGATTCTCTTTTTGAACAGTAGCGTCACCATAATAGCACATCCTAGGTCGGCAGTATTTCGATGCGATCAGCTATCAATTCAGCCGAATTCAGTAACGCACATGAAAATTTTAATACTATTTATACCCCTTAGACATAAATTGAAATTCACTTCTAAAACCTAAAAACCTCATGTAAATTTTCTTCGTATATCTTTCTCGCCGTTCTTGTATTTATTTCTTTGTCAATTTTACGTTGCACATTTTCCTAAAATTCTTTGAATAAAGGGAAAACCACACCATAATGTGCATTTTTGCAAACCTATTTTCCTTGATGGAGAGACGCGAAGAAAAATCGTACTAAAACTAAATAATTGTTTTTAATTAAATCAAATTTAAAATACCTCGCAAACTTCCATTGGGGCATCGCAAAAATTTTTTTTTTTTTGAATTCTCAAAGGCCCCCCCCCCCTCTCATATTGTGACAAATGTCAAAGTAAGCTCAGATGCCAAATTTCACATCATTTGAACAATTTTAGACCCCCGCCCACTTCGTTTGAAATTTTTTGAAATTGGTACTATGGGAAAATATGGAGGAAAAATACATTAAATGCTATAACTTTTGAAGTAGCAATCAGAAAATTACAATTTATACCTCTTTTGAAAGAAAATAATCTTAGTATTTGAATGGACGTATATTTGTTTCTAGAAAAATACGGGAAAGTGGGATATTGGGTCATTTTGGCCCCAATATCCCATATTTTTAATGATTTTTCTGCAATGGCCTAACTTCCATATTTTTGTAATTTCTCGTTATGAGCATTTTGATTGGAAATGGCATTTAACATAATATTTTTTTTTCGAGAATTGTCCGACTGGAGCGGCAGAGCTAGGTTCTCGGAAGGGCTGTCAAAATCACTCACTACAATTGCAAACGAGACAGGAAATATCACCCACTAAAACACTGCTTAAGGCCGATTGCAGCGGGCCGTGATTATAAATGTGATATTCATTGTATGGTTTAGATATGTGCGAGCGTAGGGACTTCACGGTCGCGTGTATCATCGCGAAGGATTCGAGCGTTTGTACGTTAACGTGTTCAATCGCGCGTGCGTTTGTATGTCACTTGGGCTAGCGTGTATGTAACTTCGCGTGCATAACTTCGATTTTATAACCGTGCGTCCTTTCGCAAATTCGCGTGTGTTCTTGAATGATCGCGCGCAGGCCGTGAATCTGATACACCGGATTCTGTTTTTGCACGCACTTTTTTTGCACGGTTTTTTTGCACGACTTTTTTAGCACGGTTTTGCAAAATAATACGATTTTTATGTATAAAATATCTATTTCGATATACAAGTTTAATGATTTGATCATCCCGTGAAAAAAAACCGTGTAAAAAAAATCCGTGCTATTTCGAGAAACCGTGTAAAAAAAATCCGTGTTATTTCGAGAATCCGTGCAAAAAAAATCCGTGTTATTTTGAGAAACCGTGCAAAAAAAATCCGTGTTATTTCGAGAAACCGTGCAAAAAAAATCCGTGCTATTTTGAGAAACCGGGCAAAAAAAAATTAATAGGCATTTAGTAACGGCAGCTGAAAATAAATGGCATTGAATATTTGCAATGCAAATGAGGATGATCTGCCAATATGTAAAAATCGCGTGTTCTTCAATTTTAGGAAATGAGTTGTTATTCAAAATTCAAGTTATGGTAGTTGAAAATCAATAATGTTGGGCAATGGTTTTTATAGGATTGTATGCTTTTTAGATATCATCAAATAATATTCCGGTTCATATATCACATCGCATTGGCAATGGAGCAATTGGTATATGGCCAAGTTGGTATATGGCCAAGTTGTGCCACTGCACAAAGTATATTAATTTTGTTTGTTCAGTTTGATAAGCTAGAAACTGATAACGGAGATTTTAATATGCAGGGATACGCAATACGTATTGTTTGGTCTGAGTAGATAACGACTGATGTTTCCTTTTACCAACCAATTAGTGATCTCTGATTGAATAGAGCTTTCAAAGAGTTAGGTATAGGCACAAGTCTATTTTTTTACTGAGATGGGACAAGTTGGTGCTGGACCTGTGGCCTTCGTCTGGTATGATCTATTCTCGTTGGTACGGATGTGTTCATGACTGGTTTGTGAATGAGTGGTCCTGCTTACAAGTGAATTGATCACTTCGCTTGGGTGGAGATATATGTGACTTCTGCTAGCTGTCGAGCTTGGATATGTTAGCTGGTTCCAAGAAGATGTGCAGGACTAGCACCTACGAGAATGTTGATTGTTTCACTCGAGCTTTGGTTCTTGGAAATAACAAATCGCTTCCTCGGTGTGATATGTTCGAGTTGAATGCTCAGTGGTATAAATGTGCATTCGGTTCGAGCAAATTGAGTCGTTTGGAGGATTGGTGGTCTCCGAGAGCAGATGCGAATAACTCTGAAGTATCCAATTAAGAGAGATTGTATCTATGGAACTTAAAAATATTGGTACATCATAACAACTACCAATATCGTCTATTTAGAACAGCGATTTTCAAATTCTGTTATAAGATCGAGAATAAATATAGCACGGTGAATAAAGTATTTGCGAATAAGGGCCAATACTGCTGGCATCTTTTATCATATTCATTAATAGTCGGTTGATCCGCTTCAGACCTAGGAGACGAAAGAAAATAATAGGAACAAGACAAAAGGCGGTTCTAATTCTAAATTGGTTTAGTATAGATATAGATGACTCAAACGCACTGACAAGAGAAAATTTTTCAGAATTATACAAATTATAGGACATCACACTTTTTGAGACACAAATGCACAAAACTTTATCGTCCTCCTAAAGATCGGTGTTTAATTGGCAGATAGTCGCCATTTCGTACGATTTTGTAAAGTTTGCCTCGCGGGACAGACCGATATCCACCCAGGCACAGGTTGCAGTCGTTAAAAAAAACTAGATTCGCTAAGTGTTAAATAGCGAATTTTCAGCTTTTCAGGAAAGAATTTTTCATCAAAGTGCAGTTTTGGAAATTTTAATTGCAAAGAAGGGGTCTGTCAACATTGCAAAATGGCAAATGCTGCCTCTTATCAGGAAAGAGTATTTAATTAAGTAAAAGCCAATCAATAGGCCGTTGAAAATTGACAATTTCTGACATTTCAATTGCGCAAGAGAGTCTTTGTATCAAAATATTTTTTTTTACTTTTCGTGAAAATTCTTTTAATGAGAAGATAACCATTTACATGAAAAAATCGCAAAAAATGACAATTTTGATATTGTTGTCCCAGAATCGAACAATGTTTCTTACCAAACTATTTATGACCGCATACTGTTCGAAAGGTCTAGTTTTCTTCGTTCAAAAAATGTTACAAAACCGAAAATCGGCTGAAAATGACAACGTAGCTAATTTTGTTGTGACAAAGGTCCCAAAAAAATGTTTTTTTGCTTCAAAATTTCGTGTGTACATTACTTTGTATCGCATTTGCTATACTAGTTCATTTTAAAAATTAAAAATCGCTGTAGCACAGTGTAATCTACAAAAAGTTAACAAACTCTAAATAGTTGAAACATTTTACCATTTTAACTATTGCATTTCAACGGACAATAACTTCTTTTAACGATTAAAAAAACTTACATTTTTCTAAAAAAACCTCCTCGAAAAATTAAAAAACTTCTACTGGGCACATTGACAGCCCCCTTGTGCATTTAAAATGTCCAACAGTATTCATTGTTAAATACGATAACCAAATAGCTGTTAATAAAAAAATCAGATTTTTTTTACACGGTTTCTCAAAATAACACAGATTTTTTTTGCACGGTTTCTCAAAATAGCACGGATTTTTTTTGCACGGTTTCTCGAAATAACACGGATTTTTATTACACGGTTTCTCAAAATAACACGGATTTTTTTTACACGGTTTCTCGAAATAGCACGGATTTTTTTGCACGGTTTCTCGAAATAGCACGGATTTTTTTACACGGTTTCTCGAAATAACACGGATTTTTTTTACACGGTTTTTTTTTGCACGGAACGCATCCCCCGTGCAAAAAAAGAATTTGGTGTACTTAATTTTCGGTTAACGGTTCAGATTCTAGAAGAGATTTCCTCCATATAACTAGAGTTCCCGTCATGTCGCCATGTTGTCTAATGGATATGAACGTTATTCGTTAATTGAAATTCAACTGAATGTATGGACCTGAGTTGCTAGGAGGGAGGGTAAAGATTACCGGACGTGACCGCTTCATGATCGCGCGAATACGGACGTTTGTGGGTTCGCGATTGAGACCGCGTTTGTAACTTCGTAAGTACTAAAACGTTCACCTTATTACTTATTGTTGTCATGTTCGCTCGAGCGCGGGCGTGGATGATCGCGAAGGGCTAAAGCGTATTTTGTACTATATGTAACCGTCTGGCCATTCACGTAGTCGCATGTATTCTTGGATGATCACTTGGACCGGTTCCGATTCTGACAGGGAGTGAATTATCCATATCACTGACCTGTGTTGGTCTATATGAAGTGTTTCTAGAATGGGAAAAGCCCATTTCAGGATATACTTCAGAAGCAATCCTCAAATGGGCGTAAAACCCCATCATCTTTTCAAATTTTTCACACCTGATTACAATGGTTTTACACTACAATTAAATATAATGACATGGTACACAGTATTGCAAGAACAAAAATTACAAATATTGCAAAAATGGAATCTTAAAATCTAAGTCTATTTTTGAAAACATCACAAGATACAGAAAAGTCAAAATGGCCATAAACACTTATTAAAAACATTACACATCGATCTAATGGGTTCGTTCTGACCGTACTCTGTGCGCTGAAATTCCACTCTTAAGAAGTTATGCGATCTGAGATTTCTCGGGGGCACATTGATATTTATTTGTGAGAGAATATCTGGAGCATCTATTTGACCGGTTAATATCTTTCCAACAAATGCTTCTCTAAATGTGTTCCGCCTTTTCGCTAGGGTTTCCATATCGAGCAGACGACAGCGATCGATGCACTGCTGGATTACGCCATGGGAGAGTTCTAAGAGCAAAACGGAGGAATCTTGCCTGCACTGCTTCTATTCGGTTGATCCAAATGCTCGTATCAGGACACTAAATGGGTGCTGAAGCTTCCAGGACATATCGAACATAGTGAAAAATATTTTTTTTTATTTCGATTATAGAGGTTTTAACCTTAAGGTCATTCGCCTCTTCGGGTTAGAAAAATCTCTTATGAAAAATTTCTAACCCTATGTGCGGGGTCGGGACCCGAACCCAGGTGCGCAGCGTACAAGACAATCGACTTACCAACTACGCTACGCCCACCCCCTTAGTGAAAAATAGAGTGCCCCTAAACAATATGGATCAGCGTGTTCTTTGGCGATTCTTATAATGAAGCCAAAATTTCTATTTACCTGTGCTATAATATGAGAGCAATGATTTTTGAATGTCAGTTGTGAGTCCAGGAGTACTCCGAGGTCTCTGATAACTGTCATTCTCTCTAGCGATTCCCCTGAGATGGTGTAGCTCCAGAGTATTGGATTTTTCCTGCCAATAAAAAAAATTATGCAACATTTGGCCACGCTGACAGCCAGAAAGTTGCGACTACACCAATTACAAAAAGCATCTAAGTGTCGCTGTAGTGCCACGCAATCTTTCATTGACCGCACAATGAGAAATAGTTTGAGATCATTAGCGTATATAAATTTACACCCCGAAGGTATAACATAGCAAACCTCATTGAGGAACAACAAAAAAGGAACGGTCCTAGGTTGCTCCCTTGAGGCACTCCCGACAAGTTGATGATGAAGCTGTATGATCCGTATTTCCTAATTTTATAGATAGAGAACGATTTACGAGATATGATATAAGCCACCCCCCTGTGAAATTTGACGAAGCGCCCAGCCGCTTTATCTTTGCCAGTAGAAGAGAGTGATCTACACGATCGAATGCAGCCTTGAGATCCGTGTATACAATATCGACCTGAGATCCAATTTCAATATTTTTAATACAGAGCGAAGTGAATTGGGCTAGATTAGTAGTTGTCGATCTGCCTGATAAAAGCCATGTTGATTCTTCGATATGTATGCTTTGGTCTCACGAAACAGCAAGTTTCCTACTAATATCTCAAATAACTTTGATCCAGCGCAGAGTGAGGTTATGCCACGATAGTTCGCAACATTTTGCTTAACACCTTTTTTAAAAACGGGAAACATAACTGATTTTTTCCAACACACGGGAAACGCCGATTGCAACAGTGATTGATTGAAAATTAGCCTTAAAAGGCGTACACAAAGCGCTTGCGCATCTTTTCATTATAATGGAAGGAATACCATCTGGTCCTGCCGATGTTGAAGACTGTTGGCAGTTAGAATGTCTTCGTCAGTAAATTGGATATTACCTAAATTAATTACGTCATGAGTGGCATTCTGAAGGCCATATTCCACCTGAGTGGAGTAAGCCGAGTCCTTTTTAAACACACTCGAGAAATATTGAGCGAATAGGTCACAGATGCCGCTTGGAGTGCTTGAAGCCCAATTTATTTGCGTTTTCCTTTAACGAAAGATAAAAACTGCTTTGGATTTTGTTTCAGGTTTGATTGGGTTTGTGCTACGTGTCTTGAATAGAGGAACCGATTATATATCTTGTAACTGTTGCTAGCTTGAATAAACTCTCGTTTTGTAATGGGGTTTCGTCGGCTGGTGTAATTCCGAAGCGTAGATGCTCGCAATCTTTTCAACTTACGTAGCTGACGATTGAACCATGCCGGTTTTGGTCGGGGACGTGGTGCGGGAACTGTTATTCTGAAAAGCTTTTTCAGGACCAGTGAAAGTTTTTCTACTGGTAAATCTACATCGATCGAGGAATTTAACAAAGTCTCCCAATCAATAGCCTGTAGTGAACTTTGGAGCCTAGAGAAATCAGTTTTCGAAAAATTGAACTCCCTAACATCCAGCATTTCGTCATAAACAACCAGCTGGGGACAAATCTGTGTTACTAGAAGAGGAGGATGATATGCGTCACAGGCAACTAATGGCTCAAGGGCTTCTGAAACGGCGCAGTTAATGGAAGCTTCTTCATTTACGAACAGAAGATCCAGGGTTCGATTTCGTATATTATTTACTGTACAGTTCCCGGTCATGTCGCCATGGATCGTGTTGTCTAGTGGATATGAGAGCATTCTTTTTTTGGTTGGTCCAATTGAAGGCATGGACCTAGTTAGACTGCTGGTATCGGGGATAGAGACTTCCAGAAATGACCAATTCATGATCGCGCGAACGCGGAAGTTTATAGCTTCACACTTTAGAACCCGTTTGAAAATTTATAAGTGCTGAGATGTTCGCCTTATCACCGGGATCATGTTTGCGAGATCGCGGATGTAGGTTGCGTAGAGGATCGCGAAGGCCTCTAGCATTAGTATGCTAACGTGTGTTTGTCGCGTGAATAAGTTCGATTTTTTTGTCATCATGTTGTTTAGTGGATATGAGCGTCATTTTTTTGTTTGGTTCACCTGAAGGCATTGGATCTATACTACTAGGGCCAAGGATGGGAACTTCCGGACGATACCGATCCATGATCGCGCGAATACAGGTGTTTGTAGGTTCACTCCTGAGACCACGTTTGTAAATTTATTAGTACTACAACATCCACCTAGCCACTTTTGTTATCCTGTGTGCAAGATCGCGGGCGTAGGTGTACATGGATGATCGTGAAGGACTCCAGCGTTAGTATGTTGATGTTTCGGTGCCGTATGCTAGCGTGTATGTAACTTCGCGTGCATAAATTATTTTTTATAACCGTGTGTCTATGATGCTAGAAGAGAGTGAGTTCTCACATTACACTAGAGTTCCCGGTCCTGTCGCCACGGTACGAGTTGTCTACTGAATATGAGCTTCATTTTTTTATTGGTTCAATTGAAGGCATGACTCTAGGCTGCTAGGATCGAGAGTAGAGACTTTCTGATGTGACCAATTCATGATCGCGTAAAAGGTGGGTTATTGGCTGAGATCGCGTTTGTAAATTTGAAAGTGCCGAAACGTTCACTTAATTAATTACTTACAGCTGCAATCTCGTCAATTTAGGGGGGATGATTGCAATTGCATGTTCGTGTTTGTGACCAGGTTTGTGTTATCGCGCAGACTACGAGCATTTGTACGTTTGGAATGGGAGAGATTGTTAGTGTATATTAGAGAATATGCAATTTATTGTGTTAGTATGAATCTAATTTAAGACATCGTAATAAAAGGAAAACTAACATGCCGAATAAATAAAAAAGGAAATAAAGTAGAAAAGTATCATTGATCGATATTATTTTTGATATACAGGGTGCGCCATCTGGATGTATCCTATTTCAACATTGAACAACTCCGCCATTTTTCAGCCGATTTTGACAGATAAACACAATTCTGAAACGTCATTTGGTGCCATGTTAGATATGAATCGATTTACACAAAAAGAACACGCTGAAATCGTAGCAGTAAACAATCGTTCAATAGTGAAAACTGTGCGTGCTTATCGTAAAAATATGGCAGGTATTCGACGCCTACAAACACGACAGTCCATTTCTATTCGACAGCGCCCGCAACGTTCCAATGAAGTTATGGTAGTGGTAAAGAAAAGGTGAAAACGCGTTGTCTCAAAAAATGGTGATTTGGAATGTCCCCCTCGTTCTCCGGATTTAACGGTACAAGACTTTTTTCTGTGGTGTTACTTGAAAAGTAAAGTTTACTCTAGCAAACCAAAGAACCTTGACGAATTCAAAGCTGACCCGATCGGAAGAGCATAACAAAACAACAACACTATTATAACTATGGTTGATATTTATAACAGCTGGGGTTATATTCAGATAACGGAATTGAAATTGAATTGCGGACAGTTTTCAATACTATCAATATTATAACATAATCTGTTATGAGACGAGCAATGTATGAATTGATCATTCGTTACTAGATCACTGGCATAGATGATTATATCTAGTACAATTTTTATCTAATGTTTTTAAAAAAAAAAAAAAATATATATATATATATATATATATATATATATATATATATATATATATATATATATATATATATATATATATATATATATATATATATATATATATATATATATATATATATATATATATGTATATATATATATATATATATATATATATATATATATATATATATATATATATATATATATATATATATATATATATATATATATATATATATATATATATATATATATATATATATATATCTCATTTAGTCATAACTTTGATTAAATCATATCAAATTTTGTTACAATTTTGTTATCATTAGCCAGTTTTTTCAGCCGCACGGTGTGTTTGGTAGAACAATTTTATTCGAAAAAAATCGGCATCCCTAAAACTTCAGCATGGGATAAACGGACTTTTCCCTTTCATTTAAAAGTAAAATTTAAATATTCTATCGGGGGTTCCAGAACAACTTTTTATTTTAAAGATTTTTTGTTTGAAAACTTTTTCTTTGAATCTGGTTCACATTTTTGCCCCTGGGTAGTACTTTAGACATTCAAATATTGCCAAAAGTGAGAAACTGATAGACAATTTCATTGTGTGCAATTTTGTAGAAAACTATTAAATTTCTATCAAAGTTTCTAAATTCGCTCGGGGCCTATTGGTTAAGAAGCTTTATTCCAAAAACATTTTCATTTGTAAAAAATGGATTGCTTCATTTTAACAGTATGCTCGAAGAACCTGAATGCTAGCAAAGTCCCATCTTCAAGCGGAAAATCATAATTCCAGATTCCACCGTTTTATGCGCAGCAATGAGATTTTAGGAGCAAGAAAATATAGAGAAGAGTAGATCAAATTTAAACGAAATTAAGACTTTTTTGAAAGATGCTGGGTAATGCAGCAAAATGAAACAGTTTTTTTTTTTTTCTGTCACAGATATAGTCTTTCTTCCTTTTTATTTCTTCACTCATTCTGTAGTATGCTAGATGTAATCTTGAATCAACCTTTTTGCTCGTTAGCATCTTGTGGGATATATTTAGCCTAGTCTTTATCTTTATATTTGATCAACCTCGATTAGATATTCAGTCATTTGATTTGATTTCGATTTAGAATCCTGATTGACAGTTTCATGAAGGATAGAAAAATAATTCGATGAGATTTATGTTCAAGTTTGTTAACTTTTGGGAATCGCTGTACATTGAACAGAAATCGCAATAGTAAATGAGAAATAAAGCTTTTGTCTATTGTACGAAGATAGCGATCTCAATATAAAAGTAGACATAGAACTTATCACCTTTACCCGAAAAACGTGTTGCTGTTAATGTCTCCCGATTCTGAACTGAACTGGCAACTCTGTCTTCTTGATATGTTAGCTTTGCTCTTATTCTATATTATGAGGGAAATCTTCAATAAACGGACTTGTATTACTTTGAGAATTTACTGAATGCATGGTCCAGCCTGATATTTTCTTGTTCGTTTTCTGTTGTGATCCGTATTCAACGAGTAGCGACTCCGAAATTTCTTCTTAAAGGAAATTGTGAAAGTTGGTTTAGTTCTTTTTTCTAAGATTATGTGAAGTGTGTTCGATTTGGAAATAAAATTTGAGGAAAAGAAATAATCTGCATCTACACATTCTGATGAAATGAATCTACCCCAAAAGATAACAAACAAGGATCCAAAACTGGAAGAGCTTTTTTATCTTTCAATCATCTTTCTTTTAATGTTGATAAGGACAAACAGGATTCTCAACCCAAAGTTGCAATAAAATCCGTCGTTTATTACAATGACTCGAACTGTCCACTTTAGCTCATTCAAATATAAAGCTTTGAATTTAAGCCAATTGTATTTTACCAGGCAGGATATGATCAGGAAGAAGGGTCATTCTAGTTTACATTAGCTATCTCCTAGGGTGAGAAAAAAGATGAAAAAGGCATGATAAAATCCGTTACATTAATTATTCAACAAAACTGTTGCTTTTCACTATTACTATATAAGTAATAGTTGAAATACTAGTATCTGATTTATAGTGAAAAGCAACAGTTTTTCATTATTATATCGATAGTAGAATTAAACGGAAGACATCTGTCTCAACAAGTTTAATTGTCACATTCCACTAAGTCGCTCAAAATGTTTTGAATTTTCTAAGAAATTATATACAGTTCAAGATTTGCGGCTGGAGTTCACATGAAATGAGCGACATGCAAATATGAACGAACTTCGGACAAATCTCTTGGAAATCGGATTTCCAACTATCGAAAATCTCTGGAACGTTTAAGTCTACGAATAGTCTCTGGCTGAGCATCTGCAATATTGATGAAAAAATTAAAATTATCGGCGTTTAAAATCATTAGGGTCATGCGTTTAGCTATGCAGTCTTCTGTTTACAAAAACACTATTTTCCAAACACATAACTTTACAGTTACTACCGTCGACCCCCTTCCAAAAGAATAAAATCATTGGCGCAATTTAATAATTTCAACATAGTACAAAGTATAGTCTTCTAAATTTCGCTTGAATTAAAAATGCAGTCGTTGTATGGCTCAATTCCTTTCTGTCGTCACTAGCATCTTTACCAAGCCTTTGTGCTAAATTGAATTAAGTTCTCTGGAAGAAATATTTTTCCACCTTCGAAATCTACTTTCAGTTCATTGAAGAGAAGCAGTCATAATTCAATAAATGAAGAATAATGGAACCCCAACGTTCGCACTGTCTTCCTCTATAGATTCGAGCATCAGCAAGGTACGTCATCAAAACTCCTTTAACGTAGAGAAACACCCGTTGAGAAGAGAAGAGAACTTTACTTTGTCCGAGAACATCGACATTTGTTAAAAAGTAAATAGTTTAAAGACAATCATAATAAATAATCAAATCAAAAAAATTTGAATTGCCCGTCGATTCTATACAATTGTGATAGTCATTCCCTTAGGAGTGACTGTTTAGGAAAACACGTACATCCAAATGACAGTCATTATTCGATAATGACACATCATATGACCACGGCAATGTAGGTTTTGCAGATGTTATATTCAACACCAGTGGCATTTTCCTACTCCCATTTTATAAATGCACATAGTGCATCATTTCTGCGTTCGATTTGTTTGTCATCCTCCATCTCCAAGGAATTGCCGCCAAAACCGGCAGGCACACATATGATTTGTTGTAATCCGTTTACTCATCGTCCATAGCTCATCCGTATGCGATCGCAATACATAAACCACCGCAGCATCATCTGTGCTAGTTGAGTCCAGATCTACCAGCATGCAGATGGACAGCACTCACAGGGCCGAGACTCATCCGTGAAAAGATAAACCAATCTGGCGTTAGGCACTAACCTTTGCTTGCTATTATGGGACGGTGCCTACGCCAGGGGAGTAACCTGAAACCAATTTGCAATTGATGTTAAAATTTATGTTTCAGTTAATCTTTATTGTGATTATACCAGCAGTGTGGAACCCTTCGCTGCCCATCGGTTCAGCCTACTAAGAAGGCACATCGAGAGAATATGGTAGAGCACCGCTCTGATGGCGGTCGGGTATGTTTGTTGAGGTTGCTTCAAATAAATGGGCGAAGGCGAAAAAGAGCGAAGTAAAATCTTCCAGCCATAAAATTGTAACATCTTAACTGGCCACACCTTTTATTTCAGTATGACAGTAACTCCAGCATACCGGTAAGGCACGGGAAGCGATCCGCTCGATTATTACATACGCAGTATGTTACTTTTCACGGACCCTATTTTCGAGGAATATTCGTTGAGCATAAAGTACTACTTGATAGTAAAGGGTAAGGTTTCGCGGTTTACATCATAACTCAAAATGTACTGGACAAATTATTTTGAAATTGTTTATATTTACAATATGTGAAATGGAAACTCGAATTTTGTTGAACATTGTCAGATTTCTTGCATACCTAAACTATTCGAAAAAGTTGTGAAAATTTCTCCAACAATTGAAACACCAAATGATCTTCTTCGGACCCGAAGGTAATCCAATATCTGAGATCTGGCGAAACAGTACTCGGCGCATGTCCAGACAATATGTTCGGTATCGTGATAACTACCGCTATTCGCGAGCCCAATATGTCGGAGATAATCGTCTAACGTGTAGTAATTGGACATGAGCCGAGAATCACACGAATGAAATACCGACCCATATCTCTAAACCAAGATTTCGTTGATACCTTCGAAATATTCGAATATAGCCACCGTTCTAACTCTTCATTGCTCCAAGATGTCTGCCAACTTTCCAGCGTCCTCTGATGATAGGTATTGAAACATTTATTGAAGCAGATTAGTCTTTCGCAGATGTCACCTTCTAAAGCGCCCGCCTTGGCTAAATAATTCGTTTCTTCATTACCTAGGATGGAGCAATCCGAAGGAACCCAAACTAAGGTAATCTTGTAAGATCTTACAGACAAAGCACGCAGGAGCTCCCCAGAAAATTTCATCGAACGGAGAGCTTGTATTGAGCTGAGGCTATTCGAGACAATAAAGTAATGATCGGTATGCAAAGTCTCAATAAACCAAAAAGTATACTGCGACGTAAACTAAAGTAGGATCATTGAGTTTGAAAGAAATGGTGAGGTTTTCATTGAATATACCGAAGCCAGTTGATCCGTTGATACTTGACCGGTCGGTGTAAAACATCTTATTACAGTCGACTTCTCGAAATTTACTATTATAGATGCTTGGGATCACTTGCGTACATATGTGATCCGGGATTCCACGAATCTCGTCCTTCATGGATGTGTCGAACAATACAGTTGAATCAGAAGCACTATGTAGATTGATACGTTCGGTGTAATATGAAGAAGGATTGATATTGTGTGCCATGTAATCGAAGTACAAAGACATAGATCGGTTTGAGAATTGATATAAGAGGAAACTAAATCGATTTTTCAGCGTAAGGACGCCCGCCAGCACTTCTGGACTCATCGTATGGGTCGAGTCCATGCAGTCCAAAGCAAAACGCAAACAACAGTATTGGATTTGATCGAGTTTGGTGAAATATATGTTCGTAGCGGATCGGAAACAGAAACTCCGGTACTCCATCACCGACAATATTGTTGTTTGGTACTGCCTGATCATGTCTCTTGGGTGGGCATCCCACCATGTTTCGGTTATTATAGGAGAAAGTTGATCCTTTGTGGCACTTTTGTTTGAGATACCTAATGTCGAACCATACCCTGAAAAAAAAACTTTCGGATAAGTGTTGTTCAATAAAACATGAAATTTTTTCAGGCATGTAGTTAAATTCAGCGAATTCAGTATTTTTTTATTAACAACATAATATTTATTCCTCAAAAAATGTCAATGAATATTGGAGAAGGGGCCATGGTCAGCCGTACGACGCAACTTAGTTGCGATGCTCTCACAAGCGCGCTGGACGGCACTAACGTTCATCTTCCGGATACAATTCTGGATGCTGGTGGTAAACTGCTTCGTATGCTTGGCCCGCCAATTATTTTTGTACACTAGGACACTGAGGGACCCGAAAAAATCCTCAACTGGACAGTACTGGGGCAAGGTGGTCGGGTTCCTTTCTTTCGGCATGTACGGTATCTTTTTCTGCTCAAGATAATTCAGCGTCTTCTTGGCGTAATGGGAAGACGCCTTGTCCGGCCAGAAGACGTACTTCCCATCCGCATGGTGCTCCTCTAAGAACGGCAGAAGAATTTTCTCAAGACACTGCTCCTGGTACACTTGTTGACTGATGGACAGACCGCTCGGATGTCCGATATGGCGATGTACAGCATAACTTTCTTTTTTCATATTTATGCTTAAACCTATATTTTACTTCGGGGGTGTGACCGACTTGTCGCTGAAATAGTAGTTATCATTTCCTGGAATGTAGGTCTTCGAGAGCGGAAAATAACTTTCGTCGTCCAGCACGAACGACGTTCCGCGGTAGTTCTTCGTCGTCCACCGGCACTGCGATTTCACGATCACTATCTGCTCGTCCGTGTACTCGGGAGACCGAAGACCGAGTCTTCTTCCGACAGATGATGCCCTCCATCTTGTGGGTTCGGTGTATCGAGGTATGGGAGCAGTGATATTTTCAGCCGGCGTCACGCAAACTCATTCCGTTCTTGTTGTCAAACAGCTTTTTCGACGCTTCCTTCTTCTTCTTCTTCTTCTTCTTCTTCTTCTTCTTCTTCTTCTTCTTCTTCTTCTTATTCTTCTTCTTCTTCGTCATAATCTTCGCCGTACGGCCGCTACCGACCTTCCACTCCACGCTCAGGCATGCCAGAATCCGGTAAAATGTACTCGCGGGCACGCTTTTGTCTCGAAAGTGGTCTACCGTATACTTTTTTCCACGATGACCATGCGTTTGGTATAACCGTACAACACGCACGCGTAGTGCTTGCTGTTTCGACGCCATCTCCGATTGAACTGACAGCACCCGAGCGAAAAGAAACTTGACACCCATTTTGAGGGAGTCCAGAGAGCAATTTTCTTGGAGAGAAAAAAATACGCTCTTTACTTTAATTACAAAAAGGTATCGAAATCATCCCGTTACAGGGTAGCATTTCAATCGGACGATAAAAGTTGTGGTCCGAGGCTTGCTTCCCTCCTTTTTGTATTGCGATGACCTTCATGAGGGACAATGGGTTCAAAAAACTTATTGGGAGGTCGTCTGCGAGAATTCGCTTCTGCTACGCGTTTAGTCTAAGCTTGAATGGTGGTGTCGAGAATCAAGTGAGTCAGGAACCCGTACTCTTTCTCCGGGGGAAGCTCTGTATGGATTCGATTTTGCCGGATCAATGGACGCGTAACTCTTCCAATCAATATTTCGTGTGAGATCATACGAAACATTAACTGTATTTGGTGACCCTGAACCGTTAGCAATAGTTATAACGATCAGCAGATGGTCGCTGCCGTAGGGATCAGGGATTACCTTCCACATGTCATCTAACCACAGTGATGTCGAGCAGAGGGACAAGTCTAAGGCGCTCGAACGATGAAGCAGTAGGAATACGTGTCATTTCACCCGTATTCAAAATGATCATATTATAGTTGTAGCAAAGCTCATTGAGTGAGGTAGATCGATTATCGTCATGAAGGCAGCCCCATGTTGTACCGTGGGAGTTAAAATCACCTAAAATTAGCCTCGGTGCGGAGAGAAGTTCCGCAATATCGCCAAGCCGTCGGTGGCTAACTGAGGCTCTAGGGGGGATATAGGTGGAAGCTATACAAAGTCTTTGCCTCTGGTTTGGAAAGCGACAGCTTCCATGTCTGGTGTTCAGGAGCGGTCGATTCCATTAAAATAATAGGACTTTTTGATCCTTAAAAGTACTTCTCCGTAAGTCTCTATTTCAAATTATTTATTAAAATTTTAAAAGAATCCATTTTCGGGATAATGCTTCTGCGATTCCAATTTAGAACAGTGATTAAATCCGTGACCTCATTCTCATTCAGCCATCGAAGAATACAATCGCAAAAAGGAGGCGCCATTTTGCAGTGAACTGCATCAGGAACGTTTTTACAGCGGGAAGAAAAATGTTCAGAATGCTTTTAACAGGGTCAGAAATATTTTATGCTGATAAAATACGCTCCACAATGTTAGAGAAATTTAGTAAGCTGGCGCAAGTTTCTTTCTCTGACGTTGAGATGGGAACATTCGGGGTTTTTGTTGTCCCAGAAAATGCTGGGAACTTCTGACGGCGCCGGTGGTTGAGTGGTAAGTGTGACTGCCACTCATTCCAGTTCGTCTGGGTTCAACCGAGGTCGTTGAGATTTTTCTGAGCTGAAAAAATCTGTGATCACGTCTTCAAAGGAAAGGGAAGTAAAGCCGTTGGTCCCCGGTCCATGAGTTGATGGATCGATATTTAGTGGATAGTGGCGTCGGTAAAGAAGATGTAAAATACAACTTCTATACTTACTAACAAGTATCTCCTTCTCTCGTGATACTTGTGGATTGCGCAGTAGTATTTATGGCCTCTAACGAAAGCAAGTGTCGGACTAACATTCCTTCCCTTTCCTTCCAGGATCTACGTTCGGGCCTGGCCTGCGTCGGTATTTACCATCAAAATACTTTAGGATTACCAGAAGCTGTATATTAAAAGATGTTTCGCTATTCCCAAGCATAATTATCTACTGACTCCCTGTGCAAATTCAGCTAGTTCAGATCGATAACAGAGTAGCAACCAGGAGTGGTCGCACAAGCTCAATCTCAAGCTCAAGTATATGTTGAAAACTTCTTTTCTGAGCTCAGATGTTTAGGACTTGAAGCTACCTGCTTCGGTTTTGCACCGGTACTTCCTCGTGTAGTTATTTTTGGAGGACTTTGAAGAGACACCTTCTGGCCTTCACAACGAAGTTTGGAAGAGGAAATGTTCCTCTTTTTTCTATTGCTTCTAGGCACAGCAGAAAATGTTCCCTCCTGGGGTTCATCAAAGTCGCCTTCGTCAGTAGACAAGTTAGTATAGATGTTCGTAGAGGCCACTGACGTAGCTATCTTTAGCATTTCTGCAAAAGATCGCTTAGAGCGTCCCGGAAAGGAACACTTAAGATTCTCCTCGCACTGTACGCGGAACATATCGGAAGATCATGTGGGTTTCCCCCACATTCCGACATCCCTTCCACAGGAATCATCTACATGATTCCTACCAATTTCCCACAACGAACGTTATTGTGTGTCCCAATTGTTTCCAAATAGTACAGTTCATGACCCGCGGCACAAAAAGTCGAACAGATAGACGAACCTTGTCAAAGAGAAGGTAATTATGTAGAGCAGAACCGGCGAAGGTCACCCGATTAGAATCTGAGTTGACGCAAGTTCTCTTCCCGTCAGCTGCCACTGACGCTGAATACAAACGTTTGCACTCCAGTATCTTCACTGGCTTAAGCATGCGGTCTTTGAAACAGGCAGTTCCATGTGTCAGCAGGTCCTCGCAACTCAGACTCGAATCAGAAACGACCCCGCA
Source organism: Topomyia yanbarensis (assembly GCF_030247195.1). Classification (NCBI taxonomy): domain Eukaryota; kingdom Metazoa; phylum Arthropoda; class Insecta; order Diptera; family Culicidae; genus Topomyia; species Topomyia yanbarensis. Next base: position 175,412,901 of record NC_080671.1, on the reverse strand, counting down.
GACTTCAACCCTATTGGCTGGTATATACACTCTGTACTCCTTCGTAAAAGGCCTGTAGGCAGCAATATCATTTGCCTGATTTAAACTGTTTACCACCACCCGAGGCATATCAGGGCGCGTTTTCGATACTTCTGCCGAATACCGCTCCGTCAGAACTTGAGAAATCTACAGTAGATTCAGAGCTTTTTTGTTTGTTTGTTTCAACATCCATCTCACCTTGAGATAATCCACTCTCAGGGGAAGTCATTTTTGCACGGGTCTATTGCCCAGTGCAAGTTGGTACTACATACAAGGAAGGGAAGTATAATATTATTGCGTTACTTAGCTTGTGTATATAACGGTTTACTAGAAAAAAGCACTGCTTCATTAGTCACTGGTCAGATAACGGTAAGCTCGCAGAAACACAAAAGAAGGGAAAAAATACTGAAACCTCGACGGCGGAGAATGTGCAAGATAATCTTGGCAGTGGATTATCACTATTCTTTTCAACGTTACTCCGCACGCATTGGAAGGACGGGTCCGAGAGTCACGAATCGAATGATTGTAACTATTTTTAATGTACCTCCTACTTTATTAGCTTCTTCGTATAAAATTCACTAGATAACTTTCTATTTGAACAAACTCGATGAAACTTTTAACGTCATTATAATATTTGATAGGTTTTGTTTTGCATTGCAAATTGGTTAAGAACCCCGATTCTTCTTTTCAAAAGGTTGCAATGCAATATTAGTGACATTGAACAAAAAAAATTTTTTGGGACAAAATTATTTTTTTTTGGGTAGAGCTATTTTCATCCGCCTCCCTTATCACCTATTTTATAAGGTGATTCATCAACAGTGCTATCTTTGAAAATGAACTATCTTGGTTATGCAACTAATCCTATTTTATTGCAAATAATAAAGTAGGTTTTGTTATAGGGGAGACCGGGGCTAGTTGGCGGTGTTTTCAGTTTTCAATTTTTACTGCCTTGATGTAGGTAGATCTTGCAAAATAGAATACGCGGCATGAAAAAGCAGACTGTTGGCAACATCTCTGATTTTTTTAAAGCGTTTGTTTTTTTGTCTCCATTTTTAGAGACAAAAATATGTGACCGGTCCCGGGGTAAGTTGGCGGTATGTGATGATATGCCAATAACTAAGCAATCAAATGGAGATTCAATTACTTCAAGGATCCTTTTGGAACGTGCGGAATGTCTTTAAGAAAAAAACTGTATATTAACCGACATTTGCTATTATATTTCAGTATCAACACCCCTGTATTTTGACTTTGACGCGTATTCCATATTCAAAAGCAAATTTTCGAAATTCTTCATGCAATTGGCCGGAATAAATGTCTTCTACATTGGCGAAATACACAAGAAAAAGATTTTCTTACTTTGGAGTGAATTCCAGAAATAAATTTTTCTGATGACTTTTTTACACTGTAAATAGTACCGCTAACTTGTCCCGCGTGCAGCACCGCCAACTTACCCCAACCGCATATTTTATTAAAAACTATTTAAAAAAATAACTTTTGTTTTTGGATAGGTCATAATCATTCAGGAAATAGATTGAAAATCACCCTAAATAACGCAAAATATTTAAAATTTAGAAAATTTACTTGGTATGCTCGAAAATACAATATCACCCACAACTTCCACTAAACAAATCGTTTTGCAACAAAAACACATTGGATAACGGGTTTCGAATAACTTGAGGTACACAAGAAGAGGCAGTGCTATATGTCTAATAGAAACAGAGAAAAAGGGATTCCGCCAACTTACCCCTACCGCTAACTAGCCCCGGGCTCCCCTATGGTCAGGATTATATTTTGTCGTATGTAACTTTAAATGTTCTTTGATTTGATGGCATTGTAAAGGAACACGTATCCACCGGTTGATGCTAATCGAGCTGACATTTCTTTGGACTGATCAAACTAATTTCTTTGTTTGTTTAGTGTTTATTTGACCAACTACGAAACTAATCCACGGGGCATTTAATGTGCGTGGGGAATACGCATGGTCTTGTCTGAGTGAAATGATGACTGTTGATGCATATATTAGGGGTTGAGAATTGGCCGTCCGTGAGATTAATCAAAAGCTATTTACCAATTTGCAGCAGTTATATCAGCACGAAGAATATATGGTCGGCGTTAATTCAGACCGGACTAAGTCGCAAAACCTCAAAAAGTGAGATAGTCATAGCACTGGATAAAGAATTTCTTCAGCTACATTCGACTTTTAGCTGATTTGAAATTTGCTACAATAAGCAGGAGTTATGGCGAAGATTGGTTAAAACCAATTGTATTGTGAAGGATGCTGCGATTCAGGCTTTAGGCTCGTTTTTCTCGAAATCAGTGCGGTGTCACTTGGTACGGTCTGACTTGATACCGACCATATGTTTAGTTGTCATATTCATTGACTTACTATTAGTCGCATTAATTAATTTAATGAAATCAAATTAATTAATTGTTCTCATTGCATCGAATACTTTTAACTTGTCGTGTTAAGGACATGCTGAACAGAGTCACAAGGTGGCAGCTAAAATGGCTGCCGTCGTTTCTGATTCTTCTTTTTTTATTTCATCGTCAAAATCAAAACATTGCATTGGCGCGCAAGTTAAAATCGTTTGTAACTTAAATGGCTGCTTAGAAACTGAATCACTGTATGTAAGCATGTTAACACATGCAGATGAATAATTTCTCTTCACGGAATTTTGATTCGTTTGGAAAATTTGCACATTTTAATTTTCAAAAGAAATTAAACACGTGGTACAAAAATCAGTCAGCTGATTGCTGAACGATACGCTTGTGTGCGTGCCATCTCCTATCGGTATAGGATGTTCTAGCCGCACACCAATGCTAAACGTAACCCGAACACATCCGGTCATAACTGAAACTTTGTTGTTGCTTTTTTTACAAACCAAACTAATTCAACAAACGAAAAATCTATCATAAATTCTCGGCAGCCGGCTGCCCAGAGCAATAAACACATGATAATACTTCTGAGAGTTGCATAGATTGTATCATTTATCAAGGTGAATCCAGATTTGTGTGACTCTTTACCCCATCCTACTAACAAAAAGTCCTTCCCGTGGTAAACGTGGAGATGCAGAGGTATACACGGTCTCCATAACAACGTTTGCTGCACTAACATTCCTTTCCTTCCCCGATGACTGTAAGGACGACTCTCGAAACGTGCACATTGAGAATGGATAGCTACTACCAGGCCCCATTCGTTGATTCTCTGTGCAATTTCGCTTGTTCTGGTCAATCACGGAGTAGCAACTACGAATCGTAAGGTCATCATGCTCATGCTCAAGATTTTTTTTTGGGATAGATTCGAAGACTTCTGTGTATCTGAGGGTATAGCTGCAAGGTTTTTCTTGTACTCAAATCATATTTTGTTCTCAAAATTTTACATAATCTAGGATCTATTTATGGTGATTTCTTGCATAATCTATAGGAAATTGGTGTAAAATCCAACTGCCACAATATACTATGAAAGAAAGTCTTGAATCAGCCAATCAGCTAAACAGTACCCTCCGACGAATGGAAGGTCCCCCGAATTTGTCGGGGAATTTACAAACTTCAACAAAAAGCACAAATAGTTTTTTGTCTCCATAAAACAAAAAAAGAGAAAAAAACTCCGTAAACAACATATAATTGTGGACGAAGAAATTGTAATGAATCCCGGCAAATATTTTAATGTCAGGAAATATCTGTTTGTTGAAATCGAAATGTTGGAATTTAAGCCAAATGGGACAGAGAAGAACTTTAAAAATAAGACAAAGCTATTCGAAATGCATTTTCTGCCTGAAAACTCACCCAGCAACTTGGAAAACAGCATTAATATCGTACTAGTTTGGTCAACAATTGTCCTTCTCCTTATTTCAAAGACTTCAGAATCTGTGATTATAATTTTCGGCTAAAAGATGAAGCTTTTCATTCTAAGACATAACTTCGCTAAAATCTTAAAAAAAACTTTTTCGGATGATTTCAGATCGATTTCTAGTTGTTCGTAAAGTTGTACACAATGAAATTATCTATCAGATTTTCACGTTTAGTGTTGTTCGAATATCTTAAGCACCATATAAGAGCACAAATAATAACTACACAGCAAAAAAAATATCTTGTAACTTTACGTCTTGCCAGATGCACATAAAAGGAGCGTCCCAATTCACATAAACTTACATTTAATTACATGTAAAAATTGAGTTGTTCATCTTTTACTAGGTCATTCAGTTTGAATTTTACATCGAAAGAGCCTCAATATTTAATTTTACATATCAGAACATGTAAAATCCTGTTATCAGACAGAGAAAATACGTCGCTATGTTGTTTACGTCAAATGTCATTTTCTTTTTTTTTAAGAGTGTAGTTCAATTGTAAAACCTATATTATTACAGAAAAATCTTCCAAAAAAGTTGCTCTGGACCCCCAACGGATTATTTTGATGTTGGTCGCAATTGAAAGGGGAAAACCTATTCTTTCATATCCTGATTTTTTGCATACACACCTAGAAAAAATAGTGTAAATTTACGTCTCCTGATCCTGGCATATACGAGCATCAAAAATAACTTAGTTTTACGTTTGGTTTTAATTTTACATGACGTTGAATTTCGTAAATCATGTAATTTTACTCCTCATACAGCGTTGGTTCTGAATGGTAGGAAGTGTAATTTTATGTCATTGCGCATGCAAAGTATATGTTTCATGTAAAATTAAACGGAACACGGTAATGTTCCGTCATTTCGTAAATTACGGTTTGTTGCATTGTGTCATGTTTGCAATTACGTCAACTATAAAATTCAGTTTTTTTGGTGTGTAAAGTTATTTTACTAAACACACCGTTGCATATATTTCTCCTTAGTGGAAAAAAATTTAGGCAAAAATTATTTTTTCCACTAAGAAGGAAATTGTTTTAAACCATATTTTCGCGTTAACTAAATTAATTATGGAATCCAGCACTAACTTAGTGACAGGACTAAGCTAGCACCGGATTGGAGCTAGCTCCATAAACGTAAACACTGTGTTTCTAAGAAACTCTTGGTCCTGCGTGATGTCCCGCAAGAAAAGAGTTCTGATTAAACCGATAAAAATGAATTAAATCAAAACTTGGTATGCTTTAGCAAGCCAATGCAATATGCTATATTTCTCTTCAAAAAAATTTTGGTAAAAACTGTTTTACTCTACTAAGGAGAAATTTGCGGGCTTAAGTTAGTGTCGGTTACTAAGTTAGTGTTATGGAATAAGCGTCCAAAAGAAATATGCAGATGGAAAATTGCTGATTTTTTTTTTGAAAACAGTTATATTGCGTGTCCCGCTGTGATAAAGAAGTACAGATTTTTAGATATGTTATTTACGAAATGTCTCGGGATTTTTTTTCTGTAAACGACTAGCAATATGTAGTTAGATTTCAGCACCAAGCTGACAAGCGAATGGGAATAAAAATAGTCTCAACCTAAAAACGCAGCCGAAGCCAGCCGGTTAGTACAATCGTAAGTGGTTCCCACCACATGAACATATTTTATGGCACTTGAAAAGTACCGAGTCGTGGCGGCATCGTTACTTGATTTTAGTGTAGTCGCATTCTTTTCCCTTCATGTTTTCTTCGTTTTTTATTGTCCCGACAACGGCCAACACGACATAAACTACTTACTCCCGGTATGGGAGGTAAGAAAAAAAAAAAATAACGCAACGCCATCCGACCGGTGATCCTCTTGAGATCGATCGTAAAGTTCAGGAAAGTCGAACAGCTCATCTCGTTTCGGGCTCTCGAAAAAGACATATCGCAGAAAGGATAATAAACTGAACCGGTGCTGGTGCGTTCCGTTACAAACAGCTGCACACGCGAACAGGGAACCAACAAATTTCATACCTTCATTAGCTTTTCCTACCTCGACCAGTTTAGTATATCAACTGGCTGCAGGCTGTAGGCTAAAGCCTAACGGAATTTTATCGGTAAGTTCTGTACGGTTTTACTGGTTTTCTGGCAGATAACCAGTTAGCGGACATGCGCAAGTGCTCACTAGGTACTCGTTACCAGACGGACGGATGATTTGAAGTTGAGGAAAGAGCGTGCTAAAACAAACATATGCTTCACATAAAAGGATTGATTCGTGTTGCCCGATTCTGACAAAAGTGCCACCATGTGCGCTTGTTTTGCCTTTCAACCCAGCAGATGATGCGTGTAGGAACACTTACCTACTGGTAGTGTGCTGTTTCAAATTTCAGCGGGTTTACTTGGCTTTGGTGTCATATGTACCTAGCCCTTGTGTTAGCCGCAAATTTTATACAGTCTGTGTTCTGCGAGGCGCCATATCCTTTGCTTTGATGTTTTGTCTGTGGCAGTATCTTATGTTCGATGTTTTGACCGTTGCATCATGTGGTGTAACTTCACCGTAGTTAAAAAAAATCGATAATTTTAGAAAAAGTTCTGACTTTTCAAATTAAACTATGCTTATGTATTTCCCATATTGAACTGTACCGTGTTGAAGATGATGAACTTTAAATTTTCTTACAGCAACATTTTTCACCTTTAACGTCATGCAAGTATATCTACGGACGCCTTCTTTAACGATACAACATAAGAAACATCCATTCAACAACGCCCAACAGTTTGTTCCTGTATTCCTCGCTGACAGGATGCGAAACTTTTTCCCAACCCAGTCAATGCAGGTAGGACTTGTTTATGGATACACAAGCCAACGTATTACGTGAACCACCTTTCTCCCCTTTCGAGCACCATAAAATGCACACACCACTGCGCAAACTTGCCGTACGCACACTCGGAAACAGCAGTCGCCACAGCCGTAAAGGAAAAGTCTTTCATATCGCGGGTGGGCTCATACTATAGAGCTCCATATTTTTTAATTTTCCTAATGGATATCGATCAGTAAATACGGCCGCTTTATGTTATTTTATGTTTCCCGTTTAACCCTTCGCTTAAATCGGCTTTATGTTGGTGCTGCTGACGTCGACCATTTCTCCGACTACGGTTGGTATTAAATGAATGTATATTTCCTTCACAAGATATTCTTGTTCTATATTTCATACGGCAGAATTAAACCTTTTCTCTTCGTTATCATTTTTTCGCGTGGCGCTGACAGTAGAAGTATATTTCTGCGAAACATTGTCTTGTTGTAGCAAATTTCTTATCTAAGGGGAAATAAAATTTATGACGGAATCTTACCATTGCGATACAATGGCCTGTTATAGATATAAGAAATTGACTACATGAAAAAAACCAGTTTTCATAAATAAAATATCCTGAGATGAAAAGTTTGTTATCCCGTGACATCAAGACAATGAGCCAACACTACCATTAAGTATTAATCTTAGCTACACCTGGATTAAAAATGCAGTTGTTTCCATGTGTAAGTCTGGTTTGAGTTAGTTAGGGCAATTGTTCATGGAGTGAATTATATTGAACAAATGTTCCAAAAGCGCGACGCGATTGGCTCGGGCGCATGCAAAAATCGCATAAAAAGTTATTTGATTTCTTTATTTTTATTTATTTATTTTGTGGGGCAGGGAAAAGTCCGCTGGAGTTGTATTTCATTCATTCAAACTTTTTCTCCTGTAGGCATAAAACTTCCTCCTCTTTTGCATCAACAGATTACAAACATCTAAATGATACATATCAGCACTTATTTCTACAATTAATTAATAACATTAAGCGATTGCTAAATTATAACTAACGATGAATTAATGAACAATCGCTTGGTAACGCTACGGGACAAGTTAAAGTCAAAAACATCAAAACAACTATTGAATAGACGACACATACAGGCGAATGGTTCATTATATGGTTCTGGCGAAAGGAACGCGGAAGACAGTACTATATCGAAGGGTACGACGACGGATATCGACATTTAACATCTGCAGAAGATCAGAACAATCTGTACGTGAATGCAGTAAAGAGCGAACACGACATTATTGCGACACCGAAAATGTCATGCCAATTTTCTTATAATGTTTAAAATCAAACCAAAATTTTAGGGTAGTTTTATACATATATTTACTTCAAAAATCAAAAGAAAAGTTAATCGATGGAGCCTTGAGTGTAAAATTGAACGCATTTTCGCTTGATGCCCTCCATCAAAGTCTTTACAGTGTCATTCGGTACCAGTTTCTCAGTTTTTTCCATTTTTTTAACATGTCCTTCTCGTCTTTGACTGTCTTCTTGTTCTTCCGAAGTTCCCGCTTCATCATTGCCCAGCACTGCTCCACCGGGCGCAGCTCCGGACAGTTTGGCGGATTCATGTCCTTTGGAACAAAATGGACAGAATTGGCCTCATACCACTCCAGGACACTTTTAGAATAGTGGCATGATGCCAAATCTGGCCAAAATAGCGGAGCTTCGACGTGCTGCTGCAAGAACGGCAAAAGGCGCTTCTCGAGGCACTCAGATTTGTAGATCTCGCCATTTACTGTGCCCTTTGTCACGAAAGGCTCACTCCTCAGTCCACAAAAGCAGATGGCCTGCCAAATGAGATATTTGGAGGCGAACTTCGACATTTTCTTCTTCTTAAATTTGTCGTCCACATAGAACTTGCTCTTGCCGGTGAAAAACTCCAACCCCGGAATTTGCTTAAAATCGGCTTTTATATACGTTTCGTCGTCCATCACACAGCAGCCATATTTTGTCAGCATCTTCTCGTAGAGCTTCCGTGCCCGAGTTTTAGCCGTCGATTGTTGCCGCTCATCGCGATTTGGGAAGTTCTGTAGCTTGTATGTATGTAGTCCAGCTCGCTTCTTTGCACTCTGGACGTAGCTCTGCGACATGTCGATCTTTTTAGCCAAATCACGGCTTGAGACGTTGGGATTTGCTTTAATCATCCGCTCCGGTCCCAGTTTTCTTCCAGCTCCTTTGCCGTGGTCCAACGTCAACCGCTTCTGGAACCGCTTCAACACTCTGGAGACGGTTGAATGGTGAATGTTCAACATTTTTCCCAACTGCCGGTGCGACAGGTCAGGAAATTCCAGGTGTTTGGAAAGAATTTGCTCTCTCGACTCGCGTTGGTGAACTCCATTTTCGTTGAATCGAAAAACACGACTTCGAGTTTGACAGCATATTAACAATACACATCAATGAGAAAGTGTGCAAAATTTGGTTGATTTTTACCCAATGGTAAAAAAGTTATGCCCTGTTGAATGTGTCGCAATAATTTCGTGTTCGCCCTTTAGATCTGCGATGAACGTTGCTTTTGAAATACTTCGACGAATACACAGGAGATCTAGGTCAATAAGCTTGCAGCGATCCTGGTAGCTCGGGAGGTTTAACGGATCCCTCCATGGGAGACGACGAAGGGCGAACCTGAAAAATTTACGTTGGATAGATTCGTTGCGTTGAATATCGTTTTTATAATAAGCTGACCAAACAACAGCTGCATATTCGAGCGTGGAACGAACCAAGGCACAATACAGTGCTTTTAAGCAGTGTATATCGACAAAGTCCTTAGCGACTCGAAAAATAAACCCTAGGAGCTTAGATGCTTTGAAAATAGAGTAATCTATGTGTTCCTTAAAATTCAGCTTAAAGACCAGCAGAACTCCCAGATCCTTGACGGATAATTTCTGATTAAGGATAGTCTGTGAAATATTATAGTCGAACTTGATAGTAGGATGTTTACGGGTGAAGGAGATAGCTGAGCATTTAGCGGGATTCAACTCCATCCTGTTAACCTTACACCAATTTGTGAAAATATCCAACTGATACTGCAAGAATTCAGTATCGGTAGGTGTTTTGATGATAGGAAATAGTTTGAAGTCATCAGCAAACGATAGTTTCATGCTCTTAATCGAAAGATTTAAGTCATTCAGGTAGAGTGAAAATATGGATGGGCCTAGATGACTGCCCCGTAGACTGCCCATAAAGATAATAATGAAAACGCGATCGGCCCACCCCTGAGTCGATTTCTAGTCCCACCAGGAGTACTTGTTCCAAATTTGAAGCAAATCGGACAAGTCTAGCTGCCGGACCAACGCTCCTGAAGTTTATATGGGATTTTCGACAATTTATATGGATAAAACCCACTTTCTCGCATTTTCACCGCTAGGTGGCACTATATTCATCGTATTATCACTGTAAGTGAAAATAAGAAAGATAATTCAATTATCTATAACTTTGTCGAAGACTGTTAGTCAATCGAGCTTTGATAAAAGAAGTTATTGAACTTTTAACGAAGTGATGTCTGAGTCAGTTTTGAATGGGGCCTAGCAGTGCAAGTGCATGGTTTTGTATCAGTAGGGGAACATAGGGAGACTTGACCAAAGGCAAAATTCTATTATTAGCTATGACGTGTTCTATTAGAATCCTAAAAAAATTTCAAAAATATTTTTATACTTGTTTCAACCACTTAAAGTAATTTTGAAAGTTTGGAATAACAAATACTTTCCTTATATAAAATGTTCCGCATTTAATAAATTTGTGTTAAATGATGTAATTTTTTATCAAACTTTGTATGGACATATCTACTCGACTAATAATTACTTTTCAATTACTCATATATCGTCTTATTCCTTATGAAATGGTCAAATGGTTTTACATAAATCGGAACATTGTAATAGATATTACTAACATTTGCACGACATTTTACACAACAACTAATGTTGGGGAGACTTGACTAAGTGGAAATAAGCTGAATATGTGGTAACTATTGTTAATGGTAAACACGTCACAAAAAATCCCACCTCAAACATCAGTCTATATATTTTAGTACTAGTAAAAAAAGTTAGCAGTAATATGGCTGACGTGTGATTTGTGAACAAGCAATGTAAACAGTACAGTTAATCCTTAAAAGAAAATGCATCAAAAAATCGAAATTTCTGAAATGCAAACCTTTTATATTTTTTACTGGTACTTAAGGATCTCGACAATATGTAAAAATATGAAGACAGGATGTTTTATGTCTTAATTTATTGTTTTGATTTTACAAAATTCTCTTGGTCAAGTCTCCCCAGGCCTTGGTCAAGTCTCCCCTTGATGGGGAGACTTGACCAAAAAAACTCATCTCTGAAAAACTTTTATAACTTTGGAATAAGTAAACCAAAAATTCTACAAAAAATCATGAATATGTGCAATACTTCTGCGCATTAGGTTTAAATGAGTTTTAAAGGATTGAAAAGGTTTTTAGACATTTACGTAGGTTTAACTGAAAACCTGGTCAAGTCTCCCCATGTTCCCCTACTCGATTGCTACGAACTAAACTTTGTTCTGAAATACCGGATAGGTTCAACCGTATAGTATGTTCAGAACAATTATAGTAAATAATACGAGTGACCGCATAGGGGGCGCACAACTCTAACTTTTCATAGAAGAGAGATAGAACATCGACATGTTCAGAATAATTACTACAAAATGCCCGTTCTACAACTTTGTAGAAGACACCTAATTTCTATCTCTCTCCGTTGAAAAGTTAGTGTTGGCGCTCTCTATACGGTAACGTGTGGAACTAAAATGTTCTAACCGAAACATGACTCGTATTATTTACTACAATTCTGCTGAACATGCTATTGAGCTAAATTTAACCGTTATTTCACAAAAATATTTAGTTCGCGGAAATCGAGTACTAATACACAACCATGCACTGCTAGGCCCCATTCAAAACTGACTCAGACATCACTTCGTTATTAGTTTAATAACTTCTTTTACCAAAGCCGGATTGTCTAGCAGTCTTCGACAAAGTTATAGGCAATTAAATTATCTTTCTTATTTTCACTTTCAGTGATGATACGATGCATACAGTGCCGCCTGGCGGTGAAAATGTGAGGTAGTGGATTTTATCCATGTAAATTGTCGAAAAATCCCATATAAACTTCAGGAGCGTTGGTCCGGTAGCTAGACTTGTCCGATTTGCTTCAAATTTGGAGCAAGTACTGCTTGTGGGACTAGAAATCGAGCAAAGGATAAACGGATAGGGGTTATTTTTTTCTTGTCACTCTACTGCCCCGTGGAACTCCAGAGCTTGCAGCAAATGGGGAGGTCGTGTTGTCATCAATTTTTACAGTCATTTCACTTCCAGACAGGTACAAGTGGAGCCAATTAAGAAAATAGCCGCCAGATCCTAGTCTGTCTACCTTGGAAATTGTTATCTGGTGATAGATTTTGTCGAAAACTGTGAAGAAGTCAGTGTATATTACATCTACTTCAAGCCTTGCTTGCAACGATTTGATGATGAATGATGTGTAGGATACTAAATTAGTAGAAGTTGATCGCTTAGGCAAAAAACCGTGTTGGGTTTCAGATATATAATCGGAGCAGTTGTGGGTAATGAAATCCAGGACAATCTTTTCAAACAGCTTTGATACTGCGCAAACACTTTGATACTTGTTTCCAAAGGTCTGGCATTGAAAGTGGAATAAGTAAACTATTTGCGCAGTTCTTTAACACAGCAGCTGGGATTCCATTAGGTCCGGTACTTGTCGAAAACTTCAGCTTAGAACATGCTAAGTTAACTGTTGTAGTCGTAATAATTCGATGGCAACCGATGAGGGAGCGTAGCGGGTATTGGTAGCATCAGAGATTTGTTGGCTAGTTAAAGTTTCATCGGAGAAAACACTGCTGAAGTGCTTACGAAATAAGTTGCAAATATCGAGAGAATTTTACGATTGGATGCCGTCAAGTGACATATGTGCGGATAGTCCAGTTTCCTTTTTAACTGACAAAATCTCAGCTTTGAATTAAGCGATTTCAAACAGTTTTCCAGCATAAGAAACAGCAGGGTGACATCAAAAGGTAGCCAATAGGAGAGCTACTAAAATGTTGCGACTAGTTGCATTTTTAATTGCCCAAGCAGCACTTGTAACAAGCAACGACAGCGATTGGTTGCATAAGCATAAGCTTTTACACGTGCGCTTTTTTGGTTGCTAAACTAGCTCATTAATCATTGCGATACACCTTTATGTAACGAATTATGTTGCTGAAACTGCTAGTCAACAACCGGTGTAGCTCGGGTGACGTTTCCATTTCATTTCTTCGGTATGTAGCAGTCAACTCGTCCGCACCATCTGTAAGTTACTCGTGAGAACGTGGCCTTAGAGAGCAACGATACGTTTCGCTCGTTTCCTAGCGGTGGATGAAGAGCAACGATATCCATTCGCTGCCAAAGCGGTTACGGAAGATATGTACATGGATGATGTACTCACGGGTTCTGATGGTGCAGCGGAAGCATTTACCATGAGCATACAATTGTACAATTTGATGACCGATGGGGGATATCAGCTTAAAAAGTGAGCATCTAATTGTGTTGAAGTTTTACTAGGGTTTCCTGGCGATCAGTTCATAAATTGAAATAAATTCGGACCCATTTAGATTTAGACTCTAGAATTAGTGTGGCAGCCTATAAAGCAGATGTCTTAAAATTTCAAATCAACATGCCTTCCATTGGCGACTGTCTGCTTATCAGAGTTAAAAATATTCAAATTCATTGAATGAAAATTGATCATATTCAGCCGCATTCATTTTCAATATTCAGTGACGCAGCTGAAAACGTCAAACGAACAAACCGCCCATTCATCTATGCAGATTTTCATTCGTCTCCGATTATTACACGAAGCGACCGTGCAGCAACGAATCAAACGCATCAAAGTAGGTCCTGGCACAATGTAAGCGATGATGATTGTTGTTGTATATGCTTTTCCGGCATTTGAAAACATTTTCCTAGATAATTAGTGAAATGAATATATTGTACGATATTCAACTGAATGAATAAGAAGGGATATTTGAATGAATACTTTTTCTATTCACCTCGAGTCGCGTCAGGTTCATTTTCGGCCGTCAAGAAAGAGCTTCGATTATTTTTAACTCTGCTGCTTATTACTAGGAGGCAACTTTCATCGATCATTGCAACTCCTTTCGATCCTCTGGGCCTGATAGGGGTAACCATCACAATAACCAAGCCATTTATGCAGCAATCTCTGACGTTGCGTAATGAACACGGCTCCCTTGTGCCATTTAGCACCTTCCTCGTTGTGCTCCCGACTTGAACGCGAACTGCTCGCTCTAGCCCCTGACAATAGGCCTAGCTTACTTCGACGGAAAATTCCCCGGTGAGAGAAGTTCTCCTGAAACCGAACCAGCCAGCCAGGTACCGAGGTCAGTTCTGCCATTCCGTTGGAATCGCGGTCTACTCACTCTAGTCCCCGGCGGTGAATCTAGCTTACGCTGACGGAGAATTCCTCGGCGAAAGAAAATAACGATTCTTCTTTGGTTTTCGATATATTTCTATTGGGTCAACCGGTAGGGTGCCTTGATTTTCAGCGCCGCACCCCAGCAAGCCTGTATAGCAGTATCGATGAAGAAACAGACGTCTCGTGATGCTTCATCGAACCACCTACGTTTGGCATAATCCTCGCTATTGCGTTCGTTTCCTTCGCCGACTTTTTGCAGGCGTAGTCGACGTGGTTGTTGAAACTCAACTGGTTGTTGATTATCACTCCCTGTTGTAGTTGCTGTTGGTTAGCATATCCACATCCGTCTTGTTGTGAGCTATCTGCAGTTTGACCACGTTCATCCAGTTCTCGATAGCGTCTACTGTCTCTGTCACCGACACCTTCACTTCATCTAGTGTCTCACACATCACCGTTAGTGACACGTCTTCCGCGAAACCCACGATTTCCTGGGCAGCCGCAGTGTCAAGACTCCATCATACATCCCGTTCGAAAGACATGGACCGAGAACCCGAGCAAATACTCATGGGTTCAAACATGGTCCGTGCCAAAATTCACAAACATTAAGACACCATAAAATGGTCTCAATAACCCATAAATACACCAACATATGGTATTTTATATGGGATCTACCGGACCATTGTGATGGTGTTTTCATGGGTTGAACCCATTTCAAACACCCATGTCAAACCCCATGAGCATGGGGGTATTATGGGCTTTTCGTTTGCTCGGGAAGGGAGCCCCAAGGAACGTCCGCTATGACTCGCATTAACTTCTGCCCTTCTTTCGTCCCGTACAGCAGCACTCTACTCTGGAAGTAGCTCTTCAGGATCCGGCATGGTCATTCTGTGCAGCGCTGCGGCGATGGCTTCCCAGCTGGCGCTGTTGAACAGTTTCTTCACATCCATCGTAACTACAGCGCAGTAACGATCTCTTTCTCTAGTTTCCGTTTAGATACCTTCTTAGCACTTCCGAGCATTGTCCGAATTAGTTCCAATGTCGATACTTCTTTGCGGAATCCGAACTGCATCTTGGACAGTCCGCACTCACCCTACGTGCGTTTCGTCAGCCTGTTAAGGATGATTCTTTCCAGGTGTTTTCCTAGTGTGTCTAGCAAACATATAGGACTATACGAGGCTGGATCGCCCGGTTAGTCACTTGCCACTCCTCTGTGTTTGCTCTTTCTTCTTAGCCGTACGGTCTCGGTAACTAGGTAGTTGAATCATGCTTCGGGAAGAGATCCTCAACGATTATCTTTAGCTTACCCCGGCACATTTCAGCTGGTGTCGACGGGGCCTCATCTTCGCCATCGCGACTAAGTACACGTCCCCCAGGGATTGGTGTCTACTTTTCAGCACATCTCCTTATGACAAACTGGCTTGCCAAGCTTGATTCTCCGTTTTTAAGCGGTCCTAGCTTCCCGAAACGTCGCTTGTGATCCTCTCTCACTCTCCGATCATGCTCTCTGAGCCCGCCTTCTGGTTTTGAAACAAACAGCATGTAACGTACTGAGCTACTCATTTAACCAGTAAGCTGGACGCCGTCTGCTGCTTGGTTCTATTTTGCCCGGAATTGTAAAGTCACAAGACATCACAATACTTCTTGTTAGATCAGCATGATGTCAGTTGAAGTGACTCAACAAAGAGGCTTTCGACTTCCACTTTAGCTTGCCGGTCGTCCTTCTCCGTGCAGTTGCAGGGTTCCGTTGGCCGATGCAGGGTTCCGTTACCAGTTTTGTCGCGATACCAGGAGCCATTTAGTTTCCCGTTTCGCCGCGATCTACTCGATGTAGTCGAGCCGAAAGGTGGATGCCGAGATATGCCGGCATTGTTCACTACAAGGAAATATTCTCAGAAGATTGCTTTTGTAAATAAAACTTTGAGAATTCAATTTAAAATATTAGGCATATTTTTGTTGAATATATTTTATTTTTTCAATTGTTTTAGCATTTGCACAGTAACTCTCAGACTCATGCAGCATTTGCACAGTGACTGAAGAGGACGCGTTTTTCAGTCTGTGGAGTGTAGTGCAGTAAAGCAATGCTAACTAATCTGCTTTCAAGGTTATCCTGAGCCTTCTCCACTTCTTCGAGGTTTTTGAATTTTTCTTCTTCTTTTGTGTTTACCAGTTAACAATTATACAACCAACAGAAGAGTAGCAATATATATCGTCATGTGAGTTGGTTGGATATTGTTGTAAATAAAAAGTCCTGCTATTATATTACGTTTCCCTCCTTTGATTCTCCCACTAAGGTGCAAAAATGAATTCACCTGAACTCGCCTCAAAGAAAAATGGATGTCAAAACAAAATCGACAAGGTATATCCATGCTCGGTCACAGGTCCTTACGTGTTCTTTTTCCTAAGACCAAAGACAAAAAGTGTTTGAATTTATTGAAGGTTTCTCAAGCTCTGATGACACGATTTTCGGTCGTGATAGAAAAATCAAACATTCGCCCTGATAAGCTTCGGGTGGTGGTAAATAGTTTGGATTAGGCAAACGATATTGCTAGCTATGGACCCTTTACGAAGGAGTACAGGGTATATATGCCACTTAATCGGGTTGAAATCTACGGGGTCGGCTCCGATTCGTGTGTTAATTACATGGATCTGCTGACACATGGGGTTGGCTGTTTTTTCAAAACCCCATACTCCAGCCAGTGAAGATACTGAAGTGCAAACGTTTGCATTCAGCATCAGTGGCAGCGGACAGAAACAGGAAATATGCCAACTCAGACTCCTATCAGGTGACCTTCGCCGGATTTGCCCTACCCCGATACCTTCCCTTTGACAAGGTTCGTCTACCTGTTCGTCTTTTTGTACCGCGAGTTATGAACTGAACTAACTGCAAACAACTGAGACACGCAACTCATTGTAGCAATAAGGTTTATTGTGGGAAATGCATTGGGAATCATGTGGATGATTCCTGTGGAAGGGACGTTGAAAAGTGTCTGTACTGTGGGAGAAACCCACATGATCTCCCAACATATTCCGCGTACAAAAAGCTCGAACAGAAATTTAAGCGTTCCCTTTAGGGACACTTTAAGCGATCTTTTGTAAAAATGCTAAAGATAGCTACGTCATCGGATCCTACGAACATCCATACTAACTTGTCTACTGAACGAAGACAACTGTGATGAATCCTGCCTAGTAGCAATGGAAAAAGAGGAACATCTTCTCTCCTAAGCTTCGTTTTAAAGGACAGAAGGTGTCTGTTCAAGGTACTCCACAAAATCTATTTCATGAGTAGAAACCGAGGTCACCGCGACAGCGCCACCGTTCAACTTACCAGCTTACTTACAATCCGCTATCTATGTAGGGACAAACGCAACGATGTCCGATCAGGCATGCTATGAAAATTTTTTGCATTGATTAGATACCAAAATTTCAGTGTGGTGGAAAATGCAAATTTTTAACTCAAGAAATGTAAAAAATGAAGGCTCCACTTTGTGCACGAGGACCCAACACCTACCTTAAAAAAATACGAAACGCTAAATCGAACTAAGCTTTGCAAGTGAGCAGCTAATTATTTCTAGTTAACTATGCCCTCAGTACTTTTTACGATTCCGTTACCGTTATTGAACACCTTTTCAGTCCTGTCTACGGTAATATGTATTGCACCATACAGCAAAAACGATTCGATGATTCCTGGTAATTGCTTCCACACGCGTTCCGGCACGAGCGCAATCGCTTCGCTTCTGATCAATCCATTCTTTTTTACGACACAAAAGACGGAAAACAATAATTTGTTGAAATTGTCCAAATGATTTATGTTGGACCTCGAATTATTGCTGTTTATATCAAACACCTCGCTCTAACGCGGAACGAGAAGGACAGGACCTTTGATTTTTTCGCTGCGGCCCTTCTCCACATCCTTTGCGTTTCGTTCCAATAAAGCATAGCATCGACGAAGGGCGAAAGGAAAAAAAGCGTTTTTTAATGTGACACCCTTAAAGAAGCATTAATGGTTTGATTTATTGTTATAACGACTACAGTACCTATAGTATTTTTGTTTCGGCGGAGGTCAATTAAGGGTTCACGGATGTCCTGCGCCGCCGATGATGGGTTTCCACTTCGTCCGCTACAATCCGCAAACGCAGCAGGCTACCTATATATGTTACTGTAGGGGATTTGCCCGGCTCTCTCGATACAACACAATCGACGCGCTCCAGTGAGAACAATGGGCATGTTTGTTGTCGTTACATATGTTCGGAATTTTTCGGCCCTTGTCTCGAACGTTAAATTTCTTTTGTAGCGCTGTGCTTATTGTGCTGGAAAGTGTTGATGAATGCGACGAAACCACGATGATTCATGAGTCTGTTCTTGTACTGGTATGTCAAGGTAAACTAGCAACGGGACATCCGTAGTTTTCTATAGTCTTTCATTGGTGTTACGAACCCGGCCTGGGATTTTTTCGAGAGGGAAATCTTAGTGAATATTTCGAAACACGGTTGGTTTGGACAAATTGAATGCATTGTGATCTGATAATCATCGCACACTTCCAGAATAGAAAAAAATCATACATTGAATAGTTCAAATTATACAATTTCCATTCCAGTTAAAATCATCATGAATCATATGATTCGTTAACCGCACAAAATACGATTCAAAGAATTATAGTATTATCTAACATAACCGTTTGTAGGTTAGTTAAAACAACGTTAAACTAAATTGTAAATGTAAGATAATTTGTAATTTAATTTATCATTATTTAATTATACAGTATATAATTATCGAAAACTATTGATGGATGATATGAGTTATACTTATGTTTACCATTGTGGTGGAATGTGAATAAACGTTTATAATTAGTATAACGATTTCCCATATATTTTGGATAAACGCATCAGAATATTTTGATATTAATTAAGAATATGTTAAACCCATTTATGCCATTAGAAAAAATGTGTCTTTTTGTTTATTTATACAACTGATGAATTGATGCTTAAACAGTAAATTTTCGTAATATAAACTAGCGAAAAAATACGATTCAGATTTGATACAATTTGCTTAAAACAAAACTTAACCCTCTGGAAGTCGCGTAAATGGCTCACTGAACGAGCAGCCGCAGCTGGTCTAAGACGATTTCGCTAGATTTTCAAAGCAGCGTGCACTCAGTGCACTAGCGCTACTGCCGGAAGGTTAAGACACTACAATAAATCTTATTATGATTTTTTCTTGGGTCTAGTTAACTGTTATAAGTAGAGTAGAGTGGGGTCAAGTAGGTCAGTTTTATTTGGCGAGCTCGTGCGATGGTATTTTTGCACTGATTTTGATAAACATGCACTCGTTGGAAAGGTTATACATCTGACAACGTTTTGGCAATAATGGTTTTATGCCTGGCCTAATATTTTTCAAGCCAAATCCAATAAGACAAATCCATATCAACATTTGAATAGGGCTAATAAGATTTGTAAACAAACTTTTGTTTTGCTGATTTCTCTTAATTTGTTATCATTTCAACACAGAAAACATTTGAAATTGATTCTACCAAGGGTAAAGATGTTGATTCATGTGTATTTTTCCTAAAATGCAACTCGGTAGCGGAAAAATGAGCGAAATAAGTTTGTTTACAAAAGTCTCATTAGCCCTTTTGAAGAATTACTATTGAAATGTACTTTTTTCGACGCTTTTTAAAATCTGGGGGTACGATAGGTCATTATATTCGCGGTAAAATTTAACAATGTGCATGCCTAGAAAATCACCGGTTCAACTTTGATTTGAAGAGTATGAATACTGCAGATTATTTGAATGAATTTGAATTTGAAAACTAAATTAACGTCATTCAGGTAAGAAAACGAGAAGTGGCAAATGATGTGAAAAATCAGAAAACAGCGAAATGAAATGTTGAACAAACATATTGTTTCGGCAGTTGCGTCTGGCTTTGTACCTGAGAATGACTTTTTCGGTGTCCTCGTCGTCACCAGAGTGTAGAAATGAAGTTTTTCATTCTGGCTCACGTTGTTGATTAACTGTGAGACGATCATAGACCTGTAGAGTGACCTATAGAGCCCCCAAACAGCTGACCTATCGTGCCCCCAAGCGTTTGTTTCATGTTGATGTCCGGATTTCTTCAAAAACAAAAATATGGAAAAACCAACACAATATTCGTGTTAAGAGTTAATTTGTATGCAAGGAAATCCTCACTTGCCATTGATTAAATGTACTGTACTGAGGACGAAAGACAATGCGTTTTCGCAGAACAACACGCGAAAACATAAATGACACTGTAACTAATACAATTGATCCACGGTAACAGTTGAAATGGCAGTCGTCAACGATGTTTTCTATCCTGTAGCTAATTTACACAAGTTGGGCGACCTCTGCAATAACATAGCCCCTATACCAATTTGACCCCATTCTACTCTAATTAATAGAATAAATTTATAAAATACTAATATTCTGTAAGTAGAATATTCCTTCTACCGGGCTCTTTAAAACCTACTAATTTAAATCTTGATTAGAGGAATTGTATGCATTCAAATGTTCAATTCAAACTATGTTGCATCTGTGGCTATTTCTGTCGATCAGAGTCTTGTTATGCTAGTATATAGTGCTTCTATAGAAATGAACGAATTCAAGGAACAAAAATCTGTAACTGCGGATCTTTAACACAGCAGTGATAAATTTCAAAGGGTACCTCCAACCTTTGGCGGAGTTAACATCTGCTGATACTGACAGGATAACGAACAAAAATAGAAGATTTCAATCTATATGTATGGCAGATAGTGCAAAAGAAGGTCAACTATATGGCCAGTTGAAGCACGTCTATTTGGAGAAATATCATTCCTGAAAATAAATATCAGTCGTGCTCGTGTTTCTAGTGGTACAAAAATAAAATTAGTGGTTTTATATTTGCACATTTGAGACACAATGGAAGGATACCAAATCTTTTCAAAAGCTTGTGAGATCTTTTGAAAGCATAATCATTTGTCCGTTGATGCTCTCAGATACGACCAAGCGTTGACTCAGAGGCTAATCGAGTCCACCAACTTCCGAAGAAACTCTCAAAATATTATGGTAAACTGTTTACTAAATGTTTTGAATAAGTAGAAAAAGAACGGTCACTTCAGTTCTGCCAATCTTGACGAATCAGTCTTATGATCTACCTTTCTTTGGGGCAGGTAAAGTTGATACTAGTTATTTATTGATCGTTGTTGCATGTTTTGTTATTGTTTCGAAATGTATTGAAGTATTTACCTAAGTACGGACCATCTAGAAAAATAGTTCAGAGATGCGTTAAGTGTAATTCAGAACATACCATGCCTGGACCTTCTAAACATTTCATTCTGACCATATGATCTTTCGGAAGGGTAAGTCCACGGTGGACGCTATCAACTCAGTGATAAAGACAGCCGAGATAGCGATCCAACAAAAAAGGCGAGGCATTCGATACTGTGTGTTAGTGACACTTGACGTGAACAATGCATTCAACAGCGCAAGCTGGGATGCCATCGCGCTCTCGTTACACCGGCTTAGCCTACCGGTGGGTCTGTACCGGATCCTGGAAAGCTACCTCCAGAACCGCGTACTGCTATACGAGACCGATGCCGGTCAGAAAAGGGTTCCGATCACCGCCGGAGTCCCGCAGGGCTCGATCCTAGGCCCTGTGCTATGGAATGTATGACAGGGTTCTGGGACTGAAGTTCCCTCCTGGGGTCAAGATCGTCGGCTTTGCTGGCGACGTAACCTTGGAGGTCTACGGGGAGTCAATCTCTGAGGTAGAACTAACGAAGAACACGCGATCAACACGGTGGAGGCATGGATGAGCGCGAGAGGCCTGGAGCTCGCTCATCATAAGACGGAGGTAGTTATCGTCAACAATCGCAAGTCGGCACAACATGCAGTTATCCATGTGGGAGAAGTCACGATCACTTCACAACGAAGTCTGAAGTCTCTCGGAATCATTATAGACGACAAGCTGACCTTCGGCAGCCACGTCGACTATACATGCAAGAGAGCGTCGACTGCTGTTGCGGCTCTATCGAGGATGATGTCCAACAGCTCAAAGGTGTGCGCCAGTAGACGTAGGTTACTGGCAGGTGTTGCCGTATCTATCCTCAGGTGCGGCGGCCCATCATGGTCAAGAGCACTGAGGGTAACCAGTTACCTACAGAAACTGGAGAGCACCTACCGCGTGATGTGCCTCAGAGTGATATCTGCCTACCGCACGGTATCACACGATGCATCCTGCGTGATAGCGAGCATGATGCCAGTCACCAGGGTGGCTTCGGTCGCCAGATGGCAGCGTGAGTGGGATAACTCCTCGGAAGGTAGGTGGATCCACCGGCTAATACCTAACATATCGAGCTGGGTGGGCAGACCCCATGGGGAAGTTCACTTCCATCTGACACAATTCCTGTCAGGCCATGGCTACTTCCGACAGTACCTCCACATGTTCAGGCACGCGGAGGTCCCTGCCTGCCCTGACTGCCCAGGTGTAGACGAAACTGCCGAACACATACTGTTCGTATGTCCTCGTTTCGACGTCGAAAGAAGAGCAATGCTTGACGTCTGCGGCTGGGACACAACCCCTGATACCTTCATTCAGCGGTTGTGTCAATTGGTGGAGAAGTGGAACGCAGTCTCGACTGCAACCACTCAGATTGCCTGTAGGCTACAAGGAATTTGGCGCACCGAGCAACAGACGACGGGCACGACTAACTAGTGATTGGTTAGTTGGAGCGAAAAAGTCCGAGCGCAAAAAAGGAAGTGAACGGTCTGTTCATGCTGAGGCAGGTTTGGCGCAGCGACTGGCAACCGCGTAAGGGGTAAACCCAGCCACCCCGAAGCAAGGCAGAAGAGCGAGTGTATAGGCGTATATGTGGACTGCCTCATGCCAAGATGGGAGGGTCGTAGCGTAGTATGATGGGACTTAGCTATCGATGCCTCGTGGCGTGGCAGAAGAGTGAAAGAGTGAGCATCCAAGTCAGTCTCACACGGTATGTTAAGGGTGAGCACAAAAGTCAGCCTCACATGGTATGTTAGAGGCTAGCACAAAAGTAAGCCTAGCAAGGAATGAAAAAGGCGAGCACACAAGTTAGCCTCGCAAGGAACGAAAAAGGTAAGCACAAAAGTAAGCCTCATGTGGAGTGTTAGAAAGTGAATCAAGGTGTGACAGAGAGAGCACTCAAGTAAGCCTCTTACAGGACGTATGAACGCGTGAGCGAGAGTGAATGAGTACATCAAGTACAGCCATCCCCCCATAAGTAATACCGAGAGGTAGTCCCTGAGACGAACAATGGCGGAGCCCAATGGAGTTTAGTCGGTATTAATGGCAGCGTCACCATTCGAGCCCGACTCACCCCCAGTACACCCCGTGTGGTAGCTTGGACACCTACTAATAGCACGTGTACTGGGTTAGTACGTAAATGTATTCTCCATTGTAAAAAAAGAGGTGCGCGGTGCTAACTCTTGTATTCGTACCTCGATTGTGTCATCGCCTATATACAGAGGTTCTAACTTCGTTTTTCCATATTCAACGATATATTTCGTTTCGCGAAATAAACGCTTCTGCCTGATGGTCTGGAACACAATCTTCACGTACACGAAATTATAGGGTGTAAAAATTGGTCATCTATAGCTCCATTTGTACTTTTAACAGTAGATCTTAAGAAACGTCTCAAAAAGTAAACAGAAATACAGTTTGATCACAATAGGCACCTTTCTGCTTGTCACTCATTTGTTTCTACACAGTAGGTTGAAACACGATATTTTGCTACTACGGAGCAAACAAGACGACACACGGATTGATTTATTTGCTGGTAGCGGTGGAGCGGTTTTTGATTTTGTTGTAAGCAAGATGAAAAGATAGCAGATGCAGCTCGAAATTCTCGGTTAAAAAGATTTTCAATTTACGAGAAACCGTTCCTATTCGTACACCCAAAACGCGAACCGCATGAATTACATGCGAATAAGCGTGATTCTAATGAGAATTTGCATTGTAACTGGTATAATGCATATAAAGCGATATTGGTCCGGGACAAAAATGCATTAAGGCGATTACACCACAGAAACTTACACAAACTCACAGTTGAGAATGTATTAGTTAATTTAACGATATCGGAGCATTAGTATTAAAATGACTCCGCACTAATACACATGTAAAGGACATCTCCACTCGGATACATGTGTGCTCTGAAAATATTAATACACGCTCAAGGACCAGTTTCCATTTCGCCTTTCTACTGATCACATGCTGCATATTGGAGAGAACAGTTTATAGCGTCATCAAATTGGTGGGGTGTGGGTGATGATTTTGTTTTGATAATATGTTGAGCTTTCGGCGTTCTCTAAACCCTAAATTTACCAGCGATATGCGAGTTCTAGCTACTAGATAGGTTCATAAATAATGATTAATGATTATTTAAGCGCACTATACGCAGGAGAAAGTTACCTATATGGGAACATTGGGTTAACAAGTTAATTCAACATTTGTCGGATAGAAGCCGTCCGCCAATCATTTCTGGCATTCCTCATATCAACAGTACTTTCAGGTGATATCATATCAGTATTTTGCAGTAAAAGTATCTAAATTTAAAGTATCATAAACTATAAGGGCAGTGATGACATGGTTTTGCACTTTTGAGTAGCAGTGGCACTGGCAGTTAATTTCAGTTTATATTATTTCCCTAACATGCGAATCTAGCGCACATCATCGCCCTAGGCAACGATCATCGAAAATCAATCTTCCACTCTTCTCTGAAGCACAGAATGAGAGAGCGATGATTTTACTGCAAAAACCATTCGCTATGGGAAAATAACAACGCGTATATCACACACTCTCGTGAACGTAAACTGTTCCCGTGTTTAGTGTGGTTGGAATTGAGTTGTTCGCAGACAAAAAAGCGTAACTGTGTATGAAGACAGAAGTTCTTACAAACACCACAGAGATATTCATGTATAGAATACACCACCTTTTTGGTAGACTCAGCAAGCAAAACCAACTAATACTTTTACATGCGGGCAGATAATATGGTACCGTGTATTCTCAATTTATTTCATCATGAATCAAGCGGTGTTGGTATAATGCAGTAGCTATGCTTGGTCTACAATGCGAAGAAAGCATGATTCTAATTCGGAATATGCACGAAAGGATGTAATGCCTTTTTTGCATTGGGAAATTGTTTTGGGTGTAAATTTTATGCAGCTTGATGTTGGTCAACAAGGGAAATCGCTGTAAAATTGAAACTGTTGAAGACACTTTCGACATTTTCAACAAAGTTACTAAAAACGACGCACACGGGGCAATTTTAAGGGGAACTGGGCCAATTCGGACGTAGTAAGGGTTAATGAGCTATAGAACTTGTCAACCGATCCACAAATAAATATTTATTACTGAAAGCCTGATCAATTGCGCACATTTTTTTCAAAGGCGACTTTTTCTGATCTTTTACCGTATTATGTATAAACGGCTCTGCGCAAAAGGATATGAAAGGTCCGAATTACCCCAACCCTGTTCCAATTCGGACCACCCATTTCTTATCAATTTTTTGCAACAGAAATAAATTCCTATTTCAACCTAAGTTATTCCT
Organism: Topomyia yanbarensis; assembly: GCF_030247195.1. Lineage (NCBI taxonomy): Eukaryota > Metazoa > Arthropoda > Insecta > Diptera > Culicidae > Topomyia > Topomyia yanbarensis. The sequence goes on along the minus strand of NC_080671.1, from coordinate 175,387,219 downwards.
GTTGAATTTTCACTAAATTTCGAATTGTTGAAAGGAAAAGTTCTCTTCGATACATAAAACTTTGTAGTAAATGTGCAATAAACAGTAAGAGCTGGGTGAAATAGCCTACAAATAGGACTGCGCACACTTTCCTCTGAAACGGTTTTTCGCGATTGCGTATCAGATCGTATATCATGGTGTCTTTGTCGAACTACTTTATTCAAAAAAAATCGGCATCCGTAAAACTTCGGGATATGAAAGAATGGACTTTTCCCTTTCATTTGAAAGTAAAAGTAAAATATTCTGTCGGGGGGTCTAGAATAACTTTTTATTTTAAAATTTTTTGATTGAAAACTTATATTTTTCAATGAAATTAATTCGCATTTTTGCTTCTAATTGGTACTATAGACATTCAAAAAATACTAAAAGTTAGAATCTGATGAACAATTTCATTGTCTACAACTTCGTAAAATGCTATAAATCGATGTAAAATCACCCGAGAAAGTTATTAAAATTTTATCAGTTTTTAGGTGTGTGCGGGGCCTATGGATTAAGAAGTCGATTAACAAGGACTTACAAAAAATGTTGGGTTTAAATGAACAGTAAATTTAGATAAATTTCAATGTATACAAGGTCCCATTCTCAGCAGGAAAAATATATTTTCAGATTCCTCCGGGTCTTAGACGAAAATGACACATTATGAACAAGGAGGTGTGGAAAGGTGTTGTCCAAATTTATTCGATAATCTTTTCAACATGTTGATTAATGTCACTGATTTTATCATGCCTTTTTCATTTCTTTCCTCGCTCTTTTTTTTTTTTTTTACAATGGAGAAGACCTTTATGTCCTAGCCCAGTACACGTGCTAACGGTAGGGTCCAATCTACCACACGGGGTGCACTGGGGGCGTGTCGGACTCGAATGGTGACCAGCCATTAATACCGACTAAACTCCATTGGGCTCCGCCATCATTCCTCCCAGGAACTACCTCTCGGTATTACTTCTGGGGGGATGGCTGTACTATATGTACTCATTCACTCTCACTCACGCGATCATACATCCTGTATGAGGCTTACTTGGGTGTTCTCTCAATCACACTTTGATTCACTCTCAAACACTCCCACATGAGGCTGACTTTTGTGCTCACCTTTTACGTTCCATGCGAGGCTGACTTGTGTGCTCACCTTACTCATTCCTTGCTAGGCTTACTTTTGTGCTCGCCCTACCCATCCATGTGAGGCTGACTTGGGTGCTCACCCTATCACCTGATTCACTCTCAATCGTGCCACTCTATTGTACCTTTGTCACTCCCTCTGGCATCCCATGTGGGACATTTTTCTTAGGCCCCACTTCTGACATACCATGCGAGGCTGACTTTTGTGCTCACCTTTTTCATTCCTTGCTAGGCTGACTTTTGTGCTAGCCTCTACCAACCTGTGAGGCTGACTTTTATGCTCACCCTTAACATGCAGTGTGAGACTGACTTGGATGCTCACCCTTTCACTCCTCTGCCACGCCATGAGGCATCGATAGCTTAGTTCCAACATACTACGCTACGACCCTCCCGTCTTGGCATGAGGCAGTCCACTTATACGCCTATACACTCACTCTTCTGTCTTGCTTCGGGGTGGCTGGGTTTACCCCTTACGCGGTTGCCATTCGCTGCGCCAACCTACCTCGGCATGAACAGACCATTCACTCTCTTATTTTGCGCTTGGCCTTTTTCGCTCCAACTAACCAATCACTAGTTAGCCGTGCCCGCCGTCTGTTGCTCGGTTCGCCAGATTACCTGTAGCCTACTGGCAATCTGGATGGTAGCAGCCGAGACTGCGTTCCACTTCTCCACCGTTTGACACATCCGCTGAATAAGGGTATCCGGGGTTGTGTCCCAGCCACAGACGTCAAGCATTGCTCTTCTTTCGACGTCGAACCGATGACATACGAACAGTATGTGCTCGGCAGTTTCATCTACACCTGGGCAGTCCGGGCAGACTGGGACCTCCGCGTGTCCGAACCTGTGGAGGTACTGACGGAAACAGCCATGGCCTGACAGGAATTGTGTCAGGTGGAAGTGAACTTCCCCATGGGGTCTTCCCACCCAGCTCGATATGCTAGGTATCAGCCGGTGGGTCCACCTACCTTTCGAGGAGTTGTCCCACTCACGCTGCCATCTGGCGACCGAGGTCACCCTGGTGCGCTCGCGGGCTCCCCTATTTCCACGTAGCTCAAAGCACTCCTCATCTTCCCGAATGACCAGCCCGACTGGCATCATGCTCGCTATCACGCAGGATGCATCGTGTGATACCGTGCGGTAGGCAGATATCACTCTGAGGCACATCACGCGGTAGGTGCTCTCCAGTTTCTGTAGGTAACTGGTTACCCTCAGTGCTCTTGACCATGACGGGCCGCCGTACCTGAGGATAGATACGGCAACGCCTGCCAGTAACCTACGTCTACTGGCGCACACCTTTGAGCTGTTGGACATCATTCTCGATAGTGCCGCAACAGCAGTCGACGCTCTCTTGCACGTATAGTCGACATGGCTGCCGAAGGTCAGCTTGTCGTCTATAATGACTCCGAGAGACTTCAGACTTCGCTGTGAAGTGATCGCGACTTCTCCCACATGGATAACTGCATGTTGTGCCGACTTGCGGTTGTTGACGATAACTACCTCCGTCTTATGATGAGCGAGCTCCAGGCCTCTCGCGCTCATCCATTCCTCCACCGTGCTAATCGCGTGTTCTGCGGTTAGTTCTACCTCAGGAATTGACTCCCCGTAGACCTCCAAGGTTACGTCGTCGGCAAAGCCGACGATCTTGACCCCAGGAGGGAACTTCAGTCTCAGAACCCCGTCATACATGAGGTTCCATAGCACCGGGCCTAGGATCGAGCCCTGCGGGACTCCGGCGGTAATCGGAACCCTTTTCTGGCCGGCATCGGTCTCGTATAGCAGTACGCGGTTTTGGAAGTAACTTTCCAGGATCCGGTACAGACCCACCGGTAGGCTAAGCCGGTGTAACGAGAGCGCGATGGCATCCCAGCTTGCGCTGTTGAATGCATTCTTCACGTCAAGTGTCACTAACGCACAGTATCGAATACCTCGCCTTTTTCGTTGGATCGCTATCTCGGCAGTATTTATCACTGAGTTGAGAGCGTCCACTGTGGACTTACCCTTCCGAAAGCCAAACTGGTTGCTTGACAGACCGTCCGTACCTTCCGCGTACGGGGTGAGCCTGTTGAGGATGATCCTCTCAAGCAGTTTGCCAGTCGTGTCTATCAGACAGATTGGTCTGTACGCCGATGGGTCGCCTGGCGGCTTCCCGGGCTTCGGCAACAGCACCAGTTTCTGCCTTTTCCATCTATCGGGGAAACGGCACTCGTCAAGGCATCTCTGCATAGCTAGCCTGAACATGTTCGGGTTCGCTATGATCGCTGCCTTGAGAGCGTTGTTCGGGACTCCATCCGGCCCTGGAGCTTTGTTCATTGCTAGGGATTTAGCCACTGCGAGTAGTTCTTCGTTCGTCACTGGAGCCACCATTTCGACCGTGCCCGCACTGTCTCGTAGTGCAGGTGGCCAGGGGCTTGTGGCTCGAGACGGGAAGAGTACTTCGATAATCGTTGCCAACCGGTCCGGAGACCGTTCTGGGGGTGCGGAGCCCCCTTTGGTCTTGGCCATCACAATCCGGTAGGCGTCACCCCACGGATTCGCGTTGGCACTCTCACACAGGTTGTCGAAACACGCTCTCTTGCTGCTTTTAATAGCCTTGTTAAGGGCTAATTTCGCAGCTCGAAACACTTCACGGCGGTTCTCTCTTGCATCCTCGGTGCGAGCTCTTTGCATCCTACGTCTAGCTCTGAGACAGGCTGACCGTAGAGCTGCAATCTCGGCACTCCACCAGTATACCGGGCATCTACCGTTTCTTGGCAGTGTTTTTCTCGGCATAGTGGCGTCGCACGCGCGTGATAGAACAGCTACCAGCGCATCCCCGCTTAGACTGTCGGTGTTGGCCTCCAGTCCCAGGGCCGCGGTGAAAGCTTCGCTGTCGAAGTGATTGGACTTCCACCCGCGTACCTGACAGGGATCTCCCGCCCTCGGATGCTGCACACCATAGTTGATCTTAAAGCGGATTGCTAGATGATCGCTATGGGTGTAGCCTTCGTCTACCCTCCATTCCATGCCTGGAGCCAGACTCGGGCTGGCAAAGGTCAAATCAATCCACGCCTCCACTCCGTTTCTACGGAATGTACTAGCGGAGCCATCATTAGCTAGCACAGTATCGAGTTTCGCAAACGCTTCCATTAGCGCTTGACCCCTGCTATTTGTACAGCGGCTGCCCCACTCCACTGCCCAAGCGTTGAAGTCTCCCGCTATTACTACCGGTTTCCGGCCCACGAGGTCCGACGAGAGCCTGTCGATCATCTGGTAGAACTGTTCTATTGGCCACCTTGGTGGGGCGTAGCAGCTGCAATAGAACACACCATTGATCTTGGCAATCGCCACACCCTCGGCGGAGGGGTGTATTACCTCTTGAACCGGGAACCTTCCCGTTGTACAGATTGCCACCATTCCAGACCCGTCCGACACCCAATTGCCGTTGCCGGCAGGGATGCTGTGCGGGTCTGATAAGAGGGCGACATCTGTCCTCGACTCCGAGACCGACTGCCACAGCAGCTGCTGGGCTGCTGCACAATGGTTAAGATTTAGCTGTGTGACTCTCACGGCTTCTTCTTATTTAACTCGCCGAAGGGACACGAAGGTCCGCCCATAGCATGTTTATGGGCTTGCTTCTTAGCGGTGCAGATAAGGCACTTATATGCCTTAGTGCACCCCCGCTCTTTATGCCCCTCCTCGCCGCATCGACGACATAGCTTGCTCCTGTCTAGGCCTTTGCATTCGTAAGCTTTATGGCCGGATTCTAGGCACCGATAGCACCTGTCCACTGAAGGCGGCTGGGGTATACTAATAGGGCATACCGACCAGCCGATCTTCAGCTTCCCTTTCTCGGTTACCTTTTTGGCATCCGCATTCAGTAGCCTGAGGTAGGCTACCTGGGTGCCAGAGGGTCCGTCCCTCAATCGCACAGAGGCCCGCTCGATTGTGACGCCGCATTGCTCCTTGACGGCTGCGACGACGTCTTCTGCGGTCGCGAACTCGTCCAAGTGCTTGCACTGGAGAGTTGTTTCCGCACCTAGCGACCTGATTTGGGCGCCCTCACCAAGGACCTCTTGGGCCAAGGCCTTATATACTGCACTTGATTGTGCGCCTCGCTTCAGCACCAGGAGCATCTCTCCCGTATTGGTGCGTCTTACGCTACGCATATCCTGCCCAAGGGCCGAGAGACTTTCGGCCGCCTTCATCGATTTAAGGACATCGGCGTATTTGTCCTTGTCGGTTTTTAACCACAAGGCTTCGCCTCTGTCCTTAGCCTTCCTCGCAGGCCGCGGTACCTCCGGTTTCGGTGCCGGCTTTTTCTTGGTAACCAGCGTCCAGGGGTTTGAGCCCCCCTGCCCCGGTCGTGTCGGGTTGCTGGTACCATCGCTCTCCACAGCGAGGTCACTCTCGCCCTCGCTTACCTCACCCAGGCGGCGTTTGATCTTGACGGTTGCACGCCGAGTGGTGTCGGTTTTGGCACCCTCTCCTGGCGACTTCCTAGGGCGCTTCGCATTCGATGCCGTCTTGCGATTGCCCTTTCCTTTTCCCTTCGAGGGGAACTCGGTCGCCGCTCCGATCGACGTGGCTGCTCCGTAGAAGGTAAAGGCCACTGTCTGTGAACCTCTATTGACCTTCTCTCTTTCCTCCCTATTGGAGGCCACTGTCTGGGTTTCTCTGTCGGGCCTCTCCCGACATTCCACCCTCTCAACATATGCCTGCTGTTCCTGTCTTGCGACACGAACAGCTTTCCGGAGCTCCAGAAGGCTCAACTTCAACTCCTTGGCTATGTTCTGCTTTGCGCTAGCGAAGTCGATTATAGCATCGAGTTGCTTCGCTACTTTGCGCATCGCAGCTATTGGCCCCTCCGATGCATTGGTAGGGGTATTGCCTACCGCTGCTGGGGGGTCACTGGTGCTTTCGGGTGCAGCACTCATCGCTCCACTACTCTCCCCACGGGGGGGAGACCTCGCCAAACCACCTCTTGCGAAGGGGTTTGGCACCTCCGTCTGTTTATTTTTATTTTTATTTGCCTCCATGTATAGTCCCACGAGTAGCGCGAGAAATATATGTCCGCCACGCCAGAGCTCCGCATTAGCGTGGTAAGGGACGCTTACTGTGGGGGTTGCCCTGGTACCCCACAGGCTCCGTTAACGATCGAGCATCTTTTTCACCCCCTCGATCACTCATCCCTCGGCACGGGTCGCTTCACGCCTTGGAATTGGGGTTATGCCCTACCTTGCTTTACGTGGTGATCTCGGCCCGGATCATCACAACCATCCTCCTTTACCAGGGCTTTGGACCTGTAGCTCTGGATCTCAATAGTTCCATGTACGTATGTTGTTACAGACATGCTACTATTGGGGTCCGTCATTCGCTAGCGGAGATAGCTAATGTAAACTAGAATGACCCTTCTTCCTGATCCTATCCTGCCTGGTAAAATACAATTAGCTTAAATTCAAATCTTTATATTTGAATGAACTAAAGTAAACAGTTCGAGTCATTGTAATAAACGACGGATTTTATTGCAATTTTGGGTTGAGAATCCTGTTTGTCTTTATCAACATTAAAAGATAGATGATTGAAAGAGAAAAAAGCCCTTCGAGTTTTGGATCCATGTTTGTTATCTTTTGGGGTAGATTCATTTCATCAGAATTTATAGATGCAGAGTTTTGCTTGTCCTCAAATTTTATTTCCAAATCGAACACACTTCACACAATCTTAGAAAAAAGAACAAAACCAAATTTCATAATTTCCTTTAAGAAGAAATTCCGGAGTCGTTACTCGTTGAACACGGATCACAAAAGAAACGAACAAGAAAATATCAGGCTGGACCATACATTCAGTAAATTCTCAAAGTAATACAAGTCTGTTTATTGAAGATTTCCTTCATAATATGGGATAAGAGCAAAGACAACATATCAAGAAGACAGAGTTGCCAGTTCAGTTCTGAATCTGGAGACATTAACAGCAACACGTCTTTCGGGTAAAGGTGATACTTTCTATATCTACTTTTATATTGAGATCGCTATCTTCGTACAATAGACAAACCCTTTATTTCTCATTTACTATTGCGATTTCTGTTCAATGTACAGCGATTCCCAAAAGTTAACAAACTTGAACATAAATCTCATCGAATTATTTTTCTATCATTCATGAAACTGTCAATCAGGATTCTCAATCGAAAAAAAATCAAATGACTGAATATCTAATCGAGTTGATCAAATATTAAGTTAAAATTTAGGCCAAATATATCCCACAAGCTAACGAGCAAAAAGGTTGATTCAAGATTATATCAAGCATAATCCCGAATAAGTGAAGAAATGAAAAAGAAGAAACAAATATATCTGTGACAGAAAAAAAACGGTTTCATTTTGCTGCATTACCCAGCATCTTTCAAAAGAGTCTTAATTTCGTTCAAATTTTATCTACTCTTCTCTATATCTCCTTGCTCCTAAAATATCATTGGTGCGCATAAAACGGTGGAATCTGGAGTTATATTTTTTCCGCTTAAATGTGGGACTTTGCTAGCATTCAGGTTCTTCTGAGCACACTGATAAAATAAGGCAATCCATTTTTTTACAAATGAAAATGTTTTTGGAATAAAGCTTCTTTACCAATAGGCCCCGTGCGAATCTAGAAACTTTGATAAAAATTTAATAGCTTATTCTGGCGATTTTAGATCGCGATGTAGTTCTCTACAAAGTTGTACACAATGAAATTGTCCATCAGATTCTCACTTTTGGTAATTAATACCAAAAACACCGTGATATACGACAAAAGGTCCAAATTGGACCAACCCATATTCTACTATTCACACACGGAATAAACAAAAACAGTTGATAGTCTCGCCCAAAACAAGATATTAAATAAAAGATATCATCCGGCAGATTGAAAATCACGATCATACACTTGATTTAATTAATTTTTGTTTCAAACAAAAATTTTGTTTTCCGGTTCACACATTTTTTAAAAAAAGTGCTCGGAAACAACATCTGCCCCTAGCGCACACGAAAACTGAGAACCGCAACATTTTGTGATATAGAAGAGAGCTACGTGACAGCCATAAAAATGATATATGCGCTTTTCATAATAAAACCAGTAGCTGAGAAATAGCTGGGGGTCCGAATTAGCTGCCTTTCCGCTTCACATATTTTTGTCTCTAGAAATGGAGACAACGTATCGAACATTTTTTAATAAAATTCAGAGATGTTGCCAAAAGTTTGCCCTTTCATGCAACGTGTTTCATCTACAGATCTACTAGCGTAGAAATAAAAAACAGAAAACACCTCCAACTGGTCCCGGTCTCCCCTACTTTTTTATATGTCAAAATCAAAACGAAATATTTACCTTGATAGAAATGTGGTTGAAACTGGGTCAAAAAGCTTTAATTTGCATTTTTGGAAAAATTCTCACAATAAAACTATTGAAAATTTAGACTTTCTCTTCTCGCCAATATGACAGCACAAGTTTAAAGTTTCAAAAAAAAATAAATGAAGCGAATTTTGGAAATTTGGAGGCTTCAATTTTGCATCTTAGAAAACCCCAGTGACCTGGACTGGGCATGGGCTTAAACTTAGCCACGCTGGAGTAAACAGCGGTCAGGCTTATTAGTTAACCACCGGCGCTGTCTATAAAATATTATTATGTAGACTGTTATTATTTAAAATGTATCATTTAGATTATTTTCTACGTCTTCCTAAGCCGATCATAATAAACGAGTGTACAAAACGTATATTGAATTATTTAACAAAAACCCTACCTCGACAAAAAAATCCGTACAGAAATGGAAAATATTACAATAAGCAGTTTTTTCTATTTCTACAGCGAGAATAAAACATAAATGAACCTCAAGGTGACAAGATTCGGCGAAGTGAAATGTTCATGTTGGAAGAGAATAAGTGACTTTCTTCGAAGTTGGATGTCGACTCCAACCAGTTTCATCACATCAGGAATGTTGCATTGCTCACAATCAAGAAGTTCTGAACAAATCTAAACGGAAAAAATACTGTGTACTATTGTAACTCCCGTAGTTTAAAAACTAGTGAGGTTTGCTTGACATTGAAATTTTTTGATCGCATTTTTAAACTTAACGCCTATATCGCGATCAACGAATTCGAAACGTTAAACCCAACGTATCATGCACGGTCAAACGGTGTACTTGACTACTACTCCTTGGCAAATGCATTTCCGATGTCAGTTAGTGCGAAGCAAAGCACATCATATTTGTGAGAAGTTCGAAAAACTAACGATAACACAAACAAATAACGGTCAAAATCAATAACAAATACTTTTTTCTATATTTTGTTAGTATGGTGAGAATTATAATGTGTAAAAATAATTTACTTGATCGTCTAAAATAGCAACGTTCGCCTATATAATAACGACCTTTGGCAACTATAGTCTCATTGTTAACAAGTTCAGATTGAATACCGTACTATTTAAAATAATCAAGAAATAGGAAATATCGCGCTTTGTTTACCAAAGCCGCCTTAGACTCATTATGGAAAACAACAATTTTTTTCTGGTCAAAACAACGTTCAAATGGTGGACGGTAAACCCACCTCACTTAGCATCTCCCCTTGTCCGCACTCTTCACACTCAAGCAACGTCATGCAACTACAAAACTCAAATTACCACCTGTAAAATCTAACAGGTTACTGCTACATCATGTAAATGCTATTAAAAGAAACGATACGCAATATACTTGATTTCTAGCCTTCAAATGTCCTCTTATCTTTTCAATAGCCATTACAATAAGTCTCTTTTCGGACATCGTTGAAACATGAATCTTCTCTGTGATATACTGCTTTAACATTTTAATCGTTAGTAACTCTACCTTAGGGTGGTCGGGGATTTTGCTGTTTTTTTTTGGAAATCCTGCGTATGATAGAGTCATTTGCCAATAAATTTCCAGATCAGGTCAGATCATCTTGCGTATATAATGCCACCTGGTGATGAAATCTATAACCTTGTATTTTCGCCCCATATTTTGATGGTTTTTGCAATATAAATTTATTTGTTGGTCTACTTGGCTCAAATTTGAAACAGTCTTCTAGTGGCACGGATGCTACTAGCCGTCTATTTATGCCTGTTCAATGATAGAGGGCCACTTAGACTCTGTAAGTAACTTTTGGTAGTCCGTCGCTGGTGACAAACATGAGTTGGAGAGTCTGCGAAGACAACTTGACCACCTGACAATCCGGCATGACATTGGTCAATTCCGTTCCCTTATGCTACAAGGACAAGGATCTCTTTCCGGAATTACTACGCGCACTCTTCTAACTTGAATGAGAGTTAACAGAAGCCTTAGCTATGTCACGTGACACCACCACGTAATTTAAACTGGAGCGAAGGAACAGACGACCTCCAGCTTATTTACTTACTTCAGTTTTTTTCCTAGTATACGAATAATCGATTCATTTACCCCGGATAATCGAGTTTAACCTGTATTGCAAAAGACACTTCAATTAAACGTTTGTCTTAGAATTCTTGCACAAATATCTGTATAAAACTGATATATGCCGTTAACTCGTTACCAAAATAAGTAATAAACAAAAACCAACTAAAAACACAAATCACACTTTCAAATTCTGAAAAATCGGCTAGAACCAAAATAGGTACATTTAAATTTACTATAACAGGAATATTTACCCTGCCCATTCTATTTTTTTCAATTGCTTCGCGAACGAAGTTTAAATTCATAAGATAAAGCAAAAAAAAAATTAACTCGTACTATATACAGAAATATTAAGTAAAAGTACGAAACATTTCGTTTCATTCGCGAAATATAGTTTTGTCGTCGACGATAACTTTCGTGCCGCTTGCATGTAAAATTACGAAAATTTTCTTTCATGAAGTGGCCATATTCTCGATTCGTGAAATGAAAACCTATTTACAATGCACGAAAATGCTTCGTTCCAGATAGTTACAGAAGAATTCGTGCATCGTATGATTATTTTTATTCATGGATTTATTTTTTCAGCGCGAGCATACAAATATCTCAATAGTAATTATTCTCGTCAGTTGTAAAATTCTTTCAGGGTCAAAAATTAATAAAATTAAATCGAATTGTAACGGCCCAATGGAGATATCAAAGAAAGATCTTCATTTCGCTATTATCAATTTATCAGCATATAAAACAATCAACTTGTTTTATTATGTACTACTGCTCGAAAGATTACGCTCACTTCTCAAATACCTTCCTTTTTAAACAAGCACTTAAGGTTAAGTATAATATTTCCCACAAGTTCCACACGAAATAACTAAAATTTCATGAATCCTGATAGAATGTGCCCGAAATGGCAACAATGTGTTGAAATTAAATAAAACATCATCGACTACCGTTTTCCTTCAAGTACTGCTTATATGCGGCTATAGAATAAATTCACCACGAACTCCACTATGGCAGAGTGACGTCGTTCACCTACCAGCAAACCACCCCACGTTGTATATAAACGCCACGCACTTCACCTGAACCTGTCTGCCGACGACATGATGGTGGCACAACTCGCTTCCAAAACGCATCGCCTGTCGCGCCGTGTCTAGCGGGATGAAGAAGTTAATCTTCTCTCCAGGTCCTGATTGAGTGAACTGATCCGCAAAGAAGACAATAAAAATCCACCAACACCCGATTCTCCGCAGGCACACGTTGCACAACGCGCCTCCATTGCCAACCATTTTGTTCCACACACTTACGGGAAAATATCTGCGCGTGTGTGGATGTGTGCGTGCTCGAGAGAAGGTAACGGCAACACAAATTAAGCAGAGCCACCACCCCCTACCATAAAAAAGCATAAACACACAGTCTACCCCAGCCAACCCAGCATAGTCGGCCTTAGCACCTTAGCAACCAATCCAGCGCGATCGATGCGACGGAAGGCGAGGCCCTGCCTAGCTTCTTTTGCTCTCTTTCTGCTCACACTTTCGGAAGTTTGTTTCGATTCAGTGTGTTAGTGGTCCTGCTTCCTAGGTGTTGCGGTGTTGGTTTCGAAATGAAAAGTGTGAGTGAAATTTTCTCAGATTGCACAGCGGCTTTTTGCTTTTCCTTTGCCTCTCAACGCACACCACCATCGCATTGGGATGCTAGTATTGGTTAGATTTTGTGTAAAAACTCGAAATTGTGACACCTCTCACCGTCGGAGTTGATTTAGTTCAGTGCCGACCGCTCGCGGGTTATGTTGTGTACTGTTTTGATTAACTTTCGTGTGTACTCGTACCCCCGAAACGTGTAGATCGATCTTCAGCTGTCGGTGGCTGATCCTTTTAGTGCTTCTAGCACATGATAAACATAGCTGAGGATCACGTCGAGAACCCGCGGATCTTCATCGTAGCTGGGACCGTTTTGGAAATGATTATCGTTTAGATTGTAATTTTTCGGACGGCTTCGGGACTCCTCTTGAACAGTCGCCCCGATACGAGTACGAGCCTAATTCGACCAATGCCACTCCTGTTTATTATTTATATGAGCGGGCAGTGAGATTCGTTTGGGAGAACCCGAGATAACAGGAAAGACGTCCAGTAACAGAAAGAGCTCAAAAGAAATATGTGTTTATAGATCTTCTCCGGCAAATGAAATGAATATCAATACATGAATTATACGGATAGCAATTAAAAGTTCAGTGATCTACGAGCGTGGCCATCGTAAATCAAAGCCGCGAAAGCAAACAAGCCTCGGTCGAAAAAAGCGGATACAGCTCAGCTTTGCTTGTTCAACAAATTGCTCACCAATTTCGGTGGCGCTAAAATAAATAAAATCCTCGTCAGGTAATAACGTACAGGCTACCGTTTTCATTCCTTTACGCTCCAATCAACAAGTGCGTGTGCCTTAACCAATCCGTGGATCGTGTGATCGTAAATTCCGTTGGACTGACCTTGCACTCACCCCAGATCACGGCGGAAGCGAGACGAAGAAAAGTAGTAAACCAGGATAAAAGTGCGCCCAGTGCCGAAAGTGAAGTCCAATTGCTGTCAATATTGGCTGGAAGATTGTGCAATCCAACCGATCGTGCGTTGGCTTGCTGCGTGTTTGTGTGTCTGTGTTCGTGTTTGTGTGACCAATCATCACCTGTTCGGGCGATACAAAACCACCCAAAAAATCATCCTATATGGTAATGGCAGAGATCGGTGGCCCCTTGGCGCACCAATTGAATCCCCTGCAGAATCATCGCGGAGGACTGGTGCAGCCGTCGCTGGTGATGAACCATCACCTGGACCCGCTGGACAACGGGGGTGGAACGTGCCATACGCCAAACATTCTACCAAGTAAGTGCGCGCGCTCTGGGGACGGAATTGGTGGGCTGAAGAAGGGCAGCTACCTGCGGTTTCGGGGACCAGGAGTTCAATTACGAAATTCGAAAGTGGGTCGTGAATTGAAATCCGACGGTGTGTGATTTATGTGACAAATTTTGGGTAAACTTGATAAGGAGTTTCAGTGAGCTGGCGTTGGGAGTCTTAAGTGGTACTGGCAATTATCCTTTTGGATTATTAATTTGTAGAAAGGAGGAGATTAATTTTTCGCGACTTCATCGTTGTTACAAACTTTTATGGTGGCGCTCCGCCTACTGTGATGTTTGAAGTTTCGTCATCCTAAGGACTACAGAAACTAGTAATCGTTGAAATTGAAAACTAGTTTTCCATAATTAATTCATTCTTTGCGATCTAGAAATGAGCGACCGAAAATAAAAGTCGCAAGGATAGAACATGCTTCGCAAAACCCGTTATAATAATATTAAAATATAAAAATCGGAAATAAACTTCAAGCATAAAAATCGAACTGGGACATTTCTTTGTAAGAGTCGGATAAAAAAACCTTCAGTAAAAGAACCGGAAAAAATATATCCGATTCTTACAAAGTAATTTTTGTTAGCCGACTTTTAATCTTGAACATCAAGATATACGGATGCTCCTACGAACGATTTATTTATTTTAAAACGATTTTTATACTGGAGGTTCATCCTTGCCGAGTTTTATGGGTGAAAACTTTTCAAGACATTCTTATGCTAAAGAATTTCTGTCCGATTTTTATGCTTGAAGTTTATTTCCGATTTTTATATTTTAATATTATTAAAACGGGTTTTGCGAAGCATGTTCTATCCTTGCGACTTTTATTTTCGGTCGCTCAAATGATGTTGCTAAAACTATACGGTGAATTAGTGAGATTGCGTCGAAGATCCGTAAAGCGACAACATAGTCAAATAGGATATTCTGAAACGATTTTATCGTGTTCAATCACAAGAGATTATTTATGCATTCTGTTATTAGAACTGTTGTATATGTATTAATCCTCTGGTTCCAAACCCCGCCATTAGACGGGTTACGCAAGATTCGGTGTATAATATGCAAAACATGATTACATGTTGTCATTACTATGAAAACCGTTCTGATGAGACGAAGTCGAAACGCAAATTCCATAGCTAATGTAACGTTCTGTTATTTGTACTCCATTATTGTCATTGTGCTATAGACACAATGGTGATGATAGATTTCAAATAACTGAAAAAACAAATTGACATTTGGACGCGGGGCGCAGTATAAAGTGTTTTCATTTGTTCTAGAATGCGAAGATTGTTTCAAAGTTTGCGAAAATTGTTTATCTTAAAATAATGATTTACCATTTATTACATAAACATTCAATATACATGGAAAAACAATGTTCCCAATTTCCCCCCATTTTTACGTTACAAAAAGAGGACCGTGAATAATTATAATTTATAACTGTGCTAAATTTTCCTTCCATGATGACTTGTTGTTTTTTTGTGAATTTCAGTCCGAATTTCCGCCATGTGAACTATTTCACAACAATATGAATATTTTTCATAAACCAAATGTTGACTAGTGATTGAATGGATACATTCTGGAACCTTGTTTGTGGTTGTTTGTTTCATGATTTATTACATCTTGATTGTTACACGAAATTCGTAATATTCGAATCATAGTTTGTGAACGCTAATTGGTTCATAAAACACGCGTCCACGTTCATTATATATTTTATAGAATATACAATTTTGCGCTCGATCCTAATATTTTACGTGAACAATTTCACAGACTCAGAATAAAAACTTAGCATATTAATCAATCTCATTCGTGTACGTGAAATAGTTCACTAAATCAAAGTATTATTCATGGATTCGTGAACCGATTTTTGATTCATAGGTCATTATTCGTGATCTATGTTGTGTACTTGTGAAATTTAGAAGATCCTAATCATTTTCTCTTTCAAGCAACTCTGCACATGGTCTTAAAATTTTCAGGAGAACCATTTCACAATATTTTAAAAATTATTCATGAATTTTAACATAGTTGTGTTTAGCTACTAGCTACAACCATTGGTACGAGTAGTGCATATAAGAGAATAAATTAGGAACTCGAACATTTCTTGACAAACATATGATTAGAGCACAAAAACCAAATGTCAAAATTCACTTTAAAGAGATATTCTGGAAAAACCGTTATTGCCCAAGCACGGTGTATTTCGCTGGGCGATTAACGGTTCATCCGGAATTTCCCCCCGACGTGAATTACGACAGTTGGTTTTTGAGCCCTAATCATATGTTTGTCGAGATTTGATAAGGTTCATTGTGATGTTTTGTGAAAATAAAAATTACGGTAAAAACAAAAGATATAGTCACAAATCGTGTTCGTGAAATTATTCACAAAACTATAAGATCGTTTACGCTTTCATGATTACCAAATATTATTATTACCAAATATCATGATAACGTACACATAAATTAAGATAATCGTGACTAACCTCCTGAAATCATGAACATCCTTTTTTTTCGGTTCTTTTATTCGATGTTGATATAACTCAAATTATTTGAGTATAATACCAAGTATATTTTTCGGGAAACTGGTTTTATGAAAACATAAATAATGTCATTAATTCGAGATTTATTATTCATGCTTTTGGGAGTTTAGTAACGATGTTCGTAAACGGTTCATTATAGGAAATCGTATTTTTTTCATAAATTAACTCTGAAAAAGTCATGCTAAAATTGTGACTCTAAGAAACATCGCTCCTAAGACCCAATGCAATCGTCTTTTTGTCGTTTTATCAGTGAGAGAAATTTCAAATAATAATTTCATTGAAACTAGAGAACTGTAACTAGCCGGGCCTCTTACCTTTTTGAGGGTAAAAGAATAGATTTCTTTTCGTTTGAAAAAAAAAAGTTTTATGAATAAATAAGAATACATAATTATTTAATCTAGATAGCGAAAACAGTATTGAACATCAACAATTTCGAACAACCTATTTAAAAGATACGGTGATTAAAGCTATAAATTCACTTTTACAGTGCTTCGAATTCGGCGAAATCACGTCTTAATCATTAGCTGCAGAAAAATATAAAAAATGTAAAGAATCGAATTCTTTCACCCCAAAAGTAGAACATTGTCCCAAGATTGTGCGGAGAACGGTAGGAAAAAAGGCAGTTTTTTTTCTACACCGTTTGCTGAATCTTAACGGTCTACTGACCAATTTTTTGTTTTGTCTGAAAAAGCTATTGTAGATTGTTTTTGTAATGAGAAAGTCGAAAAATATATTGCCAGCTCACGAAAGCTACGGATTTTTCATTCAACGCTCAAAATTGTCCAACATGACCATTTTACGAGTCAGGATTTTATTGCTAGGGTGGATGTACCAATAGTCGCGTACTTAAGGAAAACTTTTGCTAAAAATCGATGAATAGACCTATGAACAATGTTAATACATGAAAGGAAAGCTTTTAATCCCCACTTCATAAATATAAATATAAAGATGGTTTAATAACCAATTTATGTATTCAGAACCGCTTGTACCACTATACGAACACATGTACCAATAGTGGTGCAATCACTAATTTCGGTTCCTATTGTTGCAAATCCCATTGATTTCTTATGGGACTTGCAACTGTAGGTACACTATATCAACTATAGGTGCAAGGGAGCTCAAAATTCAAAGAAAATCTTTTTTTTTCAATAGGTATTTGAGCAAATTTCAAGGATAACAGTTTTATTGTCGCATAATTTTAGTGCGATGAATCGATAAAAAATATTTATTGATAATTGGTACCTTAGTTTGGCGTATTACCCACTACTGCAACTATTGGTACACCTCAACTATAGGAGCACCTACCCTAATAGCTTTTATTTCCCCATTGTTCACAACATAATTTCACGGCTACAGAGGTGAACTACAAGCTAGCAACTTAAACATATATTTTTTATTCACCAAAAATTTAAAAAGGCATGAACATTTTTTAACTAAATTACCTTTTTGCCATGCACCAAATATTTTTTTCTCGTTTTCCCCAAATTTACAACTTTTAACGTTAAATATATTCAACATAGTAATTCTAAAATGCAAAGAATGTATTTGTATGATTAATAGGAATGTTGTGAAGAGAGGGGTTGGGCAGCAGAGGGTTGATGAAAATCAATCAGCGTACTCTAAACAAACTGATTGATTTTGATAAAGTTTTAGCAAACAGTGTGGAAAAAATTGCTTTTCCGTTTTCGATTTTCATACCGTTCTCCGTTTAACCTTACGGGTTGGAAAATATATTGATATGTTGAGGAAATTGAGCTTTGCATTTCAATAAATGTAAAAAAGAAGAATTCAATTTATCATTCAATGTCCCTCTCAATTGACCGTGCGGGAATGTCCTAATGCATTACTAAAATTAAATTGCGAAATTTATCACCTCCAGCTCTTCATTTGCGAAAATGTAAACGCCAAAGTTACAGCATGTCTCAGCTGTCAAACTCACTGAACAGTTTAATTAGTAGCCATAAAAATACCGGAACATATAGAGTAAGGTGGGGTAAAAGTGCGCGTCGGGCAAAAGTGCGCATAGGACTTTTAGAAGCACACAAGCGCTAGAACCTGGCAACTCTGTATGGATTTAGTGTATCATTAAGTCAACAAATCGCACATATAAGCATGAAAGGTTTGAATATAGTGGCTTGAAATTAAGGGGGAAGGACCATTTTTCGCTGATTTGATATTATTTTTTGAATTTTGGGAATCATAAATTAGCTGTTTGAATAAATCAGGATCTATAAAACTACAGTACCCTAAAAATCTTCAACATATGGTTCGTTGCGAGATATATTTGATTTAATGAAAAAATCAGTAATTTTCGTAACAATTGAATAAGTTAAAAAACTGACAGTGTGGTAAAAGTGCGCATAGCATATCCGCCCCAAATCAAAAGACGCGAGTGAAGCTTTTTATATAAAAATTGAACTAATTCTTCCATGATTTAAAGAAAGGACCAGCATCTTCAATAACTGCGAGCTCACCAGTCAAATTACGACTGATATGAGCGGTTTAGGAACAAAAGCATCAGCATAACTGGTTCCAAGGAAAAATATAGAGTGCCGAAAGCTCAGAGTAATTAAAAAAGAACCAAAAAACCATGAATATGTAAATAAAGATGTATTTCCAATTTAAATAGCATATTCGCAAGAATTCTTGTAGTGATCTACCCAACTATGACAAATAATTATGTTACCAGGGGTGACAGTTTGATCATGAACGACATTGTCTAAAAGATGAAACATCCAAGTTTTTTCAACATAATGGAAAACTGAACAACATCAACCGAGGCAGAGGGAGGGGTACTTTTTAGTTATGAAGGAAGAGTAAGAGGGGATGGATATCCTAAAATTGATTAGTTTAATTTATGGGCGGAAATAAATCGGCTATTTAAGCTGTGCGCACTTTTGCCCCGTGCTATGCGCACTCTTGCCCCGACCATGAGGCAAAAGTACGCATTTGAGTATTCATAAGAAAATAACTATCTCTCGAATTACAAGCAAAACCAAGAGATATCTAGTATTACGTTTTGAAGATGTGTGATGAGAGTAATAAATTGTAATCATGCCGATTTTCTAGTGCTTTTCTACCAATAGTTATTTTACAAAAACTGTTAGGTGCGCACTTTTGCCCCACCTTACTCTAATAATGTGTAACCATATGCAGTGTCGGTCGATCATTTCTCAACTGGATCGGGGCAGCTTCTAGGGGACATTATTTCAGTTGCATATCGTATGTTTGGAAATCTATTCAAATATATCTCAATATTGGAATGTTACTATATTGCACCTCAATACTTCTTGCGTCAATTTAGATTTTTAGGATTCAGGCAACTTTTGTTAAAACAACTGTACGGTTGCTGAAATAGAATGTTTCCAACTCGGAAAAAAGACAAATTGGTCTAAGTTTAAAATATTTATGATCGAAAAAAATGTCAATTCCTAATCCCGCCGGAAAGTTTTTTTTATTTGCTGATTGCAGCAAATTGGGTTCGATTCCCAGGTTAAAACTTCCATAAAACAAAGTAAAAAAAACCTTGATCTAGGAACTGGATATTTTCAGGAAATTTCAAGTTTATTTTGAAAAGTATATTGTGCTTGATGATAAAACGTGAATAACTTATGAAAAGTTCGTATTAGCACGAAATAGTACTTTATGTCGAAAGGAAATCTAAAATAACTTGAACACGGGTGAATTTTGAAGAACACTTTTGTAGGACCATTTTGAATTGAAATAACATTTTCAAGTATATGCTTTATGTACATTATTTTAAGTTGTTGAATTTTAAAGATATGTTCGAAGTTTTAGTTATAAAATCTGTTATTTTTATTGCACTATAATTTTGGAAACAATTTACTAAGAGCATTTTGCTTTGAAATGCCATTTGGTATCATATTCTATAAGAAAAATATATTTATGTATGGTAAATAGGGGAGCCCGGGGCTAGTTGGCGCTTGGGGTAAGTTGGCGGAATCCCCTTTTCTCCGTTTCTATTAGACATAAAGCGCTCTCTCTCGTTGTGAACCTCAAGTAATGTGAAACGCATTATCAAATGTATTTTTGTTGGTAAACGTTTTGTTTTGTAGAAACTGTGGGTGATATTGTGTTTTTGAGCATACTTTGTAAATTCTCTTAATTTTAAACATTTTATGTTATTTAAGATGGTTTTCAATATATTCCCGTATGATTATATTTTTCGATAGAACGTGAAAAGAGCTTTCAGTATCCGTATAGATATTACACCTATCCATACCCAAAAGTAATTTTTTAAATCCTTTTTCATAAAAAGTGCGGTTGGGGTAAGTTGGCAATGACGCACACGGGGCAAGTTGGCGGTACTATTTACTGTGCAAACATAATCATCAAATATTTTCATTACTCGAATTCACTCCAAAGTAAGAGAAATTTTTTTTGTGTCTCTCGTCACTGCAGGGGACAATTATTTCGACCAATCGCCAGAAGAATTTCGAAAATTTACTTTTGAATATGGAGTACGCGTCGAAGGCAAAATGACGGGGTATTGAGACTGAAATATAATGAAAAGTGTCGAATAATATACAGTTTTATTGAAAAGACAATCGGCACATTTCATAAGAACCACTGATGTAATCGAATTTCCATTTAATTGCTTATTTTTTGGCATTCCGCCATCTTACCTCACATATACCGCCAACTTACCCCGGGGCTGGGGTAAGTTGGCGGCTTTTCCGCGTCACATATTTTTGTCTCTAAAAATAAAGACAACGTATGAAATATTTTCATAAAATTCAGAGATGTTGCCAACAATCTGCCCTTTCATGCAACGTGTTCTATTTTGCAAGATCTACCAAAATCAAAGCGGTAAAAAATTAAAACAGAAATACCGCCAACTAGCCCCGGTCTCCCCTACTATGAAAAGTTAAACTTCTTTTGACTGATAAATTCTTCGTAATGCAATTAAAGTTTCTTTGCCGTAACAAAAAAAAAACTTAGAAAATAATTTCTGGAGGATTGCATTTTTTTTGACAAATATTTTTTTGTTTTCTGAAAAATTTTACTAAAAGATATTCAAATAGAAGAATTAATTCTCTACAACTCATAATCATAATATAGTTTAGCTGTACAAATTTCTAGATTTTAAATATGTTATAATAAGCAAGAAATATGGCAAAATTTATTTCTAATTATAACATAAAGGATGCTGCGATTCAAACTTTAAACTCGTTTAACTGTACAGAATCAAACACAGTCTACTTTAATGGGCTTTTTCTAAATTTATTTTTAAAATTTACGTTCATTGGTTCTAAATGAAGTGTCAGCAAAAATTATATATTGACCTGTTGAATATCAAAAGGCAACTTGAGGCGGAAATAACGTCACCTACGTTCGATTCCCAACCCCACACATCGGATTGTAGATTTTTCTAAAAAGATTTTTCTAACTTGAAAAAAGAGACGAATGACACGGAAGTTATAAAAGATCTATAATTTAAAAAGGCCTCCTTTGTCTCCCTAATAAATTAAATTGTAGCATTAATACATGACCTTCCAATTAATGGTTGCTATTTTTTCATTGCTTTATCAAATATTTTTGTTCTATTTCCAAGAGCTGAGCGCCATCGAACCCTAAATTTGTAATCGCATTATCGCCATACAATCACGCGCGCCGGCTGAAACAACCACCAGGTAGTCATACGTAACAGGTTGGGTTCTAGTACGACTGGAAGCAGCAGCTCGTTCGAAATTCCCTTCACTGGTTGTTGAACCCGTTCTAGTAGTAAAGGGAATTTCCTATCGTTACCCGTCAAACCGACGAAAGTAAGTTTCGTTTAGGGTCAGCTGTCATCGCTTGTCCTCGAGCCGCTGTTTCCTGTGATATGACTCATACTTTAAGATCGGGTTATTTATTAAAGTATTTAAACCTTCATTGTTGCTAATTATCATATCTTTAGCACATGACAAAAAATCTGCTGTCTTTAGTATCGGGCCAGGTTCCCCATCGTTATATCCCGCGGGCAATCCATTTGCGATATTTTGCTCCTAATAATCCAGATTGGTAATATCAATCCGCTATTCGCATTTTAGGAGGATTTATTTTGTTTAAATGAGACAGTTATCTGACCGACATTAAGTTCTTCTTAAATCCCTTTCCCATGCTCTATTTCATACCTCAAGGACATGATAAAGCAATAAGTCATAACAAACCAACTCTTCGGCTTTCCCACAATTTCGGCCCTGACACCAGCGATCGCCAGTCCTAAAAACTGCGCCATAATCTAAAAGAAACAAACAAATCGGCAGTGCGAATCTAATCTCCGGTTATTCGCCAACTCTGCAAAAACCTGTCAATCACCAACACCAGGCATCTTATGGAGGCATGTTATGATCGTTCTGTCGCTACCCGATTCCACGGTTACAATTTTTCACACCCGATCCCGGGCAGTGATTTCAGCATGTCTACTAATGGTAGTAAGGATACGGAGCATCGCAGATTTCGGAAAAGGCGTAATTAGCGTCTCTTCACGATACGACCAATTTGCAACGCTAATTACGCCGTCATATTCGTGGATCATACCATGCACAACCGATCTCGTTGCCACGGCATCCGAGGTCACCCGGTGCAGGTCGAAAAATCGAAAAAAACAAGCGATCCCTTGAAAAATCGACGTTATGTTTACGCTAACGTCATTCATCAACATGTGTTCAATCAGAACGGTGCTGCACACGCTGTCGGTGTTTTTTGACATATTTTGTTTTCTCTCCGCAAGAATCTGACGAATGGATGGATGGACGCTGCTGCTGCGGTTCAACCTTCGAACCCCCGACAGACGGCTGAAATTTGATGACGGCAATTTTAAAAGTTATCTCCCATGTTTTCCAACTTCTCGTACAGTGAAGACGCACTTTTAGGGCCCGATGAAAAAAAACACAAACCAACCATTTAGCGGTTAATAGTTCATGCACATAATTCTTCCCGGCTGCAGTTTTTTCTTCTCGAACGTCGGTCGCTTTACTTCAGTAAGGAGATTTAAGATACCCGAAACGACTATCTAATTGACTCTATTAATAGAGCTTTTTTTAGTATCCGGGCGGCCCATTCGGATTCCATTATTTATACTAACCTTGTTTGTTTTGACTGTTGTCAGTCAGGTTTCCCACCAGAAAATGCATTTTTTGTTCAGCTTCCATTAAGAACGCGTCCATTATTGGTTCTGAAACCGGGCCGATTCCGTCGCGTTCATAAATTACTTATACGTGTGCGGTTGACGTTCCTGGCTGGAGAAGTCGCGCTGTCGTCTCATCTCGCAACACGCAACTCGCAACGTTGTTATAAACTCGATGACCTTAGCGAGTGACCCCGCTTCCATCATAGCCTGCTGCCATGTCGTAAAATGTCTTGCATGTGGCTGGAGAAAAAAAAATATATTTATGAAGTTGTCAACTGGCATACGCGGCAAGGTGACAGATTCTGAAGACGGCAGCAAATGGTGACAAATTTCGCTCACCACCTGCAGGGTAGGATGATTCGAGTTTTCACATCTGACAGGGCCGGTAATGAGGTGAATTTTATGGGCTATTAAATTAGTTTGGAACTACATCAGGTGGATTGCCAGTTGTTAAGGCGGAAATGAGAATTCTGCGAAAATCGAAATCGATACGATTGTCTTTGGAAAACCAGCATTTTTTCATTTTTTTCTTATTAATTAAAGTAGGGTGTAAGCCTTGGTGTAAGCATCAACTTTTTAAATGTGTGAAAAAAGGTGCGCAATATTGTACAAATTTGTAAAATGTACAAATTTAAGAAACTTTATTAAATAAATTAAATGTCTATCTCTATTGGTTCATGCGTTATGATTTGACGGTGCTGATTTGAAACTAAAGTAATTTTCAGGCAACTTGTTTCAGAGTTGACAATTTGCTCAAGCCACCGCATATCTAACTATTATGATTGAAGAGTTAGGAGCCTTTCTTCGTCTAAAATTGTACAATCATAAGATAATTCGGTTTCAACCACATAAAGGGCAATTTGATCATTCAGGAAAAAAAATCGATTATGATATATTTTTGAAATTTTACAAAATTGAATTAAAAACATTACATTTGTAATTGAAAATAATGGAATTGTTTTAATGTGTTAGTATACAATGTTCGTTTTTAAAGATTCCAAAAATCAGCTATAATAGAGCATATTAGTAAAAAATCAACAACAAAAGTAATACAAAGTCTAGAAGTCTTTTGTATTAATTTTAATTAGGCCGTTACAATTATTAAATAAAATGTCCTAGCACAACTGGGTGGCAAAAAACATAAGCATTTTTTAATTATTAAAATAACTATAGAAGTTAATTCCAAATTCGTATTTGCGTTGCGTTGCGTTGTGACGATGATTTTGGCGGATTGCACACTAACTTCATCATGTTTGACTGCTGATTATCTAATAGGAGTGAAATTATTTCCAATTTAGAATTTGGAAAAAAAATCATTACTTTGACTCGCCACATTCTCCGTCGATTTTAAAAAAAAATTACAAAAACAACTCAGAGAACGGGTTTGGGCAGTCTAGTCCCACACGATGGACCTGGCCTACTCGGACGGAGACTTCCACGGCGAAAGAAGTTCTCCCGAATCCGATCCAATCAGCTAGGTGCCGAGCTGCGATTTCGGATGGGGCGTGGCGTCCAGACGACCCATACTCAGTGGTCTGTCGCAGCATACTCAACTACTTCTCGACTTTGAATCTATCCTAATCCTGCGGAGTTTCCCGGCGGTGATTTGTCCCTGTTTCTAACTATTTTAACGCCATTTCCGTTGTAATCTATAATGATAAGCATTACCACTATGTTGACCGCGTTATATGTGTTTACGTCAATCTGTAGGCGACATTATCCGGGTTGACGTCCGGTCCTCCCGTTTCGAACAGCTCCCATCACATGCTCCGATGTCTCTTCGGCATTCTTACACTCCGGGCACAATGATGACGTTGCGTGCTCGAACGGATGAAGATACTTCCAGAAGCAGCCGTGGCCCGACAGGAGAGGTGACAGGTGGAAGCTCACCTCTCCATGCTATCTATTCACCCACGTTAACAGGTTTGGAATTAACCGGAAGGTCTCCCTTCCTTTCTCCGTATTTTTTCATTCTTGCCGTCACGTCGTCATCGAATCGATTCTCACCATCTTCCTTACGTGTCTGGTGTTCTTTCGATTGTAGCACTCGATATCCTCCACCGGGTGATGCAAATGGCGATCATCCGGGCGATAACGTATACTACCTACGACGATATTATTCTGTACGCGCTCGCGACTTGTGCAACCGTCAGCCGAAATGTTCTGTTCGCCTTTATGCGGTTCCACTTGGTTTTCAGCACTGCACCCTAGGTAGGAACCCCATATCGCAGTATCGATGACGAAACACTAGATAGCAGACGTCTCGTGCTGCTTCTCGGGGCGCTGACGTCTGGCATGATCCACGCTATTGCGTTCGTTGCCATCGCCGACTTTTCGCAGGCGTTGTCGACGTGGTTGATGAAGCTCAACCGGTTGTCGATTATTATCACTCTTCATTGCTTCATTGGACGCTTCGATGCAATCGCATGCCCTCTGACGTCGATTTTCACCCTCTGAACCGTTTTACAGTTGCTGACCAACAACACCTCCGTTTTGTTGTGAGCAATCTGCAGCTTGACCCAGTTCATCCAGTTCTCGATCACCGACACCTTCACTTCATCTAGTTTCTCACCCATCATCGTTAGTGACACGTCGTCCGCGAAACCAACGGTTTCCTGTGCAACCGCAGTGTCAAGACCCCATCGTAAATCCCGTTCAAAAAAGTTGGACCTAGAATGGAGCCATGAGGAACGCCCGGTGTGACTCGCATTGACTTATGCCCTTTGTTCATCTTGGACAGCAGCACTCTACTCTGAAAGTAGCTCTTCAGGTAGCATCTGGCATGGTTATCTCCTCTTAGTTTCTGATTAGATGCCTTCTCAGTACTCACGAGCATTGTCCGAATTACCTTCAATATCGATACTTCTTTGCGGAATCCAAACTGCATCTTGGACAGTCCGCTCTCACCCTTTGTGCATTTCGTCAGCCTGTTAAGGCTAATTGTTTCCATGAGCTTTCCAAGTGTGTCTCTGGCTTTGATAGCAACACCAGCTTCTGTGCCTTCTACATTTCGGGGAAACTGCCCTTAGCTGAACACTTCTACAGCACTACTCTGAACATGTCCGGATAGTTGATTTTAGTCGCATCGACGCTTATTTGAGCTCGTCGTTAGTCATTTGCCACTCGCCTGTGTTTGCTCCTTCTTATTAGCCGTACAGTGTCAGTGACCAGGTAGTTGGATCATGCTTCGGGAAGAAACCCTCAACGATTATCTTTAGCTTACTAGGGCACATTTCAGGTCCCGTCGACGGACCATCATCTTCGCTTTCACGACTCGGCAAGCGTCCCCCAGGGATTGGCGTCTAATTCTCAGCACTGTTCCTTATGTCAAACTGGCTTGCTTAGCTTGATCTCCCGTTTTGAAGCGGCCCCAACTTCCCGAAACGTCGCCTTGCGCTCCTCTCTCACTCTCCGATCTTGCTCTGAGCCCACCTTCTGCCTCTGAGACAAGCAATGTGCAGCGTACCGAGCGACTCATTTACCCAGTAAGCTGAACGCCGTCTACTGCGTAATTACAGTTTCCGCGGCATTGTAATGTCATAAGGCGTCACACTCATTCTTGTTGAATCAGCCGCGTCAATGTTCTTGTTAGCTCCCCGCATCGCCGTGATCTACTCGTTGTAGTCCTTGGCGGTAAACCCAGCCTCCACAACGAGCTGACCGGTAGGTGCCGAGGCATGTTCCCAATTTTCACTATAAATAAATATTCTCAGAAGATATCTTTTTCAAATGAAACTCAGAGAAGTATTTCGTATTTTAAGTATTAGGCACATTTGTATTGAACATATTCATATTTTTCAAATTTCATTAAAATATTTCTGGGCGGGAGGTGCGTACTCAACATCCCCCCCCCCAGTCCACGCTACTACGCCGCTGAATATAGCGTTTTAGCTTGAAGTTTTGGAAAACATTCTGGAATGGTTCGAAAGGTGTTCCAAAAATTTCCATGAATTTATCGATCGCTACTAAAAAATTTTTTCGATTGCGTATTTCATACACAGTATCCTGGGGAATGCGTACTATAATTTTTCAAGCTCAGGTGGAAACGGTCGCTTTGGTTGATCACTTGTGACTTGCAGATTTGCTTACTTGGTAAATGATGATCATTTGGCTCTGTACATCTTCAAAATTCTTATATTTCTCTCCAACTGGTATGCCACCACATCAGAGAACTGAAAACTTCATCTGATGTTAGTACGGATTTAGGAAACGTACAGGAATCGTCAGTTTACTCGGATAGTTAGTATCCGGCGCTGAATCTACCCAATCCTGACTGAGAGTTTCTCGGCGGCGGAATTTCTCCCCATATCGATGCCCTTCATGTCAGCCATTTAGATCCCAGTTTTGTCGGGATCTATTCGGGTGTCGAGTTCGGTCCAGCGCTTCCGATTTGCTGGTACCCCGACGACCCACCGCTAGCATTACACGCGACCTGCTCGATGTAGTCAATGGCAGTGGTACTGACCAGCTCACGGGCTTCCCGGTAGATCGAGATGATCGGTCCGGCGATTCTGGGTAGATATGGCGTCCGATATACTGGCGCCTTGGTGACCCGCTTCCGGTGCGTCGAGTTAGTCCCCGACAGAGAATCTGGCCTACTCCATGCGACGATTACCCATTATTCCATGCATCCACTCGCTTGATCATCTCGCCTTTTCACTGCAGAACCGAATTTGCACAATAGTTCCGTTGAGGGCGTTTCATACATTATCATCGTGATACATTCTGTGGAAGATGTTATGTCGGTTGCATATAGTTACTGTAGCAGCCATGGCCTGACAGAAATTGCGTTAGATGGAACTGACTTCTTCTTGCTTCTTGCTGAGGGCTGTGAGAAAATTACACGTGATACACACACCCAAGCGATCAAGTTCGTTAACATACAAACACTTGAGTCCTACTCGATCAGACATGCAATAGTGATCATCCATGCAAACCTATGCCCGTGATCTCGCAAGCATTAAAATGTACCTGTGATAAAGTGAACGTTCCAGCATCGACAAATTAAAAAGCGCGAATCGTTCATGAATCGATAACGTCCGGAAGGTCCTATCAGTATAAGCCCATGCCTTCAGTTTAACCATTCACAAAAAAAATAAATGATGACGCTCATTTACACTAGTCAACACGTTTCAGGGCAACATTGCCGGGAGCTCTAGTACTATGGAGAAGCTCGCTCTCTTCTAGCATATAAACCGTACACTCAAACTCGCGGACCGTTTATCTAAACGTGAAGCTACATACACTCTAACACACACGACATGCAAACGCCGACGGAAATTTAGTAGTCAACTGTCGCACTATCCAGGCTGTACGGAACCATCACTGACGACTGCTCCTGAATTCTTTTTAGGTAGTTATGATCCTTGAGCATTCCCTGATAGAGTTGTGAAAACTCCGTATAACTCTCCGAAAAAAGTGGGATCATTCAAGTTCTGCTTCAAAGAGGAAATGATCATTTCAAGCTTATTTTGAAAAAAGTTCATAAGCAATCAAGCTTAGGTGTTTTGATATTGAAGGTGCTTTCGACAACGTGTCTTTCGAATCCATTTTAGAAGCAACACGAGATCATGGAGTACCTTCATATATCATGAACGGAATACATGCAATGCTTAGCACCCGACATTTATGCTCATAGTTAAGACAAGTGAAGATAAGGAAAATGAAGGTCTACGGATATCCTCATGATGGAATTCTGTCACAACTTCTATGGAACCTTATTGCCGATGGCTTGTAGAGGAAACTTAATGAGCGTGGGTTTCCGACATATGATTTAGCCGATGCGTATAATGTAATGGCACCGTTTTTTGCATTAACACACTTTTTAGTTTGATGTAGCAAGCCTTGTGTTATTGAGGAAAAAAAATCACTAAAAAAGTTCAATCTTTCAATTCTAAATTAGATGTTATGTGCGAAAGTGTTGTGTATATTCATGATTTTTTGCAGAATTGTTAATTTACTTTTTCATACATTTTTCTGTAATGGTTTTTTCTGGTCAAGTCTCCCCTTGACCAAGGCGTGGGGAGACTTTACCAAGCGACTTTTGAAGTATTAGAACAAAAAATAATGGCATAAAACATGTTGCTATCTTTTTTTCCTATCTTATCGAGGTCCTTAGTACCAGGAAAAAAGTAAAAGGATTGTATTTCATGAATTTTATTTTTTTAAACATTTTCTTTTAGGATTAACTGTACTAATTACATTGCATGTTCACTAGGATGGGACAAAAAATAGATTCCAGCTCCGACCAACTTTTTGGGTAACATTTGGGTCCTAGAACATCTCTACAAATTCTTAGCATGATCCCTGGAACTATATTTTTGCGCCCACTGTTTAAAGTTTACATGGGATTTTATATGGAAAAATTAAGTTTCACAAAATAATTACTCCAGGAGTAGCCCATTGCTTCCTAAAAATAAACTGTTATGTGGCTTTTGTATGATATTTAACAAAGAAACAAAGTCTCGAAAACTACGAAACGATCTGACGCTTGAGAAAAAAGTTATTAAACTGAAACCAATTGATGCTCTGACGATTGATAAAATATTCATTTTTTCTAGCACCATTGCTGTTGCTTGTCCAATTATATGCAATTTTGTTTTGATCTTCTCTTAATGTGTCTAAATCATTTATCTGTACTGTTTGGCCACTTCGCAAGAGTTTTGAGGGATAAATTGAGTCTTCTTTTGTACATAATAAGAGAAAATTAAAGATTTTGTATATAATTCGACCGTCAGCAGCAGTGATGCTATAAAAAGTAAAATTTTCATTAATCTTCAGGGCATCAATCGGTTTTTGCTTAATAACTTTTTCCACAAGAATCAGATCGTTTCATGGTCTTCTAGACTTTGTTTCCTTGACTACTTTTCTATAAAAACCAGACATCTATTTATTTTTAGGAGGTAACGGGCGACTCTTGGAAGAATTAATTTGCAAAAGACGATTTCCCCATACGAAATCCCATGTAAACTTTAAACCGTGGGCGTAAAAATATAGTTTCACCGATCGAACCAAAAATTTGCAGAGTTGTTCTGAGAGCTAAATGGGACCCAAAAAGTTACTCGGAGCGAAATTTAATTTTTTTCATATAACCATTTCCCCTTCTAATGTTCACACTTCGAAATCTGCCATATAACTACAAATTTTGTTGACTAGTACTATAAAGATATAGACTGGTGCTTTGGGTGATATTTTTTTGTAACGTGATTAACATTAACAGTAGGTACCACAGAATAGTAAATATCCGAAATTGCGTATCTTTCTTCCGCTTATCGCATGTTGGTCAAGGCTCCCCATAAAATCTTGGTCAAGTCTCCCCAAAATTAGTTCTTAAGATCAATGCCGTGCTAATTTTATAAATAACTATTCCAAAATTCCGATTAACGTAGTATCATTTCACTATTTCATTGAGTTCTATAAAAAAAAACTTATTACTCTAGTAGATATGTCCATACAAAGCTTGATAACAAATTACATCAATTAACGCAAATCCATGAATAACGGAATTTTTTCTATGCGGAAATGATATTCACTCCAACTTTTAAAATTGCTTGATCAAAAAAAGTATAAACATACTTTCAAAAAAAATTTAAGAAAAAAATAGAAGACTGTGTGACTAACATAGTCGAAATAAAAAAGGGGAAAAAACAAATAGAAGACGTTATTGATAATTGTTGAATCTCGCGCTTGATCAAGTCTCCCAATGTTCCCCTACTGACGGTTCTTTGTTAGAGGGCCAAACCGGTGGTGGTGTCTATTGTCGTGAAATAAGATTAGACCAATCTCATTCGATTGGTAGATACCGTACCGTTTTCCAAGCAGAAATCTACACAATTCGATCACAAATCTCATTGCTGGCAGGATATTTCAGCAAGCAGGGTTCAGAGGCAAGAAAAAAATACTATCGGAACGCCAGATTAACCATAACCGAAAGTTAGCTAAAATTTACCAGCATAGATAGATAGATAGTTTTTATATATTGGCCCTAGATGTGTGAAGATCACTTACACGTGCCTTGATCACTTCGCGCGGAATGACCCATATCTAACTCAGTTGGCGTTTGTCATAAGATAGTATGACAGCTACGATGTGACGTCATGTTCGTTTGGCTTCGGCATTTGACATGTTCAATTGGCTCTGCTCAGTGTCTCCACCCAACTATGAGTATAGGAACTATAATTCGGAGTTATTAGTTTCAGAAAAATGTGATATTTTCCAATAAATGTAATTATAACGCAAGAAAAAAAAAATAGTTAAAACCATTCAGCTATCAGTAAAATGTACTAATTAACACGCTCTAAAACTGCACTAAGGGAATTGAAAAAAAAATAGCAGAATATATATTTCTTGAAGAGACATCCTTGGCAGTTTTTTTTTTAAATTATCACAGATTTGAATGCTTTGAAGATAGAACAAGTATGATATCTACGACAAAAATATTATAAAAAAATATTGGTTTGCTGAAGAAACTAACTTTCTTAACCTATTAATTCAAAACATATTTTTAATAATAAATATGCTAATATGACCTCCCTAGAAAAAATAACTTCACAAGATAGTCAAGTTTGTTTTGGACAAAAATAAATTGTTCAGGCCTGACAATACTTGTAACAGTGGCCCTAAAGAACTTCAAAAATATTACAGGACGAAATGAAAATAAAGGACCATCGACGATTCCTGCGGATGCAGGAAGTGAAGTGATAGGAGTTATGAGGATGAAGTGAGAGGTAGGAATTATGACAAATGTTCGTCTGTTACATTAATTACACTGAACAACACTGGTTGATTAAGTCGAACTACTCGTCAAACTCTCAACCCAACCCCGTCGACCCTTGCTGAGACAGCTAGTTTCAAATATGACAAATTAGAAGCTGCCGATACTCCCAGCAGATTTCCGAAATGTCTGCAAATAAGCTAGGGTTAACCGAATATTGTTCCCATCCATCAGCCTAATCCCACTGGGACAGTAGCTTTTAGTGAAATCATGCTCCCGAAAGCTCCCCCGGAGAAATCAAACCAATCCATCCGAACTTCAATCACAGAGTGGCAAATATAACTACCAAAAGTCCGGGTAATCCAAGATTCAATTAAACGAACCACGCACTACACCGAAACCCCCCTCCGCTTCACATCATTCTGGGACCCCAATTCTGGCTGCTGCGTCAGCTCAATGATAGACAGATATCCATCGATTGCGTTTCATAAAATCAGTCTCATGCGGCTCAGAAGAAGCCCCCCAGCAGATCTCAGCAGTGCTTAAAAATTGATCAACTTTTAATCAAATTACGTCCAAACGGCCGAACTGAACAGGTGTTTCGATTGGGCTGCTCAATTGAATGCTAGCGAAAACAAAAAAAAAGAAGCGAATCATTTCAATTATTAAACTGGACCTCTCGGTCAGCGGCAGTACCGAACCCGGCTGACCCATCATCAGTAAAGTTACTTCCCGTGCCGCAACATTGTTTATGCAGATAATCGCAACAAAAAAGCAGCCCGTTGTTTATCGAATTATAGCTAGTTATGGCTCTCATCGCAAGTAAATCAACTGTTGCTCTTGTTGTTGTCATTTCGTAACCACCGAGGGATTTTCCCTAGGGAAGAGCCCGCTCTCGTTCAACGCGTAAACAGACCTCTCCGAGCCAGAGAAACCAGAGTTTGTCTTTCACTCTTTCGCCCCGCCGTGCCAGCCGGGTGCGGTGAGTCATGCCTGCTGGAAGATGGTTGCGTCAGGCAAACACAATCTTGGAATTAATTGTAAACAAATATAATTAGATTTTATGTTTGATTTTGTCATTGCTTTTCTTCGTCATATTTTATTCAGTAAGGAGATGTGCAACTTTGCTGTTCAAAGTTTTCGTTGATATTTGCCAGCTATCTAACCAGTATACCTACAAGCCTTCAAAATATCGGAAGGTAAAAAAACAGAAATTTTATACACTTTGTAACACTGAACAAATTTACTTTAGTTAGTATTCGGAGTAATTTGAAATTTTGATCATTGTAGCTGAATTAAATAGGGGAATTGGTGGTAAAATGAACACGTTAAGCAAAGGCATTAGTCAAAGTAGAAGAAGCTAAATCAAAATAAATAGAAAAATATTGTTAGAACGTTCGAACGAAGAGAACGACAAAATTTTCACTAAAGCTTCTGATTTAACAGGCGTTTTGTAGATACGCAAAAGCGGTTCAACTTTTATTTTCTTGATCTAGCGTCTTGCCACTATTATCAGTTCAATGGCACCATGCTAACAAAATTTCTTTATTCTATTTCAATGAAACTATTTTCAAGGCTGGCCCTGGCCTGGCAAATCAGGGCCCCGGCAAGGAAAGATTCTTGTTGATCAATTGAATTAAAATATATTCCAATGATTTAATCAACTAAAGAAAACTGCCCAAAATTTAGCTTGAGCTTGTGCGACCACCCCTGGCTGCTACTCCGTTACCGATCAGGACTAGCTGAAGTTGCACAAGGTATCAGTAGATAAATATGCTTGTGAGTATCGAAACATCTTTCAACTTCTGATAATCCTAAATTGTTTCATTGGTCAATACCGGCGCCGGCCAGCCCGAACGTAGATCGCGAAAGGAAAGGGAAGGAATATTAGTCCGATACTTGCTTTTGCTAGAGACCGTATACACTACTGCGCACTCCACAAGTATCACGGGAGGAGGATTTTTGTTAGTAAGTATAGAAGTTGGATTCTACTTCTTCATTACCGATGCCAGAGAGGTAACTCCACCAGCTGGACTAGATATTGACCCATCAACTCATGGACCGGGGACCAACGGCTTTACTTCCCTTCAGAAGGAAGACCTGACCACAGAATTTTTCATCTAAGAAAAATCTCAACGATCTCGGCTGGGTTTGAACCCAGAACAACTGGGATGGGTGGCGGTCACGCTTACCACTCAACCACCGTTGCCGCCGTTAAAAAAACTGCCCAGAATTTATTATAATTAAAGGAAAATTGTCACTCATCCGCTCAGTAATTGGTGTCTTTTTTGAATAAAAGTAATTTGCTCTATTTTTTCCATAAGATGTTCGACTACTTGAACAAAACGGTAGTGTCTGCTTGATTACAAGTTCATTTTACCACAATTTGAAAAACTGTTTCAGTTAAAGCTGTTGCACTTGACGCATCGAAGTCCTACGGATAACGAAGCGTCTTTCGAAAATGAGAGAATCAGAGCACAACTCCGAAAGCACTCTAGTTGAGTGTATACGAAAAATAGAAGAAGTACTCATGAGTCAATTTCAATTGATTGATTCTTTTTTCTCTATTTTCTCTGTGATTTTTTAGAATCTCTCATTTTATTCCATAACGAACAGAAATAAACGACAACCACATGCTGTAAACATGAAATCGGAACACTTATTGATTTATAGATTCAACTAGTTACAACATTTTAGTTGCTCTCCGTGATAGCTTGCTGATGTATACTACTACCCAGGTGTTTAAAAAAATTTTATCGAAAATTTAATCTGTGGGATTTTAAACGAAGACACTGTAAACAACTCTTCTCGTATAAGCTACGATAAAATCAAGTAAAAAACCACACTATTGAACCGAAATCCACCACCGCCAAATTCCTTTTCGCGTCTGTGTCTTAATTAACTTAAAGCTCTGTGACCAATTAAAAAAATTAGTTTTACGTTCGACACTGACCGCGGCGACCATTTTCCACCTTCGTGTCGCAAAGTATCAATCCCTGTCTCAAAGCGGCTGTCCTCCGAACCCATAAAAGAGCTAACAAATGACCCTCAGGTTTAGAGAGCAGAAGTCTCAAATGAGCCGCCTCCACCTCCACGCCTGGCCGTTCGAGTCGTGCACAAACGAGGGTGACACTGTTGATGAGCTCACACATGCGCTTACCAGAGTTGCTCCAAAAACAACAAAAAAAACACCTGAGAAAACGATGATCTGAGTGCGAGGAGTGTGGTTACCTACCACCCTCGCCCGCAGGCTTCCTTCCGCGCCCATTGAATCGATTGGTGTGCGCTGTCGGTACAGTATCCCAGCTAACGCGCCCGGAGCCTGACGGATGGTTTTGGGCTGGCCGTTGGCGGCAAGCGGAGACATTTCCTTTCATCTTCTCGAACCGTTTGCTGGCCGACCACGGATCTATTTCCAAACAATTTTGTTTTCGAAATACTTTCGGATTTTAATTAAAATTGCGCCGAATCGTGCGCACTTCACTCATTCGCAGGCACTCTTTGCGCGCCCATCTCGCACCCACCGGCCTGCTGCTAGTGTTTGCTTCGGGCGAACGACGATGGACGGGCAGCCGAGCCGCGTACGCAGATGCGAGTGTGGAGTAATTAAATAATTTTCTCGGCAATCTTGCTTTGGTCCAGCAAGCACTTCATCTTCCGTGTGGGGCAGGAGATGATACCGGGCCGCGCAGGAAGAAGACCATTTGTTTAGGGTAGATTCGGAGAACATCAAATATGTGCAACTACACGTTGGTGTCGATTGTGTGTTACTGGTCAGCAGTAAACTTTTCCTCATTGTTCGCGGAATCCGCGTATGGAAATAGTTCGGCTCGAGCTCACGCGGAACGGATAAAAGCGGCTGGGAAACGGCCCAGTTAACGGCGATGGAATGCGATCCCGGGTTGAGGTCAGTCTGTCCTGTCCTGTGATGTGGTGCACCGGTGGTCTACAAAAGTCATCACGGGCGGCGGCAATTGCTTTGAACACCGACCGAAGACCGTCCCAAGATCTATAGGCATTTTCACAGAGCACACTAGATGGAGGATGGCCAAGGGTTATACGGCATCGTAAAATAGTGTGAACTTTATATTCACCTTAAATTATCTGGTCGTTTGTTTGTTTTTACGAGCATCTTCGTTTAATGTACGGTGCCTACTTTGTCGCAGTTAGCTCGAGCTGTGACGATTGGATTTATACGCAGGTCAATTAACGGATGCAGTGGAATGTTAGCTGGTCGTTTCCCAGATTCGATATTATCCAGGTACCCTTGATTTTCTCATGGTTTCGTTATAGCGACGGGAGAGAGGTACGGTTTCGGGTTCATCTGAATCCAAAATGAACCTATCAGCTTTTTAGTTTATCAGCGATTATTTTGACAAGTATTTGGATGTACGAATTTGTTAAGCGATATTATCCTAGTGGTAGAATCTTCAATAAACCTTAACAAATTTTCATTAACTTGTCATACTCTGGTACCGAATTAAACCGCCAAACCCGAAATCGATAATTTCGTCCTGCCCTGTCTGTCAATGAAGAAAAAGGATCAGCTACCAAATTGATAACCTTTCTTCGGATCGAAAACCGAAGAAAAGTATATGAAATAGTAATCCTATTTTTACAACAGTCGCACTTGAATGAATGAATGAAAACACTGCGCGTGAAGAGGTGATGGGTGAGGAAGTGGTAGCTCGTTTAATAATTCATTCGTTTAATATCACACCGAACGGAACGCTTACTAATGGCTTCATTTTTCTCCTCTCAGTCGTAAAGTTGGAATTACATACACCGAGGAGTGGACTGCTCTGGTCATAGCGAAATTGACACCACACCGGGGTTGTTTCCCACTTCACTTGTTTCTCACTCACTCTGTCTCATTCGGTCTCGATTGGCCACCGTACGATGACGACAACAACAACGACTACGACGACGACGACGAACTGACGAACCACTTTTGGATTAGCCGACCAGCTAAACAAAGTGAGTGAGGAAATATTTAGGATTAATGTTATTTATTGCAATCCATATTCATACTTTTAACAAATTCCACTTTTTACTGTTTATTAATAACGCTTATGAATAATTCTTTTCGGTGGCAGGCCTGTTGGTCGGCCCTCGGGAGTTTACGATGGATCCGCTTCAAACAACGACCCCCTGTCGGATTATGACGGCCGGCGCACGTAGCGACGCCTGATATGGGGAGGAGATTCGCCTTGTTCTCATGACGATTCTCGTCATTGACAGACTGACTGACTGGCTGTGGGGCTTCACAAACCGCCATTAAAATGTGATTGTTCTATAAGTCGTTTGAATTATGGATGAAAGTTCTCCCGCGTGAAGTTTGTCCGATAACGTCGAGTTTTCCGTATGCGTGAAGAAATTGTTTTACGGCTTTATTAGTGCCCCTGTGATATCTGTGTCTATCGAGCTGTATGTGTTTTAGTCTTCATCTGGAACATTGAAACCAGCTTTTATCAGTTATCTTCATGGAATTTACAATTTGTTTGAGATACCGTAATGACCCGTTTATCAACCAACCGAACAATTTTGGTTTACAAAACAGGAAAGTTGATAAAATCGGGAAACAAAAGTTTATTGCATTTTTCTTTCCAAAATGAAATAAAACACAAAAAAACCGATATTAACTTAAATGGTCATTGCAACACGAATCCGGATCACATGTCAGTGGATGACATGTAGATAACTGGTATATAGACGTTTTTGAGAGCATGTCAATTTATATTTTCCTATAATAATCATTGTCAATTTGTGAGTTCCAACATGACATAAACGTTACACGATCTTTGGACAACTTGCTGCACTTCGCTCGCTAGGACCTACACGGAAAAATAAAACAACACACGGAAAAAGTTCTTTTAACTTAAATTTAGGTACTTTTGAGTTTTGCATCGCTTTTGCACTTATTAGTGTTGTCAAAAACAAAGCGAGAGATTCGACTCAGTTGGGATCTCCCGTGGAATAAGGTACTTTTGAGTTGATTGAGGTTTACTCAAAATTAGGTAGATTCAACTTAAATTTAAGTATATTTAACTCAAGGTTGAGTTTAATAAACCTATCAATGAGTTGTGATTTTTACAGTGGTTAAAGGAAAACTACATTGAACACGGTTTACCTAATTTTACCTTATTCCACGATACCCTGAGATTGAGTCAAATGAGCTCAACTTTGGGTAGTTTTTCGTATCCGTGTACCAATGTGTGATTTAGTGTCATTTTATGAAACAATTCGAACTCCTCAGCGTTATAGTATAAAGAGACTATTTTGGAACTATTAGGCCGCACTATTTTTGGAACAACTTTTAAATTAAGCTATATTATCTATAGCCTTTCTCAGAATAAAGTATCAGTGTACTGTTTCTTAAACATCATTTTTAATGTTTATTTAGCAAACATGACTCAATTTTCAGCATAAATGAAAATGTATGTTCTATTCTGTACAGCTATTCTCACCTCAATGATCCCATTATCGCCTCCTGGGCGTGCCAAACTTTACCTCATCGAAAACAAATCAGGTTCATACGCAATATCTTACATTCCATTTGCGTCGATTCTAACTAGGTATCCGGATCATAGACGTCAACGTTTGATTTGCAAAACGAATCATTCTGCTTTTTTCAGCCGATCAAAACAAACGTAAACATCACGCAAATGAAAGAACCTCATCAGCTGTTAAAGGACGAGCGCCCAGTATTGCACGGGTAGGAATGGTAATGACTAGTTTCACATCAAACATTGCGTTGTCCCGAGTCGAATTTTATATCATGAAAATACAATATCTACCAATCAGATGAATTAGATGCATAACTTAAAATAATTGATTACACAGCCTCACCAAATTAAAAATTTAAATGTAATTTTAAATTTATTTGTTAAAGGTTGTATGTCCGATCAAATGCGAATTTTATATCATGAAAATACAATATCTACCAATCAGATGAATTAGATGCATAACTTAAAATAATTGATTACACAGCCCCACCAAATTAAAAATTTAAATGTAATTTTAAATTTATTTGTTAAAGGTTGTATGTCCGATCAAATACAACACAAAACCACGTTTGATCATTTTAATATATCCTCTTGATTAAGGGCCATTTTTCGATTTTCAATTCTCTAAGAGTTTTGGAAAGAAGAAGAAATGACTTTTCCAACGGTATGCTATGATATGTTCTTTTGTTTAAGGTACTATGCGGTTTTGGGCCAACAATATGAAAGTAACCATTATTTTGCGATTTTTTCATCAAAAATATGAAAAAAAGTTGTTCAAAAATTTTATTAGGAATTGACTTTGTTTTAATAAAAATTTAGAGAGAACAACCTATTTATGACCTGACCAAATCAGGTGAAAATGGCAGTGTTTTTCATTTTTTTTCCAAACAGAAACATATTTTTCATGAAAAAAATCACCAAATTATGATTGTTTTCATATTGCTGTTCCCAAGCCGCATAGCATTTATGACAAAAGAATATAACATAGAATAGCAGTTTGAATGGTTATTTCTTCTTGTTTCTAGAACACTCGAAAAGATTAAAATCGGTTCAAAAATGATCGCGTAGGATTTTTCAGTGCCGCAAGCTCCGATAAAATGTTTTTTTCTTGCTTTAAATCAAGATTTTGAGGGCATACAACATTTGTCATAGATTATTGTGTGTTGCGTTTGATAAGATCTAAAACCTATACTAGGTCACTTGAAAAGTTCAATATTACTGCAGCACCGTGTTACTTACACCTGAAATTTCATTACAATATATTTGTGTTTTCAGCTTTGTTCACCTTTAGGTTGATGTTGTTCCGTGAAAAAATACCAAAAAAAAAACTATCTGTCGTGAACGTTTCAGCTCACTTATTCTTGAGCCATCCTCAGAAATCTTAGTTAACGACAGAGTTTTTTTTTGTAATTTTTCACCGAACAATATCAACCTAAAACTGTAAACATTTCAATATATTTTCATGTTTATGTTGTAGTTTGGCCCTACAGCTGATTCTTTCTTCTGTGCTGGAAGCAGAAAGATTGTTGTAATTGTTATTGTATACCTGAAAAAACATGGCCATGATATGTACCGCCGTATTTCCGTATCACGTATTATAACACTAGGTCTAGGCTAGCGTTTACAAAGTGCTATTAAAATGAATTAATCATAAATGGACTCTCTAACTTAAACACAGGTATGCAATGTTGCAATGTTCAATATAGTTCTGGTCCGTTCGAAATATATTTAATACGATCGAATGGGAATCTAATGTTTTGCCATGGATTTGTGTATTTAATGCCATATGGATGTAAGTTCTTAATACAAACGATGTTTTAGTACAGATATACTTAAAGGTATAGTATTCCGAAATAAAAAATAGGATCAGACGCCGGTTGCGTCTAATATACAATTATTTACTAACTTTTGCCTACTAAAATTGTTCGAACTTGTTGGTACATTGATGTATGATTGATACCACTCACAACAATAAATTCATGAAAGTTTGTCCCATTTTATACAACCTTTTCCACAAAATGAATACTTTATTCCCCAACTGATGAAAATATAATACCTTTTTTTTCTTATTACAGGTAAGCATTGTCATCCACTTGGAATTAGTAAGTACCCTAACTAAGAACGTTGAAATTTGAACAGTTCGAATATGCACACACTCGCACCTAAGTGACTCAACCAAATTTGGATAGTTTACAAAATAGAGGCGCCGCGTGTGCTTTTTTATCATTCGTGGCTCGAATATTAAACGAGCTACATTATGGCTATATCGTCTGGACTGTACAATCGTTCGTGTACATGCAGGGTTTCGGTTCGCACGGTGTGGTGGGAATCGCACATTATACGGTACACAGCAGGGAAGTGGGTGCAAGTTTCACACGGTTTAACTGTGTGCGTGGAGTGAGTAGTAATTGTAAATTATAATTTTTCAAATGGTTCGCAGATCAACGGGCGATATATCTTTGAACTCGGTAATATGAAGACATTTTTTGTGATTTTTTTAAGGTATAGTGTCAACATCTAATGGAAGTCATTGCTAGAGAATGTTCATGTTTTCATACCAAAATCGACCAATTCGCCGACTTTTACCGCGAAGCATTTCTTTACAGTTAGCTTTAGTGGTGCGCATGATATCTCCGCAACCGAAGAACCAATTTTGATTTTTTTTATAGTTCTTTCTTATTTTAATAACTATATCTTCAATGTTCGCAAATAAAGATTTGTTACGGGAATTGGGCTGATTTCTTTAAAAAAAATCGAGTAGTTGTAGTTTTAAAAACTGGGATGGTTTGTAAAGATAACAAAGCTATTTAAAATAAAGAAATTTGGACGCCGGCAGAAATATTTGGTCCATTCATCGAATGCATATTTCGTCCAATGTTTTATACTGGAATTGTAATATCAATTTTATTATATGAATTATACATACATATTTATTTATTTAAAGGCTTTAACCTACTGGGTCATTCGCCTTTCAAACTTCAATAATTTACATCGCATTGTAATATTGTTAATGATTTGTACTGCCCATATATGCATAAGAGTCCCATATTGAAAAACAGCAAGCCGAGAAAAACGCTGTTCAAGATTAACATTGTTCATTGAGCCTTATGGATGGGACAACCATGTTTTGGTATTTTTTTCGATATTTTCAGAACAAACCTGGTAATCTTAATTTTGCATTATGAATCAGTAGTGATAAAGAATACAATCCAACAGATATCTCATTTTCGACAAAAATCCATATGGGACTATTATGCCTATATGGGCAGTGTAGTACAGGTATAGAATCCGTGACACTAAAAAAACCAAACTTCAAGTGTAGTTGTTCCTGGAGAAACGGTGCAGTCGAACTCATTACAGATAGTCGAGTAATCTCGTGTCGTTCAAAAAGGCCAGTAACACTTCTTCTCGGATGGGGTCATTGGCGAGGATCACTCTAATGGAGAGCGATAATTTATACTGCTGCTGTAGGTCGTCTAACTCTGGACTGTTCACTAGGAAGTGTTTCACAGTTGTTCGGGTTTCACATGTAGCGCATGTTGGTGGGGGAACACGCGATACGGCGTGGGCATGAGAGACCTTCTTATGCCCAACTTTGAGCCGCGACAGTACTCGTTGATCCCTCCTATCGGTCCGGTCTGTTCAGCGGTTGGACGAGCCATTGATTCGCTGAAGTCGTCCGCTGCTGCCGCGCCAGTGGCGTACGAACGCTTCGCTAATCCCTGATTCAATACGGCCGGGACGACTCGAATGAGTCGTCGGCTGGTGTGTTTTCCCCTGGCCGCCAGGCGATCAATCTTTTCTGCTGCAGTAACCGGGAACCCAACAAATTGTGGTGGTGGGCGGGACTTTCCCGACTCAAGGGCGGATATGGCCGCCAGAGAGTCAGACCATGCAACGACGGGTCTATCTTCCCGTTGCGGAAGCAGAGCAAGCGCGATAGCCGACGCCTTGGGAGAGAACACCGATCATGGTGCCGGTAGGGGAAACGAAAGTCCTATCTCCTATTCCGCTCACTCCTATTCCGACCTTATCACCGATCTTGGAGCCATCGGTGAATATCCACACGTAATTCTTACACTTGATAGCCATCAGTCGGATATATTTAGCCCTGGCCTCACTACCAGCAGCGCCGACCCTCAGCTCTGTAGACAAGCTTGTGTTAAGATTGGTTCCGCGGTGGTGACAGACCCGGTCACGAACTTGGTATAGACGGGCGATTAGTGGCAGGTTTACGTCTGTATATTCGCGATGGATCTCGCGGACCGTCCGTAACAGAAAGCAGTCCTCTTCGGCTGTCTGCTCCAAAAATCCCAGTGCTCTTCTCGTGATGGTGCGTGCAGCCGTCCAACGAAGGGGTAGGATCCCGACCTCCATGCAGGTCACTTTAGCAGGCGTGCTGGGAAGCAGGCAAGAAGCAATGCGGATTGGCCCGTGATTTAGGGAGCTTAAAATGTTGATAAAGCCTGGTTGTGGATAAGTGTCTGGCTAATATTCAATGCAGTGCGACGATTGAAACGCTTGTGCCAGGAACTGATTGTTTTAATTATCTGCAGTCGGTCCTGCACTCGGCTTTGATCCGTCGAAAATGTGGCAGGAAGGTAAGATAACGGTCTATGGCTATCCCCAGAATCTTCAGTTCATTGCGGTAAAGGACTGTCCAACAGGATCGACCTCCCTATTGCGATATGGTTTGTGATGTAGCAGTGCGTAATCACGCTTTTTGTAAGAAACAGACGCACTTACGGCGGCTTGAAGTTCACGGCGGGTTCGTCTGGTGGTCCTTCCCATCGCGACCAGCATGATGTCATCGGCGTACACGAAGACGTAGATTCCCGCCGGCAGGCTGGCGACTAAAGGGGGTACATGGACAGCAGGAACAGTGTGATGGTGAGGACTGATCCCTGGGGGACTCCGTTGTCCTCG
The DNA here is from genome assembly GCF_030247195.1 of Topomyia yanbarensis. Lineage (NCBI taxonomy): Eukaryota > Metazoa > Arthropoda > Insecta > Diptera > Culicidae > Topomyia > Topomyia yanbarensis. The sequence continues at coordinate 175,344,002 of NC_080671.1, read as the reverse complement.
GAAAAGGCGTCAGATTGCGCACCTCCGATTCCCACCCGAAAGGTGCTGTTAGATAGGTAATCGCTCAAGTTTCCGATGATACTCCAGTTAGTCAGTTGTTGCCGCACTCCATAACGCCGCACGGTATTATAAGCCTTCGCCTACGTTGAGTATAGCGATATCGGCGTGCAGGCAATTAGTTATGGATTGACGCATCACCTCTCCAAAGCTGGCGAAATAGGCACCTGTTACTATTCCACATCGGGACGCAAACTGTCATTGATTCAAGAGTTTACGCTTCTCTAGTAGGTCCATGAGTCGTCTGTTGACCATTCGCTCCGACGTCTTGGCGAGGCAGGGGAGGGGAGGGGAGTCATCCGGCTTTCTATTCCCCTCGCATGACTTTGTGGTAGGAATTACTAATGCTTCTTTCCATGAGGCGGGTATCGGTTCACCGCTGCAGATGCGGTTAATGCTGTCCAATATCGCCCACTTGGCTACCGGCGGGGAATGTTGCAGTAAGGGATAGCCAACGTCGTCCAGTCCGACAGACTTGCCGTGTATCGATTCCAATATCGCACGAAGTTCACTTCCGGTGAAAGATCGGTTGAGCACTTGTCCTGAATCAGATTCGAAGCGAACGGGGTTACTCTCAACCCTTTGCTTGAGGCGTAGGAACGCAGGTGAGAGGGCGGCATCTACAGACAGGTAAGCGAAGTGCCTGCCCTGCTCGTTACCGATAGTCGTGGAATCGAGCGTCGTGCACCCATTAACGGTAATGGCGTAGCAACTGTGTCGCCGCTTTCCGCTTAGGACGTTGATTTTCCGTCAGAGCTCTGCTTTCAAGAAATCTAGGGAAATACCGTCCAAGAATCTGGTCCAGCTAGTGCTTATTCCTCTTCTATGGCTTTCCTGACTTCGTTTCTGACCTTTCCGAAGTCATCCGCTCGCTGGCTTCGTCGCGGCTTGTCCGCAGGAGTCTTTCTCAGTGCCCGTAACGCAGTTCGAAGAGCCCAGATGGCATTCCCGATCTCTGGGCACCACCAGTGCACCACCTGTCGCAGAGGGTTCCCACTTGTCCTTGGAATGTAGAAAACGGCCTCACGATTTAATATGCCGGTGAGTTCGTCTGGGGTGTTCGCCACCTCTCGATCAATTAGATCGTCAACGTTCTCCTCGTAGCGGGTCCAGCCTACCGATCGTAAAACCACCTTCTTCGGCGGGTTGTTGAAGGTGGTGTCTGATTGCACGAAACCTGGATTGGGAAGTTGTCACTTTGGCATGATTCGGCAGGGACAGTCCATCCACAAGATCCTGCTAGCGCCCCTGAGCAGATCGAGTCGATGGCGGATTTCGTCAGTCCGCGAAGAAAAGTCGAACTGCCATCGTTTAAGTTTGTTTCAAAAATTTTGCGAAACTAATCTTTAGCGATTCTTGGTAATCAATGCAAGGGTAATACCATCTGTCCAAGATAAAGGTTTCTATTTTTATAGCAAGTTTGCAAGCATTACGACATTAAAATATAAATCAAATTCTTAGGGTATATTCTGCAGCGTAGTGTTCAAAATGGGAGTTTAGAAGTGGAATTGGAACGGCAACAATCACATCCCCAGAAGACAGTTTTGATTTATTATTTCGAACAATTTTGTTTCGTACTTTGAAGCTGTTGTACGCTGCCGTTCTCTTCGCTGCTTCATTTTTTGTGCTGAAAGATTGTTTTTCACAAAGTTGCTGATTGTTAGCGATTAATGTTAAAAGATTGTTGATTCATTGAACTACTAGATTTTTTTCGAAGAATTTGTTAGAGAGGATAGAGAAGTTTGTGAAAATTTGTTACATGGGAGGAGGGGGGACTCAATTTTGGGCAAGTTTTGTGTTATGAATAGTCCCTATGTAATAACTGAACTATGGCAAAATTCTCATGTGCCTACCGGTCTAGTGGAACTTCCTTGGGACGCTTAAGCAAAGCAAAATCTTCGTACTACGTTCCGTTGCGAAACTTGACCGTCTATTTCCACAGACTACACTATCGATTCTTAACGAATTGTACTGAATTGAAGATATATCACCTCATAAAGCCAAGCTGAATGTTTATTTCTGCTTTCGCTCATCAAATCAGGATCCGAGAACTGATTAATATAAGCAAACCTAGTTGGTGCAAGCCAACCTACCAAATTTGCGTTTCTGTAACTTAGAAAACATAGTCCATGGTTATTAAAAAATCCCCCCGCCAGGTAACAAACAAAACCATGTTACATTCCAAAACCAACATCAAATTATTTAATATGCATAGAAGAGGTTGGCGCCTGATCCGGCAAACAAACAAAACCGGCCAGTATTGTACAGACCGAAGACCTCCGCACCGATACAAGCTAGTCTGTATGATAAATAGCATTAGAAACGATAGCACAAACCATAAAACAATCCCAACATCGGGGAAGTGATCGCCCGGCCATTAAAGATTGAAGACGAAGAAAACAACCGAAAAACAGGTCATAAAACGTCCGTCCCGTTTTCCCGAATTTTTCGGACCAACAATATTCCGGTCTCCAAATCCATCAGGCCTTGCAGCACGAGCCAGAAGACTTATGAAAAGTTGCTTGTCTAATCCATCCTCTCGAAGAATCCCAGAGAGATAAACAAACAAGTTTGACCTGACTGCCTATTTAGCTGCGCTTGACTGGAAGTCGAGCTGCGGGGGTGGACAGAGAAGGATCGGTGGAAGCGAAGAGGGTCTAAATAACGAGGAAGTAAGGTGCATTTCTTCTATACGGTTATGATTTATGTCTAGCCAGTTCCTTGATTTGTATTTCGGGCAATATATTTGGTTAACGGGTGGCACTTGTTTACAAAATATTGATTTTTTCTATTTTTCCGGTTCCACTGACCGAGTCGCAAACGGATTAGTGCACTGGTGGGCAAGGTGGCAGCGCGGTGGGAGCACATGATTGGAGTCAGGCCGTAAACCATAGCTACATAGGTATTTAGTGTGCACAGTTTAATTAATGTTGCCGAGCATGATCCAATTAGTTTGGTTGCAAATAAAGACTCGGGACATGCAATGTAAACACAAACTGTTTGGGACTAATCCAAAGCTGTAACAGTAACCAGCAATGGTAACAATCCAAACAATTTGTTGTACGAGTTGCAGCACTTCGTCATCTGATTTCACAATTTTTACGTTAAACTTTTAGTTGGTAAAAGTTAAAATCCAGCTAATGAATGGCTAGCTTCATGAAAACATGTTATTCCAAAGCAATAGGACATGCTTTCACTGTCTGCTACTGTACATTAATGTTCAATCCTAAATATATAATCCCGTCACGCCAGATACAAATAAACAAACCACCACGCTACTGTTCCCGATCGCCGCAGCCCCGGGTGAAGCAAACAGTATCGGCGTAAAAAAACTAAATTACAATATTAATTTTCAAATAGGATTACAATAATTGGTCACCTTCATGGACTGTGGGCTGCCCCGGGCACTGACGACTATTGGTTTGGTTATGTGCCTGGTAACCTGGCGGGTGTCGTTAAGCTGCAAAGCGTTCGATTTGGACAGCCGAAGCCGAAGCCCCATTACAGGTCGATCTCACGCGGCCAACGAAGCAAACTGGTCCGGGAAGATTTCCAGCTGTCACATTTGAAAGGTCCGGAGAATTAATCGATTTAAAGCTGACGTGACACGTACCGCTGCCGAGCTGTTGCCGCCAGCAAGAGCAGTGTACATTCCTTCGCGTGTCGCTCAAATATTCCGACCTGATATATCCGTGACAAATCTGCCGGAGAGTGTGGTGGCGTTGCTGTATAACAGTAGCACCAATTTCAATCATCAAGTTTCCATAATTATACCAGGATGGTTTGCTCCACTCGGTCACTCTTCTCCTTTCAAGTGGACCGAGCTGTCTTCCTGCGCTGAGTTGGGTTTCAGTTTTTAAATTCAAGAAAATCAGTTTACACGAACGTCGATATCGGACGAGATCTTCGGTCGGCGTAGACTGCGTTGAACCACGACAACCCCGCCGCTGCTGCAGTTGCAGTTTTGTGTGGACAGGGCGGAAGGTCGAGGAAAGATCGCGGCCCTGATACGACTCGGAAACGGAATAAATTTCTTAAATTCCTCAATTAACATCAAAATATATTTGCCAAATAATTTATTAAAAACCAATACCAAGGTATTTTTATGCAAATTTGATTACCCGCGCCGGTCGGTTTGTGTATTTTTCACTCGCTTCGGCTCCGTCGGCTGGCAAAGGCCGGCTTTTTTTCTTCTGTTCTCGCCCCCTCCACTTTTCGGAAGACGACATCCATGGCATCGACGACGGTGACCGCGGCTCGCTGTCCTCCACGCGGTCGACGCTTTTCGCTTCGCTGCCTCTTTTCGCGCGCTCCGGTGCGGTCTCTTTGTGGCCAAAAGGAGACCGCTTCTCGTGTTGTGTCATTCTGAAATCGCGTTCCTCTACCCGCTTATTTTTTTTGTTTTCGTTTCCCCTTCATCTGACAGCAGCAGGCTGGCAGCCCAGTGCCCAGTTGGGTGTACCGGTTGGCCAGGTTGTTTCCATCCATCGTTGCTTTCGTGGTTCGTTCTTTTTTTGGTACTCTTCCACTCGATTGCCATTGAGTTTGGACAGAAGGTTTTTTTTTATTTTTAGACTTCCTCTGACACAAATTAGCGAAATTTTATTGATCGCTCAAATTTATGCAAATTTTCACGCATGAAGACCGGTGGCTCAGATAATTGCTGCAACTAGTCGGGTGCTGTTTGGTAGAAAGTAGTTAGAATTTTGTTCGTTTCACTTTCAATTGGTGACCTGTCCTCTGTCGTTTGTGTGGGTTTTTGCTAATAAGTGGATGAAGGGCGACCGGCGGCTTTCGAGAAAACCGAAAACGATGCTTGCGTTATTTTTTTTTTTGCGTAACAAAAACAATGCAATATAAAATTCACTAGTTCAATTAATCAAGCGTGTGGACTTTTGATTATTTGACTACAACAAAATTCAAAATTGCGGAATTATTTGGAACTTCAGATTCCAACGGTCAAAGATTCATTAGAAATTTTGATGGCATTCACTATCAAGAAATACGTTATATGGTTTTAATTAGTTTTTGAAGTTCACATAAAATGATTTTAAATACATTAGTAAATAAACTCACATAAATATTTTAAATTGTGTTTATAAATTATGCTCGCTCGTTTCCCTACGCCTGGTCGCCTGCGAGCAGTTCGAGCAAAACACGTTTCCATTTCTTGTTTCGATTATATAAGTTTCAACCATTCGCCTCTTACTTTTGGTCAGAAAAAATTCTTACTATATTTTTGTTTTCCTTTTTTATTTCGATTAATATGTAGTCACATTTTCTTTTAATTTTTTAGCGACATTCAATTAGCTAGAGATTACTGAGTAGGGAAAGTTATGAAAATTTAGAGCCATAGTACTGAAGAGATGAACGCCAGAATTTCATTCATGTCTAACTTGATGTCTCTTTTATCGGTTCTCACGGTAGAGTGGGAAACGTCTGTCTTTGCCTTTGAGACATACTGGCAGTAGTAAATACTGGAAGTTTTTGTTAATTTTCTCGAAATAATGAAGTATGATTATAGCAATATCCATTATCCAAAAGTTGGGTTTTAGGACGATTCATAATTTGTTCTTGGACGTCAGATTTCTATCTCTTCTCATTTCTTTGTAATTACTATACTTTTCCTGTAACCGACTTGCAAGTGCTTAAAAGACTCTAATCTAAAAAATATGATTTATATCGTTATTTACAAGATTTCATTGGAAAGCTGAGAAAATGTCCTATCAGTGTATGTACAAATATCTTTTAGTTAAGTGTACTAAATGATTTTTTACTAACGGAATAACTCAAAATTTGTGTTTTTTGGAGAGTTTTTTAATTATTCTAATTATTAATCAACAAAATTTATCGTTACTATTGTTCATTTGATGCCCCTTAATGTTCTCTATAACTTTTTATTAGACACTTTGTCTATATCTCTTTTCATTTTGCTGCTATTTAATAGTTAACACAGCAAGAGCTCGCCACAAATGTAGTGGGTTCGAAATCGTTATTTTTGCATATGAAACGATGTGATAAAAACGATTTTGCGTCGAAACTAAAAGAAATAATTGAATGGAGTCAAAGAAAGAACTGTAGAACTTGCTGAGATGCATTCTTTCCATGATAATAATGGTGATGTTTATTATTTACTATTTTAAGAAAATTAACGAAAATGCTAATAATAGCACTAACTTTAAACTAATTTACTTTTAAAAGAATACTAAATTCACTTAACTGAAAGGTATCAATACATTTTTCACTGTAAAATTTTCCTGGCTTTCGAATACAAAGAAAAAAAAGTACAATGAGTGCCATAATTTTTCAATTAGAGCTGGTACTAGTGAAAATGAGATAAAAATATCCAAGTTGAATAACCCAAAATCATGAAAATAAGAAAAGGTAAGTGTATCATGTCAAAGAACGAATTAAGCAGCTCATCAAGACTAACAATCTGAATTATTAAAATGATAAGGTTAACTATTAGGATTTTCAAGAAATGAACGAAAAATCGTTTAAAATTGTTTAATTTTCAATAAATTACTTTGAAAAAGCTACTTAAACTCATTAGCTGAAACATGTGAGGGCATCACTCAATGCGAAATTTTCTCACCTTTCGAATGGAACTAAAACATTTAAAATACAAAGTATACTTTTAAAGTTAGAGGTATTTTAAGACAAATAAGTTTTTACACAAAAAGTTCAATAACTCTGTAACGGTTGAGATTTGGTGGTATGTGTAGAACAATTTTTTTCTCCAAATATGGCAGTCTATCACCCCCCGAGAGATTCTTAACCATGAACCAAACACCCTGTATGTAATAAATTGCTCCCAGATGAGCTTCGTATAAGACAATTTACCGGCGAACTACGCTATGAGAAGATTTTTCTTTGAATTTCTATTGAGAGTTAAGGTGTTTAATTATACTTGAATCGATTTAATATTCACCGATTTCTTATGCACTTTTACAGGGCAACAAGCCTTTTTGCAAACGTTTCATAAATATTTTGATTGACAGTACCAATTGTCACAAAAATTTCGCTTTTCAATCCGCATGTGCAAATCGTCTTCCAAATCAAATATTTTTTGGTAAATTTGTTTAATATTATCTTAGACCTTTGGTAGCATTGTAAAACTCTTGATCTGAAGTTGGCCTGACTGTATGTTTCATCGTCCATTACAATGCAATTAAACTTGGTCAATAATGCTGTGTACAACTTATGTGCTCTTGTTAAGAGTACTGTTTCGCTTGTGCTCTCGTGTTGGTGTCACTGTACGTTTCTTGGCTCTTTGCAGTGTTGTGTCCCCAACTTGTTGCCAGCATTTCTAATGGAATAGTTCGGATTACGTCTAAAAATGTTGATCACTCTTCTTTCGGTTAGTGCTCACTCGTTAGTCGATTTGGAAACTTTCTACAATTTAGTAAACCACATGGGTGTAAACCTGATTTTTCTTGCGCGCTTAAAAGATTTTGATGTGCTGTGCCGTACGCACACACCTGAGGGATCCCATGAAAAACCGGCCGATCGCAAAATATGACCATCGTCGATTCGAACGAAACTTTGCAGTTGTGTTCGCTTTATGAATCTCCATGATGTTCTCTGGCTATTGCAATATTTTGATACAAAAGCAATTTTTCAAAAGGGCGTTGACGTTTATACGTGTATTAAATTCCAAAAAATTTTGGGCAATTACTTTATTTTATACAGCAAAACTATCCGATAACGAGTTACAGGAAATGAATACTTCTATACGAAAAAATATGCACTTTGAAATATATTGTGTCATTTCTCACAAGAACAAAAATTTATATTGAAAATCCCATTAACAAAAAAAAAACATTTTGTTGACAAAACCCTTTTCAGTAAAAAAGTTTTTCTAACTAACTTTATACATGTTTTTAAATTTCATGCTAATTAGCATACAAAACTGTAATTTTATTACAGAATGTAATTCTAAGTATAATTCTAAATCAAAATACATTTAACAAAAATCTTCCAAAATACTACAGTTGTCGAGATATTTGGAAATTTGTTCCAACAAAATCAATTACTTCGTGTAATTATGCCTTTTTAAAAGTTATTCGCGTTACCTCATCATGAAATATCAACAATCTAATGTTTATCTTTTTAAAGATGTCAAAGAATCTTTTTCAGCCTATATTTGAATCATGAGTATTCGTAACAACTTTTGACAAATTTTTAAATTTCATAGGCTACTAAGACCGTGGGGGTAATTCGAGCCCCATTGATTTCCTAGAAAATCGAAAGACTTTCTGAATCTCGTACATCTTCGTGGAACCGCTATTCAAAAACATTACTTTTGACAGCTAAATCTCATTCTTGATTTTTTTAGAGAGGAGATACAACGTGCTGCATTTTTTTTTGCCATCCTCAAAAGAAAAATCATTACAATAGTAAAACCGCGATTAAAGTAACAAATAAAAGTGAAAAAGGCTTGAGGCTCCTATTTTATTGAATGATTTTTGTTTGGATGAAAACACAGATATTTTCAAAATGCTTACCACTGTTGTGCGAAATTAGCGTACCAGACTATTTGGACCCCCTATTCCATCAACAACCGGCTTGCGGCTACGCATACGATTTCACGTGCCACAACAAAGAAAATACATGATTCTCCAATCGACAGCTGTGACTAACCAGAATAAGTTTTTGTAACGCAATTTATTTTTTTTGCTTCTTAAAGAGAGTTAATTATTTTATAGGTTGGTAGGAAGGTACGAGCACTTTGTTTTTAATATGAAAAAATGGCGGTTTGATCACGGGTTTCATGCTACAATATCTATATTTCGTCTAATACCAACGTTTCGAAGGTCTACGCCTTCATCTTCAGGGCAAAAAACGGTAACATTATTATCTTAGTCAAGGTCAAATGTCCAAAATAACTTGACTAAAATAATTATGAAATTTTGGCGAGATTTGCCAAACGAGATAGAATTGAATTGAAGCGAACAAAGAAAGATTGACAACCGGTTCGTCAAATCGGATAACGGTCATGTGTTCTTAACTAGGGTGGGTGCTCCTATAGTTGAGGTGTACCAATAGTTGCAGTAGTGGGTTATACGCCTAACTAATGTACCAACCATCAACAAATATTTTTTGATCGATTTATCGCACTGAAATTATGCGACAATAAAATTGTTATCCTTGAAATTTGCTCAAATAACTATTGAAAAAAATGATTTTCTTTGAATTTTGAGCTCCCTTGCTCCTATAGTTGATATAGTGTACCTATAGTTGCAAGTCCCATAAGAAATCAATTAGATTTGCAACAATAGGAACCGGAATTAGCGACTGCACCACTATTGGTACATGTGTTCCTATAGTGGTACAAGCGGTTTTGAATACATAAATTGGTTATTAAACCATGTTTATATTTTTCCTATGAAGTAGGGATTGAAAGCTTTCGTTTAATGTATCAACATTGCCCATAGGTCTATTCATCGATTTTTAGCAAAAGTTTTCCTTAAGTATGCGACTATTGGTAAATCCACCCTATACAAAGATGGTAGAGAGGAATCATTATAATGAGAAAATTGATGAATTCTCTGTCAAGCTGCCTGGATTTGTTTTGTATATATAACCGTCGATTTTCGTATTTCACTCTCAAGAGACTGCTTTGGTTAGTATATATTATAAAGAATGGCTTTAATTGTTAGTAAAACGATATTGTTTTTATTCGCCAGATGGGACGGTTCTGATAATAACTATTCGAGACGAGTAATAGTTATTATCAAAACCGCAAGTGAGTATTCATCTTCCAGATAAACTGATTTCAACGAATATTTTAGTGACGCTTTAGTTCGCTTCTTATGAAGATAGTTTAATCTAGCTTTAGTTGATAGAATTCGTATTTATTTCATGATAAGAGATTTGTCACTTCCGAAAATACCAGCGACTACTTGGGTGGGAAGTAGCCATGCTTACCACTCACAGTTTTTAAAGTTATTTTGGAATACACTTTTCGAATCGGTGGTAATCGGTAATATTCGAGGTAATAAGAATTCACAACATTCATTCACGTCTGATAATTAACCTTTTCATACCCAACTTTTTTCTAATCTATATAGGGGTAAAATCATTTTCTTGAAACTGTTTGGGTCAAGAAACACATAGTATCAGTTTGTATCAAGATAGGTGCTTCTCCTGCAGTGCTAGAAGCTGCTCAATTTTTATATTCCGACGCATAATTTAATTTTCCTACGAGTAGTTCAATTGTGTGAAAAGCGTAGTCTAGGGCAGTCTAAATTAATAGGTTTTATTAGCTTTCAAAAATATTTCGAGACATCGAAGTTACGTCAAAATTTCATTTTTCACCATTAACTGAAACAGTTCCAGGCAGCACTGTCCCAGCGGAGTCCAATGGAACAAATTGCGATAACTTCAGTTCCATGGATAATATTTACAACTGTTAGTGCTCAAAAGAAATGTAATAATCCCAGCCTAGTGTTCTGCCAATGTGTCAAAAACGCGTATTTTCAATTTTGGAAAAGAATTTTTAACCGAAGTTCAAGTTATGGTAGTTGAAAATAAATAATGTTGGACATTTTCAATGCACAATGGTGCTAAAATAAACATTTTTTCAGAAACAAGTTTTAGTTAAACAGTAACGACATTTAATTAGCATGGAACTGGAAGGTGCGAAATATTGTTCAATCTTAAGAGCCATAGTACTCAAGGAAGAGCAAAGAGTTGAAAGAAAAAGAAAAGAAGAAAATTTTAAAAAAGCTTGGAATAGTGTCATATGAGCAAGCTTAGAGTTCCTGCGACTAACCTTTTGTCTTCTACATGCAGGAGTTAGGATATTTTGGCATTAAATGCGAATCACCTGAGTCTGTGGTATATCCGGGCAAGCGTAAAGTCAACATAAAAAAGGAAAAATTGGCTCATTCTTAGTCGTCAATATAAAAAGTTAAAAAAATAATTTACTGTCAGTTGAAAATCAAGTTCTCTACATTTCAAATGCACAAGGAGGTTTGCCAATGTATCGAAATGGTATTTTTCAACATCTCAGGAAAAAGTCTTTAGGGAGAAGTGGCAGCACTGCCGAATTTCTCGGAAGTGATTTTGCGTTCCTTCCATAGTTTACAAAATTTTGCAGTGAAATATAGTATATTTAATAGGAAATCGAAGTTAATCGCTCGGTAAGTCGTTTCTCCTGTTGTGTTATGTGTTGGTAGGCAAAAATATCATTGGAATAGTGTAATTTGACGTAGTGATCTTATCGTCACATCACAATTATTTTACTATGTATGTGCGCGACTCGAGCGAGCTACCAAAAAATGTTCCCACTAGGCATCGACAGCGCCATCTGAACTTGACTAGTTAAACTCATTCCGGAACCGGTTCGGATATCTGAATCCCGGTCAAACCATTCGGAATTTGATTTGGAATCCTGAATGGAGTCATTGTGGATTCCTGGTCGGGTGCAGCAACCGATTCTGAGTCGGAATCGGTTGTTGCATTTGATTTGGAGTCCATAATGACTCCATTCAGAAATCCGAACCGGTTCCGGAATGAGTTTAACTGGGATGGAGTCAGTACCCGGTCAAAAAAAAATGCGGATGAAGATCGTCAGGCGATTTAAATAGTTTGACGTTTGAATCAACTCGCCTGTGCTAATTGCCCCTAGGAACAAATGCTATTTGCGAATGCGATTTAAAGGTAATTTCAATACTTAGACGACAAATTTTCTGGCGGCTGCAATGGACTTGGTTGTTTTTGCATTTTTCAAACATGGCGGTTAGTGTTATTCACATTATTCATATTATTTATCTTATTAATTCAATAATTTTTTTATTGTTTTATTCATGTTGTTTGCTTCATTGGTTTTAATCATTTTATTAAATTGTTAGTTTTTCCCAGTTCATATATTGTTCAGTTTCTTCATTTTATTAATTCGGTTTAGTCAGTTCTTTTAGTTATTGGATGACAGTTAGTTAGCTTGAAACAATTTAGTTTACTCTCTTAATTTCATAACTTTTTTAATATTGTTTGATTTTCATTTGAGCTAATTTGATTTGTTTTATTAATTTGATTTATATGAATCATTCTATCGTAAAATTTTTCAACTGTTTTTATATATACATGTGTGTATATATGTGTATGTGTTTATGTGTGTATATGTACATATAAATGTTCAAAAAATGGTTGCATTATACACGGGATTGTTTTGTAGTGTACACATATAATCTATTAATGTGAAAAACTGATACTTCTGGATAGAAGTCAGATCTTCCTCCAATTACAGCTCCTTGGAGATCTCCAATTGAACAACTTACACAAGTCCAACAGGCAGTGACTCCAGACTAGGAGAAACGGAAGCGCTGAGGAAAACACGGAGTCTATCGGTTCTTCTTTATTATTTCCCCTTTTCTTTCTTAAATAAGCAGGAATTCAAGAAATGTGGATGAGAGTCAAAGGAGACATAAATGGGAGATAGAAATGAAGGTAGAAAACTGCAAAAATGGTAAGTTTCCTAGTACACATGTGTTATGTTATATATACAAATTGAACCAATATACTAAATACGCGTCGATTTCCTGCTTAAATGGAATCGAAAGTCTTACTGTAATGTTACAATCCAATTGATACAAACATTACAGTAAGGCGGGGCTAGTTGATGGAACGATGACCTCGGAACATGTCTGGCACTGTACACGAAATGAGTCATCGGAAAGTCAATTGAGCTAACACCTTCTTAAATCCGTGAACCAAGTTATTTGCATGAATGTTTAAATACATGCAAACATCTTTTTTCTGTAAATCACTACCAGCTAGTGGGAGATAGGAAGGTTAACACACACACATCTCAGGAAAAAGTCTTTAGTTACAATTCAAGTCCCAGATAATGTATGGTTCGCTTGGCTTGATTCGAAATGTGTTTAAACATCCGTAACTGAAATTTCGAATATGCAGTTGTAAATCACTAGTTTTTGATATTTTAGCATAGCATAGTATATACGATTGCATCAATCGTGGGTGGCTGAATAATGATCAACTAATATTTACCAAGATATCTAAAATATCGTGTCGCAAGAAAAAAAAAAGTTTGGGATTAACGCTTTTTCTTCATAGTGGAACAAGCATCACAGTGTACACCTAATCACGTACTTACAATCGTCGAGGAAGGGAAGGAATGTTAGTTCAACATCTATTTGCGAAAGTGCAGGGAACCCATACTACTTTCATAAATGTTTCAGGAATAGGAGTTTGTGTTAGTAGGGTTAGTTATGAGGAGCTGATTCAACAACATTTCAGTGCAAATGGATGTAACTTACCTCGTTTATCCCGTATTTACAATAAGAAAATTATTTGGATAAAATATATAAACATTGAAAAAATAACATTAAACAATTTCACCTGCTCTCAATTAACTAGGGTGCAAGAATTCTCCTTAATCATCAGTGAAATCGTTGCATCAACTAGTCATTTATAGATGGCGCTACGCTGAACGAGCGGGTGTATTTTTGGCGGCTAGATTCACGCGCATTCATTGCAAAGTTATCAGAATGTGACAAAAAAACACTACATGAAATCTCTCTATTTTCACGCTATTCACACCTATTAACACGTAACTCTATAGAAGAAATGACTATGTGAATTATTGACTTCGAATTTCCGTCAAACACATTATATACTATACTAACGACGCTGAATCCCTCTGGATAAAGACTCGACACGTCAATCGTTTGTTTACCATTTATCTGTCAGTGTCATTCCAATCGAGCACGAGACCTGTCAATGGCCCTCGTTCCAGAAGGATTCGAAGTGATTTTCTTCGGAATGAGGGCTTTTGACAGGTCTCGTGCTCGATTGGAATGACACTTTCTGATAAATAATAAGAATAAGATAGAGATGGCGAGTCTTTATCCAGAGGGATTCAGCGTCTTTATACTATACTATTGGAAAACTTTGGAAACTATTGCACGAAAAGAAAGACACGTCCGAGCGGTTCGGCAGGCAGTGCCGCCACTTTTCAATCTAAGTGGCGGCACTGCCTGCCGAACCGCTCGGACGTGTCTTTCTTTTCGATATTTTAAATACACAAAGGGTTCGTCAAAATGTGTGGGGAGTCGCTTATCTACTATTTTGGCCATCACATTATGTATGTTCATACGTATGACTATGAATGAGATGTGACACTTGATTACTTGACAGTTCTGGTTTTCATAGGATTGTTTTCATATTGTTTTTCCAGAATTGCACAATATTTCTTACAAAACTGTATATGACAGCATACCGTTAGTTTTCTTCTATCAAAAAATATTACAAAACAGAAAATCGGCTGAAAATGACAACGTAGCTAATTTGGTTGTGCCGAAGGTCCCAAAAAAGATTTTTGTTTCAAAATTTTGTGTGTATACAACATTATTTTGCATCGCATTTGCTATACTAGTTCATTTTAAAAGTTTAAAATCACTGTAGCACCGTGTAATCTACAAAAAGGTAACAAAAACGTTTTGCCATTTTATCTATTGATTTTCAACGGACAATAACTTCTTTTAACGAACTGAATAAAAAAAATTATAAGCAATGTTCGAAAAATTTAAAAAAAACTTCTACTTGGCAGTTTTTTTGTACGGTTGCTCGAAATAGCACGGATTTTTTTACACGGTGTCTTGAAATAACACGCATTTTTCATGCACGGTTTCTCGAAATAGAACGGATTTTTTACACGGTTTCTCAAATAGCACGGATTTTTTTGCATGGTTTCCCAAAATAACGCGGATGTTTTTTACACGGTTTCTCGAAATATGAATTTTTTGCACGTTATTTTTTGCACGAGACGCATCCCCCGTGCAAGAAACTGGTGTATATGAAAACGTTGTCCTATACACTCCCTATTACATCACAGAGTGGGATCATTTCCATTGTGAAAAACCAGCAGTGCTCCCAAAGAATAGTTGATTGGCTCGGTTTACGTACACAGGTTTCGTACCGCGTAAAGAAACCGTGTTAATTCGAAAATCCGCTTAAAAAACCCGCGTTAATTGGAAAATCCGCGTAAAAACCCTCAGCAAAAGACTTAGAATATTTTTGGAAGTTTTGTTTGGACGGATTTTGCTAAAAATATTCCTTTTGTCCTTTTGAATGTAAAAGATTTACACTTTTTCCTATAAAAGGTCTATATTCTTTTAAATGCAAAACTTAGAAAAATTTTGGCAGTTTTTTTGTGCGGATTTTCAAAATAACACGGGTTTTGCAAAGAATATTCTAAGTCCTTTTGAATGCAAAAGACTTACAAGATTTTCTCAAAGATGGAAGAGACGGGTCTGGAAGACTCCTCCCGCACCTCAACACTACGGGTATTTTTGAAATGGTCTTAACGAGTAGGTGCCAGAAAGTGGTTTTTGACACGATTTGGAAATTCATGATGGCGGCTTTCGGTTTAGCGAAATTGTCTATACCCCAATCAATATGAGTATTTTCGGAATGGTCTTGACGTGTAGGAGACAAAAGCCGATGTTTGACGCCATGTTGAAATCCAAGATGGCGACTTCCGGGTTGGTCAAATACGCTATAACCCAAGCAATATGGGTATTTTCGGAATGGTCTTGATGAGTAGGTTACAAAAATAGATTTTTGACGCAATTTTGAAATGAAGATGAAGGCCTTCATCTTCAGGGCAAAAAACGGTAACATAATTATTTTAGTCAAGTTATTTTGGACATTTGACCTTGACTAAGATAATAATGTTACCGTTTTTTGCCCTGAAGATGAAGGCGTAGACCTTCGAAACGTTGGTATTAGACGCAATATAATTATTATCGTATGAAACCCGTGACCAAAAAGCCATCTCTTCATATTATAAAAAATAAAAAATGTCGGTCTGAATTGCCCCGCAGGATGGTCCGAATTACCCCTACATTGCAAAAAGATGGAAAAACGTAGATTTTTGCAAATCGTCGGCTAGCGCTGCCATAGAGTGATGCAAATGACCTTTTACGGCATCAAAATGTAGCTGGAGGTTCAAACTAACAATTAGGGCCTTTGTAAATTTTATCACATCTATCCACCTAAAAGGACGATTTGCTTTAGTAGGTCCAAAAAGGCCCAGGTTTCCCCTATCTTCGGAATGGTCTTGACGAGTAGGTGCCACAAATTTATGTTTGACGCCATTTTGAAATCCAAGATGGTTTTTTGAAATTCGCTATAACCCACCTTTAGTGAAATTCGCTATAACCCAATCAATGTAGGTATTTTGGGAATGGCCTTGACGAGTTGGTGCCTGAAATTGATTTTCCATGCCATTTTGAAATCCAGGATGACGACTTCCGGCTTAAATTCTCTACAATTCCATCTATATGGGTATTTTCGAAATTGTCTTTACGAGTAGGAGACAAAGGTCAAATTTTGACGTCATTTTAAAATTATTCATGGCGACTTCCGGTGTACCGAAATTCCCGCATGAAAAATCTGAGCGATCATCCAAAACTTCCTCGAATATAAGATCTAATCGTAAACCAGCGACATGCACTATGTTTTTATATGTTCATCAAGATGAGTGCAATGAGATTGGAAGTGAGAGGAGAAAGAGAAGTATGTGGTGTAAGTTTGGGGTTTGAATTGATTTAAATTAAACACATTGCTAAAATTCAAGTAAATTCAACTATTTAATTAAAACTATTTGTACTAACCCTTAAACTTCCAAAAATACACATATTGTTTGGGTTATAGTGGAAGCCGCCATCTTGGATTTCAAAATTGCGTCAAAAATCTATTTTTGTAACCTACTCATCAAGACCATTCCGAAAATACCCATATTGCTTGGGTTATAGCGAATTTGACCAACCCGGAAGTCGCCATCTTGGATTTCAACATGGCGTCAAACATCGGCCTTTGTCTCCTACACGTCAAGACCATTCCGAAAATACTCATATTGATTGGGGTATAGACAATTTCGCTAAACCGAAAGCCGCCATCATGAATTTCCAAATCGTGTCAAAAACCACTTTCTGGCACCTACTCGTTAAGACCATTTCGAAAATACCCGTAGTGTTGAGGTGCGGGAGGAGTCTTCCAGACCCGTCTCTTCCATCTTTGAGAAAATCTTGTAAGTCTTTTGCATTCAAAAGGACTTAGAATATTCTTTGCAAAACCCGTGTTATTTTGAAAATCCGCACAAAAAAACTGCCAAAATTTTTCTAAGTTTTGCATTTAAAAGAATATAGACCTTTTATAGGAAAAAGTGTAAATCTTTTACATTCAAAAGTACAAAAGGAATATTTTTAGCAAAATCCGTCCAAACAAAACTTCCAAAAATATTCTAAGTCTTTTGCTGAGGGTTTTTACGCGGATTTTCCAATAAACGCGGTTTTTTTAAGCGGATTTTCGAATTAACACGGTTTCTTTACGCGGTACGAAACCTGTGTACGCAAACCGAGCCAATCAACTATTCTTTGGGAGCACTGCTGGTTTTTCACAATGGAAATGATCCCACTCTGTGATGTAATAGGGAGTGTATAGGACAACGTTTTCATATACACCAGTTTCTTGCACGGGGGATGCGTCTCGTGCAAAAAATAACGTGCAAAAAATTCATATTTCGAGAAACCGTGTAAAAAACATCCGCGTTATTTTGGGAAACCATGCAAAAAAATCCGTGCTATTTGAGAAACCGTGTAAAAAATCCGTTCTATTTCGAGAAACCGTGCATGAAAAATCCGTGTTATTTCAAGACACCGTGTAAAAAAATCCGTGCTATTTCGAGCAACCGTACAAAAAAACTGCCAAGTAGAAGTTTTTTTTAAATTTTTCGAACTTTGCTTATAATTTTTTTTTTCTTCAGTTCGTTAAAAGAAGTTATTGTCCGTTGAAAATCAATAGATAAAATGGCAAAACGTTTTTGTTACCTTTTTGTAGATTACACGGTGCTACAGTGATTTTAAACATTTAAAATGAACTAGTATAGCAAATGCGATGCAAAATAATGTTGTATACACACAAAATTTTGAAACAAAAATCTTTTTTGGGACCTTCGGCACAACCAAATTAGCTACGTTGTCATTTTCAGCCGATTTTCTGTTTTGTAATATTTTTTGATAGAAGAAAACTAACGGTATGCTGTCATATACAGTTTTGTAAGAAATATTGTGCAATTCTGGAAAAACAATATGAAAACAATCCTATGAAAACCAGAACTGTCAAGTAATCAAGTGTCACATCTCATTCATAGTCATACGTATGAACATACATAATGTGATGGCCAAAATAGTAGATAAGCGACTCCCCACACATTTTGACGAACCCTTTGTGTATATAAAATATCAAAAATTAGATTGAAAAGTGGCGGCACTGCCTGCCGAACCGCTCGGACGTGTCTTTCTTTTCGTGCAATAGTTTCCAAAGTTTTCCAATAGTCTAGTATAAAGACGCTGAATCCCTCTGGATAAAGACTCGCCATCTCTATCTTATTCTTATTATTTATCAGTAAGTGTCATTCCAATCGAGCACGAGACCTGTCAAAAGCCCTCATTCCGAAGAAAATCGCTTCGAATCCTTCTGGAACGAGGGCCATTGACAGGTCTCGTGCTCGATTGGAATGACACTGACAGATAAATGGTAAACAAACGATTGACGTGTCGAGTCTTTATCCAGAGGGATTCAGCGTCGTTAGTATAGTATATAATGTGTTTGACGGAAATTCGAAGTCAATAATTCACATAGTCATTTCTTCTATAGAGTTACGTGTTAATAGGTGTGAATAGCGTGAAAATAGAGAGATTTCATGTAGTGTTTTTTTGTCACATTCTGATAACTTTGCAATGAATGCGCGTGAATCTAGCCGCCAAAAATACACCCGCTCGTTCAGCGTAGCGCCATCTATAAATGACTAGTTGATGCAACGATTTCACTGATGATTAAGGAGAATTCTTGCACCCTAGTTAATTGAGAGCAGGTGAAATTGTTTAATGTTATTTTTTCAATGTTTATATATTTTATCCAAATAATTTTCTTATTGTAAATACGGGATAAACGAGGTAAGTTACATCCATTTGCACTGAAATGTTGTTGAATCAGCTCCTCATAACTAACCCTACTAACACAAACTCCTATTCCTGAAACATTTATGAAAGTAGTATGGGTTCCCTGCACTTTCGCAAATAGATGTTGAACTAACATTCCTTCCCTTCCTCGACGATTGTAAGTACGTGATTAGGTGTACACTGTGATGCTTGTTCCACTATGAAGAAAAAGCGTTAATCCCAAACTTTTTTTTCTTGCGACACGATATTTTAGATATCTTGGTAAATATTAGTTGATCATTATTCAGCCACCCACGATTGATGCAATCGTATATACTATGCTATGCTAAAATATCAAAAACTAGTGATTTACAACTGCATATTCGAAATTTCAGTTACGGATGTTTAAACACATTTCGAATCAAGCCAAGCGAACCATACATTATCTGGGACTTGAATTGTAACTAAAGACTTTTTCCTGAGATGTTGAAAAATACCATTTCGATACATTGGCAAACCTCCTTGTGCATTTGAAATGTAGAGAACTTGATTTTCGACTGACAGTAAATTATTTTTTTAACTTTTTATATTGACGACTAAGAATGAGCCAATTTTTCCTTTTTTATGTTGACTTTACGCTTGCCCGGATATACCACAGACTCAGGTGATTCGCATTTAATGCCAAAATATCCTAACTCCTGCATGTAGAAGACAAAAGGTTAGTCGCAGGAACTCTAAGCTTGCTCATATGACACTATTCCAAGCTTTTTTAAAATTTTCTTCTTTTCTTTTTCTTTCAACTCTTTGCTCTTCCTTGAGTACTATGGCTCTTAAGATTGAACAATATTTCGCACCTTCCAGTTCCATGCTAATTAAATGTCGTTACTGTTTAACTAAAACTTGTTTCTGAAAAAATGTTTATTTTAGCACCATTGTGCATTGAAAATGTCCAACATTATTTATTTTCAACTACCATAACTTGAACTTCGGTTAAAAATTCTTTTCCAAAATTGAAAATACGCGTTTTTGACACATTGGCAGAACACTAGGCTGGGATTATTACATTTCTTTTGAGCACTAACAGTTGTAAATATTATCCATGGAACTGAAGTTATCGCAATTTGTTCCATTGGACTCCGCTGGGACAGTGCTGCCTGGAACTGTTTCAGTTAATGGTGAAAAATGAAATTTTGACGTAACTTCGATGTCTCGAAATATTTTTGAAAGCTAATAAAACCTATTAATTTAGACTGCCCTAGACTACGCTTTTCACACAATTGAACTACTCGTAGGAAAATTAAATTATGCGTCGGAATATAAAAATTGAGCAGCTTCTAGCACTGCAGGAGAAGCACCTATCTTGATACAAACTGATACTATGTGTTTCTTGACCCAAACAGTTTCAAGAAAATGATTTTACCCCTATATAGATTAGAAAAAAGTTGGGTATGAAAAGGTTAATTATCAGACGTGAATGAATGTTGTGAATTCTTATTACCTCGAATATTACCGATTACCACCGATTCGAAAAGTGTATTCCAAAATAACTTTAAAAACTGTGAGTGGTAAGCATGGCTACTTCCCACCCAAGTAGTCGCTGGTATTTTCGGAAGTGACAAATCTCTTATCATGAAATAAATACGAATTCTATCAACTAAAGCTAGATTAAACTATCTTCATAAGAAGCGAACTAAAGCGTCACTAAAATATTCGTTGAAATCAGTTTATCTGGAAGATGAATACTCACTTGCGGTTTTGATAATAACTATTACTCGTCTCGAATAGTTATCAGAACCGTCCCATCTGGCGAATAAAAACAATATCGTTTTACTAACAATTAAAGCCATTCTTTATAATATATACTAACCAAAGCAGTCTCTTGAGAGTGAAATACGAAAATCGACGGTTATATATACAAAACAAATCCAGGCAGCTTGAAAGAGAATTCATCAATTTTTTCATTATAATGATTCCTCTCTACCATCTTTGTATAGGGTGGATTTACCAATAGTCGCATACTTAAGGAAAACTTTTGCTAAAAAATCGATGAATAGACCTATGGGCAATGTTGATACATTAAACGAAAGCTTTCAATCCCTACTTCATAGGAAAAACATAAATATGGTTTAATAACCAATTTATGTATTCAAAACCGCTTGTACCACTATAGGAACACATGTACCAATAGTGGTGCAGTCGCTAATTCCGGTTCCTATTGTTGCAAATCTAATTGATTTCTTATGGGACTTGCAACTATAGGTACACTATATCAACTATAGGAGCAAGGGAGCTCAAAATTCAAAGAAAATCATTTTTTTCAATAGTTATTTGAGCAAATTTCAAGGATAACAATTTTATTGTCGCATAATTTCAGTGCGATAAATCGATCAAAAAATATTTGTTGATGGTTGGTACATTAGTTAGGCGTATAACCCACTACTGCAACTATTGGTACACCTCAACTATAGGAGCACCCACCCTAGTTAAGAACACATGACCGTTATCCGATTTGACGAACCGGTTGTCAATCTTTCTTTGTTCGCTTCAATTCGATTCTATCTCGTTTGGCAAATCTCGCCAAAATTTCGTTTGTCCATTTCCAAGGTCAGCTCGATCTCGTCGATAATCGGACCAAATATTCTCCGAATCCGCCCGATCTGTCATAAAAGAGTGATTCCCTGGAAAGAAAAAGTGAACCCGGAAACCTTCAAGTACCACTTCGCTTTAATTTACGATCGGATTATGTGGCGAACCACGCGTCGTCTGATGGCGATGGAAGGTAATCAAAACAATTTGTTTACTTTTTATAATTAACCTTCGTTGGAGATTATTTGTCAACCAGAAATTGCGCGTCGCGGGTTTGTCCAATTCGGATTACGGATATAGAAACGAAACGAAACGAGATATCGTAACATCTCACGGATAATCTCGTTTTTCTATACATACTTTATGCATACCGTGCGTCGTCCCGACACCAGGCCACTGGAACAGGCTAATTCCAAATAGTCGTTTCGTCTTATTCCAACTCCAACCCGGTCACAGCAACCTGCCTCATCATCGTCATCTGGCGTACCCGCGCCATACCAACACTTCTGACCAGCCGTTTATTACGTCTTTATGACCATTTTTTATAGGTTCGATGTTTGTTTAAGATTTTTGTTTATAGACTTCAGCTGGACCAGGTCCGAACCTCATGGACCCAGCAAACAACAGCGACGGAGAAGACGTCGTCATCGGCTGGATAAACGGTTGTGTTTATCTACTTTATAGGAGACGCCTGTCGCCGCGGTCGTCGCCATGAGGAAACTTCGGAAGAGCGTGAAGCCACCAAGTCACCAACCTGCATCTCCCCAAGCGCATCCCAGTGTTGTTTGGTTTTTCTTTGGAACCCCTTTTTCTGGAGGCGCCGTTGGTTATGGTCATCGTTGGCCGCCGTGTGATGATTAAACTGACGCACATGATCGCATCGGTCACCTCGCTAGGACAGGGTACACCCGCCGAAGGTCTTTACTGCCATACAGCCACCGAGGTTGCGGCATCTTTTTATTCTCAGCTGCGTTACGTCTTGCCTTAGTCATTACTATTACGATAATCACCTTTCGAGTTTCTTCTACTTCGCCGAGCGTTGATCGGTCGTAGATAAGAGCACACTCGGGAGGGAAAGGGGAAATCAAATAAAATCTTTGATTCGAAAGCATAAATCTTCTGGAGAACGAGCCGGTCGGTCGTTGTTGGAGGTGCTGACAACCTGCCACAGCGAGCGGGCCTAGTGACATTGGATATGCCGCCGAATGTTCGGATGGAAATCAAACTGACTAATTTAGTGTCGTTGCTTTGTACGGAATCGCTCCGAAGGCCTCGAGAAACCGTGGACCACTTCTTGTCAAAGTTGTTCGAACGTAGTCAAACAAAATAGGTGTAAATATTGTATTTTAAATTGTATTATGATGATTATCATAACGATCGTAATTGTAGTAAGTATGATAATTAATTAGCGGCTTCTTTGATCGGCTTTCGGCATTCGGTATTGGCAAAAATGGTCGTCCGTAGTAGTCAGACGTGTAACGGATACGCTCTGTCGGCGATACGTACGATTGTTTTTTGATCAAGCCGCCATCCGCCACCGGCTGACGCTAGTGTCGATTCCTTGGAGGTATCTCCGTCCATCCAAGTGTGACAGCAGCTAGCATCATGATGCGTGTTGTGATGATTGCGTAGCTGACAGGAAGAGGCGCTGATTTGTCACCACCGTGGTTCACGTTCAGATTTTCTATTTTGGCGGCGTGTAACAAGTCGTCACAGTGACTAACCGGTGATTGATTATTGACAAATATGACTACCAAGTTTCAAATTAGTATGACCTTGGAGGATATTGCCACGCGTATTTCGAAACCGAATGTTCACGAAGCAGTGTAAAAAAATAGTGGTGACACAGAAGTGCAACGAACCAGTCAAATTATGCATATTTTTATTTATTATGTTTAATGTGTGAATGCATCCCGCATTTATGTCGAGAAGTGCATTGTTTCATCGTGAAACCCAACCGAAGTGTTTTTTTTTTACCAACGAATACATTTTACGGTCGCTGAACCTGCACCGTGGAACGTTATTAACTTGCTAATTTCAGGCGACACATAAATGTCTGTCGCAATCATTCTGGTCCCAGAGACTGAGACGCCGCATATTGATCCTATCTATCCTCGCCCGTACGGGGAAGAGCTTGTCCCCATTCTAGCAGTTTATAATTTACGACCAGCCATAAACCGTGGCACACAAAAGTGTTCAGCCAATAAGCATAATTTATGTCAAATTATTAAACTATTATAGGAAAATTAGCGTCACATTCTCTCGGAGCGAGAAGCTGTGTGGATGCGGAAGAGAAAAAAAAACTAACTTGACTCAGGGGCGCCACCGCTTAGCCCAGAGGCTAAAGGAGCGTGAAAAGGAAACTAGCCTGGCACAAAAAGGGTAACTAATGACTCAATTTTCTACGGGCGACTACCGAAGTGAGGCATAAAACCCTGTGCGACCGGAGGAATGCGCTATGCCGTAGCAAACGGAGACACTTTGTCCCGACTTCGACAGGAATTTCGTGGTTCATTCAGCAGAAAGAAAGAGCTGAAGCTCTGGGACTGTTTGCTGGGCTGACCTGGCACACTACGAAGTGAACAGAGAGATAAGACTGGTACAGACAGACATGCAGCCAGATAGAGAGAGAGAGAGAGAGAGAGAGAGAGAGAGAGAGAGAGAGAGAGACAGAGAGAAGGAGAGTCCGCTGTCGTCATTCCAAGTTGCACAGATTGGCGATGGCGCCTCCGAAGAAGAATGACTTATCTTGACGCGACAATTTTCAGCCGCATAAACTTACTTACTATGTGACCCTTTTCTCGGGTTGGTGGGAAAAGACGGCAAAGAAGGGCAGAATTAAAAACAAAACTTTTTTTCGGAAATTGATTTTAAAGGCCCAGAGGGATAGAGAACGAAAGCATAGCCAAAGGGTACTGACATTGTTCGGAATTGGGCGATAAGCTGTCCGGTGCGGTGCCAGGAATGTCGAGACGGAACAGTTTTTCGGATGTCCGATGGTACCACGCAGTAAGAGGAGAAGGTGTGTCCAGTCAAGTGGTCTCGCTGCTGGTGCCATTTGTTTCTGCGATATGGTCTAAAGTTTTGCGAGTTAATCCTTTGTTGTTGTATGCTTTTCACAGATTGGGCTCACCTCTCTGTTGATGTTGGCCGAGGTTTAATCCGCTGATTTATGGCTTGTGTTCCGTGTGGTGGTGAAATGGCAGATTTTTGCGGTCCTGTGACTTGCAAAAGATGATGATACTACTTATTTGAAATTGAATGCAATGTTCAAAATCAAGGTTATAACGTGGAAAACTGAAGTTCCATCTCATTTGCGGAATGTCAACCCTATTATTTAACTAGTAACGTAAAATGATAGAATAACTAATTTTTAAAATTAGGATTTCTCAAATGGGAAAAATTTGGATAATCATTATGCATAGGGACGCAAGACCTAACATTAAGTATGTTTTTTAGTGTTTCGGATTCTCCTCATCAATAACTCACACCAACTTAATGCTAATGGTCTTGTGTCCTTATGCACAAAAATTTGGCCTCATCAAAAAATTTCCCATTTGGGAAATTTTCGTTTGGTTCTTATACCAAAAGACAGTTTTCTTTCACATTCGTCGTCGGCAAACAGAACCTCTGTGCTTACTATCGAGACATCACTGAGTATAAGCCAGTTGTTTGGTGTCCACGCAAAACGTGTGACTCAATGGATTTTAGTGTCTCACTTGCGCCAATTTGGTGCTGATTTGGACTTATCTAACTAGCATTAAGTTGGTGTTAGTTACTGATGAGGAGAAGGAGAAATACTAAAAAAAACCATCTTAAATTGATCAAATGCCCTAATTGATTCGTTTGATTCTCATGATCATTTAGAAGGATTCTCAAGAACCTGCAGTTCTCTTCGGGTTACTACGTCGTATTGTGTATTAAATTTATGTTATAGGAATAACTATGAGAATTTCCTTATATTTATAATTTTTTCCCAATTTGATTTATTATAGTCCCATACTACGTCAAAAAGTCCGAGACTTAGCACAATCAAGTGGTGCGAGTGGTTCAGAGCAACATTTAAGGGGTTACATCATTGTAAAGTACGAACAAATCATCATATCTCCAGATTTTTTCCTGACGCCGTATTAAGATGAAGCAATATTCTTCAAAATAGGAATAATTACACTATTTGAATTTGAATAACCACATTTTTAATCTTTCACACGAAATGTGAAAAAAATTTGGCATATTTAAATTAACAAACTGTTTTACTAAAAAAATACGCAAAATTATTAGTAGTTCCCTGTTAATTCTTCTAAATATTAAACTTGCAAAAACACCTTAAACAAGAAGCACTCTCTCCCCTAGGTTGATGAGTTTGACGGTATTACAAACATCATCAAGCATACTTCGTGCGTCAGTGCTTAGCAACCTCTAACAGACAATTTCTTTAAGATGGTTATTGCGATAGTGGTGCATCGAGGAGACCGAGAGGGCTCAGGGGCCTTTTTTATGTTTTGTGTTTTTTAATATTTTGCACCAGCCCAAACTAACGATCAATCATTAAAGAAATGTACAAGTAGAAGCCTATTAGTGTTAGTATAGTAAAAAATTGTAGTTTTAGTACTAATATAAAATTGTTATGTACTAGTAGTATGTCTATCTGTGTAGGGAAATTCTTACAGAACTGACGTAGGGGAGCCCGGGGCTAATTGGCGGTTGGGGTAAGTTGGCGGAATCCCTTTTTCTCTGTTTCTATTAGACATATAGCGCTGCCTCTTCTTGTGTACCTCAAGTTACGTGAAACCCGTTATCCAATGTGTTTTTGTTGCGAAACGATTTGTTTGGTGGAAGTTGTGGGTGATATTGTGTTTTCGAGCATACCAAGTAAATTTTCTAAATTTTAAATACTTTGCATTATTTAGGGTGATTTTCAATCTATTTCCCGAATGATTATATTTTTCGATAGCGCGTAAAAAGAGCTTTCAGTATCCGTATAGATATTACATCTATCCATAAACAAAAGTTATTTTGTAAATAATTTTTAATAAAATATGCGGTTGGGGAAAGTTGGCGGTACTGCACGCGGGGCAAGTTGGCGGTACTATTTACAGTGCAAAAAAAAGTAATCAAAATTTATTTCTGGAATTCGTGTTACCGCCAAGGCCACGAGCGTTTGTGCGTTTGGAATCCCAAACGCTCGGGGCCTTCGCGGTAACACAAACCTCGTCACAAACGCGAACATGGATTTGGAATCGCACGCGATCTTGCGAACAATTAATCTCCCGTTAATTAAGTTAACGTTTTACCACTTATAAATTTACGAACGCGGTCTCAAGCATTAACCCATCGTTTGCGTGATCATGAATCGGTCACGTCCAGAAGTTTCTACCCTTGGTCCAGCCAGCCTAGACTCTTCTGTTGAACCAATAAAAAAATATCGCTCAAATCTACTGGGCAATACGAACTCGCATGTGGTGAGGAAATTCCCAGCGATATTACATTTACATGTAGTTTTCCTGACAGGAGATTCCATGTGAATATTCCCTTCTCTAGAGGAGTGGTAGCCAGACATATAGAAAGACAAATAGAAGCTCAAAGTAGCCTAGCCTCTCTGATGGAGGGACGTGCCGGTGGTTACTGTCGTGAAATGAGATTGGAACAGCCTCATTCGCTAGGTAGATACTGTTCTGTATTACAAGCAGAAATCTTCGGGGTGCAATTGACTCTTCAACAGAGTATACCCGGTAAATTTGTAAACTTCTACTCCGATAGTCAGGTTACAATCAAGGACCTATGAGTGTCAATAGACCCATCACCCGCAAATTGCCGAAAACATGTATCAACGCACACACAAGCGGAAAAATAAATTCATATCCCAACGCAAATCACATACGTCGCACCGTGCAGTGTTGAATTCAATCCAAAAACATTGCAAACATGCAAGCCATAGGGTTCAACTGTGCACGAGTCCATGCCACCACTGTCCCATGGTAGAGGTAAACGCTATGTGTTTTCGGTAGTGGCGACATCACCTCGCACACAGTTAAATCGTGTAAAACGTGCACCCGTTTCCCTGCTGTATGCAGTCAATCATGTGCTCCCCACCACACCGTGTGAACCCAAACCCTGCATGTAGACGAACGATTGTACCGTCCGGACGATATAGCCACGATGTTGTTCGTTTGATATTCGAGCGACGAATGATAAAAAATCACATGCGGCACATCTATTTGTAAACTACTCATATTTGATTGAGTCGCTTAGGGACGACAGTGTGCATATTCTAACGTTTCCGAATATCCATAGCGTCTACCGCTCATTGTACTGTCCGGACAATACAGTCAATCTATTGCTCGTTTGGCAAATGAGCATCGATTGTTATAAAACGATCACACGTGACCTGTATAAATGACTTTCCTGTATGTGATGAAACGCTTAGATACTACTTTTTAATGGTTTTGAAAAATTCGCATTTTCCCCATCTTTTGCGAAGGATTTTGTAAAAATTACTTTTTTCCTTTTTTTATAGTGGCACATTTTGCGAAATTGAACACAAAACACGTACACATATTTTCGATCAGATAGTGCAAAAATATTGCGATTTCGTTCAGTGGAACGAAAGTTATTCGCATTTAAAAACTGAAAAAATTTCTCAGCAGAAGTTTTTGAAACGGAAGCACAGTATTGAAACGTTAGAAGTATTCTACATCAAAAAATTGTCACAGTTATAGGGTGTCCCACAGCAAATTCAAAAAAACGCTGTAGAATATTACCTAGTACACCGATCCTTTTCTAACTTTCAGACAATAAAGTATATTAGTAAGGTTTTGACATATTTATTTCATTCAACTTCAATACCATCCTCGTACACTCGCACCTTGCGCTTAACTTCACTCGTTAGGTTCTGTACAACATCTGGCTACAGCTTCTTATGTACGGAAACCTACTTTTTCTTCATGTCTTTCTCAGGTTTGACCTCATCGGGATGCTTCCGTAATACCTGCTTCACAATTGCCCAGTATTTTCCGGTGGGCCTTAGTTCCTGTGCGGTGGGTGGGGGGGGGGGGGGGGTCATGTCCTTGGACACAAAAGTGACCCCGTTGGCTTCGTACCACTCCAGGACTACACTTGAATAGTGACACTAAACTAGATCCGGCCAGAACATTGTAAAACCTTCGTGTTTCTTCAACGGAGGAAGCAGGCGCTTCTGTAGACACTACTTGAGGTAGATCTCCCCATTTATGGTCCGGGTAATCACGAACGGCGCACTCTGTTTGCCACATGAGCAGATCACTTGCCAAATCATGTATTTATTGGCAAACTTTGAAAGTTTCTGCTTCCTTACTTCCTCCGGAACATTGAACTTGTGCTGGGCGGAGAATAGTAGCCCCGGAAGCTGCCGAAACTCCGCCTTGTCGCATCATCCTTGATGAGACAATGAGTCTTCGTCAGCATCTGGGTGTGCACTGTGCAGCTTCTGGGCCCGTATTTTGCGATTCATTACGCTTTGGAGCCTTCTGCACTATGTACGTATGCAGTCTATCCCGGTCCTTGGTCCTCTGAACGAAAGACTTGGGCTAACTCAACTTATTTGCCACATCCCTGACTGAAGCATTGGAATTCCGCTTAAACGCTTTCACTACACGTTTGTGATTCTGATCACTAATAGAACATCCATTCTGACCGCATTTCTTCTTCCGTTCGATGCTCAGAGTTTGGTAGAAACGTTTAATCACATGACTCACCATTGACTGCACGATTCCAAATTATTTTCCGCTGTCCTGATGAGGAAGTTGTGGATTTTTTCGCCATTTTTTCTAATTTTCGAAAAATTGGCAGCGTTAAAAATAACAGTGTAAACAATACACTCTAAACTACTTCTACCCATATTTTAAGTTAAAATACCCAATGGGTTATTTTCCACAGCGTATTTTTCCGAGATAAAATTTGATGTGAGACACCCTTCACATGATTCCCCCACTCTATTCTGCTGTTCATACGGATATAGTCCTTCAAGTTGTTGTACGTTTTGCTCAAAAGTTCACCACGTCATTCACTGAACTATTGAGAGCTTCGACTGGCTGAATGTGATCCTTCACACTATATGGAGCTCTAATTTGATCACTTTTAACCTTCCTATCGAAAGTCAAACGTCCGTCGTACCGTTCCGAAACACGAGATACCGTAGATTAGACCATTCCCAGCTTCTGACTAATAGTTCGGTGAGAGTGATCCGATTTTTCTAGGAACGTGTACAAAATTTATTTGCGCTGCTGAGGTTCTTCCGACTCAATTTCCGCAACGGTTGCACAATGGCTAGTGAAACAATGTAAACAACATTGAAATTATTTCACCAAAAATTTCAATAGAAAATACCTAATGGATGAAAAGTTACAGCAATATGAAGGTGATGCAATTTCGTACTCCCTGTAAGTCCGTACCTTCAAATGGACCAATCAGAAAATCATATCCAATAGATAACTCTTTCCATGTCGCCAATACCGGGAACTTATTCTCTTTTAGCATCTGAACCTTAACCTGAAAATTAAGAACCTAATATCACAGTCCGCGTGATCATCCAAGACACATGCGAATATGCGAATGGGCACACGGTTATTTATACACGCGAAATCACATACATGCAAGAATACGCGACATACAAACGATTACACGACATAAAAACGCCCATGCAACCGAACACGTTAACATACAACCGCCCGAGCCCTTCGCGATTATCCACAAAGACAAACGTGCCATCGCGATCATCCACGCACAACTACGCCCAAGAAAAGTGCACAAATAAACCCTCGTTCCCAGTGTTTTAGTGGGTGACATTTCCCGTCTCGTCTGCAATTTAGTGAGTGATTCTGACGGAGCCCTTCCGAAAATCCAACTCTACCGCTCCAGTAGGACAACTCTCGAAAAAAGGAGCACCTGAAACAAGAACCACTATCTTTAGAACAGTGACCATATTGGTCTTGCTACCAGTAATTCATGACTGTGGTCACAAATATTCGCATGTGGTGAGGAAATTCTTGCTCCCAGCGATATTACATTTACATGTAGTTTTCCTTACACGAGATTCCATGTGAATATTCCCTTCTCGAGAGGAGTGGATGTCTGGCTATATAGAAAGACAAATAGCAGCTCAAAGTAGCCTAGCCTCTCTGATGGAGGGACGTGCCGGTGGTTACTGTCGTGAAATGAGATTGGAACAGCCTCATTCGCTAGGTAGATACTTTTCTGTATTACAAGCAGAAATCATCGCGAGTATGTACGGGGTGCAATTGACTCTTCAACAGAGTATACCCGGTAAATTTATAAACTTCTACTCCGATAGTCGGGTTGCAATCAAGGCCCTTGGCTCGGAAAACTCACGGTCGAAGCTAGTGATTGCATACTGAATTCAAATCGAAGAACTTAGCATTGAATATTTCGCTTATTTAATCTACAGTTTATAACGAACCAGAAATAATTTATTCTTTTAATACTTGGAAAGCGATCGGAGAAGCTCTCAATATCGAACAAATTAAAATCTGACCAGAAGAGCACCATCGTACCATCCGTCCGCTAAGCCCAAGGCGTCACCATTCAATCACAACATGCCGACACAACGGCCTACCGTTGTGTGTGGTCAGGCTTTATGGTCAAACAAACAAACAATGTCAGGTTTGTCTTTCTGATTAGCGTCACCTTTTCTTAATAAATTAACATGTCGCCAAATGCACACAGCGGCGACGCTGCTGCTGTGTGCCCTTTCCGACTCCAACCGCGCGACATAGTCTACCGTGCGTACGCCGAACAAACGCCGCTATTTTATGTTTTATCTTGACTCAATGCCACGACCTATTTCTGACACGTTGACAGCGAAAAAAGAGCTAAAATTAGGCGCGAACAAAGGTTTAGAAGAAAACATGAAACAAGGCGCTAATTAACCGTAGAGTATTCAACGCCGCTCTCGATTTTTTTTACAGCGGTACAGAAACAAAGGTCAAATCGTAATTATGTTGTAATATGTACTGAAAGGCCAAGCTACAATCTTTGCATCTGCAAAGAAATTCCGACCATCAGTTGCAACAATTGAAGTGCTAGTGATACGATCCTACTGACACTGAGAGTTTTCCCTGGTCGGGGCTCGAACAAACAACAACTGGGTCAGGAGACTCTTACTTCCGGTATCATCAGATCAAGGCAATACTTACCAACCACGTCAAGTTTTTGTTAGTGTACAGTACGGCCAATCAAGTGATATTTTGCGCATATCCACTTGAAAAGGTCAACACAGTAAAATAGCCCTTTCTGTCGGAGCTTATTCGAGGAGTGCGTACACGTGCAACCACTTTGCGGCTTCCAGCTGCTTGCCGGGTTGCGAATGTTTTTCGCCCGGATCAGCGAGCAGATGTATCCATTCGCTTCGATCGGTAGAATGCGGTTCCCTACAAAATAACAATAAAAATAATATGTGATTAAAAATACATATAACATTATTAGAGAAACAAGATCAGTCGGTTTCAAGTGGTAAAATTAAAGGAGGCAAAGAGAGACAGTATGCAAGTAAAAAAGACGATCCGGTCTCGCTGATGCAGCGTTGGCTTTGGGTTTAATCCTTCCGTCGAAGCGGCATGATGGGAATGGCTGTTCCCGTTTCCCCAGGTGTCATCTCTTCTCCCTAAACGAAGCGACCGGCGCGGGCGCTGCGGTTTGCGGTCGCTTCGATGAGCCGTGTAATGAGAAGTGATAAAAAAGAATAACAACACGACCGGCGAAGTAAAAGAATCAGAAAATTCATACGATTTTTATTACTCTTTCTTCTTTCTCGAGCTAACGGCTCAAACGTGACGAGAGTCGAGTGCGCGCTTATAGAAAGAAGAACCGCGGCGATGGCTTCGATCCCCGCAGCGGAGTTCCCATAGACCACACCCTTTCCTCCCGTGCTATTCTCAGCAGCTTTGCAATGAAGAAGATTTATGTCGAGCGGTTGGATGCGTTTTCCTGTGTGCAATACTGGTCGCTATTTCTCGACGACCAGCGCCACTTGAACGGCTGCTGCAACTGGCTTCAGGAGGACATTATTTATTCACTGTTTCGACAAAGTCTTGTAGCGCATATCTGCTGAATAATGCTCAACCTCAAATTGACAGATAGATGTCCAAGTTGGCGCAGTTGCAGACATTTCTTGGATTAACTTTGACCGATTTAAAGCTGCTGGTGGGTCTAATAGATCACTTCAAAAAATCACGAAACCATGCTAATAAAACGAATGTACACGTACCGCTGTAAACTAACGCTAACCCAAAGAGCAAATATTTTTCGCCAGCTCTCTTTGCCAACCCCGAGAACCTAGTTTTACATCGTGCGCTCCCTCCGTCGACGAGCGGATTCCTTAGTCATGTCGACCAGTTCCATCCGGCCGCAACATTGCACACAATCAGTGCCTTTCAGCTGAACAATGAACCTGCGGAAACTTCTCGGGACCGAGCTGACAGCGTTCGCTCGGCAACACCACGACGAAACAAAAACAAAAACAAACACTATAAAGCTCAAAACTTTATTTATTCTTCCCGGTAGGTGTGAACTACCCCGTTGTTCATATTTTCACAATTTTATTATAATTTTATTGCGCCCGCGACATGCCAAGAGGTGAGAGCCTGTCAACGCTAACCGATTGCCGACACCGCACCCGGCCACCGTCACAATGCCCCCCCCCTAGAATCAATTGATGCAAATTCAACGAGTTGACCCGGTACGGG
Source organism: Topomyia yanbarensis (assembly GCF_030247195.1). Taxonomy (NCBI): domain Eukaryota; kingdom Metazoa; phylum Arthropoda; class Insecta; order Diptera; family Culicidae; genus Topomyia; species Topomyia yanbarensis. The sequence continues at coordinate 175,310,650 of NC_080671.1, read as the reverse complement.
CGCGGGTCGCGACTGTTGCAACAATTTGTAAATGTTCCTTTTGTCTTAGCCGCCCAACGAGCGACGACGACGGGCTGCCAGCTGCCACCCCAGCAAATCCAGCCATTCCAGCATGTTTGTCGCCAATACGCGCACACGCGAATACAGAACGCTCTCGGTACAGACTTGCATAATGCACACATATCGCGTATTTCGATCGGGTCGGAAAAGGTACCATAAAATCGGTAATATTTCGACGGTAAGTTATGGTAATTGAATGCACCGAACTGGCAGGATCGGGATTAGCAAGGCAACAAATGCCCCGGTTCCCAACGGGACTAAATGGAATGGGTCAAGTTGGGACTGAGTTATTGGCATACCGGATTGTGAGGTATTGAGAGGTGCCCAATTTGGGTACGAGATAAGCTGGACTAAGTGTTTTCGATTTCAATCAAGTGAGATCCTTTTAGGAACAATAAAGCGGTTCTTGAAATAAACGTTTATTGAAAGATTTTTTTTAGATTTAGTATTTAGATCTATTGTGGTATAACCTTTCCTTAATCTAAGTGTACTATCTACTACGCCATATCACATATTGATGAGTGATTGTCGTTATTGAAATACACACTCTTCCCTGTTGGGCACACCACTTCATATGATTTCATTAGCTCGTTTACAACAAATGACCACAATAAAGGTGATAGAACTCCGCCTTAAGGACATCCCTTATTTGTTTTCATAGTCATCGTCGTGTTTCCAAGTGTATGGTAGTTATTTCGCAGTTTATAAGCATTGGATTGATTTATTATGTGAATATTAAACCCATTCCGCATTGAACTATGAGATGTATTGTTGAGAACTCCTTCTATGTCGAGAAAAACCGAAAGTGAGATTGTCATTTGCTTTAATAGAATTCTCTAGTTTTAATGCCAACATGTGTAATGCATATATTGTTGCTTTGATGCTCTGATATGCGAATTGACATTCGCTCAGTGGAGATTATTTCAAGTACTAATGTGTAAGTCAACCATTTCTCTATTATTTTCAGAAATACGAAATTTGAGCTGATTGGATTAAATGATTTTGGAAGTGAAATATCGCGATTCCCCGATTTTGGTATAAATATTACCCTTGTTTGTCTCCAGCTGGTAGATAGTATTAGATTTGCCATAAAGGTTCTCATCAGGTATAGAGTGATATGCTATTTGCTTTTTTGTAGCATTATTGGCAGTATTCCATCCATCCCCGGCGATTTGAATGGTTCAAAAAAATCTGCGCATTCATCCTTTGCATCTATAAATATAGCACTGACTATTTCGTGAGTTTCGGTACCAGCGTGGTACGAGTTAGATTCTGCTTCAAGTTGATTATTATTAATGGGAAACGAACCAGAAAAATGTTTCTCCACCATGGTGAAGTTCCATCGCCTTCTGTATATTACCTAACCAGTTTGTAGGATCTTTTGAGAGAATTTTTTGTAGTCTTGCAGTGACGAGAGATTGTTCAACCCGCTAGCACATCAGCCTCCAACTCTTTCTTCGAGATATCCTAATTTCTACTTTATATGACTAAAGAGACTTTTCATACTCATCCGGTTAGGTCGAAAATATGTACTGCACCCTATTCACGATTCAGCCCATTCAAATAAACACATAAAATAACATGTCTGGAGCAATTCTCACCCTAGCTTTAACAAACGTTTCTGCTCATTACATCAGAAAAAACTGTACGGCTTATTGACCACAAGAAATCAGCGGTATTCTATCTTGCAAATACTAAACCTGTCAGAGCCAATCGCATTTTATGCCTACAATGACAACCCTACACATCCCGATACGCACTGTAATTCTAATTAGTTTGCAATTGACTTAGCTTACTATCCCAGTTGAAATCAACTGGTTTGTTTTATCTCTGGTTTTCTTCAACTACGTAATTCGCAACTTAATGCACCAACGCTCACGCCACCGTATTTAGTATTACAGAGACGCGTTGATACTCGTGTTTTTCGATTCGCTCGATTGTTTTTCTTGCGGTGTTTATCCTGCTCGGCACGATGCTTCTATTTTCATCCTAACCTTTTGGACCAATGATTCAGAGCAGTACTTATCTTTGTTTGATGAATTGGTTCACCTTCGTATTCTATGGGGCTGGAACTTCAAAGATTCACTTCAAACACGAATATTTTGAAGAGCTTCAGGAAGAAGCGAAAATTTTGATCCAGGTGACAACCGACACGGTAAAGATGGACACGTCTACCTTTATCAGGACACATGCTAGTGAACTCGGGTGATTCGTAATTATGCTGCCTAAGCTCGACCCTCATTAGCAGAAGACAAAGATTAAGCCCGTACGATATCAAGCTTGTTCTAATGACCCGCCACTTATAGTTTTCCGATCTGTTTACTTCTCGTCCTTGCTCTCAGTTCAGTACTATGGCTCTAATTTTCATAACTTTCCCTACCCAGTAATCTCTAGCTAATTGAATGTCGTTAAAATGTAAAAAAGTATTCATTTCTGCCACAACCGAAACTACTACGAAATATGTTGCATTAGTGAAACGAGTTGGAATGCTGTTTTTCCCATATCAAATGAAACGTCTTAGAGGTAGCCCCTACTTTCGTTAAAGTTCATATTGATTAATTTTATGCAACTTCTTATTTTTGAGGTTTTGTTATACTAAAATAAGTAGCGGTTGTTAAACGTGTACAGTTTGGCATAATCAAATAAACTTCACGTGTAAGGGAATATGGTACCACCAATAGACCTGTATGCAAATATGTATGTGCCCTCTGTAGGGAGGACCGAAAAACACGTAAATCGAAAAAAACTAATGTGGTTAAGCTGTTTTGAACGTCGTTATATAAAATAATACTGTAGCCAAAATTTGGTGGCTTTTTTGCTGCATTTTTTAAAACATAATATAGTATTATCTTATGGGAAAAGCTTTTAGCTCCACAATTGGGAACCATCGATTGAAAATAAAAATTTTACTTATTGAGACCCATGTGTGTAGAGTGGCTCGGTTTCAGCTAGAATTCTCGCGAAATTCCGTAAATTTTCAAAAAAGTGGGGCTTAGTGCAACCCCGAAACCTTGATGAAAACTCAACAAATTTTGGCACCAGTATTATTTTATGAACCCACGTCCAAAGCTAGAGCACCTTACATTTTTCGATTTTCGTGTTTTTCGACTCACCATCGCATCTCGTAAATTTGCCGACGTTACGCCATTGGGACCTGCCCGCCCGGCAATTCATAACCATGATGGGATTCTCATTGAAATTCATGTTTATTTCCAATTCTGTTTGTTAGACTGTTTTCCAAGCTCTAATCGCAGTCGATCAGGGGCGACACGCGAAATGTTCTAACCTAAAAACCGGAGGCAGTGTGACAACCAGGCCGGTGCGGCACTGATTCGCCACAGTAAAGGATCATCCGACGATTTTGTTTGATTGAATAATTAATTCCGCTGTGGGTACACATTATAATTGTTATTGCTCGTGGCGGTGGTTTTTATTTCGACGTTGATGTGTGCGACGAAACGTTCGAAACATGAAAGCAAAAGAGTCATATTACTTTTGTGGCATCTATGTAGACCACATCAGGCGGGTCAAAATATTCAGCGGGTTTATTTTGTGGTCAGATCGTGGCACCATTTGGCATGTCATGCTTCTTGATATGGGTTTTTTTCTAAGTAAGAATCATTCGTCTTTAACTAGTAATGTACCAAACTTGCTGGTTTCCTTGGTGAGAATTTAATTGTCCTTGTTTTAAGGTTCTGCGAAGCAAGAATTGCTCCTTGTACCTTTTTACCTTTAATCGCCCATTTATATATAAAAGATAGATAGACAGAAACAATATCCTAAAGCAGCGGTTCTCAACCTTTTTCATATCACGGACCTCTTAGAAATCACCCTGGCTTAATGCGGACCTCCACGGATAAACATCGGTTTTGTATGCTATCAATATGTTATTTTCAGTTTGTTTGGAAACAAGACTTGAAATTTCAATATGCACTCGGAAAATATATTTTTCTTCGCGGACCCCCAGCAACGACTTCATGGCCCCTAGGAGTCCGCGGACCTCAAGTTGAGAATCACTGTCCTAAAGAACTTTTCTTTTTTTTATTTTCAGGTAAGTGAACAGCCAAATGAATAACAAAAAAAATGTGAGTATGCACTAAAATCCGTTAAAAGTGATTTAGATCTTCCGACCAATAACCGCATAGTACGTAGAATCGATATGCGTGAAAATCACGAGCAATGTTCGTTTTATTAGCATCGAAAAAATACAGTGACATTTGATTTTAAATACTGCACAATTCATCCTCTGTTGGCGAAGTGAAATATTTGTTGAATGAAAACATGTCGACTACACGTGTTGATTCGCGGAAATAATTGAAATGCTATACTAAGTATGAAGGCATTCAAATCTAGATCACCGTGCATCTGGAAGTAGATCCCATCTCAAAATTTATGTCACAAGCCACAGGAAATGTTTTAGTTACAAATGGGATTTGATACATTACAGATTATTGAAAATTACATTTTAGAATATTTAAAATGATAATGATTCTTCAAAATCATTAAAACATTTTAACTAATTCTTGTTGTGATCGCGTGATCGATTCTAAGCTGGAAGGGGTTAGGAAATTTTTACCGGCGTCGACGACACAGACTGACTTCATATAAATGATTATATTCAATTGAATTTGTCACATAAGCTATTGAATGAAAGTGAATTTATTTACTTTTATGAGCCTATATCATTCAATAATGAGAGATTCCTTAAATCTTACTTCACTTTCGAGTACGCCCATCCTTTCTTGTGAATCCAAAGTTCTCAAGCTCAATATCTATAAGCCTGATTAACTCATCGAAACTATCACCGAACCTAAACATAACTGTATTATCGATAAACAAATTTATTTCATCATGCTCCAACAATTTTCTCATATCCTTAATGTATAGGATAAACAAAAGTAGTCGTAGAATACTACCCTGTAGAACACCATGTTTAATATCGGTTTCTGGTGTTGTAGAGCTGTTGTATCTTGTAACTTGTGTAGGTCTTTCTAAGCAACTGCGAAACCAGTCAGGAGCATTTCCTCTTATGCCATACCGCTCTAACACACTACGTTGTTCGATTGTTGAAAATGCTCATTCTAGTTCGACAAAAAGTTCTAAATCAACTAAACTCTGATTGTTCACCCAACCGTATACCAGCACTATCTACAGTATGTACAAAAATTTTATCCACCCCCGTCACAAAATCAGTATTGCACACAGAAAAAAAAAGTTGGTAAAAATAAGAGTTTTTCACTCTTATCAAAAAACTACCAACGCATACTCTTAGGTAGAAAATAAAACTTTTCTTTTGATTGCTAATCTTCAATAGTTTAAAAGGAAAACATTATTTTGATTATTATTCTTGAATAACTCAAAAGTTTTTCTTTCAACCTAATAGTATTTTTTTCTAAGAGCGGAACACTATTACTTTTACCAATATTATTATTCTGTGTGTGATTTTGTCAAAAATATTGAATTTTTGACAAAATCGCTCAAAAGTACTTTTTATTTGAATGTTTTATTGTTTATATACTAGATCATTAAATTCCTTACAAAAATTTTTGCATTTTTCATTTTGCCAGGCTCTGTACTGTTGGAAATAGAAATAGGCAATAAAATGCGCAAAAAAGTTTATGCGCCCTATACATTTAGTTATATTTTAGCGTATATAACAAAGTTGCCTTTAATTTTTTCAATGTGAAAATTGTATAGAACAGCTGTATTATCGCTGGAATCATAAAGCACACAATTTTTCTCAAACTTCTGCACAAAATACCAAATAATGTGTATTTTTTTTTGAGTTTTCAAAAATACATCATGCAGATGGGGATCATCTCGGCGATAAAGCGGACGCTACACGAGACAGCAATATTGTCAATAAATATATTGACAAGACTGATTCAATCCATCAATCCCATTTAAGTTCTACAGAATCAATGTTTTCAAGATGACCTTACACCATCAATATATTGATCAATATATGATTTATTGAAAATATTTCTGCTCGTGTAGGGTCCGCTTAACGCATACTGCCTCCGAAGATATTATTCTGTCTGCAATCGTACGACCACCAGCCGGAATGTCCTGTTCAGCTTTTCGAGGTTCCGCTTGGTTTTCAGTGCCGCACCCCAGGTTGGAATCCCATATCGCAGTATCGATGACGAAACACTAGATAACAGACCGATTATTCGCAGGTGTCATCAACGTGGTTGTCAAAGCTCAACCGGTCGTCGATTATCACTCCCAATTGCTTTAGTTCACGCTTCGATGCAATCACGTGATCTCCGACGGTGATCTGTATTCGCTGAACCGCTTTGCAGTTCCTGACCAACAACACATCCGTCTTGTGGTAAGCTATTGGCAGCTTGACCCCGTTCATCCAACTCTCGATCGCGTCTATTGTCTCCGTCACCGATACCTCCACTTCTCCAAGTGTCTCACTCATCACCGTTAGTCACACGTCGTCTCTGAAACGCATGATTTTCACTTTTCCGGGCAGCCGCAGTGTTAAGACCCCATCGTACATCCCGTTCCAAAATGTTGGACCGAGAATAGAGCCCTGAGGAACGCCCGCTGCGACTCGCATTGACTTCTGCACTTCGTTCGTCTCGCACAGTAACACTCTACTCTGGAAGTAGCTCTTCAGGATCTGACTCATTCTTCTGTACAGCGGCATCGGCCTAAACGAGGCTGGATGGCCCAGTGACTTCCCTGACTTTGGCAGAAACACCAGCTTCTGTACCTTCCACATTACGGGAAATTTCCATCATCTAAACCCTTCTGCAGTAGCATCCTGAACATGGCCAGATATGGCAGGATCGCAGCTCTCAACGCCACAATTTAGCTTACATGGGCATATTTCAGCTGGTGCCGACGGGCCCTCATCTGACGACTCAGTCCGCGTTCCCCAGGGATTCACGACAACTTCTCACCACATCTACTTACGGCAAACTGGCTTGCTAAGCTTTATAAAGCACCCCTAGCCTCCCGAAACGTCGCTTGCGCTACTCTCTCATTCTCCGATCTTGCTCTCTGTGCCCGCGTTCTGGCTCTAAGACAAACAGTGTATAGCGTACTGAGCTACTCATTTAAACAGTAAGCTGCATGCCGTCTATTGCGTGGCTCCAGTTTTCATGGCTTATAACGTCACAAGCTGTCATCATCCTTCTTGTTAGATCAGCCGCATCAACGTACTTGATTTCGCTGTTCGCCGAAGTGACTCCATGAAGAGGTTTTTGTTAAAGACTTCCACTTCAGCTTGCCGGTCGTCCTTCTCCGTGCTGCAGCAGGGTTTCATTGGCCGATGCGGTAGCGAATCACCTAATGGTCGCTATGGGGATGCTTCTCGCACACTCTCCAGTCCATCTACGCCGCCAGTCAAGGACTACAGAATGTGGCGGAATTTCTCTCGGTACCATTTCGTGAATCAATAAGCTCCCACTTTTGTCACGATACCAGGAGCCATTTAGCTCCCAGCTTCGCCGTGATCTACTCGTTGTAGTCCTCGGCGCTAGACCTAGCCTCCACAACAAGCCTACCGGTAGGTGTCGAGGTCGTTACAAGGAAATATTCTCACAAGATAACATTTGCAAATGAAACTTTGAGAATTCCAATAAAAATATTAGGCATATTTTTGAACATATTCAACTTTTTCAAATTTCTTCAAAATATTTCGTGGAGGGGAGGGGTGGTCTACCACCACTCTCCACCCCGCCCCCCTCTACTGCGCCACTGGCAACAGCAGCAACAATTACCACAGTACAATTTAAAGATAAATCTCGATTCAAATTTTGTATAGACTTATCAAAGGAATAAAAAGGTTTAATTATTTTAGATTACTCCGTTGTACTAAAAGACGCCGGCGCACCGAAAACAAATGGCGTTCCGGTCAACAAGCTTTGTCACCTGACTCTGCATATAATTTAGCAGAAACTATAGTAGGGTGAAGTGCCTATTTTCACCATACTAAGGAGGGCGCCTCACTGAATCATTAATTACTCGGCCTACAAACAATGGAATGCGTACAAATTGGCATCAACAGCTTTGCTTCGCTGTTAAGTACCAAGATAATAATAAATACATGCGCTGAAAACAGTGAAATTCTCGTGTTTGAGCGCAACGAAAACACGAATCGAGTGCCCCTATTGTTGCGCTACCATTTGACTCAATGCGTTAAACAAAGATGGCAGACACTGCTCTAACCAACGGCTTCAAATGGGTAGCGTGATAATAGAAACATAGCGATAATGGGCTCATCACCCTATCACCAATTCCAAATAACCGCCGTAACGTAAAATATCTTCGGTCACTAACGTTTTTCCTCGTCGCCACTGTTTTAACATGTTTACTCACGCTCTTCCTGCCTGGGACCGGATAGTCCGTAACGATCCGAAAGACCTGTAAAAAAGAGTTGGACCGTAATGGCCAGTAAACTGATATGCGACTCTTCTCATATTTTATTCTCATCTAAATTCTCATCTGATCAACTGACAGTAGTGTTGTGCGATTGCGCTAAAAGATTTACTGAATACACGCTAAATTGTGACTAGCCACTAGCGTGTAACTACAATGTATATCAAAGTTTCCATGTAGCGCGTAAACGGCCCTTTTTAGCTTTTACCTGACTAGGAGATTTCTCATCTTATTCTGAAGGGTCAGAGAGTTAAAAAATCTACTTTTTATAGTTTATTGAGCGAAATTCTGTAAAAAACTTGAATAAGGTGCCATCTCACTGGTAGGGGGTTATGTTATGTCATAAATTCACAGGCATTTTCCATATGTCAGTGGTAAACCTTCGCTACGTTTTTGCCTTTCTCATATAGAAAGGTTAAGCAATTACTTTAAAAACCGTCAACTTAATCCCGGCCCGGAGGGCCGAATGTCATATGCCATTCGACTCAATTCGTCGAGATCGGAAAATGTCTGTGTGTATGTATGTGTATGTATGTATGTGGAAAAAAATGTCACCTCTGTTTCTCAGAGATGGCTGGACCGATTTGCACAAACCTCAAACCTTGTCTCAAATGAATGGTACAACCTTCCCATCGGCTGCTATTGAATTTTTTGTTGGTTGGACTTCTGGTTCCGGAGTTACGGGTTGAAGAGTGCAAATTCCCATATAAACTGAAATGAAAAATTATCAAAGGGGGGAGTAGGGGAAAATTTCCAAATCGAATTTGTATTGTTGATGCCAAACGTCTATAAAACGCATGAAACGTCGAGATTTGATGTAATCTCGAAAAACAAAATTTGGCGAAAATTGACTTTTTTTTGGACTTTGGCACCATTTTGCCTTTCTCCTATAGAAAGGTTATGCAGTCACTCTAAAAATCGTCAACCTAATCCCGGCGATTTTTTTTTACTTTTTTATGCGTGGGTAGAAGTATCCAGCTACTTTAAAATTGAAACTAGTTTAAAATTTTTTAACAAGTAGAAAATTTTCGGCAGGGTCCGGACCCCCCGGATCTTCTTCCTTGATCCGCCGCTGGTTTCAAGCGATGTTTCGGTGTCGACACATAGCATCTCAAGATTGTGGCTGTCGATCCATTGTATCTATGTGCAAATCGTACTGAATATGTAATATACATTTCCACCGTTGTATTGAACATAACCAGCCATGGAATCGTAGTTTGGACAAATGAGAAAGGCACAATTGCACCACTAGGTGGATTAAAACAGGTTTTTAATAATCTGTTACACTCCAACGCTGCCTGAAGATCGAAGCTTCCTCAATATATATTCATGCACAAATCAGAATTTCAGCAAGAAAAAAACATCCAAGGGAACGCAACCAATGGTCACAATTATTGGTTCTACTTTGCATTTTATAATAAAATCACCTCATTGCTCACTTGAAACAACTCACCGGTATGGGTGCATGAAGGGCAACAACAGTGCTGAACGATGGGGAACGGGCTGGAGGGGTACCGTCTCCTGCTGCTAGCGTGCAAAAATCAATGACGTGAATAATAAGCAAAGTGATTTAATTGCCTTTGATATCTAATTGTACAAGCCATTACAGCGATCGCAATTTTCCCGCTGCCGGTTCGAAAATTAAATGGAGTAGTAGATAATTGTTTTCATGTCTTCTTGATTCACCTGAATGGTTGTTGCGAATAGGGGCTCTGCTTTGTACGGTGCCCTGATTAAACGAGCTTCAAACATAATTTCGATTAAGCATGACTTAATCGTTTTGGAACTTAAAAGCATCCAACTGGCTCTTTGATAGCTGAAATATACATAGTTTCGTTTTCTCACGAAATTTTAGTACAACTACCTGGGGCAGTGAACTAGTTTGCCTATTATCTCAGTTTTCCCCATGTTAAGGACACCGTGTACGATTAGCCATATGGTAACTAAGACAGGTGTCATGAAACAAAATTTGTATATATATATATATATATATATATATATATATATATATATATATATATATATATATATATATATATATATATATATATATATATATATATATATATATATATATATATATATATATATATATATATATATATATATATATATATATATATATATATATATATATATATATATATATATATATATATATATATATATATATATATATATATATATATATATATATATATATATATATATATATATATATATATATATATATATATATATATATATATATATATATATATATATATATATATATATATATATATATATATATATATATATATATATATATATATATATATATATATATATATATATATATATACATATATTACGCCTCATTCTATATGATGCTGGTGATATTTCGTCGCTGTTTTGCTATCTTATGACAAACGCAATTTTGGGGTAAACTGACTTAGATATGGCACTTGTCTGAAAAATCTCTACACAGTGGCGTTCTCAGAATTTTTAAATTCTGCTTCGTTACTGAGATATAGCGAGAAACATGATGAGAAATTGTGAGTTTTTTACTTCAAATCACTGTATATTGGAATTTGCTCAATTTCTGACTTGACACATATTTACCGACGACATTTTAATCTGTAGTTTTATTTGCTGCTTTTCTATTATATTTTTGACTTGTTTACATTTGTTGCATTTTTTCTTTTTATTAAGTTATTATTGTTTTTGTTAAGTTCTGTATTGTGTATTCAATTAACAAGAAATGGGGTTTTTATACCAATTTGAGAAGAGTTAATGTTTCACTCAAATTGGCTTTTCCCATTCCCAATATTCGTTAAGACCAATTAGGTCAGTTGATAAATAAAATAAATAAATAAACCAGCCACTTGCTTTACTGCCCATATAAGCATAAGAGTCCCATATGGATTTTTGTCGAAAATGAGATATCTGTTGGATTGTATTCTGTATCATCACTGAATCATAATGCACAAATAAGATTATTAGGTTTGTTCAGAAAATATCGAAAAAAATACCAAAACGTAGTTGTCCCATCCATAAGGCTCAATGGAAAATGTAAATCTTGAACAGCGTTTTTCTCGGCTTGCTGTTTTTCAATATGGGACTCTTATGCATATATGGGCAGTTTAGGCGTTGACATATATTTGGTAAACTATTTGGATTTTGTATCTAACTGGCACCAATTCGGCGTTAGTTTGGATATATCGTCTAACTGGCAGCAAGTTGGTATCAGTTACTGTCAGTTACATTCAAGTCCAACTTTACTGAAAGTGTTAGCGGGGAACAAGACGTCTCCAATTCTCCGAACGATCTGATTCTTCTAGGAGTTCATTCTTACAATAACAGAGAGTTTGTGAGCGAAAGGATTTCAATTGCGATAAAAATTGTATTATTTTATGCTGAAAACCCCAATGATGGCGTAATGCTAAGATAAGCGTCGGTCAGTATGATATATGCAACTGTTCCGATTGAGCTGACAGCTTAATAATACGGAGCCCAACCGTTCAGTATGAAATTTTTACGAAACATCAAACGTAGCTTGATTTGACTTAATAAAGCGTCATTTAAGCGTTTTAATAAACTGAAATTAACCCTTAAATGCGCAATGTTGTTTTGAAATAACATCGCGAAAACCATCTCAAAATTATCATAGTAACGTATTAAAACTGTTAGACAGTTTTCAGAAAATTTGAAAAAAATTGCTTTGCGCCTTTAAGGGTTAAAACCAATCTTCTACCAAAGTGACAGTCAAAGCTTACAGTGATGGATCCAGGGGGAGGGTCCTGGGGGTCCGGACCCCCCCTGAAAATTTTCAACTTGTTAAGAAATTTTAAATTAGTTTCGATTTTATATTAGTTTCAGGCTCAAAATCATTTCAAATCAAATTTGACCACCAAAATCAATTTTCATTAAATGAGGCTTTGACGTATAACGTATTGCACAATGATCATTCCAAAATCAAATTTTCGGACCCCTCCCGAAAATGTTTCCTGGATCCGCCGCTGAAAGCTTAACATATTAAAAAAATAAGTATGAAGTCCATTTAATTGTTGAGTAGATATTTCGAAGGCCCATTATTTTCAATCCGATATTTTCGATTAGGTTTGTCACGACTCTCATCAGATTTATTCATACAGTGCAACAAAGAGAAATGCAATTGCCTACTCCGAGCACATGATGTGTGACTCACCTGAACGCTAATTCCCATAAGCGCATTCCAAAGCCATAAATCTTCTAGCGAACGACGGTGTATCTCGCGACGAGAGTCACCTTCGGTATCCTTAGTTCGTTTTTTTCCTTTCCGTTATGAGTCTAGCGACCCAAACGTATCACCCACCAAAAAACAACTACCAAAACCAAAAGGAAAAAGAGATAAACAAACAGGCCGCCCTCCATAACAGATTCCGAGAATTCAACCGCCTTTTCCAAGAACCGAACTGGAGCAGTCAAGGAGAATCCCTGCTCCGTCCGAATCGAGCTTGGTTATCGGCTTCGACTTCTTCCTTTTCTCTCCCTCTTGTGAGTAGCACTTGACTTTTGTCGGCTACTGGACTGACCAACATCTCCGGGCCGCGTTTGTGAAATTTTATCTCAGCTTCAACTCTCGGTTGGTTGATCGGTGGATCTTTTGTTGGAACCACTTCAACTTTTGCCCACTGACTGTGCTGGCACCGCGAAACCTTCCCCGAAGCAACAGCAGCAACAGCGTGGTTTGGTAGGGATTGAAGCTAATAACGATGACGATTGGATTCTCCTACTTCTCACTTCGTTTCGTTGGTGCCGCATGAAGCGAACGCGAATCCGGTGCCTGCCGACCGACATGTGATCCGTTCTTGAGTGGTTCGTAGAAATGTTCCAGTTTTCTTTCATCGCTGGCCAAGTTCCACCCGATCATCATTCAAGAGTGAGTGGCGGAGAGCATTATTTTCAAGATCACGATCATTGTACGGCCATCGGGACCGGAGTGACCTCCGGTGCTGCTGCTGCTGCCGCCGTCGTACTTTGGTTGGGTAGAAAATATATAATTATGAAGTCAAAGTGGGAGGAATGTTTGACTAGCCGCTGAGTAGGGATGATGATGACTGTTGTCTGTGGAGAGCTTCTTAGTTTCCGAAAATCGTGTTGAGTGTTATGACGTCTAAATTACAGGTTTTTGAGCGGATCTGCGCGGGGCGAAGCAATTTTCCACCCCGCACAAATCAGTCCGAAGGTGGCTAAGGGACTACCTTTACTCGAGGGATGATCTTTCTACTTCGTTTTATGCCGCTCTACTCAACAACAAGCAACGGTCATTTCTGATGGTAAAGGTGGTCGACGGAGGCAGCCAGGGGTCCGGGGCAGGTTTATGCTATTTATGGGCGTCTCTAGCTTCCATCAAACGAGAGCCTAATTGATTTTCTTGTTTGCGACTAAAAACATGTTAATCGTCCCGCGAGAGTACCTGTAAGTGCTGCAAAGATTAGATTGCTCCGGGTCGGCATATCGCTTTGAAAGCCGGGTCGGGAAGCGTTGGAAGGCATGTAATTTGATTGAAGATTCGATGTCTCCAGGGATTCTGTATATATAAATAACTAGCAGGAAAGTTCGTATCGAGCTCAGAGAATGGTTCAGGTTTGCTAAAAAAAGTCTGTCACCGTCAGACATTGGATACATTAAATCGATTAGTGTGCCTATGAAGTGCCTTATCACATCTCTCGCAATTATGTCCAACATCATCCAACAACAACAAATTGGGTTCCGTTGACATATATATCAGCAATCTAGAACCGTAAATTTCAATAATGCTCAGAACAGTAGTTTATACTTATCAATTACAATTTTGATTTTCTTAATCACGGAGTGAATAGTGCCAAATTTATCTTGATTAAAGTTGTTGTTCAATCTCTGGAACTTGCTTTCCAAAAATAAAAATTTGCTGACCAAACTGTGTATGGAGTTGCATGATAAAAAAGATTTGATTTGCATACTCTTCAAAGAGCTATCAAACTTTTCCGGATAACTGCAATCGCTTCGATTGCCGCACGGATTAAAGGAGATAGTCCTGTACAACCCCGTCATCACATCGTCGTCGTCATCGTCCAACGCGCTGCGCTCGGCATAAAGTTGGTTATTTTATTAGCACTCGATTGGTGCAGACAAGTCCGGGGATCGCATTATATTCACCCAGTTTATTGGACATTTGCCGATAAACTGCGCTCGGTGGGAAGAAGGAGGAGCGAAATGGTCCGTGTCAACTCGATAATTTTAGTCCACAGCCGCGGACGTCATCTTTGATTGTTATAGTGATTATGATGAAAAATGGGACTTACTCAACAAATGAGCCCATTCCGAGGCAGCAATATTGCGACAATGTTGCAGAACCGCCGATGGGCGCATTGCAGGCAGGTAGCAAGCAGCCTTCACGGATAACATAAAATGCATTAACTCAACTCCAACATCCTAATTAGATGGGCACAGTCCACAGCGATCGAAGGGGCCAAACAGAACCGGCACCGACCGGTGGCAGCAGAGTGACACAAGCGAAATGAAATGTAATGCATGTTGTAATCGTTTGAACCATAATTAATACAAATATAGATTTATTATTCATAGCCTTTTTTGTTTTAGTGGAACCGGTGTTCGTTTACTCCCATTCTCGCCAGGAAGCACACTCGGTTGGTCAGACTCGGTCCGTAGTGTAAATAAACATGTGAAACAAGAAAAGCTATTAGTGCATTGCTTGCTACAGTGTAAATTATGGCAAGGTGGATGGTCAAAATTGAAACAAATTATCTTTTGCGTATTTTTAAACACATTTACGCACAACAAAATGTTTTTTGACGTAGGACTACGTCATTGTTTTTCGATATGGGGGTGCACTTTGCAAATTCTACAAAAATGGCATGTAACGAAAAGTGGTCCAATTTTAAACGCATATAATTCAGCCATCTCACGATAAATTTTATTTTTTTTGCACATATCGCTCCGAAATCCTTCTAAGAATAGATTCCAATAGATAAAACCAAAGATTTTTAATATCATGGCATTAAAAATTTAAATAATGTAGAACCTAGTCAAAATATCGCGCATTTACACACAGAAGATAGCGCTTCACAAATCCGGCACGACAGATTTGTGTACCTAGCGCGCTATGCTTCTATAAATGACGTCATCATCGACTATATAAAGAAGGGATTTGGTCGGACAAGCTCAATTGTCTGTTGAACAGCAGGCGGAGCAGATCACTGCGCTATATGTTTTCACAGCCAATGTAGCTGAATTAGAAGTCCGTTACATTGGCTGTGAAGGTACGCTACCCAGTACTGTCCAACACGCCACTGAGCTTGTCTGTTCAAACACTATGCTTTCTTTTGCATTGTGCTCGTTTCCAGCACAGTTATGTATAATATCTAATACAATTATTCGTACACAAAATCGCTTGTACATTCGAGCTCCATTTGCAAACACGGTAAACATAGTGTCGTGGTACTAGTTGTCTCTTTCGCTCTTCCCTTCAGCGTTGACTCATTTTGCTTTGTGCGCTTGGGTTCAATGTTTGAGGCGAATGAGTAGGTAGGGTGATGAGCCCATTTGCGCCATGTTTCTATTATCACCCTACTCATTTGAAGCCGTTGGTTAGAGCAGTGTCTGCCATCTTTGTTTAACGCTTTGAGTCAAATGGTAGTGCAGCAATAGGGGCACTCGATTCGAGTTTCCGTTGCGCTCAAACAGGAGAATTTCACTGTTTTCAGTGCATGTATGTTATTATATTGGTTCTTAACAACGAAGCAAAGCTGTTGATGTCATTTTTTACGCATTCCATTGATTGGAGGGCGAGAAATTAACGAATTAGTGAGGCACCTTGCTTAGTATGGTGAAAATAGGCACTTTACCCTATCTAATTTGTTAGCAGGGTTAGCATATTCACAGATTTTTGTTCGCAATTTTTGATCACAGGTTCTTTTTTACAGATGGCAAATTTTTGGCCATAATGGCAAAATATAACTAGAAAGCTTGATCTATTTATGAAATGGTATTATATTGTCTAAAATTTGATTTTTATTCACCAGTCCGGGTTTTTTACCACACACAATCGAAAAGTTTTTGCAATTTTTAAAAGCTGATCTTGTGCTATAAAGATTTAGTTCCAGATATTAGTTCGGTCACGGTTTTCTGTATTCTTTCTTCAGATCTTCTCCAATAAGTTTAATCGAATTCGATCACCTACTACAAATGAAATGACCTGATAATGGTTTGGTTCAATATGTCCTACGTCTACAGTTCGTGCAACCCCATAGGGCTGCCCGTTGTAGTTTTTAATGTCAATAAAAAAATGGGAGATTTATAAACAATCAGCTCGCCGTGGACAATTCGAACTCCGTGCAAGATTCAGCCCGTAATTTTTACCTGAAATAAAATAGTGAAATACTTCCTTATTCGGAAGGCTTTTCTGCACAGGATAGTCTATTATGGTTATTGAAAGTTGACATTTAAAATATTTTAAATATAAAGTACTCGAGTTTTCGGCCTCTTTAGCAGTATTGTAAAATAAGATTTTTTAATACATTTGAAGTTACACTGTGTACAATTAAATTATCTAAAAACAGTGTTTTACTTGTTTACACACTTACGACTTTTTGTTATTGTGCACAGAAACATGATTTTCGTGAAAAAGGCATAAAGGTTTATAGAAAGAAAAAAAACATAATAAAGGAAACTTACAGGCGCAGCTATACTGTTAAACTTTGCAAGAATATTCTTTTATAATTATTCTAACGATTGAAAAAAATTATATAATGTTGACTGATCCAATTCATTGACCCCGCATACTTCATTCAAAAATTCGTGTGACTCATTCGATTGAATATCGTACATTTAGATTCATTTCACTAAATATCAAGGAAAATGTTTTCAAATATTGACCTATATGAAACAATATATATTATCGCTTACACTGTACCATGGTCTTCTTTAAATAGTTTGATTCGCTGTTGCATTTTCGCCACATGCAATAATCGGAAATGAGTGAAAACTTGCATTTTGCTTAACTGAGTTGAAGACTTAGTTTCAAGATCTTTTGATAAGATTCAAGATCAAATTATTTTACACGCCAAAAGTTACTTAATTTAAGTAGTTCTGAAACATTACCAAATTAAAATTCTAGACCCCATAACACATCTTATGACAAACGCCATTTTGGGGTAAACTGAGTTAGATATACCACATTACTTGTCTAAAAAATCTCTACAAGGTGGCGTTTTCAGAATTTTGACATTCTGCTTGGTTACTGAGATATAGCGAGAAACGTGCTGAGGAATTTTTAATTTTTTGCTTCAAATGACTGCGTCTGGGGATTAGCTCAAGTTATCTAGATGTATAAGATGTTTTTATATGTAAAACTCTCTGAGAAACGCAATGGCATAATCATTTTCAAAACAAAAATACACGAATTGTGAGAATAATTCAATTTAAGTTTTAAACTGGAAATATATCATATTTGGCAACACTGTAACCAAAAATAGCTATTTTTTCTAGATTCCCAGACTTATTTCCTTCATAATGCATTTCACCGATTGTTTATAGACTAAATGAAGCTAAAGATATGAATAAAAGTTTATAATTGATGATTTTTTTCTATGGAAAATTTTCCATGCACGGTTGTTGTCATCAATACACACCTATACCTATTCACACGTGTGAGTGCGATTTTTGTTTGCAATTTTAGTAAAAAGAGAGACTAATACAGAATAGCTAGAAGCATCAATTGTCCTCTTTGAATTCTTTATACCATTTATAAGTTTCAAGATATTATATCTCAAACTTTTAAAATCGCTTTTCTCGAAATGTGCAAAATGGCGCTTGTCATAAGATAGCACAACAGCGACGAAGTAGCACCAACTAAGGACCAAGTTAGATGAGGTAAACTGGCAATGTCGTATATACAGGTCTGGCAAAGATGGCACTTTGGTATTCGTAAGATGAATCGTACATGAGTGGTGTGAGTGATCACAGTTTAAATCGACTTGCTTTCGTCATAGCGGTCGTTCCGCTCCCATTGAATCGTGTGACCGCTATGACGTCGACCCGTTGTGCTTCTGGATTGTTTACATATTTTTGGTTGCCAACACTAGCAAACCGTGTGTTCTGCCACTCCTATATATACCTCATTGGTAAACTGGCACCTGAATTAGCACTAACTAGGAACTATATCCAAACAGTCACACGACATACATGACACCTAAGGAAACTGGTAAGTCCCATGTGATGTCCCAGGAAGCAAAGCCAGAAGCTCTCAGTCTACTTTCTACTTCTGCCCAAGGCAGACGTACAATTGAACCAAGTGAACAACAACTAGCAATCTCTCGATCTAGTGTGCATTGTCTCGAGAACAAAGGAAAGCTTTTATTTATTCTTGCCATCATGAGTAAAATTGACGAAAAAACTATGCTCCGACCAAACACAGCGGTCGTTGACTTTAAATTCTGTTCTATACGATTGAGTTTTCGTGAAGTGGAATACCTGCTGAAGGTGAAGATGCAGCTTAGACTAAAGGAGGTTATGTATCTTCAATATCATCATCTACGCAATGTAGTACTCGTATCATTCAACACATTAGCCCAAGTCGAACGTTTCGTTTTGCAGAACAACTTGAAGCACGTGGCTGAAAGTGATAAAGTTGGAATTAAGATTCCCGTGTATATCGAAAAAGACTACGTTAATGTAAAGCTACATGACCGATCACTACGTACCCCTCCTGATATAATTGCAAAATACATGGCGCAATACGGAGAAGTAGAATCCGTTACACGTGATACGTGGAGAAATTTCTTCCCAGGTACACCTAACGGTGTTCTTGTGGTGAGGATGCGGATCGAAAGACCTATCCCCTCCCACTTGACTATAAAACTCAAAACCCACGAAGCTACTATTGACCAAACTACGTTATGCACCCATGAGGAACAAACTCCTACATGCAAGTATTGTAATCAGACAGCGCACCACGGACAACCTTGCGCGGAAGATACAGAGGAGAATGCATCTCTACCGATTGCCAACGTATCCACGGCAAACCAACCCAAAAAAGAGTTTTCAATACCAACACCTGAACCACAAACGGTTGCCAAATTTGTGGCAGCTGTTCAGTCCATATTGACAACAGTAAAAGCAGCATCCAGCACCCCAAAACCCACTGTGAGCAACATCGGAGAAGAAGACGACGGATTCACATTGGTCACCCGTAAGTGCAAGAAGCAGGAAAGGACATCTGGTCGCGAGCATCAAGACACTTCCAACGATGATAACCTTGATGTGAAGGACAGGAGAGAATTAAATGATCCCCATGACGCAGTAGACGAGCCGCGAAAGAAGGTCTCCGCTCGCAATAAAAAGTTGCGCGCACGAGATCCATCGAATAATCAATAATATTTGTTTTTATTTTTAAATTTACATGTTGTAAACACATGAAAGATCCACGGCTCCGTTAAGCTACCGCTATGAGCCGTGTCAAATAAACGAAATAAAAAAAAGCCAGAAGCTCTGGTTTGTCAGTTTGTTTAGCGTTCATGTATGTCATGTGTCTACTAGTGCAAATTTGGGTACTAGTTTGGATACCTCATACCAAGGTGGTGCTGACTAATAAATTCGAAACACAAAAAATCAATTTTATGTTAGATCTTGTTCCCGTAATACAAAAAATTGGTTTAATCCATTTTTTTACATTGTTGGTAATTAATATTGCATAAATTTGAATGTTATTTTGTGACCAGGCAATCTAAGACATTCCCAGGCTCAATGCTCTTCAAAATCTAAATACGGATAGGTATTCAAGAGCGAATCAGTTATAAACTTAGAACGAAAAACTAGGACTAGGCAGGCTCATATGGACATGATCTAAAGGCTTGATGCTAGCAGAAAGGGAGAAGAATGATCGCATGGTCGTTCTAGGCGAGGATTTGTGAAGAATTTTTTGCCGGCGTCGGCGGTAAAACATGATGATGAGTTATGTTCTACCATAGACCATGCGGTAGACTTGGGTGCAACACCCAACTCCTACTTAGCAGAATAATTCTTCACATTTCCTTTCGATCTTGTCTATATGAGCCTGCCTAGTCCTAGTTTTCCGTTCTAAGTTTATAACTGATTCGCTCTAGAATATCTATCCGTCTTTTAATTTCATTGCTTTCGTTTCTCTTATTTGCTAAATTTGCTCAAATTTGCCGAAAATAACCAACAAGATCGATACAGTAGTTCGCTGTTGGTAATACCAATTGGATTTTTGGTACCGGGTGCGATCGTTATTGAGTTAGTATTTGTTACTGCCCGATCCGCAGTTAACTGTTTGTGGTTCAGCATAATACGGCCGTGTACCGGTCTTGGTTGTTTTCCATGGAGTAGCGGATACAGGATACTAATGTAGGGTAAAAGAAACGTTGCCGCTCAGAATTAGTCAGAACGAAAATATTCGGTTAACGCGAGACTTTTATTTCAGTGTATGATTAATATAAAGTTTGATTCTCATTATGGGTTACTTACACTTTTTTTTTGTATTTCGTTGGCAAAACATCAAATTGAAGATTTTTTTATACAAGAAATGTCGATATCTAATCTTCTGTCCTATAGAAATCCACAATAAAATACCATTATTTCGGTTCCGACAGTTCAGATTGTTCGATCGATATGCCCTTGTGATGAGTTTTCTCAGTGGCCTCTCTGTACGGCCATTGTGGATCGCAGGGGCATCCAATTTAGACCTCCTATTTGAGAAGTCGAGCGCTTGTTGAAATACAAGAAGAGTATCGATGCAATGGTTATAAAGTTTGGATCCAACATACGCAAAATATTACACTGCTAGGATTCAACGGTAATGTTGCAACAGAATCAATGACAATAACAATAACATGGCACAATGTGTTCGGTGTAAAAAGTGAAGTTCGCTAAAACCTCACCCTCCATACAAAAAACGGAAAAAATCAAAAGTTACCCGAATTCGATGAAAACTTCACCTAAGGGTAAGTTTGATACGCTGATTTTTAACTTTGATTTTTATCCAACTAGTAACATTTTAAGTTTTATAGCACTATTTCTGAAACTAAATTTTTAAAAAATTTATTGCTATGATTTTTTAACAGAATACAAATTTTTCAATTGTTGATGATTATTTATAATTTATTTTACGAACACTGGGTGCTTCAGGCTTATTACGAAACATCACGTGTTTTCAACCTCCTGGCAAAAGAGGTAAAACAAAATATTCATCTCCAAAAAGTACACTAATTTTCAAAGTAAAATGCAATAGAGGCCATCTTTCCACAAACTGTTTCAAAGAAAAGTACAAACACGTTGAAAATTATGACTTCAATTTAAATGACCGAGAATAGATATTTCCCCGTATACTCAACGGTGTACGAGTGTGAAATAGCAGTTGAAATAACACAATTCCTTCCTTCGTAACCCTGCGACTTGTTGGACCCTTGATCTCGGCCAAGACGACACGGCAAGCGTTGTCCCAGAGGTTGGCCGTTTTCTTCTCTGCACAGCTCCTTATAGCCGGTGGACTGGCTTCACATTTGAAAACGGTCATGGCATCCTGGAATATCACCTTGAGCTCTTCTCTAACTACTCCTGATCTTGCAACCTGAACGCATATTCCTCGGCATTGTTACCTCAAATTCCCTCGGCCTTCGTCGAAGTCCTCGGCCTTACAGTACAATTCCACCGACGAATGCTATAGTCGATCGCCTGGTGGTCTTTATGTGTATACTAGTGAACTTATATTATCCATCAGCGATGAATTACAGAATGTTACGTCGATGATGTACCACCGATCGTCTTTACGGAATGTGCTGGCGGAACCTTCGTGGAACAGCCTTACATTCAGCTTCGCCAGGGCTTTCAACATGCTGTAACCTCTTTCGTTGGTCAGCTTGCTACCCCACTCCACAGTCCAAGCGGCCTATAACAACGGCGTTCGTCCGGCTATTGAATCGGTTGGTGCGTCCAGCATCCGATGGTACTGCTCTGGTGTCCATCTTGTGAGCATAGCAGCTACAGACGAATACGCCGTTGATCCTGGCGGTTCACGAAGCCATATGCTTTCATATAACCTCTTTCTTTTCTGACGAGTTTTCCACAATTATCTCGGAGCCTCGTTTGATCAATCTATTTAGTTTCCGACTTTCCTCTTGCTAACCGTCATTTTCTCCATCTATTACATCGATTCAATCCTCTTCTTACTTGAGCCATTTCGCCACTTCACTCGGATATTCTCCAGGAGCCATTTCGCTGCGATTTCCGTGAACTATTTGGATCCCAGCTTTGTCGCGATCTACTCGGATAGTTCCTGGAGCTGAACTCACCTTACTTCGACTGAGAATTTCTCCCGATACCGATACCCTTTTCCTTGAGCGGTGGTGGGATTGCTCTCGCTGCCAATGTCCGTTTAGTGAGCCAATTAGCCCTGACGGTGAACCTGGCATCTTCAACGGGCATACCGGTTGGTGCCGAGGTCTGTCGCCAATTTTCACTGCAAGTAACTTATAAAATCTTCTTAGAAGATAAGATTACTTTTTCATAAGGAACTTAGAGAATGCAATTCAAAACATTAGGAATATATTTGACGAACATATAAAATTTGTCGATACATAAAATATTTCTAGGGGGTGTTTTGTCCCTAAAACACTCCCGCTACGACGCCACTGCATCCAACTGGGACTGCAAGAATTCTGCGTCTTTGGCGTTAAGGTGAAATAGTTTAAAGTCGTCTACAAACGAAAATTTCATGCACTTCAGCAAATGGTTCAAGTCACTTAAATAGCGCAAAATATGAATGATCCGATCTAGGGTTCGCAGTACCGACCCTTTTTGGCGAGAACCGGTACTACGGTACTGAAGCCCTCAGTAGCGGTAGTACCGGTACTCGAATATTTAAAAAAATCAAAAAAAGCTTCAAAGTGAAATTGAATTCTCAAACTGATGACCTTATTCTCAGATGATTGATTTTTGCTGATCAAAAAAACATGTTTATTGTTTTGAATTGCTTCGGAATGGCATGACTCATTTCACAGAAGATATTTATACTGCACCTTCATTTATTTCGAAATTTAGGCCACTGAAATCAATAACTGCTAAGCATAAGTAAATCAAAACGAGGATGACAGTAAATCCGAACAGGTTGCTCGCATTTCCTCTCTTGCTTTTCTGTAAATTGGGTTCGACCTTTATGTCGTTTGCGTACTATTCTCTAATACATACCAAGGTTCCTTGCTGTCCTGCAAACTAGGGAGTTTTGCTGAATTTTCCTGTCACCAGTAATTACAAATCACCCCATTTGAAGCAGTTCACCAAGTCTAGAATTGTTAGCTACTAAATCGCTGTTCGTTCTTTTATAGATAAAGGATCAAGAGCAAAGCAAAGACATGACTTAGACCATAGTCTTATGACGCCAGGTGAATAATGGAAACCAATCAGAATGTCGCTAATAAAAAAATCATAGCAAATTTTTACGTCTCTTACGCTAGATGTGAATCTTTTGAAATTTAGTATAAGATCGTTAAAATTTAATTTTGACAAAATAGTGCAGGAATTTAAACATACCGTTCAGTACAACGGGGCACAGTGACTAGAGGCTGGCCAAAACCTCAAAAATTTATTCTTGGAATATTGATATTTTATATTTTTCCTAAATTTCTCATGTATTGAATGATGTATATTCAAAATTTTATGATCATTGTATAAGAACACGATTTTTAACATGAGTTGAAACGTAGCAAAGTCCGGACTTTTTAATGGTTTTCATTTCCGAAACAACCATTGCTCTGTTCACTTCAAATGCATGTCGATCTTTTGATTTTGGTCCGATTTTAGCAAAACTAGTTTCATTGTGTAGAGGAATGAAAGGAATTGGTTAGTGAAAAAAATACATTTGGTAAATTTGCTTGGGACTATGACTTTTTCGTTTAAATATGTTTGAGGTGGTCAGATCAAAAATACTTTTTTTACTAATGTATTCTGTACAAATTTCGGAATCATTTCGGAACGGTCACATAGTATACATTCTATGGGAAATAACCTCTACTTTTCGAATATAATGGTCTCGTTCTGCGCCTAGGTGCGCAAAAAAGTTCAAGGAGATTTTGAAGCTTTGTTGCTGATATGGAGGCGCATGGTGTTTTGTGTAAAATAGTTAGGCAATCTACAGTAAACCAACACGTTATACAATGGATTTAAAGTAGTGTTCTTCATTTTTTATGGTATTGCTGACATTGGTGAACAGTAACGGAAAATCTATCATGAAAACGGGATCATAGTTATAAGAAAGGTTCAACGACACTGTATGGAAAAATGCATTCAATATTTTACGACTTTTGACATCAAAAAGGAGCTCAGCACCTCAAAATTAGCTTAAATTGTGATTTTCAGCCAAATTAGGTAACATTTGAGGTTTTGTCCGACTTTTGTTTGAAGACCCGCCACTGTGCGGGGGCTAGTAATGTTTAACATCTAGAATCATTATGATGATGACCCCACCTCATTCCCAAGCAAAGGTGTTGACTATACGATTTATCCAGAAGGTAAATAAAATAATTAAAAGTCATCTTGCAAACCGATATTTTGAAACAGTCCCCCTAGAGAGTTCACATATTTTCATAAAAAAATTGTATGGTACCGAAAATACCGGTACTGGATTTTGTTCAGTACCGGTATTACGGTACCAAACATAGGTCGGTATTCCCGGGATTTTCGGTACCGGTATTACCGGTACCACAACCCTAGTCCGATCCGATGAGTACCCTGAGAAATTCCCAGCCGGCAGCAAATGGTGATGTCGTGTCCTCTCCAATTTTCACTGCCATTCACGTTCGGTTAGCTAAGAGTGAAGCCAATCCAAGAAAAAGACATTAAATCCAAATCTGCTTAATTTGGAAACTGTTTATTGAAGTCCATACTGCTTAGACTGAAGAAAACAAATATTTTAAAGAATTCATTTTGTACTACTGGAGGGGGACAATGAAATTTTTGATATTTTGTTACATGGGAGGACGGGGGATTCAATTTTGGGCAATTTTTGCGTAGTATACTTATAAATGGTCTCATATTAGATATCAATTCTGTTCAACACATTGCGAACTTGAAACTTCTGTTCTACTTACTAGAAAAACGGTCATAAATTAATTGGTTTTAAGGAGAGCGCATCGCAAGCTCTTGTCGTTAAAAAATATAAAAATTTACAAAATGACATAAAATCCAGCAAAGCGTGATCAATTTTCGAAACATCTCCTCCCACTGTGCATTTACTTCAACACTCAGAACATCCTCGTAGTAACCATTTCCAATCCTCCCTCAAGTCAGCGGATCCAACCCGACCCGGATAGGACATAAAACATAATCTCGTGATGTCATGCCTAGCACTAATTATAAACTATTTTTCATCTAACCTCCTACCCAAACCCGCGCCCATCAAACATTTATTCTCCAACCATTTTAATCAAGTAAATAAATCATACACCATTTATAGCGAGGTCTCACCCACATGCACACCCATACACACGCAACATCCGATTAACCCGGTGTGGTGTGTCTCTTCGTTCTGTTGTAGGGCAAACATGGGATCACGAAAACACATGGACGAGATACAGGGAAACTATTACAGCGCACATGACGAGTCTTTCTTCCACCGAACCATCCTGATCCCAAAGATGCGGTAATCAACGTTTAAAATATTCATAAATTCTGTTTCATTTCAATTTTTTACACGATCTCATGAATTTGTTCATTCTACAGTCATTATTGGTGGTACAATGTACAGTTTGTAAACGATGGGTATGGAGTGCGTGTGGGATGTTTTTGGGTTCTCAATTAAAACTCCACGAACATTGATTTTCCCGCAAGGGGAACCTGGGACTCCTAGAAAACGAAACATTGTTTCGACCATCGTTTGGGTTAGAAGAAAGGACCGATGGGGGGAAAGGAAAAAACATTTCCACGCTCCGACACTACGACTACATGGTATTAGCTAACTATGCGAGTTTTGTTTGTACCAAGTTTTAAGTGCATTTTCCCATAAAGATAAAATGGGCTTTGAAGTGAGTTCAAATAGAGTGTATGATTTAGGCGTTGCCGATAATGGTTTGACATTTCGGTGCGGATCGTTCGGTGTCGAAAGGAAAAGTGATTTCGAAAAAAAAATAAAGTGTGGAGATGGAATTTTCAGCCGAGCTTCCCGATTTTAATCGACTATATTTTTGAAAGTGGAAGCCATCATAAAACATTTTAAAAAAATCCTTATTAAGCTAATCTCCTAAAACGGTCATTATGTCGATGTGACATAATAGCTCTGAAACTTCGAACATCTCCATATTTTGATAAGTAACTAAATTAGAATTTCACGCCAGTGTTTTAAAACATGCTATGAGTATAGGTCTGAAAAAGAAACACTATTTTAGACAGGTTTCAAAACAAAAGTGTTCTGATATATAGAGTTCATTCCAAAAACTACTTTCTTAAAGAAAACCAATCTAAAATAAACTTAAAGTTGCAGAACCAAAATGCCGTCGGCACAAAATATAGCCTCTGCAAACTTTCCAAATTCAGGACGCGACTGAAACCTATAGGCTTCGCACAGCATGGCAAAACCGCGAGCATAAAGCATCCAGCAACAGCGACCGGCAACAAGGGGGAAACGGCAAAAACACCAAATTATCAAAAGCGCTCGTTTTTCTTCATTTTGTAAAAGCGCGACTTGCCTTCTTCGGTGATGGTGGATCGTTATGTCCCGCGTGCAATTTTCTGCCTCTTCTTCCGCTTCGTCGTACCCTTGGTGAGCAGTGCTGAAAATACACGAAAAAATAACACAGCAGCGGCGGCGGTACCGTCTTTTTGTGGCCCTATGCAGAGCTGGTAGTTGCTACAGCACTCCTCGGGCCCGCCTTACTTCTACGCCACTCCGACCAACACTCAAATTGATGCTTTGGCGTAGTTGAGCGCGGGCTGAAGCTGGCGTGTATGAGGGGATTCCTTTTGGAGTCCCGCCGCTTATCGCCTTCGTCGATCTCAAATCACTGCGTCCGCGGAACATTATACAAAAGGGAGTAAAATCGGAACATAAATAGTGGCTGCTTGCTGCGATGAGATGAGAAGATAGGAGACGTATGGGTTGGAAGAACAGAAAGGAATGATCTTGTGGAAAGGGCGGAGGAGGTAAGATTTGTGTTGAATAGGCTGTACCTAAGTTTTCGGCTTCTCGCACATTCAAAATGGATTACTTGACACGGCGTAAAAGAATAGCTACGTCGAATGTGCTTTAGAAACATGGTCGCGTTCAGGTTTCGGGTGCGGATTTAATGTTAATATTCGATAATTATCCGGATATAACCAAAATAGTATCCCTCGAATTTGAACGAAATATAAACGTATTTTTGATATTAACGGACAGGACCCTCTACGAAACCAATTAAGCTCTGTGGGTGTAAAGATTTCGTCCACGCTAGACATGTGCACCGCCGCAGGTTTATTAAACCAAACGTTGACGTCGTGTGTTGTATCAGCGACGCGCCGTTGATTTTTTCCATACCGATAATCCATGAGGGCTCATATTATCAGTTGACTGAATTCTAAATTACTTTTGTAGTATTTCCAATCGGGACGTAAAAGTAAAAAATACGCCTCATAGCACTGTTGGGTCTTTATTCAGTCTGTTTATTTGATAAGGCGCGGTAGGGGAGACCGGGGTTAGTTGGCGATGTTTTCAGTTTTCATATTTTATCGCTTTGATTTAGAAAGATCTTGCAAAATAGAATACGGTGCATAAGAGGGTAGACTATTGGCAACATCAAAGTGTTTTTTGCATTGCCTTTGTTTTTATAGACAAAAATATGTGACGCGGAAAACCCGCCAACTTACCCAGACTCCGGGGTAAATTAACGGTATGTATGGATACGCTAGAAAATAAGCAATCAAATGGAAACTCTAGTAATTCAGGGATCCTTATGGAACATGCTGAATGTCTTTTCAAGAAATCTGTATATTAACCGACATTTGCTATTATATTTCAGTCTTAGTACCCCGGTATTTTGACTTCGACGCGTACTCCATATTCGAAAGCAAATTTTCCCCTGCATTGACGAAATACACAAGAAAAAGATTTTCTTACTTTGGAGGGAATACCAGAATAAAAATATTTTATGTCTATTTTAGCACTGTAAATAGTACCTTTACCCGCGTGCATCACCGCCAACTTTCCCTAAACACATATTTTTTAAAAAAAGAACTACTTAAAAATTACTTTTGTTCGTGGATAGATGTAATATCTATACGGATACTGAAAGCTCTTTTACCGCACTATCAAAAAATATAATCATTCGGGAATAGATTGAAAATCACGTTAATTAACAAAAGTTTTTCAAATTTAGAAAATTTACTTAGTATGCTCGAAAACACAATATCGCCCACAACTTCTACAAAACAAAATGTTTTGCAACAAAAACACATTGGGTAATGGGTTTCACTTAACTTGAGGTACACAACGAGAGGCAGTGCTATATGTCTAATAGAAACAAAGAAAAGGGGATTCCGCCAACTTACTCCAATCACCAACTAGCACCGGGCTCCCCTACTCACGTTTGAGCGAAGTAAAAAGTCGACTACAACACTTCCTTTTTCATCCTTTACCATTTAAGCTAACGCGTTAAGCAGAGATAGCAGATACTGCTCTAACTAATGTGTTCAAATGGGTGAGATGAATAGAATTGCTAAGATGGATTAGGGAACTGTTACCCTATTGTAAGTTTCTTAAAACAATAGGGTAACATTTAAGACTAAGAAATGTTTCTAGACTATCATAACTCTTTATAAAGCTGTGGTAACTATATTGCCACCTTTTCGTTTCGTTCAAAACACAGGAATATGAAGTGAGAAGTGTTCCAATCTTATGAAATCTACTTGTTAGGAGTCTGACAACTCTTCTTTTTATTTTTAATTGAGATACAGTGAAAAGAGTCAGATTGGTGAAGAGGTTTTTGAAAAAAATACGAGGATTTCCTTTTGGACAATAAAATTAGCTCGATTTTAACAAAAAACCCACTTAGATTTTTTTTACAAAATTCGGTAATTTTTTACCGAACTTTCTACAGCTGAACGTTCGGTAATCAGTAAAGGTAATTTAATAATTTACTGAACGTTCAGTAATTAGATTTTTTGATGATCTGTCAAAAACTACCGAATAGTTAGGTAATGTTAATAAAAGATTTACCGTAGGTTTTCGGTACATTCAGTATTTGTATTGTATGGAAGTGAAATATTTACAGGTGTTTCGGACTTGTTTCTAGATAAAACCTGATAAAACTATTTTGTGTTGTACAATTTTCGTGTATATGTTGCTATATTTAAGGTACTAGATAAACAATTTTACAATTTAGTTAAAAAATGTTTCCGATCGTCAGCATAGCACGGTTCTGAAAAAATTAGTGTTAATTTGTCATGGTCTAAGCACAAGGTAGAGCAACGGCCACGGCCGGTAATGTATGAAATGGATAACAGTCACTGCTATTCTTACTGCATAGTGTATAAACTCTTATACTTACGGTAAACTAAACAAATTGTTCTTTTTATTCTGCACTGCACTTTTCATCACTTTAGATTTACAAATGGACTCGGTTTGACAGTTCATATTCGTGAACTGGCAGTTTTACTAAAATTCGGTAATTGAGAAATAATTTTACAACTATTTCTATTATTAGTTTACCGTACTCGGCGACAATCCTGGTTTGCCGTACGTATTGTACTATTATTTACATAATTCGGTAAAACAGGTTGTAGATACAAGACTGTTCGGTAAAATTTTATGAAACATCTGTAAAATAAATCATTTTCACCGAAATCTCAGTTATTTATGATGTTTACCGAAATTTTTCTTCAAAAGTATTACCGAACAGCGAAATCGAAAATAAGTGTGTAGACCCTAAGTTGGTAAAAACAACTATTTTTAATCCGAAAATTTCGTTTATGAATGGTAAAAATTTCAAAGAAAAGAAAATTGAATAAATGAACGTCTGTAATCTGTGGTCTCATTTCTCAACTTATCCTCTGAATCCAGAGGTGATTTACTGTTAATCAGGTAATAACTAGTAACCCACCTTAATTTCTTTTTGAATTTCTGATCTAGCTCGATATATCTTTATATGTGCACTGACCTCGTTGGAAATACATCAAACATTACACACGTTGACGTTTTCTAACGGGCGGTAGCAGTATATTTTCAAAACAGTTTTTATTACTAAATAAATGTAAATATATTCTAAACCAAGTGAGAGAACCGTGTTTCTATTAATATAACATTTATTAATAGCCCCAAACTCCGGGACTTATAAAGGGTTAAACTAAGAGTACAGATAAATATACAATTTTGTGCCAACTTTGTACTAAGGACTATTAAGGAATTCCACGAAGATCCGTCCGAAAATCTTTAAAATCGTGACCGACCATCTTAGATTCCGATGAAACTTTACACATTTCACCGGCATGGAAGACTAAACATTTTCCACAGGTAATAAGATTATTTTGACTCAAGAGCAACTTTTCAAAAGGGCGTAAACGTTTGCACGTGTGTGAATTTCAAATTTTTTTTGTTCGATTACTGTATTTTATACAACAAAAGTATCTGAGAACGACTTACAGGGAATGAATACTACTGTCCGAAAAAAATATACACTGAAAAAAATGTTGTGTCATTTTTCAACAAAATAAAAATTTATATTAAAAAATTAAATTGCGAAAAAGCCCATTTTTTTAAATTTTATATTTTGTCTACAAAAACCTTAAGAGAAAAGAAACATTTTGAATGTGATTGCATGATGGAGAACTTATCGGTAAAAAAGTTTTTCTAACAATAACTTCATACATGTTTTTAAATTTCATACTAATTGACATACAAAACTGTAATTTTATTACAGAATATAATTCTAAGCATCATTTAAAATAAAAATGCATTTAACAAAAATCTTCCAAAATGTGATAGTTTTCGAGATATTTGGAATTTTGCTCCATCAAAATCAATTAATTCGTGTAATTATGCTCTTTTTAAAAGTTATTTGCGTTACCCCATCATAAAATGTCATAAATCTAATGTTTATCGTTTTAAAGACGTAAAAGCAACTTTTTTAGTATATTTGGAGCATGGAGAAGCTTTCAATAAAAAAGTTTTCTTAACAACAACTTTTGACATATTTTTATAATTCATACTAGTTGCAGTCAAAAATACAATTTGCTTTTTGAATATGGTTCTATACGCCATTTTAAATCGAAGTGCTAATAACAAAAATTTTCTAAATGTAGTAGTCTAAATGTAGTACATGAAAGCAACCAAAATATGATTCAACTATATAGTTTAACCATCAGACCCTATGGTTGAATAATATTTTGGTTGTTATCATGTAACTTTCAAATGGTTTACCATATCGCCTTGATGTCAAAGAGAAAGTTGCAGGAAAGTTTATGGGCCTTTTGAAAAACCTATTATTGTTGATGGAGAAACGCGAATAACTTATGAAAAGGTCGTAATAAAACAAAATAATTGTGTTGTTAAAACAAAAGTTAAAATATCTCGAGAACTACTACTCTTCAGAAAATTTTTGTTAGGACCATTTCGATTTAAAATGGCGTTTAGAATCATATTCAAAAAGAAAATTGTATTTTTGAGTGCAAATAGTATGAATTATAAAAATATGTCAAAAGTTGTCAAGAAAACTTTTTTATTGAAAGCTTCTCCATGTTCCAAATATACTAAAAAGTTGCTTTTACGTCTTTAAAACGATAAACATTAGATTTATGACATTTTATGGTGGGGTAATGCGATTAACTTTTAAAAAGAGCATAATTACACGAATTAATTGTTTTTGATGGAGCAAAATTCCAAATATCTCGAAAACTATCATATTTTGGAAGATTTTTGTTAAATGCATTTTTATTTTAATTGATGTTTAGAATTATATTCTGTAATAAAATTACAGTTTTGTATGTCAATTAGTATGAAATTTAAAAACATGTATGAAGTTATTGTTAGAAAAACTTTTTTACCGATAAGTTCTCCATCATGCAATCACATTCAAAATGTTTCTTTTCTTTTTAGATTTTTGTTGACAAAATATAAAAATTTAAAAAAATGGGTTTTTTCGCAATTTAAATTTTCAACATAAATTTTTGTGTTTTTGAAAAATGACACATTTTTTTCAGTGTTTATTTTTTTCGGTTAGACGTATTTATTCCCTGTAACTCGTTCTCAGATAGTTTCGCTGTATAAAATACAGTAATCTAACAAAACAATTTGAAATTCATACCCGTAGAAACGTTTATGCCCTTTTGAAAAATTGCTCTTGTATCAAAATATTCCAATTACCAGAGAATATCATGGAGATTCATACACTGAACACACCTGCAAAGTTTCTTTCGAATCGACGATGGTCATATTTTGTGGTCGGCCGGTTTCTCATGGAATCCCTCATTGTTAAACTCTAACCGTAGAGGTATAAAAAGAAGGAGCCACAGTTGGGATAAACCATTGGTTTCTGGCTAAAATTATCTTTGGGAAACGAAAACTAATTTTTTTGCAAATTTGAATAAGCATAATTTGAAAATTTGAACAAACATAATTATGTTTCTAACTTTTGTCATAAATTGTGTATACGAAATCCAAACAGTCCAAACATTAAACGAACCCAAAATCGTGCGTTAAGTTTTTAAGCCAAAAGCACGTCACGAGCCCAAAAGACAGCTGAGATACAAGTTTTTTAGGGTAGGTCGAATTGTTTCCGTCAATTTTCACAAGTGTTGACAAGTTTCTGATTTTTGAGAATTAATTAAACTTAAGCCACTGAGTTTATGTCGATCATGTCTTCGGTTCAGTTATTTAATATATCAAGTCCTTCCTGTGTTGTTGTATTTTCAGTGATTAATCCTCTTGAATGTGAGATTTTTTTATTTGAATATATTGGATTTTAATCATTCGTTTTCCGCTCTTCAATAACTGACACCAAATTGGCGCCAGTTAGATACTGAACCGAAACAGTTCACAAAACGTATGTGAACGCCTAAAGCAAAAAGCTGATCCCGATCTGGATGCCTCACAAACTTTTTTGTCCGATGAAAAAATTGTTGAGATTAGTACTCATTTACTAATCCTATCCGGAAAAAATAGTACATGACACGTGCCATGTTTTGCGGAAAATTTTAGTTTAAAATTTCACCAGATAGAGTGTGCCAACATTAACTTTTCAACAAGGAGATAAAAAAATTGACAGGCTTACTTCAATTACTTCAAAAAGTCTATTATACAGATTTGTGAGAGACATTAACTTTCTATCTAGCTCGGTTTAAAGGTTAGTTTTGGCACCCTTTTAGCGGCGAAATGTGAAACTACATATTTCTGCTCCGTTATACTATTCAGCTAACCTTACCCTTTTTGTTCTCAAAACAAATAAGGTCACGACAATTGATTTCTGAACTGCAACCATATGCAATTTTATACTTTGCAAAACTAACTCAGTCACTACTTTCAGTCGGCTTCCTCATCTCGTACAGATCAGAAGCCAAAAGGCCTGCGAACAGCATAAAACACAAAAATTCTAGTGTATAGTGTAACAATGTATGATGTAGACACAGCAATGTTCCGCTGTCGCCAACTTCGAGTGAAATGAGTGAATCCCAAAATAAATTTCACCCATTACGGGAGAACACAATCGCAATTGCCATTCCCGTCTCAGACCAACATCGTGCGAAGTGGAACAATGAATTAAATACTTATGCTTATAGAAGTGCCACACATACAGCTACATCATACGAGACAGGTAGTACTAATAACGTTCAACTCCATAGCCGAGGCAGAAAGCGAATATTCGTAGCAAAGAACAACATACAACAGGACGTCGAATATGAAATCGTCAACACTAAGCTTCCCATATATATGGACCTTTGATTTGACGGAAATTCGCCTACAACGGTGGTTGGGTGAAGCGAAAGCGATTGAACCAACCTATACTGTCTTAAGGTGTAGCGCGCAAAAAAAAATCGATTTCTCTTTTATCTGCTTAGTTTTTAGTATTGAACCTCTAGAATAGTCTCCCGCAATAGCTGTGGCCACGCTGAACTTCTTTTGTTTTAAACAGCCATTCATTCCTCGCGAATATTTGCTATAACACACGCATATTTCAATCTATCGGCAACAATTTTCGAAAAACTGACAGCGATAAAAATACAGTGTAAACAATATACTCTAAACAACTTCAACACAAATTTTCATGAGAAAAATACCCAATGGGTCATTTTCTACAGCGTATCACGTGAAAAAGAATGCGGTCTTTTGGACGGACGCACTCTCGGCCCATTATACCAAGAGATCACTGGCTGAAATTTAACGTTGCACTGAAGACTGACATCCCTCCAAACTGCGACCGAGCGAAAAAAATTAGGTAAAACTCGAACGAAAGATCTACTCCAACAATTTCGTAACTAAAACGAAGGAATAGCGGACCCGTCATGGCCAAAAAATGGCTGAACAACATGCCGGCATCTATCTTTCCATCGGCTACGGCTAAGATTTCGGCAAACGGTCGCCCGGTAGAGCGTCAAAGAATTTTTGGAAGACTTATTAAATATCATTCGAGAAATGACGTTAATTAACAATGTTCCATTGAATTATCTGTTGCAGTTTGTTGTATCGTCATCATAGTCCATCTTGAGGCAAAAAAATATTTAAACAAGTTTGAACTGGGCTTCAAATTCAAATAGAGAAGATGGCTAATAAAATTATTAATTTTCCAAAATGTTATATAGAAAATGTTTGTTATTAGCTCAATCATACATCATTAAGAGGAGTTGTGATCGAAATATTGAATTCTGAATATCTGAAAAAGTCTCAATGAGGTTGAAGGAGAAAGTGTTCGGGTTGGGTATATTGTACATGAAATATCAACATTTCAAAAATTTTAAAATTTTATATCAACACAAAATGACCAAAGAGAAGCCCCTTGATCGTGCTAAACCTCAGATCTTTCGACGAAATATTAGCCGAATATTTATTAAATAGGGGTACAATCGCATGAATAATCCTAAAATGGTAGAATAAATAATAGTAAGAAATAGGTTGGAAATGAACCCAAAGTAAAAATATACTTTAAAATTATAAAGTTTCTCAAAAACAGTGATATTTCAGGAATTCAAGGAACCCCAAAAACACAATCTTATGGCCCCTATTTACTCTAATATTCGTCTATGCAAATCTACCCTCAATTAGATTGTTGCTAAAAGATATAACGTTCTTTAAATTGTCATTCATTTACGGTAATATATGAATACTTTTATAGATTGTCCTAAACGTTTCCACATCTAGAACATATCGACTTTATTCCCCCCCCCCCCCCCCCAGCAACAACAGAGAAGCATAAGGACTTACTGAAAATTCATAGTTTTCGGTAGGAAGATTATTCTAATTAACTGTTATGATTATCATTTTCGAAAAAGGGACAGTTATGAAACAAGAACTAGTGAAAGAGGGAAAATCGCAGCGATATATTGCTTCCGTCTTCTAGAAAGACTAGCGTTTTCAATATTCGTGGTGACCCGAAACCACATGTAGCGACCGGACGCCTAGGAAAACTACCGCCGGTGAAGATGCTCATATCAAAAACCCAAAATCCACTATGGATACATTCACACCAGTATCGAAGATCAGGGATAAGCTCAGTATCACACAGACTTGTCCAGAAGACTTTCTGGTAGAAGCCCAGGGAAGTCCTAATAGACCAGTAGACACCGCAAGACTCGACTGTAGTTCGACAAAGGACATCAAAAGTGGGTTGGTTTCAAAAATTCAAAATAAAAAAGAACCGGACATCCTGAGGGTTGTTTCTCTTAATACAAAGTTGGTGCAATTTGCCGGATCATACGTATTATGGACCAATATTTGTATGCAGAGATATTTAGAGAAGGCTAAGTGGTGTCTTTGAAGTATCAGTTTATGTAAGATAATGGACCGAGGAATACCGCTCATATTGTTAAAAAGTGTTGGCATGACATCTACATAATGAAGGGGCTTTCTTAATTTCTGTTTCTTAATCTAAATAAAAACTTGTGACAGATAGTTGAAAAATCAATCAAAAATCAAAGAGTAATAGTGGGAAGATATCCAAAAAGCACGCTACGCCATCCTAACTACTACATGGCACACTATGGTTCACCCTGGTGAAAATGAAGATTTTATGCTAGTTTTATTATAAAACTAGCATAAAACCTTCATTTTCACTAGGGTATAATAATAGCCCTTCATGAAACTTAAAATTTGCATTGCATACTGCATTCTTTGCTTCGTTCCTAAGAAGCAGCACAGTTAAAATTTTTGCCTTGAAAATGAAAAATGCTCGCGTTTGAGCGAAGCGAAAAGTCGAGTACAACGTACACTGCTTTAACTAATTTGTTCAAATAGATGGGATGAATAGAGGAGCTAAGATGAATTCGAGTGCAGTAACTCATCATTACCAAATGCTAATGATGGAATCTTCAGACTGAATCATTAACTCATTTAATTGATTTTTGCAATAGTGCTGTAAACTGTCGCTAATTTTTCGAAGTTAACTATAATTTATTTTAATTTCAATGTAAAAGCGGTGGATAAGTTCCATTCTCATGTTACTCTTAAAAAGTAATGAAATGGATTGCTCTGCGTAATAATAATCACATATTCAAGGAAAAAAATAATAGAAAGATTTACATTTCAAACGTGGTTTTATGAATCAGCTTGGGAGCTGCTCCCAAAAATAGTCGTGGAACGATGCCAAATCCCCAGAAATTAAACATTAATCTCAAACAACTGCTCCATGACGCGCGTAAATAACCAATACAACAACACCATCCTATTAAAGCTCTACAGGTATTACCAAATACATAGAACCAAAAACAAATGAATCTTCAATCATTCAAGTCGCCTACCCAGTTGACCTCGTCCATCAAACCATCGTCCTTCGGTTGTCTGCAATTCTAAATCTGTAACAGCACATCCTTGCACGGCAGAACCGTGCGGCCGCACCGACGACATCGACATGCTCGCCAGGGAAAGGGGTAGAAACGGTGGCGCAACATGGGACGCAGTGGAAGGCTACCCATCGAAGACGGCGACGGCCGGCGCGCACGAAGAGGTGCTGGCACGGTATTTCCTTCACTCGTAAGGCGTGTATTCCCAGTGTGCACATTTTCCTCTTCCATGCATCACCGACGCGCCACACACAGCCGCACGAGGGCGTCAGGGCCCCGTTCTATGCTCTGCCCCGATAGCTCCGAGTAGTAGTACTAGGTACGACGCCGTGCCTTATGCGAACTCCTTTTACCTCTGTAATAGTAGGATCGATCGAACGGACAAAAACCAGATGCTGGTATTAGCCCCAAAGACTCACACATTACAGCACGGTCACAACGACGGCGACGCCGATGACGCGAAAACGCGCTACAACACCATTCCAAACAGTCTCTTGGGGCTGACGCAGCTGTCTATGTGTGTGTCTGTGTGCGGGTTGGTGAATGTGCACGCGTTCCCAGGGGGTGGGAATTGGGTTGGAGAAACATGTTTATTATGTTCGGGAGCAACAGAGATAGAATACACATGCTGGGCAGAACTGGATGGCCGCTGCTACTGCTGCCGTTGCTGATGCGAACGAGAAACGAAGCGGCTCTTCATGCGGTTTCACGCTGTTTCTACATCGCTTTTTGCACCACTTTTACTCGCTGTGTGTGCCATGAGAGGAAAGAAACACGCTCTAACTCCGCCTATATAAATTATTCATGTCGTTTTAAGATTGTTGAAGATATTTCTTTTCATAACATTTACCGTCTTTTTTTGAGCTCTCGCTTTTGAAACTTTCGGGAAGTTTGAGATTAATTGTTTAGCTTGAATAAATTAGGTGAGAAGGAACGTGCAAAGTTTTTCATTCGGCTTCGTTCGGAAAAACAAATGGTACTAAATTTGTTAAAATTTACGCAAACGAGAGCGCTGCCTGCGCGCTACGGTGAATTAGTCTTATAATAACTCATCATGTTTTGCGATAAACGTTTTCAGTGGATCTTAATGTGAGCTAATCTAACATGAATCTGAATCTGCGAGATTAATTTTGTTCCATATTTAAACAACTCTATCGAGAGTAATTTAGATGTCGGTTACTTTACTG
This sequence comes from Topomyia yanbarensis, assembly GCF_030247195.1. Taxonomy (NCBI): domain Eukaryota; kingdom Metazoa; phylum Arthropoda; class Insecta; order Diptera; family Culicidae; genus Topomyia; species Topomyia yanbarensis. The sequence goes on along the minus strand of NC_080671.1, from coordinate 175,272,017 downwards.
CATCTGGTCCATATTTCAAGCTTGAGTAACGTTAAACATGGAATAATTTGTTTCAGATTATCGTTGAAATAATGCAGCCGTTTATTCGCCGTTTCGGTGAAATGATGAACATAAAAAAGGTTTTAGTAATGCTCCATGCTATCGGAAACATGTTATCAACTTTTTTGTTTAAATTTTACGTTCGATCAATGTATAATACCCCATGGCTACAAAATACCGCACCAAAAATAAAGCTTGAAGCAATCGTAAAAATAATCCTGTCCGAATCTTTAAGCCTCGCGTTTATATCCTGTCTGGATCCGATTACGGCCATAGCTCCCGGTGAAACACTACGTTTCCCTCTGTCCACACACATACACCTGAAAAAATTATATACACCACAAATTTCATATTAAAGCACGGAAGTCGGTTCTGCTGCTGCTGCTAGCTACCCCCAAATTTAAGCATATTAAAGCAGGATTTAAATACATCCGTCTTTTTTACTGATGGTATGGTGGTGGTTGCAACCACCGACTGGCTGAGCTGTACAGCATCGAATCGAAACAGAAACAAAATCCCCTCGCATTCGTCTTTAGCCTAGTCTCCTCCACCGTTTCGGCCATAAAACTGCCAACTGGCTTGAATGTTCGGTGGAACTTGCTGTGAGAAAATGTAGAGTGGGGTAGGGTAAAATAGCACTTCTACAATGAAAGTATATTTTTCTTTACGAGTTTATTGACTCACAATAAAGGTTATATGATTGGAAAATAGTCGGATTGATGGTGAGATTTAATTCCTGCGCAGTTTCGTCTTCAAATAGTTTCCCAAAAAATACCTAACTAGTTCATTCTTGGGAAAAAATATCCATTTATCGATAGATTTTATCTTCATGGTAATAAAAAGGGGTTTAACCAACAGGAAAAATAATGTTTGTTTAACGAATAAGTTGGTTTTACGCCAAATTTTGTTCGATTTCGTCTTTTCACAATCTAGCCTCTTAATAGAGCACAAAATTAATGCTAGTCTAAAATTGAAAACACTACTTTTGAGCATACTAAACGACTTCTATTTAATGATGTCCCGTAAGTGAACCTGTTTGAGGATTCACACTGGTGCCATATAAATTCAAGAAGCAAGGAAGAACATTTCATTGCCGCTATGACCGCATTGAGTTCTACAAGATGCCGACACGAATGAACTCATGATGAATGAAGTTCATGTTTGACAATTCTCGGTGGTTTGTTTACTTTGTCAATTGCGTGAGTGTGAGTGCAACGGGTGCTCATCTGTTACATGCGAACTCACGTAACTTCCATGTAAACAAACCACCGAGAATTGTCAAATGAAATTCATCCGCCTTATTTTGTGGGGTTATGTCGGTTGGTGTAAAACCTAATTGACGATGACAACAACAACAAGAATGAAGTGAATGACCCCCAAGATAGAGTAGGCGATAAAGCACATGTTTCTCCGCCGCGAAAGATCTCTTATTTGCAAGAATAAGTTGCGTGTACGTGATCTATCGTACTATCGTCAACATTACTTTTTTTTGTTTTATTTTTGCATATTGTAAATATTACTGCGTTAGGCCTCCTACAAACGATTATATAATAGTTACAATGATAAATTTGGTTTATCCATCTTACTCGTTACGCCCCTCATCTTCTGGTGCCAATTTCCCCAGGATAGTTGTCCGGCATTCTTGCAACAAGCTCAGCCCAGCGTAGTCGTCCATATTTGGCCACCTTTTCAATGCTGCATTTGGCAGAGCTGTGCGCGCTCATGGTTCATCCTCTGCTCCCAGACTCCGTCCTCCTGCACAACAAGTGCTCGCAAGTTCTTCTTAACCTTCCGGCAGTCGCGCTAGTGCACTGAGTGCACGCTGCTCTGAAAATCTAGCGAAATCGTCTCAGGGCACCGGCGGCTGCTCGTTCAGTGGGCCATAAGTACGACTTCCGGAGGGTTAAGCATTGTCCACGTCTCATGCCCGTGAAGAACAACTGGTCCTGTTAGTGTTTTGTGCATGATACACATCATACAGGATCTAAGTCTATTCGACTGCAATTACTTGTGAAACCTGTAGTAAACACGATTTCTACTTATAATACTCCTCCGTATGTCGTTCGCAGAAACCATTGAGCCGAGATAAACAAATTCGTCAGCTACCTCCAACTCATCGCCGTCAATCTTTGCACTGCTACCTAGACGAGCCGTGTCGTGCTCGATTCCGCATACCAGCATGCACTTCGTTTTGGACAACATAAATATCTTTAACCCAATCTTCACTGCTTCGCGCTTTAGTGTAGTGTAATGCTCTGCTATTAGCTCAATTGCTCTGCCGACCATGTACACGTCATTGGCAGGATAGATCAGTTGAAAAGCGTGGCAAGAGAGACCACGAATTCCTCTGTGAAATTCGAGTGAACTCGATAATCCACCCGATATCCTCCCACAGTACTGGGTGTATCCTTACATAGTGCTATCCATCGTATACTTGATTAGTCGGATTAGCCTTCCCGAGAAACCGTTCTGGTCAGTATCAGTTCTTTTCGGTTAACTGTATCGTACGTGGCTTTGAAGTCGATGGGCAGATGATGGACTCTATATTCACGGCACTTTTGGAGGATCTGATGCAAAATGAACATTTGGTCCGGCGTAAACCGTACTTCGATAAACGATAGCCTCAAACAACTCTATTTGCCAATGGCGACAGGCGTTGGAATATGACTTGGGATGATTTATAGGTGGCATTAAGGACGGTGATCGCATGATAGCTTTCACAGTGGAACTAGTCGGCTTTCTTGTAGATTGTATAGAAAACCCCGTTTTCACCTCCTCCGGAAGTTATTGAGCAACTTTTCTGGGCACATCGGGATAAGTTCCACTCCGCTAATAGCCCTTGCAACCGATTTGATGTCCTTCAGCTGTTTAATGGCATCCTTAACTTCACCTATCGTTGGGTGTCACAACTTTGTCACTTGCTGCATTGTCGACGTCACTTCCTTCGCTGTCTTAGTCCACTTCCTGGACTCCGTTCAGATGTTCATACAAGTGCTTCCTCAACCATCAGTACCTTTCGTCAGAATACTCTCATTCTTGACCGATATCGGTAGGTGGCACAAAGCCACCGAGGATCTTTTCCAGCACTCCTCCTGCAATGCTACGATGTCGAACTTGCAATTCTTCAGTTCGTCGGAAAGCACACGAATACTTCTAAAAAAATTGAGAGGTCGTCAGTTCCACGTCCCAGTTCGAACTCCTCCTTGTGTATTATTTGTTATTGTAATTTTTATTGGTGTCGGCTCGCATGGCCCACCATCAATCTCGCTATGTCGCAGGACGATCTTCGCGATGCCACTACCAATCCCGAGCACTACCAGAATATTCGACAGTTGTATTTATAGTCCTGGGCGCACTAACAAGACCGTACCTCTACCGCTTCTAACATGGATGGAAGACGTGCTTTGAGACGTCCCAGACCTGAAAACAGACTTTCGATACTAGTTCATGTAGCATTACCCAGGCTTCACCACAAGGAGACGTACTACCTTACAGTCCAAGCCTCTCTAAATACAAGATTCACTTGAAAAGTTTCTGGCTTTTTAAAGAAAAAACGCAATTCAAGCCAAACAAAAAATTATTTTTTAGCATAGTCTCTACGCAAGTCAATAGATTTAGTCAAACGCATTGTAAATGTAACGCAATCATGTATGTAATGTAACGTGGGCATTGATAACATGGCGTATGTAATGTAACAAACAGCACATATTTACGTCAAATGTTATATGAAATAATCTTCCATTGCCATATTAGACAAATTAAAAGAAACATCGATGCGCGAGAATTGAAAATCGCCGTCAGATCCAATTATAGCCACTCATTATATCAGTCCATTGCATAAAAAACTGTAAATTAAGCATGTTTAGTTGGTATTGGTAGAAAATGTGCATGCTAAAAAACGAACAAATTCTGCCTACACGGCTTTGATAGTTATACCCTCTTGAAATAGCTCCTCTACTTTAAATTGAATTGAGTGAACAACACAAGAATAGCGCCCACCAAAGAAGAATTCTGATAATTGGCTTTAAATATTGGCTTTAAACAAACGTATCGAATTAGACCTATAGTAGAACAGTTACTAAAAATGACAATGGAGCTTAACCACACGGAAGTGTCCCAAATACAGCTACATCGCGTGCGCAATTGTATGCGAATAACGTTCAGAAGTGAATAACAACATGCAACACATCAGCTGTAATGAAGGCGGAATGGAGGTACACAAAAACAATCTTTTCGGCACCGTGGTGTTATTCTGTTTGCGAGATCGCGGGCTTATAGGATCATCGCGAAGCGCTGTACCGTTTGTATATTTACGTGTTTATGTAACGTCACGTGCATAAATTCGATTTTAAAACCGTGTGGACATTCGCATATTCGAGTGCATTCTTGAATGATCGCACGCGGACCGTGAATCTGATGCTTAATTTTCAGTGTATGGTACAACTGCTAGAAGATAGTCAGTTGTCTAGTGAATATGAGCGTCATTTTTTTGGTCCAACTAAAGGCATGGGCCTATGCTGCTAAGACCGAAGGTAACATGGGCGTGAACATATGCGTTTGCAGGTTCCCGGTTGAAACAGCTTTTATAAGATTATTGGTGCTAAAATATTCACTTAATGACCGGGATGTTTTTTTTTTGATCCAACTGAAGGCATGAATTTAGGTTGCTAAGACCGAGGAAAGAGACTTCCGGACGTGACCGATTCATGATCGCGTTAGCGGTGGGTTAATGCTTGAGACTGTGTTTGTAAATGTATAGGTGCTAAAACGTTTACTTAATTCCCAGGGTATTTTAATCTTAGCAGCAAAACATGCCGAATAAAGAACAAGGATGCAAAGAGTTTTTCGTCAGAGCCGGTCAGCTTAAGATTTACCGATATTATTTTTGGTATACAAGAGTAGCAAACTAGAAGTACATCAAAAACAGACCATTGAAGTAGAAGAAAAAGGCACATATAGCATGCAATCAAACTACTTGAGCTCGTCAAAATGCGATGATGTTTATTTACCATTAACGACAATTGCATTCTAATAGAAGTTCATTCTGCTATGCCAACCGGGAATGGATGATTCATGTGCATCGGTATCGTACCTTTATTTATCCAATCCGATCTGCCCGAATGAATCGAATCAAACACACTAATTAAATAATAATAAGTGACCAATGAATCGTAGGAAGGATTATCCACTATTTTATAATATAAGCCAGTTCTGAATCCACGGACCCCTGTCACAAATACTTAGACAAACGCATACACAGATAGACATACGACTAGCACATAACAATTGTATACTAGTACTAAAAACTACAACACTACTACTCTAACACTAATAGGCTTCTACTTTTGCATTTCTTTAATTAGCCTGTGCACGATAACGAAGTCTATCGATAAATCAACACACGATAACCCCCGCTGCGAGCCGTGTCCACCAACCCCGCCATTAAGCTGTGGAACAATGTTTGCAAACACGGCCCACGGCAAAAGCCAATCCACGTCGACCCGTCAGTCTGCCACGCCAGCGCCATGCTAGTGGTTGATCATATGTTTGGGTAGGGTAGGTGTAGAGTATGAATAAATACAAAACATAAGCCCTCTTGAAGAAGGGGTCCTGGCCATCCGTACGACGCGAAGCTCTCACAAGAGCGCTAGACGGCACTGACGTCCATCTCCCGGATACAATTCGGGATCTTGGTGATCAACTGCTTCGTATCCTTGGCCCGCCAATTATTTTTGTACACTAGGGCACTGAGGGAGCCGAAAAAATGCTCAATGGGACGGCACTAAGGCAAGTTGGTACAGGTTCTTTTCTTTCGGCACGTACGATATCTTTTTCTGCTCAAGATACTCCAGCTTAATGGTGTAACGAGAAGTCGCCTTGTCCGGCCAGAAGACGTACTTCCCATCCGCATGATACTCTTTTAAGAACGGCAGAAGAATTTTGTCAACGCATTCCTCTTGGTACAGCATAACTTTTTTTCAAATTTATGCTTAAACATATATTTTACTTCGGAGGGTGTGACCGGCTTGTCGCTGGAATAGTAGCTGTCATTTCCTGAAATATGGGTTTTCGTAAGCGGAAAGTAACTTTCGTCGTCCAGTATGAACGACGTCCCGCGGTAGTTCTTCGTCATCCACCGGTACTGCGATTTTACGATCGCTATCTGCTCGTCCTTGTTGTCGAACAGCGTCTTCAACGCTTTCTTCTTCTTCTTCGTTATTATCTTTGCCGGACGGCCGCTGCCGGCCTTCCGCTCCACTCTCAGGGATGCCAGGACACGGTAAACTGTACTCACGGGCACGTTTTCGTCTTGAAAGTAGTGTACCGTAAACTTTTCTCCACGATGACCATACGTTTCGTAAAACCGTACAACACGCTCGCGGAATGCATGCTGTTTCAACGGCATCTTCGATTGAACTGACAGCATCCGAGCGAAAAGAAACATGCCACCCATTTCCAGGGAGTAATTCTCTTGTAGAGCAAAAAATTTACGCTCTTTAATTACAGAAAGGAATTGAAGTCATTCTCATTTTTTATTGAACACCCGTTATTTCTTAGAGAAATGTGCATAAATTTCTAAAATTTATTATAAAACGGCTGCATTGTAAACATTGAGCAGGAGTTTTTTAGAATTATGATCGAATAAATCGAATGAGGCTTCACTTTGAACTGAACAACTCCAAAGCTAGCCGCTTAGCTCCAAATGTCTGTTATGAACCGTATGTCCCTACACCCCCAAATACTTGCTTCCTCCTCTAGCAATTCTGTAGAAGCCGTTTCAAGCTAGCTGGAAGGATTTTTTCCAATTCTCTTTAGTCTTCACCCTTTCCATACACAAAAAAACTTACTGTGTCGGATCTCCCGGTCTTCACGAGCTCCACGCGCTCTGTCACGGTTTAGTGCGACTTACATCTCCTCCTTCGCTATGCAGGGAAAAATAATAAGATGGTTTCCAGTTCACTTGAAGGGGAATATTCGACTGTCACATTATGGCGAAAATATGGAAGCAACTTTCTGAAGGGTTCTTTTCCTGAAGCTCGAGAGTCATTTTATCCCACAATTTTTAGAGCAGCATGCAACATAACTTCGAATTTAGGTTGGAAGTAAACGATTTGTGAACTTAATTCGGTTGCATTATTTTAAATGACGTACATATTTCCTGTTCTACCTACTAAAATCAATGCAAAACCTGACTAAAGCATACGCAATTTCTTCGTTTCTCCCGCAGAAAAGGAACGCCTCTCGCTGTGCGTCGGTTGTGGCGGCCAGATCCACGACCAGTACATCCTCCGAGTAGCACCGGACCTCGAATGGCACGCGGCTTGCCTCAAGTGTCAAGAGTGCCGGCAATTCCTGGACGAGAACTGTACCTGCTTCGTGAGGGACGGCAAAACGTACTGTAAGCGAGATTATGTTAGGTGAGATTGATCGAAAAGCCGTACCTTTAGGTAGCACATGCTTTATTCTATGTTTTATTCTCTGTAACTCTTCGACAGGTTATTCGGTGCCAAATGTGATAAGTGTGGAAACTTCTTTAGTAAAAACGACTTCGTGATGCGGGCCAAAACGAAGATCTACCACATAGAGTGCTTTCGGTGTTCCGCTTGTACGAGGCAGTTGATACCGGGTAAGAGATACCTTTTTCCGCCATTTTGTAACGAAGTTAATAACTGTTATCGATATTTTAACGAAACATTGTAGGCGACGAATTTGCGTTACGTGATGGAGGTGCCCTGTATTGTAAAGAGGACCACGACAATCTGGAAAAGTCAACCCACAGCAGCCTGGTGCAAAGCGTGGAACCGAACAACAACATTAGCAGTAACACCAATCAGAATAGCAGCAACAACAATAATAACAACAACAACAGTAGTTTAAGCAATAACAATCACTCAAGCGAGCTAGGGTCGATGTCGGGTAAGTTTGATCTTTTCCCTTTTTCGCTAAAATCGTACACGACTTGCAAATTAAAAAAACATTAGTGTTTTTCGCTCATACAGCTGCCTCTCCACAAAGTAGTAGGAGGACACAATCTCAGTGTCGCGTGCTTATCAAACACTGTTTGACCTGATAATTAATAAAATGTAATCGATTCTGTCACTTGTTCGACACGCCGACAAAGACGATTGAACTTCTTTTAGTCGCCGCTTTTCCAAGAAGTTTTTGCCTGGCATACGGAACCGATCGAAAATTGTTGAAATCTGTCGAACAATTCCCTGCAAATATTAGCTCAGTTCTTCGGTACTTGTCTTTCCGCGGGGACCGTCCTCATTTAGCCGCGATGTTTTGTACATCCTCTCCCTGCTATAAGATAGGAAACGTACTGGAAACCGCTACACCTCAGCCGTGAACCAAAATGTCGCTTGTTTCTGTCTAGTTCGTGCTATGTACAACGTACCCACATTCAGAGCGACCGATCCCTTGTCACCGGTTGTTGTCGAACACAGTGTTCACGCGAAGCCGCCAACATCCAAAGGGTTTCCTAGCATCACTGGACTGATACGACGCAAAGCTGGTGCGAGCGACACAAATCACCATCGGGTTTGAAGCGCCGCTGCTGTCGCCGACGGCAGATGAGGTTGGTGTGCCGAAACAATGAAAAAATAATACAAAACAGACTAAGCAAACCTTGGTAAGGTGGCTTGTCGATTCCCGGATGGCTTGATGCGATAAAAGTTGTGTTATCGAAAGTGGAAATTCCGATGGTCCCGAAAGGGTGATTGTGTCGTCAAGTAAATCGCGATCGATAATTTAGTTGAGTTTCTTTTGTTTTTTATTCATTCTGTTTATTTGGCATGGCACGATATGTTAGCTTGGAGGTGTCAAGTTTATTCTTCAATTTTTTTTTTAATTTTGACTAATTTATAACCAGGTTAACCTAGATTAAAAGTAAAACAATTGCGACAAAATCTGCCATAAGATGAACAATTATGATACTATACCTGCAATACAGTTCGATTTACCTAAAATTTGCAATACAGTTCGATTTACAAACGGAACATTTTAAATTGGGAAAAATCTTGTCATCGATTGGAATAATTACATGTTGATGAATCAAATCCAATGACAAGGTGCTATATTATTTCTATACTTTTCAAATGACCTAGTGTAGGTCTTCTTTCAATTCGTTGATGTGATCTTACTTAGTGTTAGCTCAACTGAGCCGAGAGTCTTTTAATCATATATAATCGATACATATGAAAATATTGTTGATGCTCGTTGGATCTTATGCGAAAATGTCAGTCAGATTGCTCTCATTTAGGTATTCTCGCATCGGTAAAAATTGGTTTAACACTTAGACTACCATTAATTTTTACATCGTAGCAATAGATTCACCGTAATGAATCGGTGTGATTTGCCTTCTTATCCACTTTGCACTCCTAACTTTTCCTCTTATTAACATTTTTTACAAATCTCACCATATTCAAAATAGTTAGCTACTAAATCGGGCTCCGACCTTTTAGAGATAAAGATTTATGAATAAACCAACGACAGTAATCTGAACAGAGAATTGACGTAGGCGACTGACACATCACGTCGGTGCACAGCGAATCATTGAAACCAGCCTGAAAGTCGTTAACGAGTGCTAATAAATACTTTCTTCATTCCAGTTGTAAATTCCTTAGAATTTAATACGAAATTATCGCAATTATTTTCGACCACACAACGCAGGCATTAAAATATGTCGTTCAGTAAAACAGGATTTTTAATTTGCATCAATAAATAAACTATCTAAGAATATATAGCTACAATTTCAGAAACCAAACCAATTGTACTAGTATAGAAAGCGGTAGACATAAGAGCGCCACACAGCACAGTGGCGGATTTGCCTAAAAACCTGGCCAAAAGTCGAAAATTGCATGGTAGTACTTTGGGTTCTAGTACATACATTGTCCTTCAGATTGTGCTGCCGCATGCTATTTTAAGTGAAACTTTCCAAAATTTCCATATTTGAGGTGTTGACACATCCAAACAGTTTAGACCATCGCGTTATTCTCATATTTTTCATCGAGCGCCAGAAATATCAGTATTATTCAAGTGTAGCTAGATTTTGATAAGTGCCGGTTTCAAATGTGTAATAATGGAAAGTAATACTGACGGTATGTACTTTATTTATATGTATTGATGTCAAAATATATTATTTTGTTTGTTTATAAAAAATGTCAATAACGTTCACGCTTTTGTGGCAGATGGTTTCAACAGACATTTTTGCTAAATTATTGAAATGGTTTTTTTGTCCACGTATGTCCACTATGTTTCAAGGTAATTTGTATTCCTTGAATGATTCTCTATTTGGAACATAATATTCTTGCATAACTTGAACATAATATTCTTGCCCGAATTTGTCCGTTTATGAGTAATCTTTGATTAAGTGGAGACGGAGATGGATTATAAGATTTCTAGTTTAAAATTTGGACTCGTACTTTTAATTACTGCTGCACCTCCGGTTGTCATAGCGAGTCGCACAATCTTGCTTTTTTATCAGGAAGAATTGTGGTGTGGAATTAGTGGTGAAAGAGATTCATAAATATGTTCAAAAGTCATCAAAAGTTGAACGCAAAAGACGTAAATAATTTTGGTCGTTCATATTGAAATCCAACGAGGTCAACAGAAGTGATCGCCAAAGGTTTCAAATATCAAAAATCGATTATGAATACCATGATTAAACGTTACTATCAAAATCAATTATGAATGCCATGATTAAAGGAACTATGACCTTTGATCATGCAAAGCAAAACAAATCTAGAGGTGGAATATATGACTGGATACTACAAACGAAAAGAGTAGAGTAGTGCAAAAGAATGCTGGGATCTCCGGCCGTGATTTGGCCAAAAAGCTCACTTTGGCGTACACTCCAGCTTGTGAGAAGGTTGATAGTCGCAGCATGTCAGTAAGCATGACAACAAAACGTGGTTGCTCAAAACTATACCAGGAAGCAGTACTGGCATGTTCTGACCAAGTATAACGCATGAATTTAAATGGACGTTTCAACTTAATAATGGACTTTGGACAAATCCTCGGTCAAATTTAATTTAAATAATCTTAGTGAATTCGACTTGTTTTCGTATGTTTGTCATATTCATTTTTTAGTTACTGCAATTTGCATGCAAACTTGTTGTCAATTTTCACTACATGCATTTCGCCGCAGAATCGGTTTATTTTCTGTAATCTATAAAAAATACTATTTTTCGTTCTTTGAAAAATATGTGCATCGGACAGCAATTGAACAATAATCGTACAGAGAGTTTAAAAGTTTTGTAACTATGTTGCATAATATTTCAAAATATATAGTTTGAAATGACTAATAATATCAATTCTCATAATAGCTACATTATCTAAACACCCAAACATCTTAATGCGTGCAAATCAACAAATTCTATCATTTAACTACACACTATTTTAAATTCGATGCATTATAAACGTTATTGGCATACACTGGAGCCATTAAATCTTCATTCGTGAAAATTTACTTATATTTAGATTAAAATGTTGGCTATTTTGCATCCGCCATTTTGAATTTTGAAAATCTGACATTAAAATCGTAATCTGCGCCCCAAAAAAACGTGATATGCACCTTTGCAGGTCAATCAAAACCATTTTGGACTTTGGCCAGGTTTTTAGGGAAATCCTCCACTGTGCACAGGTATGCAATCACACACTCAAACGTTGTCGTGGAGAATACTACTCGCTCGCCATTCGTTTTCCTTCAAATTTCACCTTTATGATTCTTTAAAATTGTTAGGAATGTAATTGACCGTTTTGAACAAATCTAGGTATATTCTCTTCAAAATTATACAGTGAAGACTCGTTTTTATCAGCCCCTTAGTGAATTTTAGCCACATATCATTTGTTGAGACTCGTTTCAACAAATGGATATTGTTTGGGGTATCCAGAAAACGTCTATGTTATCAATATATAAGCAAAAGGTAAACATAGAATGGCGAACTGTGTGTCGATGGAAGCGTTCCTTTATACCGTAATCGGTGAAATGTTTCACGAGCTGAAATTTATTAGCACCAAATAGCTTTTCCTTTTATAGTTTGTAAGTTTAATGAAGATTTTGTGTCTCTTATCTGTCGACCTCTGAGGAGGCAGGACGCCTCTCAAGAGGTAGTTCATAGTTCGCCAAATAAATGTAGTTTGTTTTATATCGTAGAATTGAACATTCACACCGAAAGACGGAGAGTACACAACGTAGGACCTGACATTGGCGCGATCATTCTGGTGCCGTGACCAAGATCGGAGGTGTACCAAGCAAGGATGCAAAATGCCTACCTTTTCCACGGCTGTAATTTTTCTGCCTACATTCTCATTTCTCTCTCGATGTTGCTGTCATTCGCTAGTGCAGGACGCCCAGCGCTGTACGGCTGCCTGTGTGTAAAGCAGTAACATGACAGAAAACTACTGTCCCCAGTACAGCCACCAGACGCGAGCGGTACAGCTTCTCTTTCCTTATTTTACATTTTTTAATATTTTCAATCTTTTTAATATTTTTATTCAAAAATGACTACAATGAATGCGGCTCATTTACGCCACGGCCGGCATCAACGCTTTCGTGTGCGGGACTCTCCCTTTGACTATGCAGAGAAAAATGTACAAAGCGAGAGAACAAACTTTACTACGCCACACTCTCACCGAGCAGTCGGAGTACAGCAGCAAAACAAAAATGTATTCTACTGCTGTACGGGAAAATGTACTCGGTTTGGCTACTGTTCTGGCAAGAGCTGTAGTGATACGTCGCTGTAGCGGGCTGTACGGCTTGTGCAAATGTAAATATATCGAAAAAAATGTAGTTTATCGGTACCGTTGGCATCCCTGGTACCAAGGATTTCTTACGTGCTTTACGGATCACTAAATCGTGAGTCCACGCGAGCTACGCTGTAACATAAAAATGGCATCCACGCTATTGTGTTTCACCATCATCGAAAGGCATTAATGGCTTCAGCGCCATTGTTTCAATGCCAATTAGGATATATTTAGTTCAACTTGAAATGGGAGCCTAAGAATCAACGTGCCCGCACCATCAAATCTTGAATCCCGTTCTTCGGTCATTGCCGGTCAGCGGTCAACGCCGCGCTGCGGTCAATAGAATTGTCGTAAGTCGTTCGTCGGTCATCGCCGTTCATCGATCAACGCTGCGCCGGGGTCAATGGAATTGTCGTCAGCTATTCTTCGCTCATCGCCGTGCACTAGTTTGCCAATCAATATCTGTAGTTCGTGGTAATTTCATGCTTTATCACAAGATTTCTTGCTTCCTGTTGAGATCAACAAGCACCTAAAACGAGCGATAGGAAAGCGAATCTTTGGGTCACAATACGATTAAAAGCGAGCTGGGTGCCGTGACCAGGATGCTGAACTCAGGACTAATAATTTCATCGGCAGAATATGTATCTGTTCAAAATGGATTCTACGCCATTCCACCAAGATAGATCCACCGCCATCGCTTTAACTCGAGATGTGAGTTCCAACTATTTTGAAATGTACCTAGTTTTCGGATTTCGGAGCGTCCCTAGTTATAAATAAGTACAGTGCTCCCGTCGTGGGCTCGAAAAGATCTATACTTTCCGCGAGGCTCTGAAATGTCACTAGTTTCCGACCAGTGCATCCCGTCTTGGGCTCGGAAAGATCTATACTTTCCGCGAGGCTCGGAAATACCACTAGTTTCCGACCAGTGTATCCCGTCTTGGGCTGGGAAAGATCCTACCTTTCCGCGAGGCTCGGAAATGCTATCAGTTTCCAGTCAGTGCATCCAGCTGACTTGGAAAGATCCACACTTTTCGCGAGGTTCGGAAATACCACTAGTTTCCGATCAGGTTATCCCGTCTTGGGCTCGGAAAGATTCTACCTTTCTGCGAGACTCGAAAATGGCCCCAGTTTACAGCAAGTGAATCTTATCATCGACTCGGAGAGATTGCTACTTTCCGCGAGGCTTGGAAATGCTATCAATTTCCGACCAGTGTTTTCTATCTCGGACTCGGAAAGATCCTATCTTTCCGCGAGGCTCGAAAATGTCACATGTTTCCAGCCAGTGTATCCCATCATTAACTCAAAGAGATTGCTGTTTTTGGCGAGACAACTAATCCCAGATAAGCCGATCTGAAACATTCAAGGCCAATTCAACATTAGCCACAGGTGAGTACCTGTCCAATAGCATAGAATTATGTCTGTGGTTCTTCGCTTGTTTCAATTTTGCAGTCACTTTGGATGTCAACACAAAATTTGACTTCATGAATTTGCCGTGGTCACAGCTATGCACATTGAAGAACCAAAACAACATACATATTCAGCTCACCTGTACCTGTTACCTTCTAGGAACAGCGATGCTTTGCGCAGTCATATACCAATACCTAATTCACTCGTTGCCGTCAACAATTCGCCATCCAAAATGTGTTATTATCGGATTATACAAATACTATACCAACCTGCATTAGACGGTTTTCCACGAACCAACCGTCCAGGATTGTGGTTTGAAGATCAGCAACAGAACCCTCATTTGTTCAATTCGTCCAAGTGATCTCAGTTTAAGGTTGAAACATTCGTTTTAGGCGGGGAGGATGTTGAGACTCGTTTCAACAAATGGATATTGTTTGGGGTATCCAGAAAACGTCTCTGTTATCAATATATAAGCAAAAGGTAAACATAGAATGGCGAACTGTGTGCCAGTGGAAGCGTTCCTTTATACCGTAATCGATGAAATGTTTCACGAGCTAAAATTTATTAGCACCAAATAGTTTTTCCTTTTATAGTTTGTAAGTTTAATGTAGATTTTGTGTCTCTTGTCTGTCGACCTCTGAGGAGGCAGGATGCCTCTCAGGAGGTAGTTCATAATTCGCCAAATAAATGTAGTTTGTTTTATATCGTAGAATTGAACATTCACACCGAAAGACGGAGAGTACACAACGTAGGACCTGACATTGGCGCGATCATCCTTTTCTGATTATTTAGTTTAAATTCTCCTTAAAAGGGTCTGACAGAGCAAAACAAAAAAAAATATTAAATTTTTATTTTTGCATATTTTGGATCTCTAAGGTAAGAAAAATATGCCCAAGAAAGGATTTACTCGAATTCAACATGGTTCGTCTGCTAGAGCCCATAAAACTACCAACTATCAATTTTCATATGAAGCTGATAAAATCGGTTCTTCACTATATTCTCGCGCTATAGCACGAAAAGTCAAAATTTCATCCCAAAACTTCGCATTATTCAGAAAATCTCGATAAAAAAGTCATAATTTCACGAAATTCTTCCGTTAATGTTCATATACGTACACAGAAAAAAAAAATATTGGTAAAAGTAAGAGTGTTCCGCTCTTAGCAAAAAACAACAAACGCCAACTATTAGGTTGAAAGTAAAACTTTTAAATTAATCAAGAATAATAATCAAAGTAAAAGTTTTCCTTTTAAGCAAATGAAGAATAGTACTGAAAACCATAGTTTTATTTTTAAACTAAGAGTATGCGTTGGTTGATTTTTGCTAAGAGTGAAAAACTCTTATTTTTACCAACATTTTTTTTCTGTGTATGGATATCTTTTTGGTTTAGTCGTTTTGAACAAGCCCCTCTCACCCGACCACAGTACGTATTGATAAATGCGTACGATACGCTGATCCTACACACCAAAAAATAATGAAATTTAAACGACATGTAAATCAATACGAATGTAAACATACAAAGATTAAATCAAAAATTTGATTGAAAATTACGTTAAAATCAATGCACTCAATTGCAGCATCAAAAAGCATACAATTTTATACTTTCTTTCGTGTAATATTACATGTCATTCATTTTACAGCAATATGCAAATAAAAATACATTGAAGTGCATTGGTTTTACGTTTACAGGAACTGTAATTTTCAATTCACGTGTAAAATTATAATTATAATAATTCGTTGAAGAAAGCACGACAAGTTGTGTGGATTTGTGGTGGAACTTAATTTTACATTTATATTCATGCTTCAAATATGATTGCAAAACAATTTTTTTTTTGAAGTCTCAAAGGCCCCTCCCCCCTCTCATATTGTGGCAAATGTCAAAGTTAGCTCAGATACCAAAATTCACATCATTTGGACAATTCTAGACTCCCACCCACTTCGCTTGAAATTTTTATAACTTGTACCATGGAAAAATATGGAGGAAACATATATTAAATGCTTTAACTTTTGAAGTAGCAATCAGAAAATTACAATTTATTCCTCTTTTTAAAGAAATTAACCTTAGTATTAGAATGAAGATATTTCCGTTTCAGGAAAAAAACGGGAAAGTGGGGTACTAGGTCATTTTGACCCCAAAATACACAATTTTAAAAAAAAAATTCCCCCCATATCGCCCGTTTAAATGTATAGATGAATAGACTCATAACCGTATATGTCGCTGTGTTAGGTCCGTTAGTTCGTGGATATACCTTATTAAGAACCTATACCTGACGCAAATGATCATTTAATGACATTCCGAGGTGAAAAAATACATTTTAGCTATGCATCCTCTTCCATTGATTGCGGCATCTCACCCGCAATTTTGATGCGGCATCTCTCACAATTGTTGGGGAGAGATGCCGCACGACGACATTTTCCTCTAAAATTATGGATGATCGTGCTCATGATCAGAATGCCTTCTAAACGATCCCAGCTATTCAACCGATACATGATTCACCAAAAAAAATCGAACAATTTAAAAAAACGAAATTTCAATGCGGTGCTGAAAAATTTTCGGCACGCCGTGATGCAACTGAACACACAAAATCATTAATAAAATGTTCGTGAGTAATCAAAAAGGATTATTTTACATCTCTAGAGTTATAATTCTTCGAAAGACAAACTCACAATATCATATTACCGTATAAAAGTGAGATATAGAGAGTGCGGCATCTCTCCCGAAACTACCCTGTGTGTTTTTTCAAGAAATTTCAGATAAAAATTTTATAATTTATTTGGACCTTATGTGACATATAAAACAGCGGAAAATATTTTGTTGAAATTTGTTATGAACTTTTCGTTTCGACTTCGACTCATCGGATTCGGACACTAACTTAGTGCCAGAATTATGCTAACACCGGACTCACAATAGCTTCAAAAAACGAAAACACTATTTCTGAGCAAACCCTAGTCCTGCATAAAGTCCCACAAGAAAGTGAGCTCTGATTAAGCTGATGATAATTAATGAAATCGAACTTGATTTGGCTTAGCAGACCAATGCAATATTCACTATGCTATATTTCTGTTTTTTGGAGCTAGCATCAATCCGGTGCTAGCTTAGTCCTGGCACTAAGTCAGTTTCGGATTCTGATGAGAAGAAGTTGAAACGCAAATTCCATGACTAATTTAGCTATCGGTTTTAGGCCATTTGAGCGCAAATATGCATAGTTTATTTTAACCAGCCTTTTGTCTCAGTTACGCCATATTGAGTCAGTAGGATCGTGACCTCGCTAGCACTGCAATTATTCTACAGAAAGATTGTAGTGCCAAAGCTTAGTTTTTTGCGCATTCGCACGAGTTTGTTTATAATCTGGCTTAGACGTTCCCCGATTTTACAATTATTCACTTTCATTTCCACCTACTTTTAGCTTAAGAACTACGTCAGAAGAACTCCATTACACTTGATTGCTTCCAAGTATAGTAATGCAACTCACCAAAAAAATAGATGCAAGTAACTAAAAAAAACAAATACACCGACCTTATTAGCAAAAGCGCTTTTCAGCAGCTGAATTTTTGAATTTCTCGCCATCAAAACAGACCGCTCCACCGGGCATTGCTACCGGGAAGGCTAAGCCCCCGCGGTATGCTGCTTGCTATGGATTTGCCAAGCGCGGTGAAAAGAGATAAAATCGCTTCTCGAACAACGATAATTATCTCCCGTGTATAGAATAACAAAACTTGTATAAACGGAAAACAAAGGAAAACGATAAGTTAACCTCGCCGGCAACCTACGATTGGACCGCACTCAGTGGTCAATTCCCTTCCTGAACGCAGCAAACCCCAGCGGTAGATAGTGAGTGTTTGTTAGGGGCGTCGAGTCCCTGGGGTGGCGGACAACCCGTTAGCGTCGGGTGACGCGATTCTGCGTCGGCGCTGCAAGTCCATGAGGAAACACGTTTACTCTCGTTCCTCACCACTTCATTTCCTTATCTTTATACACCTACGGTGTGCGCTAGAACCGAAACTCTATAGTTATGCTGCGGGCGGCGGCACCATGATGGCTGATGTTTTCCTATGTTGCCACCCATGCGTACACAAAAGCTGCTGGAAATGGGTATACCGTGGTGGCTGTCTTGCCATCGGACAGGTCACCGGCATTGACGGACCGAGTAACTGATTTCCATAATTGGTGAACTATCAAGACGATGCTGAAGTTTAGTCAATGATGCTTTATTGTCGATTTCTATGCTAGACCAAAAATTTGACCAAATACTTTATCAAAACATTTTTTCGTGTGAAGGTGTTTTTTTGGTTGTGCATGCAACTCACTGGAAAAGACCTCATACGGTACTCCAAATTTTTGAGGTGTCGTGTCAGTTTTCTGAGCACGATTTCAGTTTTCCGATGCTTCAATTTATGTGAAAGTTGCACCAATATATTCGAACGAAAATAAATTCAAACACAATTCCATTTCAAGGCCAATCTACAGCAATTCGAGAGCTATCGCTATATACATAACCCTTACCCACCCTTCCTGCAGCAAAAGATTGTTGACGAACGATGGGAAAAGTGAAAAGCTTTTAGCGTTGTCGTGACCCACTGAACTCTTCGGTTTGTGTATTTCGGTGAACTTCACGAAACGGGTGCGTACCCATGTATAAGTTGCTCACTTTTCCGTACCATCTGCCAAACGACTGAACGGCCTCTCAGCACCTGTAGGTACCAGTCAAGTTGGTGCTGCGGTCGGCTGATGGAGCTGCGTGGAAATTGATAGGCCAAGCGGAAGGAAGAAAACACAACACGAAAGAACCGGACCGGAAAAAAACAAACGCCCCAAAAAAGCCGTCCCTCCATCGACCGGTACGTAGTAGTGATCAAATAGCCGTTCGGCGCGAGCAACTTTTGGGTTCTGAAACGAGCAATCATTTTCTTCTTTCATTGATATTAAACACACATCAAATTGATCGTAGGCGCAATTAGCGCAACAGCTCACCGCTGCTGGCTGGTTCTACCGGATAGCTCGATGTCGGCATCGGGAAGACTATGCCATAAAGAGAAATTGCTTGATGTGTGGAAAGGTTTTTTCCAGCGGAACGGAAAGAAGGGAAGCAATCATCCGAAATATTTTGGAAAACGAATTTTCAAATCAAATCAATAGTTTCTTGTGTACTGTACGCTGCACAGCTTGCTACTCTGGGGCTTTGCGAAGACCCAAAGAAACCACGAACTGAATTGAAGTGTATAAGCTGGGAGCTCTTAGAAGAAGGGACCACTGCTGAAGAAGGAGGTACGACCGGAGGCGGTCAATTGAGGCAGACCGCGGTATGGAATATGTATTATGGTAATTACGACCGGTCTGGCTGGATCGGCATCCAAAGGAGAGACTTTGCATACACAACAGACACACAGACCCACTCGGGGGTCATGCATACGATATGCGAGGAAAAGAAGCAATTGTACTTAATCACGCGACGGCAAACATGAAAAGGCGAGTGGCTGTGGTCGAGCTTGTGATTTGGTATGTGTTTCTTTTTGGTTCGTGTGCATCAGTTTCTTGTGGATGCTGCGAGTAGAGTATCCGCAGAGGTCCAATTGACGGACCAGAGCGAACGATGGAGGTTTCGAATTTAGGCGGCACTGACTGTGGTTGTAGTTTACCGGATGCAAAGTGGCCTCCTGGAGGCACAAATTGGCAAAATGAAGCTACAATTTGTGTCACTCGTGAAAAGCTATGAAATTGAGTTCTCCGCGGAATTTGCAGTCGTGTATATGAAGTTAGGGAAATTGCAATTGAAACCAATGAACTTTAATTTCATCTTCAATATTCGTAAATACTGTATGTGAAAACTTAACATCATGTCCTTTCTTCCTCAATTTCAGATTCCGGCAGCGAGTCGGGCTCGCACAAAAGTATGCGAGGCAAGGGACCCAGTGGACCATCCGACGGCAAGCCAACCCGAGTGAGAACGGTGCTCAACGAGAAACAACTGCATACTTTAAGGTTCGTACCGAGTGTTGGCCGTAAATTAGCAGACATCACACCGTTAGCACATTGTAATGTCCGTTTGTCTGTGCCAACAAGAGCCCTTATTATTCGCCTAGGTATCTTTAGAACAGCAATAAAATTTTATGTGGCTCACGCCTTAGGTGAACGTGCTGATCACACCTTTCGCGTCTGTGCGGTTTACGTTGAAGTAAAAATAAAAAAACACACAGCTCGAATGCGATAGCCGAATCTGGAATATCAGTCCACACTTGGAGGCAAACAACAAACCCGTCAAAGTCACGCTTTGCTAATGATTTTTCTAAGCCTTGTTGGGAGAGGGAATGTCCAAGCGGCTTCCGCTTTCATCTTATGCCACGGTAGGTCGGTAGATATTCGACACGTTGATAAGAATCAATTGGAAAGGTCGTCCTTTACACTAAATGCCGCTACAGTGTCAAGATTCGTATCGATCTTTTCAATGTAGAGATACTGCGTCGGCACTGAAACTTTTTCGTTGCGCGTTGTGTGACGTCATCCTATCAATAATATAGGGCTGTAGGATGATTGTTAATGTTGAAATGTCGAATGTCGTACGTTTTGCTCATCTGCATATTTTTCGCTTTAATACTATGTGATATGCCAAATCTTACGTTCGGCAGTTGCTTTGTAAATTATTGGAAACGTTATTACGATAGAAATGATTGTTCGAGACATAGTAGCCATTGATTCTTTTTTCCGTGCTAGCAAGCAATCGAACAGAACTCTGATTTGGTATCACGTGGTCTGGTAAGAAATTTGCACACTGAGAGAATGTATTCGTAAAGCTGCTACAAATCGGCTTCGTACAAACAGTTTTGAAAAAAATTGCGAATTTTTCCTACATATGGCAAATTATTCTTAGTTCTATGAACACGTTTTTTGTCACAAGTTTTTTTATAAATACAAATAAACGAATTTTTGAGTTAATTACTAATCGGTTTCATAATTCAAACGAATCGTTTGAGAGAATATACGAGAATCTTTCAAATATTTACGAACACCGCTCGTAATATGAACGATATTTTTTTTCTGAAAAATTCTCAAAATATTTATGTGTGTGTAATATACAATCCATCTCCCACTGTCCGGTAGTCCGTTTAAGGAAGAAACTTGTCTGCATCTTCGTAATGATATATTTGTTTTCACATGTTTAGCCCAGGAAATGAAAGACGATAGCTCTACTATATATCCAACGACCCATTTCAAGAATGCCTGTTTCTACACGTACATTCTGAGGCCGCCTTCATATACAATGAGCCTTGTGCGAATACATCCACGTATTAATTGGATATTTGCAATATATTCGCACTTTCAGAATGAAAAATGATATTTTTGATTCTGGCACGTATTTACAAAAAGGGAAATATTTGGGAAAGTATACAAGCATTGAAAAATGACATGAAAAGACTCACCAGTAAATAAATTCATGAGATTTCTCTGAAGAATTCTCATCCGTCCGTGAAATTGTTGCATCAGTTACTCAGGTCCAGAGGCGCTGTAGACGCTAAGCGGAACAAACAGGCGTAGTTTTGGCGGATTGCTTCACATACTTCAATGGCAAAGTTGTGACGACAAATCTCTACGCAAAATCATACTTTTCTCGCGATATTTCAACCAACTAACACGTAACACAACAGCAAAAACGACCTACTGAATGATTGAGTTCATTTTCCTGTTGAATATACTGTATATTACTGAAAAACTTTGAACAATATTGAACGTTAACAACATCACGTCCGGGCGTTTCGCCAGTGCTGCCACTTCAATTTTTCGAAGAATTCCCAAAATATTTATGCACAAAAAAATTTGAAAACTGATCGAATTTATTCGTAAATTTGCTACAAATAATAAGATAAAGTTTTTATTTAAATAAGTTGCCCGCGAATTCAACATACATACTAATAATGCTCGTAAATAAAAAAAAATTAGCGTTCAAATGAAATAATATGCGAAATCGACTTATTAACAACCCAAGTTTTTACGAGCAACCCGTAATGTATATAAAAATGATTTCAAAAGAGCTTTGTAAATATTAGGAATAATTTTCGTAAATTCTGCAAATAGCTTTCGTGAATATTACGAATAATATTTCACAAAATAAGCGTTTTGCTTCGATCTGGTAACCTCAAAAATCGATTCTTTTCATTTGGATTAACAAATCGATCTGGCGAAATCGATTTTTTCCCAAATGCCCATCACTACGAAAGATGTTCGTGAATATTAACGAAATGGATTCGTCATCAACCCACGAAATTATTTTTGAGCTATTCACGGTTTTCGGCAAAGAATGCCCATAATATTTATTTTAAAAAAATTTGTTACTACCGAGAGTGCATCTAATTTTTGTAAATGTCGCAAAAGATACTGATAGTAAACAACAGTGAAGAGCTCTTTGAAATAAAACAGTTTAGGCCAGATAATTTTTTTTGAAACAATCGATATCGTCAAACATCGAACCAAATAGATCGGATGAATAAATGATATTAAAAATTACGAAATCTTTCGCTCAACGAACGAAAAAAAAATCGTTCAATGTGCGAAAAATGAATTCGCCATTTCGTTTGAATCACGAACATTAGTTTCGTCATCGACGATAATTTTCGTGCAACATGCACTAAATTTGTAAAATTACGGAAATGTTCGTTCGTCAAGTCACCATTTTTCAGTTCGTGAAATGAACGAAACCAACTATTTACAATGCACGAAAAATGCTTCGTTGAAGAAAAAGACATAACCTTTTTTGAATTTTGTGGTCACAAATGGGGCGATTGGTTGCTCCCCAGAATCGCGGATTGAGTTTAAAGTTTGTATGGGGATTAGTATGAGAAACGCTACTTTTTGACATCTCCGCATGTTCAGGTCGATATTTCACTAAAAGTGAAAACCGAACCCTATAAAAAGTTTGTGGTTAACAACATTGCCGAAAATCATATCATTTATAGGGTAATTTGGGGAGAGATGCCGCACATTTCTAAAAATCGATCCTGCATCAAAGTAAACCATTCAATATTCAATGAAATCATTTTTATCAATTGCGACAAGTTTCTAAAATACTTTGAAATGGTTTTGGTCATGAAAAAAATTCATCAAATTTTCACGAACATTTTTTTTAAATAAAAAGGTCATTGCAGGAGAAATGTGCGGGTGAGACGCCGTACCGTGGTCACAAACTGAAAAATGGTGAACAACAGAAATTTTTAGCTCTCGTTGATGGTTTTTGTGATTAGAGGTCTTCAGCTGAGTTTCTTGAAGTTTGCTTACACCTATAAATCTGCTAGCACCTTCACTTTTTTAAGGAGGTACTACCATTTCTAGAAACAGTTTTTTATTCAACATTTTAAAAATATATTTTTTTCGCAACCTTGTGTAACGGTTAAGTTAAAGTAGGTTAATTAAGGGTACTATTTATCTACATGTTTGAACGAGCGATACATATCTATGTGTTGGTAGGGGTTCCTTAAAAGCAGTTTATGGCTGTTTCTCCCAACAATGAATAATAACTTAGGTTGGGAGTGGGCGTAGCGTATTGGTAAATCGATTGCCTTGTACGCAGCGCACCTGGGTTCGAGTCCCGACCCCGCACATAGGGTTAGAAATTTTTCCTAAGAGATTTTTCTAACCCGAAGAGGCGAATGACCTTAAGGTTAAAACCTCTATAATTGAAATAAAAAAAAAAAAAAAAAAAAAAAAATAACTTAGGTTTGTTCTTGAAAGACTCATTTTTAAAAAGCATCAATTCGTTGAAGTTTTCGTTTTTATCACTCATCTTACCCGCAATTTTGATGCGGAATCTATCCCAATTGTAGGGGAGAGATGCCGAACGACAATTTTTTTCTCTGAAATTATGGATGACTGTACTCATGATCAGAATGCCTTCTATAAGATCCCAGCTATTCAACCGATACATGATTTACCAAAAAAAATCGATCAATTTAAAAAAAAAAGAAATTTTAATGTGGTGCTTAAAATTTTTTGACGCTCCGTAATGCAACTGGACGCACATAATAATTAATAAAATTTTCGTGAGTTAATAATAAGGATTATTTTACATCTCCAGTGTTTAATTCTTCGAAAGACAATCTCACAATATTATATTACCATATAAAAGTGACCCAAATAAACGAGATATAGACAGTGAGGCATCTCTCCCGAAATTACCATAATTTGTTATAAAAATTTAATAATAATAAAGTTTTAATAAATCGCAGAAATTTATTAATTCTGTCAGCACTGCAAATGTACCGCTAACACCTACTTTTCAAACCTAAATATCTTAAAATATTTTCATTCCATATGACATGGCGGCTTTGACAGAATTTTTCAGAATGATTTAGTGAATGAATATTTATTTATTATCAACCTGTGAATTGTTTATTTCCTAAAAATAGTTGGAAGGCTATTCTAATCGCGTAACAGTTACACTGTGCAGTATGATTCCAAGTTTTCGACCATTACAAGGTTAATACAATGCTTCGGTTGATACCATAAATTATTCCGAATTAGATGTTGAATAAATAACTGTCTATTTATAAGACTGTGTTTCTGAATCGGCTGGTGTATAAATGACTAAAATCCATAGTTTCGTTACATAGGAGATATTTTAGATTTTAGAATGACATTTTTAATGACAAAAATATCCGAGCAGTAGCGTAGCCAGAAATTCGGTTTTGATGAAAATCGTTGATATTTCGAAAATGCTTAAATTTTTAGTAAGGTTGATAAATTAGTGACAGTTCAGAAACAAAATTAGTCTAACAGATGCCTTTTATAATTTCTTTTATAATATGCCACTTAGGTGTGGTAATACAAAGTGTACTTTCAAAAGGGAAAAAAATTTCGAAAACTTTTCTATCCGTCAAGATCACATAATTTCGAAAGCATCAACTTTGGAGTTTTAACAAACTCGAAGAAGCTTTCCAACATAAAATCTTCTAGACGTATCTATAAAGAATTAACTCTTCAAAAATAGCAAAAGACTTGGTGTCTTCAGCAAAGCTGTTGATAATGTCGTTTAAAACAACTTTGTTGAAAATATGAAAGCTATATAAAAGCAGTATATCGAGATACAAAACAATGTCGTAGAACTTTTTTAAAAGCCAGTTCTTTTCAATAAATGTTTAATTGTAAACTTTAGATACTACCTTGAATAAAATGTGAATTATATTGTTTATACACAGCAGATGAGATTTATCAATTAGTTTTCTTTCACATTTGGTCTAATATATTTCTATACAAGGAGTATTCATGTTTTCAAAAAAATTTGTTATGTAATGTCTTCAACAAAGTTTTTTTATTTTGATTATATAGGCTTGAACCTTAAGTTCTTTTGGATCTATTCGTAGGTTAGAAAAATTTCAAACCTGATTTACGGTGGTTGGGAATCGAACCCAAAAGAGCTGCGTACAAGGCAATCGACTGACCAACTATACTATACCCGCTTCATTGAATAAAGTTGTTTGAAATGACATTTTCAAAACCTTTGTTGACATTAAATCTTGAACTAAAAATCTATTTTTTTTATAATTACTTCCAGGAGGATAGACCGCCAAAAATTATTTTTATTGGATGAGGTGCTGCTGAACATTGTAATATTCTTCAAAGATACTAAACATCCAAAGTTGTCAGTTTCGAAATAATGTGATCGTGACCGTAAAAAATGGTTTCCAGCGTTAATTTTACTTTTCTTCAATATTAAAGCTCACAACACCATACAAAAAAATATTACACCATTCGATTCAACACTCAAATATTCACCATCAGGCATTGCATTTATCGCTCATATGAGTAAATACGTCCGGATAATTTGCTACTGTGACGATAAAAACTCACATTTTCCCACGAAAAGTTATTGGCACTCACACAACTTCTCCGGATATACACAACGTGTTATTTCTCCGAATAAATAAAACCGCCGGAGAATGAGCGAATGAGTTTATCACGGTATCTTTTTTGCCCTCGCTGCCTTGCTGTCGCTATTTCAAAAAACGAAAAAAAACAAGTCTGTCGTACATCGTTACCGCTTTTCTTTGAAATTAAGTGTATATTTTGAAGCTTTCATTGATTTCAACGGAATTAAACTATTATCACCTTCTCCGGTGAGAAGGAAAAAATCAAATAAATTTTATCTGGAAAATTATTCTTACGCCATTTGTGGAGACGGAGAATTTTGCTACTCATCTTATCTCGGAAAAGTAGGACATCGGATAAGTCTCTTCTCGCGTGAGTGATAGAGAATTACAATGCCACATTTAATAGCCACTAACATAAAATATTTTAAAATTTTTATTATTTCCAATACCGCTTAGAGGCTATTTATATAATTTATAATAACAAAAAAAATGAAATGGCCATAAAAACCGGTCCTGACCTGCTAGACAAACGGAAAACGTCATTTTCCATAATTTTCCTTCTACTTTCCAAAATATTATTGTCGTTAAGCACACTGACTTTTTGTCTCAACTCTACGCATTCTCAAAAAATACATTTTTAGCAAATATTGAATTGTATGCAATTTTCCGGTGAGCAAGTTTATGTTTAACGGTGACCAATTTTACATTAAACTGTGCTTTCTATTCGAAGAAGTGTCCCTAATCCACATCTCTTAAGAAGAGCTCATGATAAATTGATGACTATGGGGCCTCCGCTAAGAGATCAGTAACAAGATCCGATTCCCATAATTTTCTAAAAGTCACCATGACACTTAAAACAATAGGTCCTCAATGTAGTAATCAGACAATAAGCTTCCAAAACTATTATTGTGCAATATTTAATTAAATTAGTCAGCATCAATTAATTTGTTCCGTCTAATTTTGGTTTGGGGAGATTTTAACCGCCAACAAAACAAAACACGAATATGAACGGACTACTTTACGTTAGATTTTAGATTAAAACTATCCAGTTTATTTAACAATTGGAAATTTATTTATTAAATGTTTTTTTTCCGGTTTTTATACTGAAGGATTTTCACAAAGGAGAGTCGCTCCGATTTTTATACTTAAAGTTTGTATCCGATTTTTATATTCTAATATATTTAAAGTGGGTTTTACGAAGCATATTCTATCCTCGCGATTTTTTTTTCTTTTTGATCCTAACCTTTGTTTTATTTGGCACGCTAATCTGAAGGTCCCTAATGTCCCTGATGGCCTACTTTGGTACACTGGTTTTTACTCACAGGTATCGTGTGGGTATGAAGTGCGTTGCGCACCAGCCGCTGCCGATGTCCTCTACCGGTGATTGTACCTCAAGCCAAGGCGATCCCCTTCCGGATCCCTGCTGGTCCAATGGAAGTTGTGCCTTCTGGAACTCGAACGCTCAACCGTGTTGAATGGGGTGGCTGGTTGTCAACTTGCGGGCCCGGAAAAGTACGTGGGTAGGGCTCCTGACCTTCGGTGGTCATCGTCACTGGTCTCGATCCGAAATATGACCCGTAGTTGGCTATACTGCGAACGTTGCGAAACCTGATTGATGTCAGTTTTGTTGGTGCGAAGCTAAAACTTTTGTAACGATATTTATTTTTGAAATAACGGATAATTCTAGGCCAGATTCCGGTTTAGTTACCTGGGAAACAAAATGATGGTTTTATTAAACCATAGCGTGCAAAATACTTCGGCACCAGCTGATTCATCTCGAAACATAGTTGAAGCAAAACATGTAGTCCAAATCTGCACGAAAAGAAAACGATTCATAACTGCAAATAGAAAATGGGTTCAGAAAACTATTTTATTCGTCTGCTGAAAGATTTAATCGTACGCTAGACGTCCTGTTGAAACTTTGGTGCGTATGTAGTTAAACAAGAAAAAACTTAAAATCTTCTGGAAACTATCCTTTTTACTGAATATCTAATGCAGCTTAAATCGGCCTACGTAGTACAGGTAATCCAGTTGCTAACAAGATTATGAAAGTTGCTTCAGGGTATCCAGGGAAGCTCTTGAAACCAATTACACTTTAAAATTTCAGACTGTAACAAAACTAAGAAACATTCCCCCGAAGAAGATCTTTCCATATTTGGTGAGGCGAACTTGACTAGAAGGCTAAACGAGATAACGCCAAAAGCTATCAAGCATGTCTTCCTGGTTATTACATCCTAAAATCTGCTACACTTATGTGTTATCAACCGAAATCCTCAATAATGAAAAGTGAAATACACCCAACATTTGGAAATACAACATGTAAAAATATGTTTTTATATAACTGATAAAGCAAGGTCTTTGATTGACCAGAAAGTTGCAAACAAATATTTAAATACTTTCGGCCAGGATTTTCAATCAAATACCTCTTTGTGCGTTGTGCCGTCTAGCTAGCTGGAATTTATTTTAATATTTGAATTTTATGAACGGTTATTTTAATTTATTTCATTATTATTGATTTTTTATTTGATTTTTAAATCTAATAGTTCGTTATACTATTTATTTTAATCCTATCTCGCTAAAAATACTAAGTGATTTTACCTCATATTTATTTAAATTAATACTTAGAATTACGATAGAGCACAGTAAACCTGCGAAAAGTGAACGAAAGGTCACACTACTATGAACAAAAGAATTTTAAAATAGCTATACCTGTAGTTTTATTATGTGCAAATCAACCCAGGGACAACTTGACAGACAGTGCTTGTTTCATATAAGTACCATCAATTTCACGGTGGCGCTAGTATGAATTCTCTGTACGAGTACCATGAACAACGAAACAAAAAGGTTTAAGAGAAAAGCGTGTTTCGTTACGTGTGTTACGAACGCCGTCAATGCAACATTTAGAACAACATTTAGAGAAAGCGTATTCCAAAATGTGGATAAAGAAAACTATTGTTAGAGAATAAATTTATCCCCAACTGGAAACCGTCAGCAAAGTTACATAAATCTTATTATAAATTTAGCTGGAAGTCTTTGTTTTTAGCAACCGGTTCGCTTCCTTCCTAAAAATGTTTTAGTTTTCTTGTTGTGTGAAGTTTGTAGTCGGTAAATCATTGGTGTTTTTTTTTCTCTAGAAATATAAATATATAATTTAATTTGAACTGAGAAATAAATTTGATGATAGAAATGCTTGAATTGTTTATATGTTATAGATACGGAAAATAATGCATGAGATGCTCCTTTTTCAAATTTTGCTCCATTCGAGCCTTCATGACATCACCAAATCACCACAAAATTTGCTTATGAGTTCAATATATGGAAGCTGTCAAGTTGTCTCCGGGCTGGTGCAAATAAGCATCTCATGCTGGCCGGCAGCGCTTTTGTGGGAAAATTTGGACTGCACTTACGCATTGGTATATTTGTTATCATGCATAAATGTAATCAAATTTAAACCTAGAGATGAAAGGTGATAGCTCTACTGTAGATCCAACCACCCATTTCAAGAATACCTGTTCGTACACGTACATTCTGTGGTCGCTATTATATACAATAAATACATCCATCGCTTTTGACCAGTCGTTCGATTGAAACACAAAGTACGTACAAAGAGTGGTTTCGCCGAAGATTTTCCCCTGGGAACAAAATTTTGGTGTTTGCCCAATTTTTCCTCCTTAGGAAGGAATATAGCACAGTGACATAGGGTAAAGGGCCTATTTTCACCATACTGAACCGGGTGCCTCACTAATTCATTAATTTCTCGGTCTATAATCAACGGAATGCCTAAAAATTAACATCAACAGTTTTGCCTCGTTGTTCAGAATTAATATGATAACACAAATGCGCTGAAAACAGCGAAAGCTTCGTGTTTCAGCGCAACAAAAACTCGAATCGAGTGCCCCTATTGTTGCGCTACCATTTGACTCAATGCGTTGAACAAAGATGGCAGACACTGCTCTAACCAAATGGGCTTCAAATGGGTAGGGTCAGAGTGTAAGTAAGGAGAGTGAAGACAACTGTCATGATTATCTGTCAGTAATATTCCAAACGAACAAACGACCTCTCAAAATACATAGATTTGACTCGTTTGGAATGACACTGACAAATAATCATTGTTCCAATTTTGACAGTGTCGTCACTCTCCTTATATGGACTCAGGGTAGGGTGACAATAGAAACATGGCGAAAATGGGCTCATCACCCTACTTGTTTTGTTTTGAAAATATGTCTTGATGACGTTGGATATTTTGCTATTCGCGAGTCTCGTCTCAGGATAAAACCTCTATAATTTAAACTAGATTGAAACTAAACGAACACTCTGATGTGTCAAAAAAGTGAAGTTAAACTGGTTTATGCAATGCTCGGTACGGCTCACCTTCCCCCGAGCAAAAATAGTTCAGCATGCTATAATGCATGAATAGCTGTAATGGGAAAGATCTGGGATGGAGACAGACGCCATCAAATAATGCTCACTCGACTGCATCGTCTGTATTGTGTTTACCATTAGTATTATCGTAGAGATAGCAAAGTACACACTGCACAAAGCTGCACATCCGCAACCCAATGAGCCATTTGTCGCGAAGCCTTTCAGACAGTGTGCAGTCTTTATGCCGCCTACCGGCGCTTAACTGTAACACTGTAAAAACATGCAAGGAAACGTTTGCTTTGCGAAAAATAAAGCGAGCATGTTTGCATTCGAGTAGGTAGCTTACATTTTTTCACTGTGTCTCCGAGGGAACGGTCAGTAAGAATCGGCCAGCCGCGGCCAAAGTACCGCTTGACCGGATCATCTATACGCGGCGACTGGAGGTGATGGCTTCCCTTGGATGCAATTGCATTACCGTATTAGATGACTCTTAAACTTTTGTCAAGCATCATCGTATGCAGATGAGTAGCCACCGTGTTACCTCGTGCCTAAATAACGGTGCATGGTGCAATATTACGGAACTCTTTATAATATGATTATAGGATATGCGTGTAAAGAGAAAATTATTGGATGCTTCACGCTGTTTATAGTCATGTTACAAGTATACTTGGATAAGGGAACTGTCTCATGAAACAGTTATTTTTCGACGATTTTTGTGACAGGCACTGGGGCTATCACCTTTCATTTGAAGACTCACAATTGGTAATATTATCAGTAGAACTGCATTTATTGCAATTAAATTGATTGAATTACGTTGAAGCAGTGCTGCCAAGGGCTATAAATTTAGACTGTCTTCGTCTAGCTTCAAATCATGCTATTGAGCAATGGAATGTAAAAATTCAGCAGCTTGTAGCACTGCGAAAGAAGTACATATCTTTATCAAAACAAGTTTTTCGTGTTCCATGACCCCAATAGACCTTAGGAAAAAGACCCCTCCAGAAAATATCGGATCACCTTAAGCAAACCAGAGTTTTATACTGATTTTGATTTTTTTACCCATCATACCGCCGCCTTAAAGGAGCTGTTATTATTTGTTAACAACACCACGTACGGGTGTAAATTTCTCACTCGAAGCACCGTTTAAACCGCTCCGACCAGATGATCATTTACAGAGCAAACTGTTTTCAAGCTTGTTAGCCAACTTATTCGAAGCTAATTGAAATTATCAATTAAAACGAAACTTGTCGTTCGATGCAAATCGTTCCAGGTTCACGATAATTAGCAAGACTTAATTCATGATGTTACTACTCCTTACAGGACCTGCTACAACTGCAATCCTCGACCGGATGCCCTGATGAAGGAGCAGCTGGTAGAGATGACGGGCCTATCGCCCCGTGTTATACGAGTTTGGTTCCAGAACAAGCGCTGCAAGGACAAGAAAAAAACCATTCAGATGAAGCTGCAGATGCAACAGGAGAAGGTAATGGGCACTGAGCACTGGAAAGCCCACGTTCACCAACACCACTAATAGTACTTCCTTTCGAATCCTACACAGGAAGGTCGTAAACTCGGCTACGGTTTGCAGGGAATACCAATGGTTGCCAGCTCCCCGGTACGGCATGATTCTCCGCTGAACCTGCACGGTCTGGAGGTGACCGCGTATCAGCCGCCGTGGAAAGCCCTGTCGGACTTTGCGCTGCACTCCGATCTAGATAACAATGGTGCCATCAACACCCACACACCTGCATTCCAGCATCTAGTCAATCAGGTAAGTCGGTGCGAGAAAAACGCAATCAGCCGATCAATGAAGAAAAAATACAGCTAATGTATACATATTCTATCACTGAAAATGCTAAAATATAACTCGATCCATGGGCAACGTACTAAAAGAGGTGGACCCAGGCGGCAAGCTGTCATAATAAAACCACATAAATAATATTATTATTTCATCTTTTGGGCCAACCTTTTCTGCTCATCTGCGTTTCGAAATATACGCTGGTGTCTGTTTTCTTCATGCCCCCTCAATATAGCTGCTATCCACGAGAAAAACGGAATACGTGAAATTCCAAGCTTTCCGCGCTTTTTTAAAGCGAGAATCACCGTGGCTGGGCGGAGAATGAGTACACTGAAGCCATTTTTAAACAATGAAATATTCTGAGGGAAGCGTTCATAAAAAGATGCGACCATGTGGCGAGTATTTTGCGTTTCAGCACTTTCGATAAGAGCTCTTCCCCTGGTACTTTCTGAAATGCACGCGCAAAAAATTGTTTCCAAAATCGTCGCCATGAATCAAGTTTTTACATTACGAAAACAGGACTACGAACAAAAATCATGTGTTTTATAATAATGCTCAATTTTTTCTTCAGTAAAGCCTGCATAACGCTTTTATTAGCGAAAATAATTTTTATTGCTTCATGAACTTTAGTTACGGTTTCCGCTATGCTATTACATACTAAATCGTTTTCTGCGAATAAACGAAATCAAAATTTTATGAACATTATTCATAGACCAAACCATGACTCGTCATTTCATTCATAGATTTAGGAATGTTGTTTAGAGTCCGACTATACAATTTAAACTGATAAGTGATTGTGAATTAGTTTAGTTTTGCAGTGGTGATCGTACGTAGCTTTTCTTTTGTCGGCTCTCATGGTAAAGAGGGATAAGTCTGTCTTTACCCGGAGGCATGTTGGTAGACTTGAGTGATTCGTAGTTATGCTGCCTAAGCTCGACTCCTGCCAACGGAAGACAAAAGACTAGCCTGTAGGATATTAAGTCTGTTGATTTTCATAACCTTCCCTACCCAGTAATCTCTAGCTAATTGAATGTGTGTGTGTTGGCCAGCAGTGGTATCATGAAAAAAAGTTTTCTGCATATGGTCTGGCTTCCATTTGCAAACAACTTGATTTCGGGTTGTAGGAGGTGTTAGCTCTACCGATTTTCCAATGACCCATTTCAGAATGACAGAGACCTTACGGTACATTCCGAGGTCATTTTCCCGTCGGCAAGCCCCGCTCAACTATAATACGCGTTTCAAATTTATACCAATATTACAATTAAACTTTCGATTTCATGGCACGGATAAGTGCGGATGGAATTGACGCGTACTTTATGTCATAAATTTAAATTAATTGCTTTCAAGATTTATCCTTTTACCTTATTACCTACCGTCATTTACCTTTGATTGGAATATATATAAGTCTCGGTTGCAAGTAGGGCGACTTTTCCAAAATTCTTCATATGGACGTGAACCGACGCCTGTACTGATCTAGGCGGCATATCGCACCTTTCGGCCACCTCCTCTGGACAATCCGTAGCAGACAACTGCATCGGACCGTGAAGTGCGCAATCTTTTCATTCTTCCTCTCCGCCTTCAATAGCCAGATCGGAAAAAACGTAACTGCGTTCCAATTTGGTTTTACACCAATCGACATAACCCCGCAAAATGAGCCGGATGAACTTCGTTTGACAATGCTCGGTGGTTTGTTTACGTGGGAGTTACGTGAGTTCGAATGTAACAGATGAGCAGTCGTTGCACTCGCACTTACGCAACTGACGTAAACAAACCACCGAGAATTGTCAAACATGAACTTCATTCATCATGAGTTCATTCGTGTCGTCATCTTGTAGAACTCAATATGATTTCGGAACGGTTCAGGCACTCAACACTTGTGACTGCATGAACACTTACTGCACCTACTTTTTGAAATTTATCACTTTCAGAAGGGTCTGAAGTTCTTCGAAAGTAAAAAACCAAAAAAATCCTATTCTTGAAACAGTTTTAACAATTTTCACAAAAAGTTGACACGAGCGACAAAAATATTTGCATCCGTCGTTCATGGCTACTACGATCCAATCTCTAGCTAGTTGAATGTCGTTAAAAATTCCACCAGAAAAAGTCGAAATCATGAACATAATAAACCCGATAATAAACTCATGAATAAAATATCACGATGACTTTGTGAGAAATTACGGAAATCGCGACTGAGCTCCTGAAATCATGAACATCGTTCAAATGCTGGCTCTTTTAGTTTATATAGTTAAAGTAAACCACAAATTATGAACAAGGATCATGACAAAAGCTAAACAACTACAGTAATTCAACAATACGTTCGAATGCAACACCATATGTTTTTGGCGTGAACTAGTTTTTTTGTAAACAAATAGTTTCATGAAAATGAGGTTTATTATTCATTTCAGAAACTTTTTCACGATTTATATAAACATTGCCGCTCACGAAATCGTGATTTTCTTTTCATGAATACATGAACAGATTTTTTTCGTGCGCCATGTCTGATTTTGTCCGAAAGCTACGAGAAATTTGAATTGTTTGTTCTCAATATTGTGATCAAAAGTCACTTTCAGTTCACATTTCTCAAATTAGGAGAACCGCAAAGCCAACTTTTGAAATTCACTTTGTGCCCAGACGGCTCGTTATGCACACAGCAGCAATCGCATCAGCAGATGAAAGAGGAATCTTTGCTGTTACGTTAACTATCAACAACGGTGTTCAGTGAGCAACGGTTCGTCCGGAATTTCATCCCAAAGCATTTATTAGCGGTTGGATTTCACAGTCTAAGCACCTATTACTGGATAATTAGCTCATTTTGGGGTTTACAAGAACATTGGAATATTGGAGAAAGGGCCCTGGTCAGCCATACGACGCAACTTAGTCGCGATGCTCTCACAAGAGCGCTGGACGGCACTGACGTCCATCTTCCGGATATAATTCTGGATCCTGGTGGTCAACTGCTTCGTATCCTTGGCCCGCCAATTATTTTTGTACACTGTACGGCACTGGGGCTAATTGCTCGGGTTCCTTTCTTTCGGCACGTACGGTATCTTTTTCTGGTCAAGATACTCCAGCGTCTTCTTGGCGTAATGGGAAGATGCCTTGTCCGGCCAGAAGACGTACTTCCCATCCGAATGATGCTCCTTTAAGAACGACAGAAGAATTTTCTCAAGACACTCCTTCTGGTACACTTGTTAATTGATGGCCACACCGCTCGGCTTGAACCACGGCTTTGAAATCCCTCTATCCGATATGGCGATGTACAACATAACTTTTTATTCAAATTCATGCTTAAACTTATATTTTACTTCGGAGGAGGGGGGGGGGGGGGGGTGGAAGCCAACTTGTCGCTGGAATAGTAGCTGTCATTTCCTGGAATGTGGGTCTTCGAGAGCGGAAAGTAACTTTCGTCGTCCAGCACGAACGACGTCCCGCGGTAGTTCTTCGTCATCCACCGGCACTGCGATTTCAAAATCGCTATCTGCTCGTCCGTGTACTCGGGGGAACGAGTCTTCTTCCGACAGATGATGTCCTCTACTTTTAGGGTTCGGTGAATCAAGGTATGGGAGCAGTGATAATTTCGGCCGGCGTCACGCAAACTTGTTCCGTCCTTCTTGTCGAACAACTTTTTCAGCGCTTCCTTCTTCTTCTTCGTCATTATCTTCGCCGGACGGCCGTTACCGGCCTTCTGCTCCACGCTCAGGGATGCCAGGATCCAGTAAACTATACTCACGACCACGTTTTCGTCTCGAAAGTGGACTACCGAAAACTTTTTTCCACGATGACCATGCGTTTCGTAAAGCCGTTCAACACACTTGCAGAGTGCTGACAGCACTCGAGCGAAAAGAAACATGCCACCCATTTCTAGGGAGTCCAGAGAGCAATTCTCTTGGAGAGAGGAGAAAAATACTCTGTTTGCTTTAATTACAGAAAGGTATTGAAATCATTCCCATTTGTTATTGAACACCCGTTACTTAAAGCTAGCCGCGCATCTTTTGGCAATTTGTTATGATTCCCAAAAAAATCAATGTAAACCAGCAATATTTCCTCTCTATCTTTGCGCTTTCGTCCATTTCTTGATTTTTGCTCAAGCACCATACTCCTACGAATAATGCTTAAGCTTTCAAAAGTTAAACCTCCAGCTCCCCTATCGTCCATTCTTCTACTTTGTTTGCTTCTATTAGAGAAGTTTTTACGTTAATACTGTCATTTGTTATTTTTCGGATTTGAAAATTCTCGATCTACCCAATATGCGGGAGTTTGGAACCAAATCCAAGTATGATGCGTGAATGAAAGGCACACATAGTGGATCGTCGGATATGGGATGTAGGGGGTCCCATACTACCTCAAGGTATAATATCATTCTATACGGATGGTTCTAAAATGGGTGAGCTGACTGGCTCGGGAGTCTACGGACCAAGAATTATAGAAGCGATATCAATGGGAAAATGGCCTACAGTTTGCCAGGCAAAGGTATATGCAATATACACCTCCTCGGAGGTCTGTAGGAAATGAGACTACAGACATGCAAAAATCGCAATCTTCTCGGACAGCCAAGCAGTTGTTGGCATTAAGGTCGTCGAAATGTGAGTCCACACTTGTTTGGGACTGACAGCTCGGAATAAAGTAATAATATTCTGGGTACCTGGCCACCAAGGAATCGATGGTAACGAAGTGGCCGATGAATTAGCAGGCGTGATTCATCAAACATGTTTGTTGGACCAGAACCAATTCTAGGTATATCTACATGTGCAATCAACCTAGAACTTTCGTCTTGGGCAAGGGACCAACTATTAAACGACTGGCGTAACGTAGAAGGTGCTCGACAAGCTAAGAAATTCATACATCCAGATACAACGAGAACCAAAAAACTAATGGATCTAAAACGAAAAGGTTTACAGGTTTATTTACGGGACATTGTCCTGCTAAGTATCATCTGAAAAAATTGACAAAAGTCTAGATGACAATTGTCGATTCTGTAACTACGAGCCCTAGAGCTCGGAATATATTCTCTGCTATTATGCAGTACTATTTCTTCGAAGGAAGCGATACTTCGGATGGCATCTTATGACGCCTCACGAGATATGGCATACTTGTTCCAAACGGATCCTTAGCTACATTAATAATGTACTAGCCGGTTGGGACGACACATGTGGACAAACAAACAACTCGCTTCCAACTACCTTGGATTCGGGTAATTTGTAACTTGTAGAGCAAACAGGGGCAACCACAAAAGATTACCTGAATAGGGGTCGCAGTGGTAAAATTTTCCCTAAAAAATGAAAAGCAACCGACTATTTACATTGTGTCCTCCTTCAATCTTCTACACGCCTTCTTTACCTCGCGGCTAACATCGTTATCCACTATATGTGAATTCATCGACAACCTCGAACCTTACGTCAATAATATGTATGTCACCCGCGAAGTGACGAAACATGATCTCGTGATGATGGTTCAGTTCCTTTGCACGTAAGATCTTCGTATCGTACTTTCGAACGCTAGATTGAACCATTTATTAGAGATGCTCTACAACTTGTCCGTCGTACGTGCATGATAACTCGAAACGTCATTTCCTCCTGGTAACCACTGCAGTATGATCTGTCAATAGACTGGAGCCGGTTAAGCATTCCGGTCATTAAGCTCAACCGATTCCAGGGTGCTCCTCCTCCTCATGTTGTTGAGCGTTTTGTAAAATTTGTAAACCTGGGACAGCTTCCATATGTCTCTACGAGTACCTTTAGCATCTGTATATTTGATTTTGGACCTAGTTTTTCTCGTCCGCCTCTCTTTAGTATCTCTGCTTCGAATCAGCCATTCCGCTGGTATACGTGTGCGGTCCCAACATTCCTGTTACTATTGTACGGACAACCTCATGGATCTGTAGCTACTCTGCGGTCAGAATATCCCTTCTTCAATTCGTTCGTCGAATTTACAGGCATATTCTTCGAAAACATCGTCCGTCAACAATCGATTATGTTCCGTCGCAAGATTCCCTCACCCCTGGTGCCGATTATGAGCGAATCTTACACACCCCAGATAAAGGTAAGAGTCGACGTACGATCCTGTGAAGACACTGACATCAATGATAGTGAAGAAATGTCGATCAGCGATCAAAATATGGTCGATTTCCGAGCGGAATTCGCCATTCGTGAGCAAAATGGGTACTACAGATAGCCATTCTTCTGGGGCTGCGTCGAGATTTCTATCTGTGCATTTGTGCTTCCGATGATGAATTTTACGTCACATTGTGGCCACTCTCGATAGATCATATCTAGACGCTTATAGAACTCATCTTTCAATAAATCTGGTGTTTCGTTTGTAGGCGTTTTGGCATTGATTAATCTATAGTTGAAGAAGTAGCCCTTTTTCCTCAACAAGCAGAAATGGTCACTCATCGACCACCATCTCATGGCCCGTCGCTTCTGCTTACCAAACACTATCAGTCCTCTCCATGTTCTGCCTCATTGCCGCCACTGTAGTAGATGTGTTACTTTTTCTACTTCCCCGCAGTTAGGTTTACTGCATACAATTATCGTTCTCCTGGACCGTGCCATCGAATTTGCAGAAGAGTTGCAATCTCTACTTTAACTTTATGATCTCCCAAGCAAGAAAGTCCATCCTATTACTTAACATTTTGCAGGGATATTTGGCATGCCGCATTAGCAGAGCTGCAACACCTAGCCTCGTTTGGATGTAGCTGAAGAGCCACCACATTTCTCCTTCAGCGGCCCGTTCCATTACAGCCGCTAAATAGAGCCGCTCCCAGCATGGAGAACAGACACTCTTTGGTTTTCGCCTTCTCTGTTAGCATACGAACAACGATTCCACCGGGTTGGTTACCCAATATTATTCACTAAGGTTGCTCGTACTCCATCTAGTATCAAGTACTCCCATCTAGAGATGGGAGCTCAGTGTTAGAAAAGATCGAACCTCATGTTTCACATGAAACAACTTTGCAACAACCTGTACTTTCAGCATCTTGAAGGTTCAAAAGAAATCTCGTTTTTGTACTTTTTGCACCATAAAAGTTTAAAAGAAGTTCCGTTTGTGTTCTTTAAGGAACATTAAAATTAACAAACTCGTTTCTGTACGCAACTTTAAAGTTGAACTAAAATTCCATTGTTGTACTTGGTTTATTAGAAACTCCGAAATCATATCACTAGGAAAGTCCAAAAAAATTTCTTGCCCTCCTTTTAACTACTTGACAGTTGAACAGAAATTCCATTTATGACGCTCTGAGCAACTAGAAACTTCAAAAAATTGTCCGTTTGTGTAATTATTAAAGTTGCGTTAAATTATGTAATTTTTTATCAAACTTTGTATGGACTTATCTATTCGAATAATGATTTTTTTAAAGAATTCATGTTATTCCTTATAAAGTAGCGAAATTATTTTACATTACCCCTTCGTGACGCGAATTTTTTTTTCATTGGTTATACTGTTATTTTTGACTTAGTATGGGTTACCGAGTCGCTGATTCTGATGTCGAAAATGTCAAATTCAAAATGGCGGATCCAGTATGACACCTGTGCTTGGCAAAATTTCATGTTTTTGTTATGTTGGCCTAAAACGTCTTACAGGAGGGTTTTCAGGGTCGCTGATTCTGATTTGCCAATTTCGTAAAAATGATTGCCATTTTGTAGGGGCCATTTTGAATTTTCGAATTCTAACACCAGAATCGTAATCAGCTACCCCAAAAACTCTCATAAATCGAGTTTTATGCTCATTGTAACAAAAT
The DNA here is from genome assembly GCF_030247195.1 of Topomyia yanbarensis. Taxonomy (NCBI): domain Eukaryota; kingdom Metazoa; phylum Arthropoda; class Insecta; order Diptera; family Culicidae; genus Topomyia; species Topomyia yanbarensis. The sequence continues at coordinate 175,232,082 of NC_080671.1, read as the reverse complement.
TTCGTAAAAAATGGCTGCCATTGTGAAGCCGCCATTTTGAATTTTCAAAGTCTTAACAGAATCGTATTCAGCGATCACAAATTAGCTGTTCTAGATTCTGGGAACGTCAAAACCTATTTTTTACGATCCCAGAATCTCACCTATTCGCGAAGAAGAGTGCTTTCTGTATGGTAAAATACCAATGGACGAATAAAAAAAAATCATGCAATTCAGTTCCACCACACTAGAAATGTTGTACTGATTGTATCCTGCCATTGTGTTGCCACCATTTTGAATTTTCAAATTCTGTTACCAGAATCGTATTCAGCAGCCACAAAACCACATAATTTATTTTATGCTAGTTGAGAAGTTATCCGTCTCTCAGAATCTTTTATAGACCAACATAATAATGAACTTTATTTTTGCATATTTTGATATTTTTTTCGTAAAAACTGGCCTACGAAAAATTCTGCAAAAAATATATTACATATTTAGTTCAATGTTTGAGAAACTTGCAAAAAAATTTAGATCTCTAGGACTTTTAGTTCAGACACAGCCGAATTTATTGTAAAAACACAAGATTTTCGAGTTTGAATTGTTTATAACTAATAAGTAATTAACAAATTCATATATTTTTTGTGCTAGTTGTACTCCTTACATCCCTAAGAGTTGATAAAAAAAACGTATTCAATAAAAACTTGGGAGAAGTAGGTGGGACCTATACGTCCCACTGCGTCGCAAAAGGTCAGAATATTGAAGTACAGTCGAGATTCGTTGGTTGGATAACAGCCTCTGTCCAAACTAATGAACTTGATTCGCTAATTGGACCAACTGACAGAACTGCTAAAAACTCTCCAAAGGACACGTTAGTACTGTAAATGCATCTAATGTTATCGGATTGATTGTCCAAGTAAATTTGATAGGAGATTTTGGCATGTAGATTGTTTTAGTTGGACAAAGGTCCAACAAGCGGAGGTCCAACTAAAAACGGTCCAATTAAAAAATGACCAACCAGTAAATCACGACTGTTCTAGTAAACAAAAGTAGCAGTTATATGGCAGACTTCGTGTAAACATGCAATGTGACCAGCAAGCACAGTTAATCCGTAAAAGGAAATGCATTTAAAAAAAATCAAAATTTATGAAATTCAACCCTTTAATAATTTTTTATTGGTACCGAAGGATCCAAAGTAAAATTTATGTAAAAGCCTATTTTTCTCTACAAAAGTATCCTGACACTAAGTTAGCGTCACATTCTGATGAGACGAAGTACAAACGCAATTTCCATATAGGTTTTGTTCACTCCACGCGCAGTTTTACCCAATTTTCTGTTTCGATGTGAACAATTGGTTCTTCCCTAAATATTTTCTCCATGTTTCAATTTTGTTTTTTCTAGTTGTCGGTGGAATCTTTGATTTTTAAAAATACTACCTTTTACAAGATTTACACTTTTATACGCCACTAAAAATTCTACAGAACATATTGTAAACACTCTTTCTTTCTTTCTTTCTTTCTTTCAGATGCACGGCTACGACGTTGGCGTCGATGGTGGCGGAATGCCACCGATGGCACCGCAGGGCCAGGGCCCACCGCTAGTCTCCAACATGGACGTCAGTGGTCACCATCCGGACAGTACCGATTCCTACGTGACATATCTGGAGAGCGACGACAGCATACAGGGCAGCCCGTAAAAAGAAAGTGACCAGCAACCGTAGCGAACCTTAAGTTAGTTTCTAAAACAAATGTATTCTGAAATGTGTTTTCATCTGCTCCGCTATGGATGAAGGGAGAGAGCGAAAGCAAACAGGTGGCAATATTATTTGAATGATCATTCGTTTTCTTTTTTGGTACGCGAAGATATTATGTAAAGTTAATTTATTTGAAACTTCATTTTCTGTTCATAACCTCGGAATTCTAGCCAATCGTACTTTAACTGTTGTTTTAAGTCTGTGAATGCAGTTGAATGCTTACACACATGCTTGTCGCAAGCGGGCAACTTCGTGTACATAGTTGTAAGATAGCAGAAATAATATACATAAAGTAAAGTTATTTGGGCATTTTCCACTCCCTCGAAAGGTAGCATAATCAAATTCAAAGTTACAATGGTCTCCTAAGTGTTAAGGCATTAGTTTGTAAAGCAATGATTCACTTGTACATAATGTTTTAATTTATTAGGTTTACGAGTCATCAGATTGCACACACTGAAACAGGCACGAACTACACAGCAAGAATGTGTTAGGAAGAATCGTTGTTTGGATGCAAATTAATCTTGACTTGAGGTTTCCAGGTGAGAAACGTTAGGCTAAAGGAGAATAATTGTAATTGTAAAATAAATGAATCAATTGTGAGATTTAGCATGCAAATTACACCCGAAAGCAACAAAAAAACTGTAACCTAAAGCAAAATTGTACGATATAGCAGTGTGACTGTATGGAAAAATAAATTAGATCGATTATAAACTACAACGTTCTAGACTTGAATGTTTTAAATGTTATGAGAAATACACCAAAATTACTCTTTAGTTTTTTTATGGATATTGCGGTGATTATTAAAAGTCTTTCTAGTCAAGTCTTCCTTCCGAAGGGGAATAAATCCGATGGTCCTGGCCATCTCAGTTAACGTGATCTAGTATATAGATCAACAACATAAATCGTAACAGTATCGGATCGCGTAATGGCATGCCACATGCATAACCAATTTACAATTTTTCATTAACATATCGCAGTACATTTTGTTATTTATTGTTATTCCTCAGTGAAAATCTTACCAGCCAATTTCTGCAATTTAAGTGCGTTAACTGCACACCCACACTCAGCCAAAAAATACAGTGAACTTCATAAGTATTTCGTATATTTTTTAGCCACAAGCAGGATGTATGTAAATCATAAGACTATCTTATGAAGCGGCATTTATTTCGTCAAATCGGTTTGCTATGATTTAATTTTCCATAACGCATCTTCGATTTTTCATAAGACAAAATTATATATTTCTCTTATGTTTATGTGAACAGGGCCGGCGGAAAGCGTGGGTAGTATGGGTAGTATTACCCACTCGAAAATAACCGAGTGGGTAATTACCCATTCAAAATTTTGAACCGTTTCAAAAAATTTAGATACGCAACGCATGTATCTCGCACTACACACATTTGAAAACATCGATGTACCACAATTCCATTTGCATAAACGAACCGGATTTAATGTAAATGTAATGTAAGCGTGTGCATTGCGAAAAGGGAAACAATCCTTACTAATGGACCCTTCACCCTATGCTTTCTACCCACTCGGGCGTAAAGTGTTTCGCCGCCCCTGTATGTGAATCATAAGATGCTCGTATGAAACTCAAGCGAGTAACGTATGCAATGCCCAATAAAGTCTTATTTTTTCATAATCATTTTATGAAAACATAGTTTTGTTATTTTTCTATACATCATAAGATAATTCTTATGAATTTCGCTGTATGATTTGGCTGGGTGTACATTACAATGCATTGTAACCGTTGCACTTGTCAGTGTGTGTTTTTTTAGTATGGAGAATGCATTTACGCACTGACCCAGTACACGTGCTTAGTAGTTGCTAAGCTACCACACGGAAGTGTACTGGAGTGTCGGGCTCGACCAGGACTAAGCTAACCGGTAATACCGGCAAAACTCCATTAGGCTCCGCCATCTCTCCCCCAGGAATTACCTCCCGGCATTACGTCTAGGGGGAATGGCAGTACTTAATGTACTCACTCACTCTCATTCACGCACGCACAAATCCAGTATGAGGCTTACTTGGATGCTCGCTCTGTCACACCCTGACGCTCGCTCTGACACTCCATGTGAGGCTTACTTGTGTGCTCATCGTTTACATACCATGTGAGTATGACTGGTGTGCTCACCTTTAGCATAACATGCGGATGCGAGGCTGACCTGTGCTCGACTTATCAACAGATTCACTATCAGTCATACCACTCTAGTACACCCTGTCACTCACCCTGGCATCCCATGTGGGACATTTTACTAGGTTCCTGTGGTATCAGCATTCGAATATGTATATTTTTTACAGTGTATGATGAATTGTGCTAAAGTCTGACACTTTCTAAAAAATGTCTATTAGACATTTAGTGTATTAATTGACACGTACACCATGATAAAACTAAGCATTATAACAATACTGCTGAATATACGAGCATGTCTCATTTGGACCCGATCTAGTTTTCTTTTAAAGTTCGACCGAAAGTAACCCTCGTAGAGGTAACAAGTTCCTCAATTTTATTTGCATGTTAATCCGCCAGTGTACGACAGACGTTATAAGTGGCGACTAGAAAAACAGTACCTTTTAGTGCGTGTGTGATTTTTTCTTGCCGAATAGTGAACAGCGGCAAGGTAAACAGCACTACAACCATCCGTACAAGGCGGTAATTGTGTCAGCGTTCACAGCAGGACAAGTTCCAGTCAGGAAATAAATATTACACTCAATTCACTCCTACAACCGCGTTTGTGAATTTATAAGTGCTAATCCGTTCACTTAGTCACTGGGGTGTTATCCCATTTGCGAGCTCATGGGTGTGCGTGGATGATCGCGAAGGACTCGAGCGTCTGCATGTTGACGTTTTTGTCGCGTGTGCTAATGTGTATGTAACTTCGCTTGGAGATAACATTTTTATAAGCGTGTGGCCATTCGCATGTTCGCGTTTTCTTGAATGATCGCGCGCGGACCGGTTCTCCCATTTCACTAGAGTTCCTGGTCATGTCGCTATGGAACGTGTTGTCTAGTTTTTTTCTATTGGTCCAACTGAAGGCCTGAGTTTGGGCTGCTATGATCAAGGGTAGAGACTTCCGGACGTGACCGATTCATCATTGCGCGAGCGGTGGGTTCATGCTTGAGACCGCGTTAGCAAATTTTTAGATGCTAAAATGTTCATCTTACTATCGGGGTGTATGAATATTGGCGAGATCGCTGGCGATTGCGTTTGTAACCAGATTTATGTTATCGCAAAGCCTAAGTTTGTACTTTGTAATGAGAGAAATTGTAAGTGTATATGAGAGAATAAGCAATTTTCCTTTCTCATATAGAAAAGTTATGCAATCACTCTAAACATCGTCAACCTTATCCCATATACCATTCGACTTAGTTCGTCCAGATCGGAAAATGTCTGTGTTTATTTTTTTTCCTCTTGGTGGTAAAGCATTTACGCCGACACGTTCAGTAGTACCGATTTCGTCCATTGTGTGTCAGCGTGAGGGACTCTGAACAGAGATTATAACTCTGAACCCTACTCCTCTAAACTCCACCAAGGAGTCCGACATTTGCCAGATCCCCCGGATTCCATTTGAAATGACTACTTCAGGGAGAGGCGTGCTAATGCACTTCGCTGATTCTAGGTCTAGCTGGTAGTGTCAAATTTCTCTGGCCTCATAACCGCCATATCAGTCCTGCACGGCATGATATTCTACATGCGCTCCATTCTACGTTGACCAGTTGGATGCCGTGGTCGATCCAGCGATTCCGGTTGGAAGGTGGCTTCCGGTTTAGTGGTGCCCCGACGACCCTAGTCATCATCGTAGTCAGTAGTAGTCATCGACGGTGGAGCTGGCCTACCTCGGCGGAGAGTTCCTCGTTGAAATAATGTATCCCGCACGCGTTGACAGACGCGTTATTCTTGCTTCGATGCAGTCCGGCAGAATGCCGAGGTCAGTCCAGCGATTCCGAGTGGAGGATTGCGTCCGGTTCACTGGTACCCCGAAGATTCAAGCCGACTACTCGGAATAGTCCCCGACGGTGGATCTTTCCTACTCCCACGAAGAGTTCCCCGGCAGTGAAAGATCTTTCGAAACCGATGCTACCCGGGCAGATGACAAAGTCGGTCCTGCGATTCTGGGTGTAGGGTGACTTCTAGTTCACAGGCGCCCCGACGACCATTTGCCGGTGCTACTTACCGATCTACTCGAACCAGTCCCCGGCGGTGGGCCTAGCCTACCCCAACGGAGAAAGTTTACGTTGAAATTTCTCTCGAAACCGTTATCTCCATGCTGGTCGATTAGGTGCCGAGGTCAGTTCTACGATTCCGGGGGGATGATGACAACCTATCGTCGACAATGCGTGCGCTCAGTCTAGTCCCCGGCGGTGGATCTAGCCTACTCCGGTCGCGGCCGGTGGTCTTCTTTATCTCTCTTCGTCAGACTGTGAAGTGCCATGGTCGGTCCGGCGATTTCAGTTGGAGTGTGGCTTCCAGTTCATCGGTGCCTCGACGACCCGAGGCCGTGTACTACTACGTTGCTGATCGTTGCTCCTCTCGTCAGCTTCGTTGCAACGCTGACATAATGTGGACAACTGTTCTGTTCAACACGTCCCATTTTTCTTCGGCCGCGCACATTCTTTGGTCAATATTGGTCATGTTAACGTCCTCACCGACAATGGTTCTCATTCCGTTCCGCTCGTGCTCGAATCGCGGGCATTCGAGGACTACGTGCTCAGGCATTTCCTCTGCATTACCGCACGCGATGCAGAATGGCGAACTCGCGTGGCCGAACCTGTTCAGATACTTTTTGAAACAGCCATCATCAGACAAGAACTGCGTCATGTGGAAGTTTACCTCACCATGCGCTCTGTTCACCCACACCAACAGGCATGGAATTAGTCGAGGGATCCATCTACCATTTACAGCGTTATCCCACTGATGCTTAAGGTGTCAGCTCGGGCTCGTTTACGGACTCCTCTCGTGCCTCGATTCCTATAACACTCGCTATCTTCTTCGAGTAGAAGGTTTATGGGAATCGTTCCAGCTATCATGCAGGCTGCCTCAGACGAGATAGTTCTATACGCGCTAGACACCCGCATGGACATCGAACTTAAGACTGTTCAGCTGAAATGTGTTTCTCTTCGTCCGCATTGCCATCACCCAAGCAAGTCCTGCGTATCTGAGCACCGATGTGAAGACACTCACCAGTAGTCGCTTTTTACTGTTGCTGATCGCCGCATTGTTGGGCAGGATACAAAGTAGTGCTGAGATAACTTTTACGGCCCTCCCACATGCGTAGTCGATGTGGCTACTGAAGCTTAGCCAGTCGTCTATCATCACTCCCAGTTGTCTAACTTCCCACTTTGAGTTGATGAAACACTCTCCGGCCGGAATTCTTGCCTTTCGGTTGCTTATCAAAACTATCTCGGTTTTGTTGTGAGGTAACGTCAACTTCTTCTCGCGCATCCAGTCTTCCACAACATCTATCGCCTCCGTTGCGAGTACTTCTATTTCCTGTAGTGATTCGCCGATCACTAGGAACATCACATCGTCCGCAAAACCGACAATGTTCAGGCCCCTGGGGAGGCTCAGTTTCAGCACTATACAGCACTATAGTATTCCAAAGAGTTGGGTCGAGTATGGAACCCTGTGGAACGTCCGTTATTACGATTATACTTCATTGTCCGGCGTCAGTTTCGTAGATCAGTTGCCGGTTCTGGAAGTAGGTCCGCCGAATCGTACAGAGGTAGTCGGGGACTGTGTAACGAATCGGCGATTGCGGCTTAACTAACGCTGTTGAAGACGTTTCCTTTTCTCTTTTGCTTCTGTGCAGCCTCCATAGTTTCCACGACCGTTCGTATGGCATCCACGGTGGATCTACCTTTCCGGAAACCGAACTGCATATTGGAGAGTCCATTCTCTCCCTCTGTATATGTTGTAAGCCCGTTAAGGATTACTCTTTCAAGCACCTTTCCGACTGTATCCAACAGGAGTATCAGCCTGTATGCTGAAGGATCTCCAGGAGGCTTGCTTACTTCGGCAATAGCATTAGCTTTTGTCGCTTCCAGATGTCGGGGAAGTCACCATCGTCGATGCACTTTGGGGATACCGTCTGGTCCCGGGGCCTTTTCGGTTCTCAAGACTTTTGTCACCACCATCAGCTCCTCGTTTTTTTTCCCGAGCTTCTTCTTAGTCATACTGCGTTCCGTATGGCGTGGGCGACCAGACCGTCGGTTCATACTGTGGAAATAGCGCTTCTACGACTTTCATCCTCTCCGGGCACCTATCCGTTGGTACTGCCGGTTCTCTTATCTTCGCCATGGAAACTCTATAGGCGTCACCCCACGGATTTGAATTGGCGTTGCAGTAAAACTCAACTAGGCCGACTTTCTTACTGAGTTTGATTTCCTTGTTATGTGCGGCTTTTGCCGCCTTATGGCATCCGTTTCAACGACGTTTCGGTCCCTCGACATCTTCCTCCGGGCTCAGTGGCAGCATGCACGTCAGTCGGCAATCGCCGAATCCTACCAGAAAGCTGAGCGGCGACTGTACCTTGGCTTACCTTCTCTTGGCATGGTTGCATCGCACGCTCTTGCTAATGCCATTATCACTTCATCTGCACTGAAGTCAATGTGATTGCGCTCACGCCTCGACGCTTCGGCGAAGACTCCCTTGTCGAACTTCGTTGTTTTCCACCTCCGTTCGTTTGATTGGATCACACGGGTCCGACTGTCTATTGCTTCCGATAGTGTACCGGATCGCTTGGTGGTCGCTGTGGGTGTACCACTCACTCACTCTAGAGTGACAGAAAAAAAATTACCCCTATCGGCCCATGTCTGAGTCGATTCCTAGTCCCACCAGGAGTACTTGCTCCAAATTTGAAGCCAATCGGACAAGTCTAGCTACCGGACCAACGTGCCTGAAGTTTGCATGGGATTTTTTGACAATTTACATGGAGAAAACCCACTAACTCGCATTTTCGCCGCTAGGTGGCATTGTTTGCATCGTGTAATCACTGTAAGTGAAAATAAGAAAGATAATATAATTGCCTACAACTTTGTCGAAGACTGCCAGTGAATCTGGCGTTGTTAAAAGAAGTTATTAAACTTTTAACGAAGTGATGTCTGAATCAGTTTTGCACGGGGTCTAGCAGTGCATGGTCAGTACTCGATTAGTACGAACTAAACATTTTGTTGATATAATCGTTAGATTTAGGTCAATAGCATATGCAACAAAAGGAAATGAGTTAGTTTGGAAGTGGTCGGTTGAAGGAAAACGACATTCAATGGTACTTCCATTGTCTTTTTCTTCTTCTTCAACACGGCTAGTTGGCACGAAACGAGCGTCTCTGCTGTTGATGACATGTCCGGTGTTTCTATTCAAAAATCGGTACGCTTTCTGTTGCGTGGAATAACCGACAAAAGTCATCTTCTGCGCTGCTGCATCCAACTTCGTTCGATTCTGCTGTGGTATCCAAACGTACGCGTCTCCACCAAACACTTGTAAGTGGCTTAGGTCAGGTTTTTCTCCAAACCATTCTTCATATGGTGTGACATCAATTGACTTAGTAGGTAGTCGGTTTTGGAGATAGCTTGCCGTGTTCACAGCTTCAGCCCAGTACTTCGTTGGTAATCCGGCGTCTTGTAGCATGCATCTTGTCATTTCATTCAGTGATCGGTTTTTGCGTTCAGCGACTCCATTTTGCTGCGGCGTGTACGGTGTAGTAAATTTCAGCCTGATTCCTTCTTGCTTGAAAAACTTGTCCAGTGAAATATTCTTGAATTCACCACCGTTATCGGAGCGCACAATTTTCGGTGGCCTACCGAATGACGTCTTTACTTTCATAACGAAATCCCTCAGCTTTTCTCCAGCATCAGATTTCTCTCGCATTAAAAACACGGTTGTGTATCGAGAATAGTCATCGGTGACTGTGAGGTAGTACCGACATCATCCTGGCGTAACGTTTTTCATCGGACCGCATACATCAACGTGAAGGAGATCTAATGGTTTTTCCGATCTTTTCTTTGACTTTTTCGGAAACGGAAGTCTGGCAAATTTGCTTTTTAGGCAGAACTCGCACACGGTCCGAGTACCACAATCTTCGATTTGTATTCCGGTCGCAAGCTTCTTTCTGAACAACTCTTGAATGGCTTCGTTGTCACGGTGGCCCATTTTCCTGTGCCAGCTATGTTGACAATTACTCGAGTGCCTTTGCTAGTTTACGTTCATGGCGTTTTCAGCATTCTTTATACAATATAATCCACCAGATATAACCGCTACAGCTGCTACCTGCGCGCCTTTCAAGATTTTGCAGTTCTCTGCGTCGAAAAACACCTTTCCGCCTTTAGCAACTAGCTTACGTACGGAAATTAAGTTTGTCTCCAGGCTTGGAACGAATAGGGCATCCGAAAGTGTAATTGTACGTTTCTTACCTTCCAAATCGCAACAGTCTACTTGACACGTTCCTTTCCCTCTTGCAGCTGTCATTGTCCCGTCGGCTAACATAACATTTTCGTGTATCGTTTCGTTCAGCTCAAGAAACAAATCCCGTTCGGCGCACATGTGAGATGTCGCTCCCGACTCGACGATCCAACTTACCGGTTTTCCAGTTCCCATCATTGTGAATGCACAATTTCCACTTCTCGCTTCACGTACCGCTTTTGCTTTGGGCGGATTCTTCTGGCGTCTCTGGCTGCTTTTGGTATCCATTGCAAGGTCGCTTGCCTGCTTCCGACAATCCCTTTGCTTATGACCAAGCTTTTTGCAATGACAAATTAGTTTCTTGCTGAATCCAGCTTTCATAACGGACTCGTAGCTTCCCTGTTTCGTAACTTCGTCGATCAGCTTGGTCTTCGCCAGCTCCAATGTCAATTCATCATCAGCTCGGCTCTCCAGAGCGGTCGTCAACGTGTTGAACGATTTCGGAAGACTACTCAGTACCAGAGCAACCTGCAGTTTATCGTCCAGTTTTAGCCCTGCCACGGAAAGACGCAGATCTGATACCTTCGATGTCAGCGTTAGATTTTCGAAGTGATCTCTCAACTTGTTCCTAGCTTCGCGCACCGTTTTCGTCTGTTTGATTAAGCCATGTTGATTGCTTTCCATCAAAAGACCGATCGTAGCTCACGCTCGTTGGTCACCGCAGTCCCATGCTTCGACAACGGTAGCATTTCCTATAGCGTGTTCCGTTGCAGCTTCTTCTTCGGGTCGTTGCTTGATAACGTACTGCCAGAGGTTTTCACGAATCAGCAGCAATTCGAGGCTGAACTTCCAGCTGCTATAATTTGATTCATTTAGCTTCGCTACTTGTACTTTTTCCATTTTAGGTTTCGCTTCAGGAAAAATTTTCACTTTGTTGACTGGTTACTAAGCGACTGGGCCCATAACCTATTGGACGACAAAGAAATAATAACTTGCTTAATCAACGGTGAAACAATGAATGAAATATTATTTTATTTTACGTAGCGTCTACAAAATCATGGCAAACTTGCTATCTTCCACAGTAGGATCGTTGATCCGACCCTACGCCGCGATCGTTGACTTTGAATATTGGTTTATACCGCTGAGTTTTCGTGAATCGGAATATTTTCTAAATGTGAAAATGGAGCTCACCCAAGCAACCAAAAGTTCGTATAAGGGAGCTGCATAAGCTTCTCGTTTAAAGTAATTTTTCAGTACGTTTTATGTTCTAATAGCGGCTTAAGCAGGTTAAGTTCCATTAAAGCTTAAGCAGCTTGAAAGTTCGCTAAGAACTTTATGTGAACTTTAAAGTGTGCTTTTTAAGTATTATCCGAACTTCTGGTTGCTTGGGCAACCAGGCAGATATATTCGTTTTACCGAACAATCTAAAACGCGTGGATGAAAGTGATAGCATAGGGATTAAGATTCCCGCGCACATGAAAAATGACAATATAAAGGTAAGGCGACATGACCGCATACCCCTTCTAAGCTAATTGTAAAATGCATGTCGCTATACGGAGACGTAGGATCAGTTGCACCTGATACTTGGAGACATTTCTTTATGCTGAGAATGCGGATCGAAAGACCCTACTTGACCGTACAATTCAAAAATCACATAACGCCCATAACATGCATGTGGGTCATTCCACGCGAAGTGATCAAAAAAAGATGCAAACTTGAAATCGACCTTCACGGATTTGAACAAAATTTAGAGGAATTGTTCATCTAGGGCCAATATATAAAAACCCAAATTTTTGTGTCAATTGAACCACCCCTCGGGTCATGGGAGCACCCCCCGTTTTGGCAAATTGCCAAAACCCTTGATTTTCTTTTGATCATATCTCCGGTTCTATTTACTCTAGTATCAAACCACAAGATTTTGAAGAAAATTGTTCAAGGAGTCTATAAAAAATATTATTTTTTGCCGACAGTGTTGCCAACTATGCAATTTTTTCAGTTAAATATTAAAAGTTAATTTTTCTCTAAATACGTATATTTTAATTTTGAAAATTTTAATGCCATCGCGTTCCTCAGACATTTTTACATAAAAACACTTATCGTCCCAATATAATATGAGCGCATCCTGAGATATACCGTTTTGAAGGGAAAAACTCCGATTTTCTCATATAAAAGTCCATTTTTATTGGCCAAAATTGAAAAAATCTTCAAACTGTCATAAAAATCGACCCTGATCTGCTAGAAGCAAACCAAATACGTAGTTTTTCATCATTTCTCGTCTACTTCACGAAAAATTATGTTTGAACTCAGAATACTCAAGTTGGTTTTTTAGTGTTGCGCACTTGCGATTTTATATGGGAAATTGCGGTTTTTTCTCTTCAAATCGGTGTATCTTAGGATGCGCTCATATTATGTTGGGATGATAAGTGTTTTTTATGTAAAAATATCTGAGGAACGCGATGGCATTAAAATTTTCAAAATTAAAATATACGTATTTAGAGAAAAATTAACTTTTGATATTTAACTGAAAAAATGGCATAGTTGGCAACACTGTCGGCAAAAAATAATATTTTTTATAGACTCCTTGAACAATTTTCTTCAAAAGCTATCTTGTGGTTTGATTCTAGAGTAAATAGAACCGGAGATATGATCAAAAGAAAATCAAGGGTTTTGGCAATTTGCCAAAACGGGGGGTGCTCCCATGACCCGAGGGGTGGTTCAACTGTCACAAAAATTTGGGTTTTTATATATTGGCCCTAGATGAACAATTCCTCTAAATTTTGTTCAAATCCGTGGAGGTCGATTACACGTGCCTTGATCACTTCGCATGGAATGACCCATGTATTAAAATCAGACGGCACGCCATAAACAATCCTTGCGAGAATTACAAACGGAGGCCAAATTGGCCAAAGGCAACTGCAATACAACATCCAGCACCCCAAAATCAACTGTTAGCACTATAGGCGAGGACGTTAATAACAATGACGACGGGTTTAAGTTGCTCATGCGCAAGTACCAGGAGCAATAAACAACATCCGACCGTAGACACCAATACAGCTTTAACTAAGAAGACCTCGACGTGAGAGAAGTTAATAATCCCAAAGATGCAGTAGGCGAGCAGACAACCGTCGGCCCTATTCTGCGCGGCGTGTGACGTGAGACGACTAATATCACCTCACTTTACGTGACTTTTTGCCTTTCTCATATAGAAAGGTTATGCAATCACTCTGAAAAACGTCAACCTAATCCCGGCCCAGAGGGCCGAGTGTCATATCCCATTCGACTCAGTTCGTCGAGATCGGAAAAAGTCTGTATGTGTGTATGTATGTGTGTGTATGTGTGTGTGTATGTGTGTGTGTATGTATGTGCGTATGTGTCAAATAATGTCACTCATTTTTCTCAGAGATGGCTGGACCGATTTGCCCAAACTTAGTCTCAAATGAAAGGTGCAACCTTCCCATCGGCTGCTATTGAATTTTGGATCGATCGGAATTCTGGTTCCGGAATTACGGGTTTCAGAGTGTGGCCACACAGAAATTTCTCATAAAAACTATAGGAAAAATTAAAAATAGAATTTTTATTTTTGATGCTAAATGTATTCAAGGTGCATAAAACGTCGAGATTTGATGCAAACACGAAAAAAATTTGACGAAGATTCACTTTTTTGGATTTTGCACATTTTTGCCTTTCTCATATAGAAAGGTTATGCAATCACTCTGAAAAACGTCAACCTAATCCCGGCCAAATTTTTTTTTCGACTAGCATAAGGTTTCTGGATTTTAACAGGAGCGTAGTTGATAGTTTACGGAGAGGGGTTACACCCCCCCTCTACTGTTCACTCCCCTCCTTTAAAAATCTCCTTAAATCACCCCTCAGACCACCACCTCATACCCCTCCCTTTCAACCCCATCATCTTTAAACCACCACTATATTACAAAGCATACCAATTTAAGCTGGGGAGTCGTTCGTTCATGGGACTTTCGCCCTCCTCACATACCCATCCCCGCATGACAAAATGAGTTAGCAAGCAGATAACATTGATCTAATGCTGATTAGGCTAATGGAGTATGATATTTTTTTGTTTCAAGTGTTTCACCGTCGACACGTAGCTCATCAAGTTCGTGGCTGGCATGCCATTGTGTATAAGTGCAAAGTGGACTAAGAATGTAATGGACATTTCCACAATTATGTTGAACATAAAAAGCCTCCGTGCCATAGTTTAGAGAAATGAGAAAGGCACAATTGCACCGCTAGGTGGATTAAAACAGGTTTTTCACCCTATTCTGAGAGTCGACTCGGGTGAGGTGAGATTCCCCATTGCGGTTAAATGGGCGTCTCACGTCACCCGAAGTGACTCTTCAGAATTGGGTGAGAAAAGTCACGTAGGGTGAGGTGAGATTAGTCGTCTCACGTCACACGCCGCGCAGAATAGGGCCGTGTATCCCCACCGCGAAAGAAGGCCTCCGCTCTAAATAGAAAGTCACGTGCACGAGATCCTACGAATAATCAATGATTTATTATTTATCTGTTTTATATATTGAAAATATATGTTAAACTTTCGCCATGCTAAATAAACAAGTTATTGAAGGATTTCAATTTGAGTCTTGCTGAAATATTCAGCCTTATTCTGCATTACCACGGATCACATTTTCGAACGAATATGGTTCGATCGAAGTAGACTCCCGTTTAATTTTGCTGTCGTTATTGAGAATGCAAATCACATTCGTTCGAAAAAGCGATCCGCCGTACTGCAGAAAAAGGCTGATTGAAATAGAAATTAACGGGACGTTTTCTGGGCTACTCTGATCGCTTGATACACTGCACTCAATATTTTGCCCTTGTGTCTCGCTAAAAAGAGTCTTAGCATGACAAAATTACAAAATGGCGTGGTTTTTAGTACAGGGGCCCTATTCTCAGTCACGTCACCTAGTGACTAGAAAATTTCTTCCAGTCACTAAGTGAAGTGACTGTGAGAATAGGGCCCATGATCGCTCTTTTCGCTCTCAGTTCACCTCACTGGTGAGGTGACAGTGAGAATAAGGCCTGTGATATTTTAAAAAACAAGAATTAAGATTTTGTATTGAATCATTTTACGTTACATTCTCGAACGATGTATAAACAGCAGTAGCTGAAATAGTGAATATACAGTGAACTTTTTCTACAGGTTAATTATACGAAAGCAAAACTAGTCAACTAAATTCAATAAGTTTCGATGTGAAACCATTTGACAGTTTTGCAATTTATGAAACAGTACCGTTCTACGCATAATTGTCTCGTGTGCATAGAGGATCATGGAGAACATGGGACAATTATACATATTACATTTGTACGGTAATTATGGGTAAAAATATTCGAAATAAAATAAAATGTGACTCAACTCCAAAATACGGCGCTTAAAATCTAACATCTATCACCTTGTCCGTAATATTTATAAGTTATGTTGTGCACATAGCGTGTCACAAAGATTAATTCTGTATTGCTATAATCACTGCACTTTCACGAACAATATCGTAACAAGGTATGTTAATATAAGTTATGCTCTTAAAAAAACAGCTCCCCTATTGCTTAGGGATTAATTTTGTGCGGGGTCAAAAGATCCAATGCCCGCGGGATATCACCATTGACGGACTCCAACAGTTGAACCAGCCATCCTCCTTCGTTGCTGAAACCCATAGCAATCATCGCATGAACGGCATGGTTCACGTGGGATCCTACAACAAATCAAAAAAAAATATGATTAAAATCTTGAAACAGAAGCAATCTTCTTTTAGAACGTACTGGAACTATAGGTAATATTCGGGTTTGCCTGTGGAACACGAATCGGGGTCGGCATAGCATGAATCGGTTTCGATGGAGATGAAGCGACGGTTGGCAAAGTTGTTGAAGCTTCAGCAGCCTGTTTTGAAGCCTCGAAGCTCTGCTTCAAAGAGATGACCGGAGCTGGCATAGGGATTGCAGTTCGAGTCGGTAGAGAAACTGGCGACGGTAGTTGAATTTCCACCGGAATTGGCTGCGAAACGAATGGCGGTAGAGGGATTGCACCCTGGATCGGACGTGACGACGTTGCCACGGTTGGTGGAGTCGACAATGTTTTTGATGCCGCGGCAGCCTGTTTTTCTGCTTCGATGTGTTGCTTCAAAGCTTTGCCCAATTGTTCGTAATCGATCGACATAACGGGGGCCGAGGATGCCGAAGCTACCTCCGGGACAGATGCTGGAGTAGCAGGTGTTACCGATGCTTGTGTCATTGAAGATGGAACATTTGGTTCAGCCGTAGCCTCTTCGGCGATTTCGGTAGTCTGTTCTGTAGTAGGCTTATCTGCGTCATCTGGAAGGTCAACCAGTGTCCACCTTTTTTCATTTTTCTCTCCATTACCAGCCTCATTGTCGCTCAATAGAGAAACACTGCTAACAGACGAAGAATCGTCATCATCACTGTGTGTAAAATTGTTGTGTTGTCCTTTCTTGTTCAAAGTATCGGCAAGTAAAGCGGCCTGCAATTTTTGCTCTAGATCTGCAATTGGGTCAATTTCAGTTGATTTGTTACTGGTTCCATCAACAACTGGCAAAGTTTGACTCGGAGTGCTGGTCGTCGGAGTGTTAGCCGTCTCGGTAGTTTTGTCCTTTTTCTCCTCAGGAGGAGTCTGCGTTTGTGCAGGTTTCGGAGCAGAGCCGTTGCTTCGAATTTCGATATTCATTCCCAACGGATCTAAAATCTTTGAAAATGTTTGATTAATTTTCTGAATACTTTCCGGTGTTGGAGATAGCCATGATAGATCAAAAGCATTTTCTTTTTGTGGTCCGTCACTGGTGGATGAAGCAGCAGAACCCTCTTCGGGTTTTTCAGCACTAGCGTTGTTGTCGGGCTGAGCGGAAGTAGAAGCCGATGATGTGGCAGTAGCAGACGAAGAACTTGTGTGGCTTGCCGTAGAAAACATTGGACAGTTGGCCATCGTGGCGCGAGCGGCTTCGTGAGCGGATTCGGCAGCAGCTGCAGCAGCAGCCGCTGCGGCATCCGCCGATAGGAAAGCAGAAATGTTCGCCGGGTCAATCACCTGGTTGATCAGATGGGAAAAGTTGAAATGATGACCGGTTCCGTGCCCATAGCGAGCACTGCGGCGTTCTTCGGCGCATTTTGCAGAGCGCTCGCGACGATGTTTTCGCTCCTTGCGTTCCTTCTCCTCACGACGCTCCCGCGACTCCTCGCGGTCCTTGCTGAAAAGTGAACAATAAAAAGGTTCATTGGTTATTTATCAATAAGTTGGTTTCTCTATATCATATCGACTATAGAAAAAGTATGTTCGTGTTTGGTCTAAATTACACGCAGAATTTTATTTATGCAACGATAGCATACTTTTCTATCTGCCTCTCGTTTCTTCTGCTGTAAATTTTATGCATTGGGCATATTCGGTCTATCCACTTATTGAATGCTTACTAGAAGTATATGCATGAAAATGCATAAAAATCACATTAGAAGAAAAGAGAAGCGAATAGAAAGTATGCTAACTATGCATATTTTTGTTTTTCAGTGTAGATGACTACGTCAGTAATAATGCAACATCATCGCAAAAATAGATCAAAACAATTAATGGAGAAACTAAGAGCCCAATAGGAGTAATAGTCACGATTTCGATGAGTAACTTTAATCGTATTCAAGTAAAAACGTGTTCACGGCTTCTATCAGTCCTTCAATATTCCGCTATGACTATATGTACCGTTCACACCATTTTCGCCATTGCCTAATGAACTACCAGTTTTTTTTTATATTTCGGCATTCGGTAAACCACACATGACTCATGCCGGCAAGTGCTTTTTTACTATCTTATCATCTGAATAATTATATTAAACCAAAACAAAAAAGTAACTCACCTATGTCTGCGGTGGTAACGCTTGGAACGTTTGCAGTTTTCATACTCATCCTCATGTACATCGGACGCAGTGGCAAATCCTGACTGTGAGCTAGCCTCGGCGGCCATACCACGCAACTTATCAAACAGACGGAACGGTCCGCGACGACTGATCTGCGGCGTTGGGATACGAACCATCAAATGGTCCTTGTGGCGATACTTGGCCTCGCAACGCATACACAGATCGTAGTTGAAACATTGCAAACATTTGTACCGATGGCCCCGAATGATGTCATCGCATACGTCGCAAATAATGTTCTGGTGAATCGGAACATCTTCCGGAAGAGACTCTTGGGTCGACTCTTCTTTGGAAGTTGAGCATCCCTCCATCGGTGATTCTTCGATCATAACCTTTTTGGGTTTGTTAATACCTTTAACGTAAATGCGACGCTTTTGGGTACCATTGGCAGTACTTGAATCCATGTAGTCGAAATAGTCCGCATGATTGACAATGGTTATCTCGTCACCTTCGTCGTCTGCAAAAATGAGTTGCTGTAAAAAAACGTCTAAATCTACTCCAGGTACTTGATTTCTTTCAGGACGTTCCAAATTTGTGGCATGAAATCTCCTAAAACTATGCAACGATTGATCTGAATTCTGTATTGAATCCAATTGATCTAATTGAAAATTTAAAAAGAAAATTTGCCAAATATTCTATTTTTATCATGACATAATTAATCCAACAATACTTAATGAAACCTTTTGAATGATGCCAAATTGTGTACATACATCAAAAAATCATTAAATGACATCTAGTCGATTTTATGATAGTAAGTAGTGTACAAGCAAACATGGTGATAATTTTTATTTAATGTGTACCTTAATACTAATAGTAATAAGCAACAACAATAGTTTTTCATTGATGTGGTGTAATGTAAACAAAAAATTAGTAAAAAAAAATTAAACACATTCAAGATCATCCTGCTGATTCCTATTACCCGAACGTTTGTATATTTGATTTAACGTGTATTTCCAAACACTAATGCAAACAATTTGGCAGCACTGCCCTAACATATGACAAAAATAATAACACCATCATTTTCTTCTCGGTACCACAAAGAGGAAAAAGCAAAATCAACACAGAAAGTGCGCAGTTATGAAACCAGAAAAAAAAAATTCTGCCGAGCGATGCAGTTTTCTTGCATCTTGATTTTGAAAATTTTCGACTACTGTATACTCACCAATCCAGTAGAACTTGATTTCATCCGACTGCACCAGGCCAGGATAGCGGGCCACGATTTCATTCTTCAAATTCTCGTAGCTGTGGCAGATTTCCCTGTGCCGAGTTACAGACATGACGAAATTTTCTTGTTCGCCCGACTTCTGTACGATCGTTACTTTCAGAGCCTCTGGAAACACCATTTTGTTTTTTGTTCGTAAATTTTTCCAACTTGTAACGTAATATTGGTCACTATTTATCTTTTTATCAACGTTTCACTTAACAAGTTTGCTTAAATAGGTCGTCCTTCAAAAACCATACACTTTCCAACTGTTTTAGCTGACCTATTGCGTTCACCTTTATGATCCGAATGAGCTTAGTTCTGCTGTCAAGCTAGTTTTATTGAAATGAATTTCACAAGTGCGTACCCTTTTTTCACCAACCAAAGATTAATGGAGGATGATCAGGCAGAATTGGAAAGTTTATACCCAAACTATTAGTAAGCCGATGACAACACAGAAAAACAACACTTCCAGACGGTTCCAGCACTTGTACGAGAATGAATCACTTTTCGTTGGGTGCCTGTAAATGAAACAAAAGAAACACCATCGTCCGCGAACACGGTTGCCATATATGCAGATTGATACTAGGATTGATACGGCTTTTGGTGCATTTCGTTGATTACATTCTGATCTGTTGAGAATTTATTGATTTTGGCTATAGAAACTACCATGAATAGTTAGTTCAAATTACAGCAACAGTTATGGTAGTGGTTCATCCAAAATTTTTCTTTAGCTCCTAATGTTATTATCTCTAACCAAAACTACCTTTCCTTGAC
Organism: Topomyia yanbarensis; assembly: GCF_030247195.1. Lineage (NCBI taxonomy): Eukaryota > Metazoa > Arthropoda > Insecta > Diptera > Culicidae > Topomyia > Topomyia yanbarensis. Next base: position 175,212,061 of record NC_080671.1, on the reverse strand, counting down.
CTGATGTAGAGTGTAAACCAACAGATTTTCGTATGCAATAAAACTACAAATTACAAATTGTTGGCTCTAATCATAAACGCCATCAGTTAGAAGAGAAATCACAATTTCGTGCCTTATCAAGCGAAATGGGTACTTCATGGAGAATGAATATATTAGTTTAATGAATACAACGATCCTTATTCAAACAATATGATTGAGTGGTTCTGATGGAATAATACAAATTACAAACAAAAATAAGAACAATTAAAAATATTAAAGTTTATCAGTACCGATTTGCTAGAGAAAAACATCAATTTGGCACCCGTGCTCATAATGATTCATTCGTTTCTAATCTCTCGTTGGATTTTCTGCTCTCTTCCCATTAGGTTTTACACCAACCGACCTAACCCCATAAACTGAGACGGATGAACTTCCTTTGACAATTCTTGAGCGTTTTTTCAAAACGTCATATCTGCAATGAGTTACTCTCTTTGTTTACTTTCTCTTTCGATTTTTACGGCGTCACTATAACACTTTTCACTTATTTTACAGTAGAGATCGAAAGACGGTGGTTTTAACTAACATATTATGCAAAGAGCTGAGGGATAAATGTTAAAGTCTTGAGCGTTTTTTCAAAACGTCATATCTGCAATGAGTTACTCTCTTTGTTTACTTTCTCTTTCGATTTTTACGGCGTCACTATAACACTTTTCACTTATTTTACAGTAGAGATCGAAAGACGGTGGTTTTAACTAGCATATTATGCAAAGAGCTGAGGGATAAATGTTAAAGTGACCGAATTATTAACAGAAGAGAAAGTAAACAAATAGAGTAACTCATTGCAGATATGACGTTTTGAAAAAACGCTCAAGAAGTGACCGAATTATTAACAGAAGAGAAAGTAAACAGAGTAACTCATTGCTGATATGACGTTTTGAAAAAACGCTCAAGAATTATTCTCGGTGGTTTGTTTACATGGGAGTTACGTGAGTTCGAATGTAACAGATGGCTGGATGTTGTTGGCTCGAATCAAAACTTGTCGAAAGTAAACAAAGTTCATTTCATATCGTCAACCTGGCGCCCAGGTGGTGAAATCAACGGGGTGCTGGAGCGATGCCAAAAAAATTTTATTTCCAGATTAAATTTTACTAAACTTCCCAGTTTAACTAAGCCGGAATGCTGGCTGGATCTAATTCGTATTCCGGCTCCGGTGACACAACCGATTCAAGTTAGAATGTTTAAGGGGTACCATTTCGATGCGGCTTAGCCGCATAACCGAGGCCTAGGAACCGAAGCGGCGCAAAGCCGCTGAGGATCCGCCGGGCGAGGTGGCCACCGACCCGCCGTCGGAAGCAAGCGAACCTGTGATCCACTCGTTTGCCCGGCTTACTCAAACATAGGGGCTATCCCTAGTTTAAGTCCGACTGAGCGGTAGCGAAGTCGGACAGCACGCGCAAAAGCGATGTGGCGTAGCCACATTGGGTGCTGGACACAAAATAAAATTGGCAACGCTAGCAAAATGTAAACACAAATGAACACTCCGGATGAACCTATCGTCAATTGACATTTCGACGAGTTTTGATTCGAGCCAATAATATGGGCCCGTAACAGATGAGCACCCGTTGCACTCGCGCTCACGCAACTGATAAAGTAAACAAACCACCGAGAATTCTTGAGCGTTTTTTCAAAACGTCATATCTGCAATGAGTTACTCTCTTTGTTTACTTTCTCTTCTGTTAATAATTCGGTCACTTTAACATTTATCCCTCAGCTCTTTGCATAATATGCTAGTTAAAACCACCGTCTTTCGATCTCTACTGTAAAATAAGTGAAAAGTGTTATAGTGACGCCGTAAAAATCGAAAGAGAAAGTAAACAAAGAGAGTAACTCATTGCAGATATGACGTTTTGAAAAAACGCTCAAGAATTGTCAAACATGAATTTCATTCATCATCAGTTCATTCGTGTCGTCATCTTGTAGAACTCAATACTTCATTTCTCTCTGACAGAAAGTTGTAGGGTTACCATATTTGCAGATTTTTCTGTAATGTCACAGATTTATTTCACAATTTTTCGTCACAGATTCAACTTTACAGATGAAGATGACAGATTTTTGGCATTTTGGTGAAAATATCACAGATTCCCATAGACTATTCAAATATTAACATTTTTCAAAGATTTTTTGGAAATTCAATACAGATTTTTCTGTTTTAATCAACACAAATGGCAGAAATGTTTCAATGTGGCATCCGTAAATACTATAGAGCAGTGATTCTCAACCTAGGGTCAGCGGACACCTAGGGGACCGTCAAGTCAAGTCGTTGCTGGGGGTCCGGGAAGAAAGATATATTTTCCGAGAGCAGATTGAAATTTCAAGTTTTGTTTCCTAACAAACTGAGAATAACATATTGATAGCATATAAAATCGATGTTTATGAGAGATGGTCGGGTTCGGGTTTTTGGACCCGAAACCCGGACCCGACCCGTCAGGGCCGGCGAAACACTCTTTTCCCGAGTGGGTAGTAAGAGTTGAAGTGATTTCTACTAGTGGTGACGAAAGTTCAGTACACCATGTCTGAACTGAATTGTTTATGCATCGATAGTGTAACAGCTCGATCCTGGAACTTGCTAATATAATTTTAAACGCACTTTTACACTTTTAAAACCATTCTTTTTTCTGCACTTTCTTTTCCTTCCTTCTGACCAGTCCAGTCTCTCGTTCCTCTCTCTCTTCTCCTCCTCCCTCTCCCTTTTTCCTCTCCCTCTCTCTAACCACTGTTCATCGCTCAAGGTATTCTTCTTTTCAGGTACGTCACCGTAGTAGAACCCTACATCCCACCTTATTTTTAATTTTTATCTTTAAAAAGGCACGTAGTCTTGGAACCTCTTGGGAGCCAAACGTCTTCGTTTATCTGGCCCTAAAGCACCTGCATCATGCGCCGATTCTTCGCTAAACTCATCCTGTCGAAGGCCATCTAATCGATATTCTGAACCCTTCTCGGCGTTAGAATTTTCCGCCCTTATTGGTAACCCTGTTTGAGAATATTCTGATCGTCTATCTGTCTCCTGTGCTTGTACTTCTGCTTTCTTAAGATGTGATACATAACGTTTATATTCGTTCCCTGATATTAATGATTTAATTTTAACTTCTGAACCCATTCGTTTGATTACTTTGAACAGCTCCGAAGAATAATCGGCAGCCAATTTGTTTTCCTTTCTCTGTCGTTTAACGTAGACATATTCCCCCTCTTCAATTTCATTACTACGAGCCTTCCGTTTGTTGTCGGAGTATTCCTTCCCCTTTTCCTTAACGATTTTATCCCTATCTCGAACTTCCCCATCTTCTTTGTACTCCGGTATCGATGGCAGTTTATTTCTAATCCTGCGCCCGAACATCAGCTCCGAAGGGGTCTTTCCTGTTGTCGAATGAATTGTAGAATGGTATGCCAGTAAATATTTTCTCAGTTCTAAACGCCAGTCCTTGCCTAATTCCTGCGCGATTCGTAGGCGTTTCAATATGCTTCTATTCTGACGCTCTACCTCTCCATTCGCTTGAGGCCAGTACGGAATCGTGTTCACCAGTTTAATATTTAATTCTTCACAGAATTGCCTAAGCTCCTTACATTCACTACTCAATTGGGGCCCGTTATCAGCTCTCATTGTGATAGGGACTCCAAACCGACCGAATATCGTCGATAATTCTCGTATTGTGTCGATAGCAGTGGTATTCTTCATTTCCACAACTTCTACGAAACGGCTGTAATAGTCCACTACCACGAATAGCCATTGACCTTCAGGCAGTGGTCCCATAAAATCAACGGCTATTTCCTGCCAAGGTCCTGCGGGCATTTGTTTCCTTATCATGGGCTCTGGTGCATCTGGTGCTGATACCAATATACAACCACGGCAATTCCTGACGAAAGTCTCCACATCTCTGTCCATCTTGGGCCACCACACCGATAAACGCAACGTTGATTTCATCATTGAGGTTCCCAGATGCCCCTCGTGAGCGATACGAAGAATCCGGGCCCGCAGTATCCTAGGGACTACTATACGATCTCCGCGTAATAGGATGTCTCCAACTCTACATAATTCATTAGCGAAGATCCGAAACTCAATTGGCAGTTCATCACGTTTATCTTGTTCAACCATCTCTAGAATCGTTTGTAATTCCGTATCCGATTTGGTAGCTTCCACCATTTCTTCCCAAGGAACAGCCACAGCGTGCGCAGCAAAGTCTGTTATCTCCCTAATCATTACTTCTTCTCGTTGGTCAAATGGCACTGGTTTTAATGTCGACAGTCTGGATAATACGTCGGCTTGGTTTTGGTCTCCGGGTATGTGCGTTATTGAGTAATCAAACCCTTGGAGGCGTAGTACCCACCTTTCGATTCGGGCGCATGGTCGCGACCGAGGTGTAAACAAGTAGATTAAAGCCTTGCAATCGGTCAAAATCTCAAACTCCAACCCGTACAAATAAATATAGAACTTTTCGACACACCACACCAACGCGAGTGCTTCTTTTTCAGTATGACAGTATCTTTTTTCCGTGTCCGTTAACGATTTTGAAGCAAAACTGATTACACGGTGTTTACCGTGCTTATCTACCTGGATGAGCAAGCCCCCAAGCCCAACAGGACTGGCATCAGCCATCACCAGTGTTCTGTCTTCTCGTTGATAAAATCCCAGAGAAGATGAATTAGACAATGTTGTCTTGATTTGGTTGAAAGCATTTTCATGTTCGGCTAGCCAATTGAACGTGTTTCCTTTTCTTGTTAAATTTCTTAGCGGTGCATCCACCGTGGCCAAGTTTGGTAGAAAACGGTTTAAGTAGTTGGCTAGCCCCAGAAAGCTGCGTACCTCGTTAGTATTCTCAGGTCTTCGGAAAGCAGCCAGAGCTTCTATCTTAGCATCTGATGGTATTACTCCTGTACTTGTTATCTTATGACCAAGAAACTCGAGCTCCTCGACTCCAAATATACAGTTGTCCCAGTTGAGTTGTACGTTCCATGCTTTTAATCTTGCCAATACCTGAATGAAATTAGGGATAGAAAAGAATACATAAACAAAACTAAATCAATAACTATCAATTTGAAACGATTTTATTCACACCTCTTAGTCAATTCAAGCAATTAATTAATAAGAAAAAAAGTTTACATTAGATTGCTCCAGAAATGACTCTACCTTTTCGACACGTTCATCATGCTCCTTTTTATCCTTGCCTTCGATATAAACGTCATCAATGTACCACCAGGTCCCCTCACATCCAGCCAGTATCGCGTCCATTGTTTTCTGAAAAACCTCTGGTGCCGATACCAACCCGAATGGCATGCGCTTAAATCTGTACAGTCCCCGTGCTGTGAGAAACACCATCGCATCTCTCGAAACTTCATCCAGTTCAAGTTGTAAAAATGAATCTTTGACATCTAGTTTGCTACGAATCATTTTTGGTCCAATTCTGGCAAGGAAATCATCGATCACTGGCATTGGGTGTCTTTCCCTCAAAACAGCTTCATTCACTCTTCTCAGATCAAGGCAAATCCTGGGTTCACCATTCGCCTTCCCAACCACCACCAAGGGAGATACCCAGCTCACCGGCCCCTTCTTCTCTTCGATGATATCCCTCGCCATCAGCTCCTTAAGCTTGTCGTTAACGGCTTCTTCTAGTGGCACCGGAACTCTCCTCATTGGTTGAAATATTGGTTTGAAATTTGGATCCAAGTGGATATGCACGCAAACACCAGTGATCTTAGTAAGAGGTTCAAAATTTCCTGTTACCTGATCTATTCCCATGCCAACTTTCAATATTCCTAAACGTTTCGATGTAGTGTCTCCCAGAAGAGCGCGTTGTCCCCCCTGGACCACGAAAAACTCGGCTACCACCGATCTTGTACCAACCCAGACAACTGCTTTAAACGTACCTAATACCGTAAGCGGTATCGAGTTGGCATAACCCTTTAGCACACGGTCAGTTCCTTTTTTACAGCTGATCACTTCGATTCCCGATGACTTCAATTTCTCCCAATCAAAATCGGTAATCAGGTTTGCTTCTGCTCCAGAGTCTACCAACATCTGGTGTGAAACTCCACCAATCACGCATGTAACCATATTAGACTCGTTCCCCGAATAGAAAGCGTAATATGTTTTTGGTAAGTTAATCGTAGACGATTCACTAGACTCAATCGCATTTGATTCTCGAGTACCTTGCACGTCTTGAGCTGCATGATCAATCACCCGAATCCTCTTGGCGTCTGTCGCCTCTGCCTTCCCAGAAAAAGGCGCTTTAGCCTGCATTCGACATCGGACTTCAAAATGCCCTGGTTTATTGCAACGCTTACATCGTTTTCCTCTGGCAGGACATCGTGTGTCCGTGGATATATGTCCAAAAAGCCCACATTTAAAACATTTTATTTCAGAATTCTTGGACTTAAGTTGGAAGTCTCCAGTTGTCTTCGAGTTTGGGGGTTGATACCGCCGTTTGGCCTGAATATCGTACACACGCTCGTGTTGATTCAATTGTTCTCGGGTTGATCCAAAATCCTTCAATTGTCTTTGCACTCCCTCTAGTGACTTTCCGATTTCTTCAATTTCCTCTAATGAGCGATCCTTCTGCAAAATCTGTTTCCGCAGCTCGTCTGACACACAACCCTCTACTATGGTATCCGTTAGCATGATGTCCGTAAGGATCTTTGAAACGCTCGGTTCGAACTTGTCAACACCACACTCACTTATTTGTTGTCTAATCCTGATAACGAACTCGGCAAACCTTTCGCCTTCTTGTTGCTTCATCCTCCGTAAATTATGGCGCTCCAAGACGTCTTGTTGTCCCGGTTGAAAAAAATCATCGAATGATTGGATGGCCACATCATAGTATGCCTTCTCCAGAGATACCACTGCAAATCGCTCGCTGTTTGGAAGCGACTGGAATAACGCCTGTAACTGAGGCCCGCCGAGGTGCAGAAGTTTAGCTCGTTTTCGTTTCTGATCGGTAATGTCCTCCGCCTCGAAATAATATTCCAACGATCTTTTCCAAATCTGCCATTCTTTGTGTAATTTTGTTTTCTCCATTTCATTGCATCTAAAAGGTGGTATAATTCGTGTCAAATCCATCTGAAAAGCAACGTAAACGAGATGAAGAGAATGAAGAATAACAAATTTATGCTGCATGGCTAAAAATATTCAAAACAAAACTTTATTGCACATTTTATTGTTCCTTAACCATGATTAACTAATAGTAAAGTGAGCGTGTATACCACACCCAATTTTTTTTAAACTGATATGACACCGCTTTTATATCGCAGCTGGTAAACTTTCTTTTATTTGGCAAAAATCACCTCCAATCCATCCCCAAACGAACCGGATCATAATCTTACCCGAATCAGTAATCATATTACCAATGATCGTCGAGACGAAAAAAAACCATCCTATTATCTACGGGTTGGTGATTCCCAAATCAGGTCTACATTATGTGAGTCACCGATTCCACACACAATAACAGTAAAGCTTTCCACACTGACTCATCTTCACAACAAAACCGATTCCCAAATCGGACTTACACCGGTTTCTCTGATTTTCAAATATTAACAACAATCCGGAGAAAATACTTGCAAGATCACAAGAAACGTAACTCTATTTTTGATCCATTATTAGAATCATTCTGATTCCCAAATCAGATATTAGGTATGCCAACGTCTGATTCTCTAATCAGAAAATATATCTACCAACCAGTTCCCAAACAGGTTTTCACGAACTCTTCACGAGTTAACTTCTGGCTAGAATATCGTACGCCACCACTTACTTATCACAGTGCTTTAACCCTTCACCGGTACATATTAACTACTAGAACGAGAATCATTCAACATCTTTCCTTATCTATGTCTCGAATTTCCGAGCAATAACATTATCCAATGTTTTACGTCACCCCCAAATACACACACCTAAACAGATTTCTCACATCTGCACCTTCACAATTGCTCACATCTTTCCGCCAAACGATTTTTCCTCCGTTGTTCGTTTCAGCCATTTTGAATACTAAACCGAACGATGTTTCAAATGAACTTTTTCCATCGAATTAAATAGCTTTCTACATACCCTGCTACTTTTCCTCGTCGCCAAATGTAACAGCTCGATCCTGGAACTTGCTAATATAATTTTAAACGCACTTTTACACTTTTAAAACCATTCTTTTTTCTGCACTTTCTTTTCCTTCCTTCTGACCAGTCCAGTCTCTCGTTCCTCTCTCTCTTCTCCTCCTCCCTCTCCCTTTTTCCTCTCCCTCTCTCTAACCACTGTTCATCGCTCAAGGTATTCTTCTTTTCAGGTACGTCACCGTAGTAGAACCCTACAGATAGCATACTTTTTTATCTGCCTCTCGTTTCTTCTGCTGTAAATTTTATGCATTGGACATATTCGGTCTATCCACTCATTGAATGCTTACTAGAAGTATATGCATGAAAATGCATTAAAATCACAGTAGAAGAAAAGAGACGGTAAAATTATGCTGGAAATGCGACCAATAGTGTAAAAATATGCGTGTGATTAAATTTACATTGGCCACAAATCATGCTATAAATAACTTGCGTATGTGTAGGTGACCATACCGACATACAAAAAATCCCCGTAAAACAATACCAAGACTTGAACTGACAATCACTGACTCGCCAAATTGTTTATTACTGATACTGCGAATGTTCCACAGCTAAATGCTCATTACTGTATTGTTTCAAATTTCATAGCATTAATTTTCTATTTCCTTCGATAAAACCGTGGGTACTGAAGCCCGCATGATAATGTAGACTAATGAGAAGGTATCTCCGACAGCAGACAGCCCTTACTTCCGAACCGAATATAACCCATTTAACATCATCGATATATCGCGTAAACTAACTAAACAACACTCGCCCGTGTACGAAGAAGCATCTTGTATACGTATAAGGAATGGGCGATGTCGATGTGATATTTGAAAAAATCGATTTTTTCAGCTTGAAAAATCGATTTTTTGTATTTTTTGTATATGATTCAATAAAATCGATTTGGTGAAACCGATTTTTCTTTCAAAATTCCCATTGATTTTTCCACAATCGATCTTTTTACCTCGAAAAATCGATTTTTTGCGTCGATTTTTCCCGCCTCGATGTTTGACAACATCGATGTTTCCGCATTAAAAAGATCGATGTAGCAAAATCGATTTTATTTTTCAAAATGACCATCACTAATACGTATCCGCCTGGGAAGTAGAGATTGATGGTGTAGTCTCCAACAGTGGTCTTAATTGCGAAATATGGGGTTGGCTCCTTCCAGAACCCTTTGCTTCAGTCAGTGAAAATTCTGGTTTGCAAGCAATGCGTTTAGCATAAATCGAGGAGTATAAGAACTTATTTTCAATCAGTCTCATGACGATTCTTTCAACGGGTCTACTCTTCAAAACTTTGGGAACAATTGGGCCATGCAGCAAAACCGAAGTAAGTGGCTCCTCGTCTCGGAAACTAACAGAAATTTCCTCATGGGACATCAAAAACCCCAAGTGTCCCTATATCTCACTCCCATAATTTTCCTAGATTTACCACGAAGTGTTTGGTTAAATTCCGACGTAGATCTTCCACAATATTAACATTATTTGCCAGGGCCGAATTAATCCTCGATACCGGATATTGAAGTTGTCGGTTGTCAAGTCTGAATCAAAGGCAGACATTGTTTGTTTGCCATAGGGTTGTCTTCATGTTGATTGCCGATCTATCTTACTGCACAGAGAACAGACATCCATGATCGAACAAAAATATTCAAAAAACGTGTGTAAACATTTGAATTAATATACGAAAAACACTAACGCCGCCATACCAACCTATCCCAACTATCCGTCAAATCGATTCCGGAACCGGTTCGAAATCCTGGATGGATTCAGCATGGAATCTAGCTCAAAGAAAACAACCGGTTGACGCATTTGAGCTGGAATTCATGTTGGAAGTCCGAATCGGTTCCGGACTAGTTTGACTGGGTAGAGGAATAACCGCTGTCAATTCTGTCGCACTCAGCCACAAAAAACATGACGACAGTAGCGCACCTGGTTTAGATATCCAAACTACCTTCGAAACCGTTAGAGATTTTACACAAGTTGAATGCTGAAGATGGACGTCTGTTCTCTGTGCTTACTGCATGATATTCGCGACAATTTCAATATGATCATAACTACTCCACCTCCAAGCGTGTTAAATTTATCATTGTACTCGACCTCAATTAGTGTGCCTATTGAATGGAACAGCTACGCGTCCACTATATCCGAAACAATCGAATCAAAACAAGAAATTCCCCCGGTGGAAGCATACAAGCACAGAGAACAGACATCCATGATCGAACAAAAATATTTAAAAAACGTGTGTAAACATTTGAATTAATATACGATAAACACTAGCGCCGCCACACCAACCTATCCCAACTAACCGTCAAATCCATTCCGGAACCGGTTCGAAATCCTGAATGGATTCAGTATGGAATCTTGCTCAAAGAAAACAAACGATTCCGACTCTATCGGTTGATGCATTTGAGCTGGAATTCATGCTGGAAGTCCGAACCGGTTCCGGACTAGTTTGACTGGGTAGAGGAATAACCGCTGTCAATTCAGTCGAACTCAGCCACAAAAAAACATGACGACAGTAGCGCACCTGGTTTGGATGTCCCAACTACATTCGAAACCGTTAGAGATTTTACACAAGTTGAATGCTGAAGATGGACGTCTGTTCTCTGTGATACAAGGTTTTAACTGGCTTGATTATCGACACTGCGATTAAAAGTCAGACAAAACGAGATCCGGCGTAAACAGCAGTGGGCGGTCCCTTACTTCGTGGTGGGTAGAGAGCACTCAGAATTGTACGCGAAGAGGTCCTATAAGGACTTTTTGAATGCCGGATCGCCCGATTTTTTCCGAATCCCAAAGGCACAATCAAGCCTTGGTTGGGATGGATAAGGCTCGTGACTTTATTCGGATGATATCTCGGGTCATGACCAGTCATTATACGTTGGATGAGCATCTCCGGTGTAGTAGGGTCGTGGAGAGCCTAGGGTTGATTCTTCTTTCAAATATGAGCAGTTATTTGAACCTATATACCAATTAATCCTTAGTATCGTCGAATAACTGAGACCAAGGATCCAAAGCGGGATCCGCCGGGTTCCGATGGTGTGTCTGCGGCCCCTCGCGAGCAAACCTGTGATCCACTCGTTTGCCCGGATTATTCAAACATAGGGACTATCAACTAGTTCAAGTGCGACTGAGCGGAGCGATGTCGAACCGCACCAGGTTTAAAGCGATGTGGCGTAGCCACATTAGGCGTCAACGCCTAGTAACAGAAAATTCAATGTATTTTTTTAAATTATGCCAAACGACCATTATGCCAAATGACCATTATGCCAAACGACCATTATGCCAAATGACCATTACGCCAAATGAACATTATGCTAAACGAACGTATGTGTCACCTACTGTTATGCCAAATGAACATTATGCCAAATGAACTTATGCCAAACGAACTTATGCCAAACAACGTGCTCCCTTGCTGTCCACCCTCTCTTCACTTTCCCTGATACGGTCTCTGCAGTTGAAATCAATTCCTCTTGTGTATATCTTTTGCCTTCCTTATAGAAGTCTAATAGTGTTTCTCTTTGTTTCAATTGTTAATCAAATAATTGGTTTATTGCTAGGTTTATTGTCAATATTTTTGCTCGTGTAGGGTTCGCTAAAGAAAGGGAGTCCCAATTTACCCAAAAATAATGAGATATTCCCAAGGGGTGAGTCGCTTAGCACAAATCGAATTGTGCTCACAAACAAACAGCGTGGTAGCTCGTGCCGCAATGTACAACGATGTGCCACGGTGTGCCACGCTGTGCCATGGTGTTCAGTAAAATAAAAGCAATGGTTGCTATGATTATTCAACTACACTTTGTTGACAGTTTTCGAGTTGTCAGAAGTGTGCCTCATTGTGCCACACATTGTGGTAACGAGTGAAATGATCGTGTGTTACTGTGAATCGTAATCTTATATCGTGTTATTGTAGGTGATATACTGTGCATAGCACATTGTTCTAAGCGACTCACCCCTTGGATATTCCCCAAAGCCAACTAAACTTCATCCCAATAGTTTTGAGTAAAAAAAAACATTCCCTTTCGCTTGTTTTCCGGCTGTGAAATAAGGACAGCGAATTTAAATTGCCTACTGGTAGGTAATGGATTTTAAGTGTGCAACTAGTGAATCAAATTCGTTGGTTGGACAGAGGCTGTGGCCCAACCAGCGAATCACTGTCTTTTTTTGGAATTTTAGTAGAGGGTAGTGTTGACACCGCTGGGCAGTCACTGTAGGCAGTCGGTAATACCGCAGTCGGGAAGACAGCCGAACCCATGTCAAGTGAGACCACTCGCAAAGGTGAAATAGTGAGGAAACGCTGTCATGTGAGGAAAGAAAAAGAAAAAAAAGTTGAATCAAAACAAACTAAGAAATTGTGCGTGAGGAAAATAGTCGGAGAATAATCTTTTTTATTGCGAAAAATTAAGTTTAAGTAAAGTAAAAATTCGAAGATTTAGTTGTAGAACAGTCTACTCTCTGTACTACTGTCGCCGTACGTGAATTTGGACGGCTAGCAAATTGTAAGTTGTGATCTGAAAAAAAAATAAACAAAAGAAATAAATTATAAAATTATCAGGATAGTGCAGCAAGAAGAGGCTCAGAGGAGATTAAATCTGCTGAATATTTTATCGCGCCACCCGAATATCTGTCGTCGTTCGCTGAGTCGGACGACAAGCAAACCGTAAGCAAACTGAAATTTATTTAAAGAATTGTTTAATAGCAATGAAAAATTAATAGGAAGGAGTAGCAGGAGAGAAAAGGAGAAGGTGAAATCAGGAAAGATTCGACATTGGAAGAACGAGGATACTATTTAAGTAAGTTTGTTATAAAAATAATTAAAACTATAATAAATAACTTAATTTGCAGTTTTTGAGCTGCTGCTGATAGTGCTGCTACAAAAATATAGTTTCTGGTTCATCCGAACAAACTCAAAAATTAAATATCGAGATTTCGGATAACCTCAATCACGATGAGCGAATCGAACATGGATTTCACTATGACTCCGTGTGAAGCTTGCGGGAAGGTATCAACGCAGAACGAGGAGATGATTGCCTGTGACAGCTGTGAGCGCTGGTATCACTCCCGCTGCGTGGAAGTTACTGTGGCGACAAAAAAGGACACGAAATGGTTCTGTCCCGAAGATGGTTGCCAAGCAGTTTCCCAATCTTACCAGAAGCAGAAGAAGGCAAACCGTTCGAAGAAGAATACGGAGGAATCGGACCGCTCGAGCGCGAAATCCCTCGAGCGTCAACCTCCGACCTTGCCTCCATCCGTTGCTGCAAAAATCAGAGCAATGGAAGCGGAGAAGAAGCGTTTGGAGGAGGAAATGGATGCGGAATGTTTGTTGCGGGAAAAGGAGCTTGAAATGAAGAACGCTTTGAAGGAAAGAAGGATGCGTTTAGACCGTGAGCTGCGCGAAAAGGAGCTGCAGAAAGACCGAGAGCTTCGTGAACGGGAGATCGAGGAAAAACGCCTTCAACATCAAAGGGAACTGCAGGAGAAGAAGGAACATCTTTGCCACATAAGGAAGATGGAAGAGATCCATCAGGATCAGATGTCCTTCGTAGAGGAACAGTTGAAGGAAGCGCTAATGGTGAACAGCGGACAGAAAACAAAATCGGTCGCTGATCCCCAAGAAGGATTTTCCGGAGCATCCGGCGGAAAATCTACCCCGTTGCGTCCTCCGGCGTTCGGCAAATTGACGGAAGTTAATCTGAAGATGTTTGCACAGAACGCCGAGGGCACCAGTGATGAAGAAAATCGGTCGGATATTACAGACGGCGACGAGGGCTGTGACGACGAAAACGGCGAAAGAAACCGGAGGCCAATAGTTGATACAACTCCATACGGGCTGGGGCAACAGCGTGCCGGACCAAGCAGGGCTCAATTGGCTGCGAGAAGTGGGCTTACAAAGAAGCTTCCAACATTCTCGGGGAAACCAGAAGAGTGGCCTCTCTTTTTCGGCGCCTATCAAGCATCCAATGAAGCCTGTGGATATTCTGATGTGGAAAATCTGGTGAGACTTCAAGACTGTCTAAAGGGTTCAGCACTGGAGTCCGTCCGAGGCCAGCTTCTTCTTCCAAAGTCGGTCCCACGAGTAATCGCAAAACTCCGCCAGCTTTATGGACGCCCAGAACAGTTGCTGCAAAGCCACCTTGAAAAGGTACGCAGGCTCGAGCCACCAAAAGCTGAAAAGCTAGCCAGTTTCATACCGTTCGGCAATGCGGTCGAGCAACTGTGCGAACACTTGGAAGCAGCGGAACTCACGCTCCACTTGGTGAATCCGATTCTCATCCAAGACTTGGTCGGCAAACTTCCGGACGGGGAAAAGCGTCAATGGGTGCAGTATAAGCGAAAGAAGAATCCAGTTACACTTCGAACGTTTACGGATTTTATTTCGAGAATCGTGGCAGATGCTTGTGAGGCGAATGTCACTTTCGAGTACAAACCGGATGCTAGGTTTGCCGCAGGTACGAGTGGAAGAAGCAAACCGAAGGAGAAGGCAGCACTCTATAGCCACTCCGAGGTAGAGTGTTCCAGCGCGGACGGGTCCAATCGGGCGCAGCAAAAGCCGTGCAAGGTGTGTCATCGAACTGACCATCGTGTGCGATTCTGCCAAGACTTCAAGGACTTGTCGTACGGCGATCGCATGAAAGTAGTGACAAGATGGAAGCTGTGCAAAGTTTGCCTCAACGAACACGGTGGTCAGTGTCGTTTTAAGATTCGTTGCAATGTGGGTGACTGTAGGGAGCTGCACAATCCACTAGTTCATCCAGTCACAAGCGTGGTCGGCATGAGCGCACACATTCTCTCGAGCAGCACGGTGCTGTTTCGGATGGTTCCGGTGCAGGTACATTGCGGAGGAAGATCAGTGACAGTACTTGCCTTTCTGGATGAGGGAGCATCAGTTACTTTGATCGAGAACAAACTGGCAAATCGTTTGGGACTTGTAGGCGTGCAGGAGAAACTCACCATCAAGTGGACGGCAGACGTCACACGTGTGGAGAAAAGCTCTAGGCGGATGAGCGTATGGACTTCGGCGGTTGGTGGGACAAGCCGTGACAAGTTCTTGCTTCATTCTGTTCGTACGGTCGAGAGGATGCTGCTGCCTCATCAAACGTTGAATGCCGAAGAATTGTCGGCTAAATACGAACACATACGAGGCCTGGCAATCTCATCGTATGATGGCCGTCCGGAAATATTAATAGGGCTTAACAATATCCATTCGTTTGCCCCGATAGAAGCGAAAGCCGGAACTACAAATGAGCCGATCGCAGTTCGCTGCAAGCTCGGCTGGACAATTTACGGACCGAGACAAGCAGATTCAGCGCTGACAGGAAGCTATCTAGGGTATCATCAAGAGGTATCCAATGAAGCGATTCATGACCTTCTAAAGAGTCACTATGCGTTAGAAGAATCGGTGGTGAGTGTACAGCAGGAATCGGTTGAAGACCAAAGGGCTCGTTCGATATTAGAGCGAACCACGAAACGCGTGGGTAATCGTTTTGAGACCGGACTTCTCTGGAAGATGGACGACGTGCATTTTCCGGATAGCTATCCCATGGCTCTCAAGCGGACGAAGCAGCTAGAAAGAAAGTTGGAGAAATCACCGGAATTGTACCAAAACATCCGGGATCAGATTAAAAGGTACCTGGAGAATGGATATGCTCATCTAGCCACAGAATCAGAGCTGGTTGGCACCGAATGTGACAAAGTGTGGTATCTTCCTCTCAATATTGTGTTGAACCCAAAAAAACCCAACAAGGTCCGAATAGTATGGGATGCTGCTGCAACTGTGCAAGGAGTTTCACTAAATTCAATGTTGTTGAAGGGACCCGATCTACTCGTGCCATTGGTGTCGGTGATCATTGGGTTCCGCCAACGAAGGATTGCCTTTGGCGGGGATATCCGAGAGATGTATCACCAGCTGAAAATTATTCCCGGGGACAAGCAAGCACAACGTTTCCTCTTCCGGGATAACAGTAGTGAACCACCGAAAGTGTACGTGATGGACGTCGCCACGTTTGGGTCGACGTGCTCTCCGGCGTCGGCGCAATACATCAAGAACCGAAATGCAGAAGAGCATGCGGCACAATATCCGGAAGCTGCGGGGGCAATTATCAATCGGCATTATGTCGATGACTATTTCGACAGTGTTGACACCGTCGAAGAAGCCGTAGAACGTGCAAAGCAGGTGAGTCACATCCATAAACAAGCCGGGTTTGAGATTCGCAATTGGGTGTCGAACTCACCGCAATTTCTGTCAGCTCTGGGAGAGGAGAAACCAATGGAACCGGTACTCTTTAACCAAGATAAACAGGCATGTAGCGAGCGTGTGCTAGGAGTATTCTGGGATCCGGAACGGGATGTATTTGCGTTCAACATAAAACACCGTGAGGATATAAAAGCGTACCTGTACGACGGTGAGCGACCGACGAAGCGGATAGTATTGAGTTGTGTGATGGGGTTTTTCGATCCACTGGGTTTGCTATCTCCCTTTACAATTCATGGTAAAGTAATCATTCAACACTTGTGGCGAAACGGTTGTGAATGGGACCAACTAATCGACGACAAGGCTTGGTTAAAGTGGAAACAGTGGACCGACTTGTTGCCGCAGGTAGAAGCCTTGCGAATCCCGCGATGCTATTTAGGGAATGCTGTATCGACCTCGGTCGACTCGCTTGAATTGCACATTTTTACGGATGCGAGCGAGCATGCCTACGGCTGTGTTGCATATCTGCGTGCTATCGTGAACGGATCGGTACAGTGTAGCCTGGTCATGTCCCGCGCAAAGGTGGCTCCGCTTAAGAGACAATCGATCCCTCGGTTGGAGTTGATGGCTGCGGTTCTTGGGGCCAGGATGAGTCAAACGATTCTATCGTCACATAATTTACAGATCGCACGCATCTTTCTTTGGACCGATTCACGAACAGTTCTTTCCTGGCTGCATTCCGATACGCACGGGTACAAACAGTTCGTCGCATTCAGAGTTGGGGAGATTCTGGACTTGACGAGATTGGTAGACTGGTACTGGGTGCCATCAAAGCAAAACGCTGCAGATGTTCTCACCAAATGGGGCCGTGGTCCACCATTACAGAATGATGCGGAATGGAAGAACGGTTCGTATTTTCTGTATCAATCGCGCGATCAGTGGCCATGCACTGGGCGAATAGATGAGACGAATGAAGAAGCACGAGGAGTCGTGCTATGTCATGCGGTGGTCGACGCTGCAGCTGTTTCTCGATGGGTAAAGCTGGTTAGAGTGACTGCAACGGCAGTGCGCTTTATTGCCAACATTCAGCGTAAGAAAGCCGGGTTACCAACCGTTACATCCAAGGCCACGAAGATCCAGCACAGACACATAAAGGCTGAGTACTTGACTGTTCAGAAGCCACTTCAGCAGGAGGAACTGAGAGAGGCCGAAACCATTCTGTGGAAGCAGGTGCAATTTGACAGCTTTCCGGACGAGATGAGTGCGTTGATGAAAAACCTGCAGCATAAACCAGATCTGCCACTTGCAAAAATTGAAAAATCTAGTTGCCTCTACAAGTTGTCGCCGGTGCTTGATGCAGAGGGTGTGTTGAGAGTACGAGGCAGGCTGGAAAAGAACGGGTCAATCCCGTTCGACAAAAGGTATCCGATAATTCTGTCCAGGAAGCACGAAATAACAAAAAAGTTGATCCTGCATTTCCACGAGAAGTACGGCCATGCGAATCGAGAAACCGTTTTCAACGAATTGCGGCAGAAGTTTTGGATACCAAATGCTCGCACTGCAATACAGCAAGTGACAAAAGAATGCGTGTGGTGCAAGGTGAATCGCTGTGTACCTCGCATTCCTATGATGGCACCACTGCCGGTTCAACGCATCACCCCTCACTTGCGTCCCTTTAGTGCAGTGGGTGTTGATTACCTGGGTCCTGTCGAGGTCACGGTGGGGCGTAGGAAAGAGAAGAGGTGGATCGCTGTCTTCACGTGCATGGCGATAAGGGCCGTACACCTGGAGATAGTTCACAGCTTGACTACGCAATCTTGCTTGATGGCTATCCGACGATTTGCATGCAAGCGAGGAGCTCCGGAACAAATTTTTTCGGACAATGCTACCTGTTTCCATGGGGCAGACATAGTGATGAAGAAAGCGATGGAAAAGATTAACAGTGAGTGCGCTGAAAAGGTCTCATCGACTGCTACCGCATGGCTCTTCAATCCTCCTGGGACACCACATATGGGCGGTGTTTGGGAACGGATGGTGCGATCCATCAAAGAGGCTCTGCGTGTGCTAGATGATGGCCAAAAGCTAACGGACGAAATCCTTTCAACAACGTTGGCTGAAGCTGAGGATATCATTAACACTCGTCCATTGACATATATCCCACAAGAATCAGCCGAGGAAGAAGCTATAACCCCCAACCATTTTCTCCGTGGAACGGTGACGAGTGCGGACGTGCGAATGGGAGACTCTGTGGGCATCGCAGATGCTCTACGAAATAATTACAAGCGGTCACAGTATCTCGCCAACAGATTGTGGGAACGTTGGTCGAAGGAATATCTACCAACTCTGAATCATCGACCAAAGTGGATAGAAGATCGAAAGCCATTGCAAGTTGGAGATTTAGTGTTCGTTGTTTATGGGAAGAATAGGAAGAACTGGGTACGAGGAAGAATACAAGAAGTAGTCAGAGGAGCGGATGGAAGGATTCGTCAAGCGGATGTAAGAACTGCGGATGGGAAGGTGCATAGGCGTGCGGTGGTGAATTTGGCGGTGTTGGAGATTCAGGATGGTAAATCCGGAAATTCCGGAGAAATTTCCGGATGTTACGGGCTGGGGTATGTTGACACCGCTGGGCAGTCACTGTAGGCAGTCGGTAATACCGCAGTCGGCAAGACAGCCGAACCCATGTCAAGTGAGACCACTCGCAAAGGTGAAATAGTGAGGAAACGCTGTCATGTGAGGAAAGAAAAAGAAAAAAAAGTTGAATCAAAACAAACTAAGAAATTGTGCGTGAGGAAAATAGTCGGAGAATAATCTTTTTTATTGCGAAAAATTAAGTTTAAGTAAAGTAAAAATTCGAAGATTTAGTTGTAGAACAGTCTACTCTCTGTACTACTGTCGCCGTACGTGAATTTGGACGGCTAGCAAATTGTAAGTTGTGATCTGAAAAAAAATAAACAAAAGAAATAAATTATAAAATTATCAGGATAGTGCAGCAAGAAGAGGCTCAGAGGAGATTAAATCTGCTGAATATTTTATCGCGCCACCCGAATATCTGTCGTCGTTCGCTGAGTCGGACGACAAGCAAACCGTAAGCAAACTGAAATTTATTTAAAGAATTGTTTAATAGCAATGAAAAATTAATAGGAAGGAGGGGTGGGCGTGGCGTAGTTGGTAAATCGATTGCCTTGTACGCAGCGCACCTGGGTTCGAGTCCCGACCCCGCACATAGGGTTCGAAATTTTTCACAAGAGATTTTTCAAACGCGAAGAGGCGAATGACCTTAAGGTTAAAACCTCTATAATCGAAATAAAAAAAAAAAAAAAAAAAAATAGGAAGGAGTAGCAGGAGAGAAAAGGAGAAGGTGAAATCAGGAAAGATTCGACATTGGAAGAACGAGGATACTATTTAAGTAAGTTTGTTATAAAAATAATTAAAACTATAATAAATAACTTAATTTGCAGTTTTTGAGCTGCTGCTGATAGTGCTGCTACAAAAATATAGTTTCTGGTTCATCCGAACAGGTAGACTAAACGTCTCTTATCTGTGGCTCTATTTAAAACGGTTAAAACGCTTTGTTCGCCCTCTAAATTGACGACTGTATTGTTAGCGTGTACGGTTTCCAGTAAGAAAATTCATTCTCCTCCTTAAAAATTCATTTTTGATTGACATTTACAAATTCCTTTGGCTGCCAAAGTGCCAAACAGAAGAAGAGAGTGAGAGCAGAGCCAGGCAGTGAATGGGAAGGAGTTTGACTGAAGACGGTAAAATTTAATCGAATCTGCGAAGAATCCTTAATTCTTCTGCCTATCAATGTGAAAATCGAATATTTCAGCCGTACGAGAAGTAGTGATAACATTTTGCGTGCAGTACGCTACTTTTTGTTCTTTACAAATACATCGGAGCGTAGGCAAAGAAAATTAGTTCAGCCATACAGGATAGGCGAAACTTGCACTTCTTACTGGAAAAATAATCGATAATTTTATTATGTGTGACCTATTCTAATATTAGGAGCAATATACAAGTGAAAAAGTGGTTTTCCTTCAGCTACCGGAAATTGTACGTCTGCTCTAAAAGTTCTGGTGAAAACCAAAATATCGCGGAAAAATTACAAAACCAGATACACCCACTTTGCACAACAGTGAAATCACGGCTGATAATTAAAAGGCAGTGTTAGATCATAGGTGCTACTTTGCTGGAAGGAGAGAAAGTTATTGCTTGTCTGCCAAGGAATCATGAATGCTGCAGACCCATTTGTGATAACATCCCGCGAACGATTCAAGTATGAGGAACAGTTCAAGTCTCTACAACCGGCCAATGGAGTTGTCACCGGGGCACAGGCCAAAGGTTTTTTCCTGCAGAGCCAGTTGCAGCCAATGATACTCGGACAAATTTGGTAAGTGAACGAGTGGAAGGGGAAAGTTATGTTCGCGTTGTATTTATTGTACTGATAAGGGCTTACATGTCATTGATGAATTTCCAACCAACCAACAATCAACCAGTAAGAATTTAGACGCTTGAGCTCAGTAGGCGGAATGAATGTTGTATACTTAGGGCCAATTTCTTCATCCTCGCCGAGCTTCAAAACTAGGTTTAACGATCCGTTAAACCTGGTTTAACCATTAATAATAGGGTAATTGTTTACTTTAGCTACTTTTCCCCCTGTAAGTGGAAAACATGTTTTTCTTTCGTGAATATGCTAGTTTAGTGTTGCAGATTCATAAAAAAGAGGCGGAAAGCGAAAATTTTTAATAATTTATTAATGAGACTAAAAGTAAGTTCTACCTACTAACCTTGCACATAGGGTTATTGTGCTCCCGAAAGCAAGGTTTTTGGAGAAGCTAGTTTAATGCGGCTACGCCGCACAGCCGAGTCCAAGGATCCGAAGCGGCGCAAAGTCGCTGAGGATCCGCTGGACGAGCCTTCCTTGTACTTGTCATCAGAAACGCAAGCAAACCTGTGATCCACTCGTTTGCCCGGAATTCTCAAACATAGGGGCTATCCCTAGTTTAAGTCCGACTGAGCGGCAGCGAAGTCGGACAGCACCCAATTGAAACGATGTGGCGTAGCCACATTAGGCAGTGACAATAATTTAATTTTTGCCGATGAATACAATCCTATTGTTACTAAATAAAACATTGTTAATGCCTAATGTGGCTACGCCACATCGATTTTTTTTCTCATGCTGTCCGACTTCGCTACCGCTCAGTCGGACTTAAACTAGGGATAGCCCCTATGTTTGAGTATACCGGGCAAACAAGTGGATCACAGATTCGCTTACGTTTCCGATGACGAGTACGAGGACTACGGCTATGCGGCATAGCCGCATTAAACTAGCTTCGCCAAAAACCTTACTTCCGGGAGCACAATAACCCTATGAACAAAGTTATTAGGTACAACTTACTTTAAAGCTAATTAATGAATTATTAAAAATTTTCGCTTTCCGCCTCATTTTTATGAATCTACAACACTAAACTAGCATATTCACGAAAGAAAAACATGTTTTCCACTTACAGGGGGAAAAGTAGCTAAAGTAAACAATTACCAATAATAGTTGCATTACACCTCTGTAGTGGTACATCGAGGAGACCGAGAGGGCTTACGGACCTTTTTTATGTTTTGTGTTTATTTCATACTTTGCACCAGCCCAAACTAACTGTCAACCGTTCGTCGCTGTTGTTCTATCTTATGGCAAGCGCCATTTAGCACATTTCGAGAAAAATGATTTTTAAAGTTTTATATTGAATATCTTGAAACTTATAAATGGTATAAACAGTTCAAAGAAGACAATTGATGCTTCTATCTATTCTGTATTAATTTCAAAAAAAAAAAATTACAAAGATCGGTTGACTATGTTACGAGTTTTTACTAAAAATGTAATCAAAAGTCGCGCTCACGCGTGTCATAGGTGTATATTGATGACAAACTTTGTATGGTGTGTCATAACCGTGCATGGAAAATTTCCATAGAAAAAAAATCAATTATTAACTTTTATTCATATTTTTGGCTTTATTTGGTCTATATAGAATCGGTGACATGCATTTTGAAGGCAATGAGTCAGAGAATCTAGAAAAACTAGTTATTTTTGGTTACAATGTTATTTCCAGTTTAAAACTTATATTGCATTTTTATCGCAATTCGTGTATTTTTGGTTATGCCATTGTGTTTTTCAGATAGTTTTACACATAAAAATATCGTACACATCAAGATAACTTGAACCAATCCCCAGACACAGTCATTTGATGCAAAAAAAAATTAAATTTCTCGGCACGTTTCTCGCTATATCTCAGTAACCAAGCAGAATGTCAAAAATTTGAAAACGACACTGTAGAGATTTTTTAAACAAGTGATGTGGCTTATCTAACTCAGTTTACCCCAAAATGACGTTTGTCATAAAATAGCACAATAGTGACGATGTGTGGTGGTTGGCTATTCATGTGTTAGTACTTAGTAGTGTCTGAAGCGCTAATGTATATATGTCATGTGATGCTCGTAGTTTTAGCTCTTTCTTGTACCTGTCTAATCCACTACATTCCTCATCTATTGCCTTTTATCTCTTCTTCTCGAGTCCTATACTGCCATTCTACACACCCCTTCAACTGGGGCCCAGTCAAAAAATCACGCCCATATCCACCGGATAACACGTTCTATGGCGACATGACCCGGAACTGTACTTGATACGAAAAAACTCACTCCCTCCTAGCATCTGAACCGCACACTCAAAATTAAGTATCAGATTCACGGCCCATGCGAATATGTGAATGGTATTTCGGTCACAAAATCGAATGTATACACGCGAAGTCACATACACGCTAACACACGCGAAAAACACGTTAACATGCAAACGCTTGAGCTCTTCGCGACCACCAAGGTACATCTATGCCTGCGATCTTGCGATTTCTCATACGCGATCTCAAGCGAGAACCTATAGAAATACCCGCGCGGTCACGTTCGGAAGTCTATCCTCGATCCTAGAACCATAGGATCATACCTTCATCTGGATCAATTAAGAAAATATGCTCATACCTATCAGACAATACGTCTCATGGTGACATGACCGGGAACCAAAGCGATATGGAGGCACCCACTCTCTGCTAGAATCTGAACCGTATATCGAAAATTAAATACCAAACTCACGCTTTGCGCGACCATTCAAAAACACAGGCAAATATGTGAATGGCTACACTATTACAAAATCATGCTAGCATACGAACGCTTAAGGCCTTCGCGATCATACACGCACAACTACGCCCGCGATCGCGCAAACTTTATAACAACGCTTTAGTACTGACGAAGTTGCAAACGCTGTCTCAAATACCAGTCTTTGAACTCTATCAATATCGACAATACAATGGTACAACTGGCGATTAGCAAAATGAAGGCTTCAACCTCGGCAGGGCCAGATGGTATACCAACTATTATTCTAAAAAAAGCTCTGTCGGTCTAATTGAACCTCTTTGTCATCTGTTTCAATTGTCGCTAACAACCGGAGTATTTCCCGAACTCTGGAAATCCTTCTTCATGTTTCCAGTTCACAAAAAAGGTGATAAAAAGGTAGTTGACAACTACCGTGGTATTACAACGCTAAGCGCAGTTCCTAAGCTGTTTGAAATGGCTGTGTTGGAACCAATCTCCAGCCACTGCAAACAGTATATCTCCGAGACTCAGCATGGATTTATGCCGAAACGTTCAACATCTACGAATCTTCTGTCGTTCACAACATATGTGACAAATGCCATGTCGGACGGTCTTCAAACTGACGTTATCTACACGGACCTTTCAGCTGCTTTTGACAAGATAAATGACGCTATTGCAGTGGCAAAATTGGATAGACTTGGCTTTGGTATCTCAGTGATCGTCGTCTAGCAGTCAAGATAGGTGATTGTGTATCCGAAGAGTTCTTTGCTTCATCTGGTGTTCCGCAAGGCAGCCATCTCGGTCCATTGATTTTTCTTCTGTATTTCAACGACGTCAACTTTTGTTTAGAAGGACCACGGTTGTCTCTCGCCGACGACCTCAAGCTATACCATAGAATCCGGAATACTGATGATGCAGCTTTCCTTCAACGCCAACTGGTAACCTTTGCGGAATGGTGCGAGATCAACCGAATGACCCTAAACCCCAAGAAATGTATGGTCATTACGTTCTCGAGGAAAAAAAATTAAAGGATTGTGTACAAGACACGACCACGATGACATTAAAAATGCGACCATATTATTCGTGGAAAACAAATCGGCAACTTCAGTTGCCAAAGAAACGATCGAAGCATTTTTCCATCAAGGTCACTTTTCTGATTCAAATTTTTGTAGGGATTTTCTTGCTTCCATCCAATTAGTCAGTTTATTTGTTTTATCGCACATTTTTCGGATATTATTATAGAAGATAACTAACCCGATAAGAGGTAAGTTATTTACCAAAGCACGAAATGGAAATTTCATTTGTAATTCTTCTGAGACCGATTTTGTGATGCTAATAAGGACCGTTTGTTGTTAATATTATTTCACCGTTTCCTTGCCGACAACAATGCGACTTCTGTACACGTCTAGTGATGGAGGCAATTTTGAGAGCGCCTTTGTTTGCTGCTGCTAACGGGGAGCGTTCCTTCCAGGAACTAACGAAGCGGACGCCGGCGATAAACGAACTGATTTCAACGATGATCAAATGCAAACTGAAAACATTTTCCTACAGACAATTCATTTTACGTATCTCAGATGTGGTTCATCGCCAAAAAGGCGGTGCTAACGAGTAAACCACCAAAGCACGGCTAATTAATGCTTTTACAAAATTATTTCTATCAAAATTTACGGTAATCGTATCCTCTACGGAATCTGCTACACAATTGTTATGATTATTTCCCAAATCACGCAAGAATCTGTTTGTTCCGTACAGTACAGCGGCAATTATTGGCGGTTTGTTTATGAGAATCGTTTAGGTACGTACGTCCGTACACTACTCGTCGACCATCAAGTATCGAATGATAAGGCAAAAAGAAAATTCAGCACATATATTTATAACTTTTGTTTTGTTTGATTGACCTCTAGCCGCCTCGTGTATGCACATTTCCCCTTTTTTCGTGCAATTTTTCAATTTTTATTCAACCGAATTTCAACAGAATACTTATATAGTACATCAATCTAATTAGCAATTATATTCAAGTCAGGTGTTTCTGAATTGATTGGTGTATAAATGATTGAAATCCGTCAATTAATTGCGAAATTATAATCGTACAAACCTTACATAGTTTCGTTACATAGGAGATTTTCAAAATTTAGAATGACACCCAGCCCCAGATAGTGGAGTAAGACATTTTTATTGTCAAAAAACGCGTTAATGAAAACCGCGTAAATTTCAAAATCCGCGTAAAAAACCTGAGTGTACTCTCCTATATAAAATACTGCGCTGCTGAACAGTGCAATAACTACAGAAGCACGTTGTCAGATGCCTTACTGATAAAAAACATATAACCGAAATATGAAACATGAAAACCAATAGGCTCTTTACCCTACGCAGCTACAAAGCGCCGTAAACATGGATTAACAAGTTACAACGCACACGCATGCATAAAAATAAATATATTTTTTTCAAACGCAACACTTAAGCAGCACACACCGTATTGAATTAAATCCAAACCACCCCACCCACCCACTTTGCAAATCATTCTGTGACACCGTGCTGGTACCCGAAAAATCCGCACACGGCCACCGCTGCCGAAAATGCATAGCGTCTACCGCTTATTGTAGTGCCCAGACGCTGCAGCCATGATCTTACCCGTTCGACATAAGAACAAAAACTGATTCAAACGTGTACGCGTCACCTCTATTTATAAACTAACCGTATATGGTTTAGTCACTTAGGTGCGAGTGTGTGCAAATGCCAACGTTGCCGAAAATCGATAGCGCTTATTGCATCGTTCGGAGACGATGTTACTCGTATGGGATAAGAGCAACAACTGATTTAAACGGACATGCGTTGCTTCTATTTATGACTTTTCGTGTTTCATTGAGCAACTAAGCTGCCCTCTCTTGACGGCTGTGCCTGAGAAATCTGCCTCACGAATGGTAATTTTTCCGTTTTTCGTGAACTTTTTAATTCTACCAATTTTCAAAAGTCTACTTTTATTGGGGAGATATTAAATTATTACCAATATTTAAGTTAGGTGTTTCTGAATCGGTTGGTGTATGAATGATTAAAATCCATCTAGTAATATCGGAGTTATAAGCGTGCAAACCTTACATAGTTTCGTTACATGGGAGATAGTTTAGATTTTAGAATGACACCTAGCCCCAGATAGTGGAGTAAGACATTTTTAATGTCAAAACGCCAATTCGATTCGATTACTGTCTAGCTGAATCCACAATTGACAGAGCGAATTGCGTCAAAGATCTCGGAGTTTTTCTCGATGAACAACTGACGTTTTAACAGCATATCAGCTATCGGGTGTTTCGTTGTGTATGCTACTTTACAAGCATCAATAATTAGGGGCCTTTTCTAGATCTGAATGAAATAAGATTATAACAGAACACAATTTTGTAACAATGCGAGATATAGTTTTGAAATATTTCTGTTATGTGTTTCTGATTGGGTTACGAGGTGCTAGTAATGTCATTACTTAGCAGTAATACCCTTGTAATGATCGTGTTACGCGAGTTATGATAGAATTCTGATACAATTTCAGTAATGTCTTTATTGAGACATTTACCGAAACATACACGCCGCACTAACTACTTACTAAAGGCCGAGGCTGCGAGTAAGTTTTTGGTGTAACTAGTGCTTGTATTTGCTATTTGCGGTGGTAATAAGCCTCCAATTTTAGTTTAATCGCAAGGACAATTTTTAAAACTCGATTTGATTGATAAGTATAGCTCATTAATCCAACTTTATCAATTCTGTAATCTAAAAAGAATTTTTGAATTTAACAGAACGTGGTGAAGTTGGCACCACTTGCATCTGGTATACTCAACCTGCACAAAACGTTGCATAACGCAGGGTTGATTTTTCATTCCGCCCTTCGTTATGCAAATTTGCGACATTATGACAGCGAGGTGTTTCATGAAGGGCGGCCGTTTCTTTCGATCGAGAAAGGCTGCACCGAATTTTGGGCAAATGCGCTAATACTTAACAGTTAGTAATGACACTTGTATTGCGCGTGTAAAGCCTTTATTGGATAGCAGGTAACGACACAAAGTGATCCATCCACCAGTCGAGTATAGCTCACAAATATTTCTTTCTCGGCACTGTACAGCTTCTTGAGGAGATGCTTCGCGTTCGCTCTAAACAGCTCAATACGAATGACAATGCGACGTTAACATTTCATAAGGCATTATATACAATATGCTCATGTTGAGAAAATGGCGTCTGAAAAATTACCTCGTACTTTATATTCCCATTTATGAACAGGAGCTTGATTTAAGGACCAAACAACTCAATGCCGTGTTAAATAACCATTTTTTCCGAATTATATGCCAGATTTATTAAAAAAAATGTATTTTGAACGATTTTTGCAGATAAATGTTTTGGTCCCTTTTGAAACATCGCACTGGTTTTGTGCCCTTTCCCATAATCCCTTTTCGGCGAGACGCTTATAGTGCATGCGGGTGAACCCTTGTTTACAGCAAATGATTATGTGACGTTTATTTTGATCCCTTTCTTGGTGTTGGGATGTTTTTGTTCCTTTTTCAAGTATAGTCTTTTTCATTACAAAAGGGCTCATGAACAATTCTTTCCGTTTTGTTGTTTGGTGTATATGAACCGTTAATTTTTGAGGGGAAGAGAAAGGGAACATAAACAAAACAAGTTATTTTGCTTATGTGCCTTTTCGATAATCTATTATTTCTCTAACAGTCAGGCTTCAGAATCGGCTTATTTAAGGTGTGTATGAAGCTTAGTGTCCATTTGATGTATCTATTAACCGGAATTGTTTAAGTTTTGTTCATCGGCCCATTTGAAATGTTCTGGTCAAATGAAACAAATCTGTAACGGACCTAAATTTCAAACTTTTCATCATGTAAGTTTTCGGTTGGTGCACCATATTGGTGGCTCTGAACGAAATGAGTTAAAAAACAAAATGAGATAAAAATCAAATCAAAACTCTTCATGCGAATGCAATGGTCGCCCTGAAAAGGGCAGGTTGGTTTTTATCTGCATTATTTCACCTATCAAACAAAGAAATATTTAATTCGGCACCTTCTTTTCGTCTTCTTTGGCATCAGAATGTCTTGGATATTAGGCAACACAACGCCCTGTGAAATAGTCACGTCTGAGAGCAATTTGTTTAGCTCTTCGTAATTTCGAATGACCAACTGCAGACGGGCAGCGTTTCCTGCCAGCTACAAAACATTGGCAGCAGTATATTCCATCGCTGCTGTCAGGTAGACGGGTGCTCTGGCACCAACACGCTCAGCACGATGGATTCGGCCGACAGGACGTGCCGGTGTAGCCAGTACGAGTGTAACACACGAATGATGCTGCACTCGCATGCGACCCCCGGTTTTGTACTTGGGTCAACAAAAATAGTTCATTCTTCAGTGAGAGTTCATACGAGATAGACGTGATTATTATAGTTAAATCAAAATTGAAAATTATCGGTTATAGTTGAAGTTCATTCAAACCAGTTTAAAGGAAATTGGTTCCGACGAGTGGAATACAACAATTCCGAATGCATAGAGTAGAATGAGTGCAAGTAGCTGTACCCTGAAAGGGGAACCGATGGAATTGGAAAAGGGCGAGGCATCGAATAGAAACATACAGGTTGATAGAAGTGTATAAAGAATTTGTGAACTACAGCTACAAACACAATGATGATGGACCGTTTAAAGTGATAGGGATCTTTAGGGTGTGCGGGTTAAAACATATTATGATGCAGATCAGTACCGTGAGTTAATATCTCAGTCCTTTTCCAATTTTTAGGCCCGAAACTATTGAAAAAACATTTTTTAGTTTGTTTCCTTTCAGGGCAATAACACATCCAAACCCGGGCGACTTGCACGACTCTATAGGTTATCAGATCTACCATAATTTGCAGATGAAACTTGGGATGGCAGGCTGTTAGCGGATTGACAAAGTACCAGATCGTGCTGTGTGGGGCGCTGTCCCGGTTAACAATGAGGCGAATGAGATATTTGCAGATACGTCATTTAGTCGGTCAACTGTCAGTTTGTTGGTTGAATTGAATTTGGTTTTTTTAAATTTAAAAATCAGAAAAGAATAATTAAGGTTTAAGAATGATATGAGTGCACTCGTAAGGACACCTGCTATCAATAAATACGAAAAACTGGCACATTTTTTTTTTCCAAATTAAGGATCCCTATTGTGGAAAAGATTTTCGAAGAGAATCACGGGAAAATACAACGGAATGGCTTCTCCAACGCGGTGCTGGATATAATGAGAGCAGGAAAATCTAAAGTTCTTGTGTATTTGATCGATTGGAAGGAAGCAAATAGATTAACTATCCCATAAAGCCACGGATCACCCATGCCCCATCCATGAAAAGCAAATGGAAATCAAAACCTTGATGGCCAGCAAGAGCCTGACATATTACGATGCACAACAAGCAATGAAAATATCGGCACATTAGGCAATTCATTAGACGTTTGTTTGACAATTCAGCGGTGGGTTCTGTCAACAGGTCTACTCTTGCGAACAGAAAAACTCGTCCGACAAACATCTTTCGTTAGTCCGATTTGTTTGATGTTGGATCGAATCAACGATATTGTTGGACGTCGCACGCTCGGAGTAACGTCAGAATAAGTAAACAAGAAATAATCAGCTGATCAGAAACGTCTCATGGATTGCCTAATTGTGGTTTAACAGAGAATGGGACAAAAATCAAAAATAAAAAAAACAGTTTTGTCCACATTGTTTGTTAGATCTTAATAAAAATCAATCAGCAGTACTGTAACTACATTCTACATAAGCTGATTAATTTTTATGAAGATCTAACACACGGTGTGGAAAAAACTGCTTTTCTCGTGTTTGATTTTTGATTTCTTCTCTGTTCAACCTTATGCAACATCTTGGAGCACGCAGATGAGTTCATGACGATCAAAGAAGGCTATCTCGCAGCAGTAAATCAAAGTAAACAAACGGGGCGAATCCGTATAAAAAAGAAAATTCCAGAAAAAATGAACCCAAAAACCTCAAAAGATCGCGAGACAGCATACGAAAGCGATGGAAACACCGAGGAGTGAAACGGAAGGCAAGGACTAATATAACAACAGAAACGGGAACAATTACGCTACAACAGCATATTGAGTAACACAGAGAGAGAAACGTACAAACAAACGATCAACGTGATGTTTAAAGAGCTAATAGTTACTCTGATGCAAATCGATGGTTACCAGTGTTTCAAAAATCACTCCAATCAGCATGCGTTGAAAAAACCATAGTTTGACAAATCATTAAAATCCATGATTTCATCACTCATGGTTTTTTTGGCTCCTGAGGAGTGAAAACCGCCAAGGAGTGAAAACAGGTTACTAGATTATAATTGCAGCACACAGTTTAAAAGCCCGAGCTCAATTTAGATTTTCAATTTTCATTTTATCAAGCACAAAAGCAAAACAGATCCTTGGTACAGTTCATGGCGAAAGCTTCTTTTCGACAGACCTCGAAGGTCAGCATTCAATGGTTAGCGTACTAGGCTAGGCTTAGGCCATTACAGTAATAATTAGTGCACCTGTTTTTCATCCTTCCACTATGCATTTGAACTTTTGGATTTCATCACTTCAGCAGAAACATTTTTTCACCGGATTTGAGATATGTTTGCCCGTGATTATTGTTAGAAATATATATTTGTTAAAATTATATAATTCCAGCCGATTTTAACAGATAAACAAAATTCTGAAACCATTTAGGGTATAAGTCGATTTACACTTCTGAAATCGTAGCGCTCTACATTGAAAACGATCGTTCAATAGTGAAAACTGCGTGCTTATCATAAAAAATATGGCAGGCCCACTTCACCCTTTCCGGTGGGGTAAATAAAAATTGTAGAATTCACTCTGTGCCCTCCAGATTCGACAATTATACATCAAACACCACTGCACGACCAAAAAGTAACTGTTTGGGCCGGAGTGTGCTCCAAAACAATCATTGGTCCTTATTTTTTACAGAGAGAGAGAGACCATCGACAACGCACGCTACCGCTGGATTTTGGCGCACATGTCTGTCCACAAATGCAGAAAAAAGGTCTGAAAAACTTCTATTTTCAACAAGATGGGGCATCTTGCCACACCGCAATCAAGTTCTTGCAGAGCAAATTCCCAGGATGCGATGTCTCAAAAAATGGTGATTTGGAATGGCCTCCTCGTTCTCCGGATTTAACGGTGCCAGACTTTTTTCTGAAGGGTTACTTGAAAAGTAAAGTGTATTCTAGCAAACCTAAGTACCTTGACAAACTCAAAGCTAATATACGAGCTGAAATTGCTGCGATTATGCCTGAAATGCTATCTAATGTCATGCAAAATGACCGAAAAAGAGCTGCTTTTTGTGTATCAAATGGGGGTGGTGATTTAATCAACGTTGTTTTCCAAACCTGGTTTATAATAAATGGCATAAAATATCCTAAAAAGACTTGTTTACTTGTGAAAACGGCTAAAAAATGGCGGAGTTGTTCAATGTTGAAAAAGGATACATCCAGCTGCCGCACCCTGTACCTTGTTCTAAAATAATTGAGAAATTAAACATACAAATTTTGAAGATCTGTTATCAAAGTTTGTAATTGAATTCGATCTATAAGAGGCGATAGAACAAGAATCACAAACCGGAGTGGACAGGAGGAGCCAAAACCAGGAGTGAAAACCTAAGAGTCAAAACCCACTTGGATTGCTTTGATTGTTATACTCACTCCCAGAAACGTGCGTAGCAATGATTGGTTTCCACCGCTCCTTTGGAAACTGGCTCCTTGGTGTGAAATGTTTGGTTTATTTGAAACACTGATGGTTACCAATAATTAATAGAGTATCTTAGCGGCATGGCAGTAACTTTAGGATATTTTGAGGAGGAGCAACAGTCGAATTCCTTAGTGAATGATCAGCAAGTTCAAGGTATTACAGAATAATATCCAGAGGCTGTGGAAAAATTTAGAACTAGCACATGAGTTACATAGCAACAAATACGCTGCCGCCATCCTAGCAGAACTGTGGACAGGTATAGAAAAAAGCAGCACCCTAAATATAGCTTGTTACCACAAAATTAACCAAGACAAACGGAAACAGGTGGAGGAGAACATATCCTTATAATTACCCTTTACTAAAACTTTCTCCAACGAATATGTTTGAAGTGCTAGGAATCAAGATTACTAGTATCAATCTGTTCATAATCACAGTCTATATGGTCGGTGTTAAGTCAGACCGGACTAAGTCGCAAAACATTAAAAAATGAGATAATGATAACACTGGATAAAGAATTTCTTCTGCTACATTCGACGTTTGCCAGATGTGAAATATGTAACCATAAACAAGAATTATTGCAAAAAATAATTTCCAATTATAACGAAGAGGATGCAGCGATTCAAAACTTTAAACCCGTTTTTCTCGAAATCAATATTTTGCTTCTTGGTCCGGTCTGACTTAACACCGACCATATCAACCTCAGAATTACGATAAGCGGCATAATGAATGGACTTAATATCATCGTAGGAGAAATCAAAAGTTTTCAAAATGTTCTACAGTTTCGACCCCCCTCGGCATGATACTGTACCTTGATGCGGTCCGGGGGCTTTCCCACCAAAGCAGTATTACAGTGATTATATCACAGAAACTTGGGATACGATTATTTTCTTTTTAGCTAAGCTACATTGTGATCAATTTTAGTACTTAACTTGGCGACCTTTATTATCCACTGCCATGGTCAAATAATATACAATGTGGGTTTTGGGCCCAATTCTCTCTGCAGGCGCTCTTCTTTTGTTGCTGTATTTTCAATTAGATTCATGCTAACATTAACTAACACAAATCGCTTATTCGCTCATGTACACTAACAGTCTCTCATTCCAAACGTACAAACGTGGCCTACGCGATAACACAAACCTGTTCACAAGTGCGAACGCCCGCGATCTCGCCAATATTCAAACTCCCCGATAGATTAGGTGAACGTTGGAACCTAAGAACCTAAGCTCGCGCAATCATAAATCGGTCACGTCTTAGGTCTCCGCCCTTGATCCTAGTAGCCCAAATTCATGTCTTTAGTTGGACCAATAGAGGTAGAAACTAGACAAGACGTCCACGCGCGATCATTGAAGAATACGCGAACATGCGAATGGCCACACGCTTATAAAAATAATGTGTCCACGCGAAGTTGCATACATACTGGCACACGCGACAAAAACGTCCACATACAAACGCTCGAGTCCTTCGCGATCATCCACGCACGACCACACCCACAATCTCGTAAAAAGTATAACACCCCGGTGACTGAGTGAATGGTTTGGCACTTATAAATTAACAATCCCAGTCTCGAGAGAGAGAGAGAGAGAGAGAGAGAGAGAGAGAGAGAACCTCCAAATGCCCGCGTTTGCGCGATCATGAATCGGTTTCGACCGGAATCCCCTATTCTCGCCCCTAGCGGCATAGGTCCAATGCCTTCAGGTGGATCAATCGAAGATATAGTGCTCATATCCACTAAACTACATAAAAATCGAATGTATACACACAAAGTCACATACATACGACAGACAAATATAAAAATGGTTGAGCCCTTCGCGGCCATCCATGCAATCTATACTCGCGCTCTTCCAGGCATTATAACATCCCGGTAATAGTATGAACGTCTTAGCACTTGTAATCACTCGGGCGCGGTCTCAAGCGTGAACCTACAGTCCCCCGCACTCGCGCATTCATGAATCGTACACGTCCGGGAGTCTCTATCCTCGATTCTAGAAGTCTAGGTCCATGCCTTAATTGAATGAATTAGCTCTACAGCTCCAGTAGGACAACTCTCGAAAAAAATCGGCATATTAGTAATACTCAATAACAATACTAACTCTTCTCTTTATATTATTTTTATTTATTTTCGGTCTCATGCGTTATATTCTTGTGATGACCTTTTCGAGCTCATAATCCAAGAAGAGCAACATTGCTGCCAACAATGATTCTTCTCTGCCATCAGACGTCGCCAAGTTTTAGAACAATGGAGATGTATTCTCATACTCGATGGAATCAGATAAGTAGGAACGATCAACAAACTGTAAGTAGTATATTACATATTTCTTGTTTTGACGTATAAAATATTATCCGTATTAAAATATTATTTACAGGCTCCACACATATCTCAACACACACAAATACACAAATGCTTGACAGGTGACTGGGCCAAGTGCATTCACTCGTAGGATCTATCATTTCGATGATCGCCTCGATTCTGCGAAACCAGTGCACAAGTAAGCTGACGTAAGCTAGTCTCATCTGGTGAATGCATGTAGCCTGGAAACCCCAGACACGACAGGACGAGACGCGAACTTACATTACAATTTCAATCATCCACACACACCTACGCTCGCAATTTCGCCAACATTAAAACACCCCCTTACTTAAGTGAACTTTTCAGCACCTATAACTTTATAATCGCGGTCTCAAGCATTAACCCATCTCTCGCGCGATCATAGACCGGCTACATTCGGAATTCTCTACTCTCGATCAGCCTAGACTCATGCCTTCAGTTGGACCAATCAAGAATGATGCTCATATTCACTAGACAACACGTTCCTCTACCATACACTAAAAATTAATTATCATATTCAGGGTCCGTGCGCGATAGTTCAAAAATACACGTGAATATGCAAATGGCCACACGAATCTAATATCGAATTTATGCACGCAAAGTTAGAGACACGCTAGCATTCAAATGCTCGAGCCTTTAGCGATCACACTATTACACAATTAGTAAACGCCCACGCTAACTCAGACAGATATGCACTCCTGGACTCGAACGCTAAAAACCACACCTTCCACGCATACACCACCCAGGACTGAACATTAGATTCATACATACAAAGCAACAAGTAATAATTATAGGTATTCGTCTGGCAACCGGGGGAAGTACATCTCAAACGCAGAACTTATCATTTCAATGATGGCCTTGGATCTGCGTAGCCTGTGTTCAAGGCACCATAGCTTTGTCCGTCAGGTCAAGGATGTATGAAACCCGCTAGCCACCACCCTCGGCCCTAGCTGCCCATAAAGGGATAAAAAAAATGTTCTACAGTTTCGACCCGTTTTTATAAACTCCCGGTTTTATGCACCCCCGTTTTTATGCCCCCCCAACTTTTTGTACCCGATTTTATCAACCTCCCGTTAATTCATTATTTTATGCCAGCAATTCCGGCCTACAATCTTACAATTGTATTCAATTAAGGTAATGAGTCTTGCATTGTTCGGTAGCAGTCAAAATGTAAGGTAGTTTACCCAATTTTGGTCCTATTTAAGGTAATTGAAAACTAGGATTTAGCATCAAAAGGCTGAAAATCAAAAGGCCGAAAAACATAAGGCGAAATTTCAAAAGGCGAAAATTCGAAAGGCCTAATGCTAAAAAGGTCGAAAAATCAAATGGCCGAAAACTTAAAAGGCGAAAACTCAAAAAGCCGAAAACCCAAAAGGCTGAATCTCATAAGGCAAACTTTTTTTTATTATTCGATTATTTCACATTGTGTTGTTCCTGATTGATTAATCGCC
Source organism: Topomyia yanbarensis (assembly GCF_030247195.1). Lineage (NCBI taxonomy): Eukaryota > Metazoa > Arthropoda > Insecta > Diptera > Culicidae > Topomyia > Topomyia yanbarensis. The sequence continues at coordinate 175,176,098 of NC_080671.1, read as the reverse complement.
TCAAGTTTGAGTAAATCGGGAGGATCGCACGTTTACGTACGAAACCTTTCCAATACAAAAGAAGAATTAATGCTCTAAAAAATCCACCAAACCCTTTGTCAAATTGTGCATTCATTGCGATTTTAATTGAGATTCAAAGAATGCTCGAAAGAAGGAATCATCCCCTATGTTTGAGTAAACTGGGTAGCCGAAGTGATCACAAGTGTGCGTGCAAGAGTTATTTGGCATACAGATTCCAAGAACTGCTCATATTTGAAAGAAGGAATCAATCCCTATGTTCGAGTAAACCGGGAATACGAACAGTTATGCAGTTGTAAGCAGCTGGCATGTAGCTCAAATGTTTGAGCATAACGGTAACTACCTAAACATTTAAAAAACTTTAAATGAGTTTGTTTACTAATAGTACTAATATTGTACTTGAACCAAAATTAGATTATTGTTCTTTACCAATTAATAAAAAACATTTACGCCTAATGTGGCTACGCCACATGGCTTCAAGTCGCGTGCTGTCCGACATCGCTGTCGCTCCGTCGGACCTAAACTAATTTATAGCCCCCATGTTTGAGTAATCCGGGCAAACGAGTGGATCACAGGTTTGCTTGCGAGGGGCCGCCGCTTCCGACGGCGGGTCGGCGGCCACCTCGCCCGGCGGATCCTCAGCGGCTTTGCGCCGCTTCGGATCCTTGGTCTCGGTTATGCGGCAAAATCGCATTACACTGGCTTCGCCCCAAGTGCTAGATCAGTGTAACAACCGATGGTTGAATATATGTAAGTTCATTCCATAAATCATCGTTTGAAAAATTTAGCGAAATTCACAAATGATGAAGTATATAATTCAAAAGAACAGCTCATGATATAAAGAAAGATAATAAGGATAATTTAAATTATTGAAACGCTGTATGGAAAACCAAAACCCACTGGCGATCATAATAATAATGGTCAAAACAAAACATACGTCTGGTGGATCGCAGTTTTACATTATACTGTACTAAAACGTAAGTCATAGCCAAGTATTCATAATTGCAACAGTGAACAAGCATAAAAATTTCAAAAATGAAACTAAAAAGAACTACTCATATTTAAAAAAAGGCAAAATCAATTATAAAATGTATTCACTCGAAATATAATCAATATCAGGTAATGGATAGTAGCACATTATTATCATTGCTTTGTTTGTTTTGTTTCGTCCTTTAAAAAGGTTTGCCTTTCAAAATTCTGCCTTCTGAAAAGTTTGGCTTTTGAAATTCCGCCTTCCAGAAAGTTTGCCTTTTGACAGTCCGCCTTTTGATTTTTCAGCCTTTTGAATTCGGCCTAATGTAATTTCGGCTTTATGATTTTCAGCCTTACGGCCTCGACCCAAAACTAGAATCACATTTTGCTTGAATTCTCAAAAAAATCAATGCTGTGTGTTTTCATGATAAAATAACACACTTCCACATATTCTCCGTGTAAAACATAACAATTGAAAGAGACACCGTATGTAGTAAAAATTGCATATTTAGCAATATTATATCTTAAATATGTCGTAGTTCATGACAAACTGCAAACAAAATTTAAACCAAAGACTATTTTTTGCGGAATATCTGTAAATCCCGGTCCCGAGGGTACAATTTAGCGCATATTTGTCTCAGAGACTGTGATGTCTGTTCTCTAGTTTATCTACTCCTATAAAACGATCTCCTGCCAGCGCACTTGAGTCATCACTAAACAAACTTCGAATTGAATCAATAGCTTATTCTTGTTCCTGTTTTCTATTGTTATCTCCTATGTCATCCACGGGGATTGATCTATTCACTTGTAACAACCAGTCCGAACCAACGAGAATGGGTCATGCCAGTCGAAAGCCACTGACCTAGGCTCAAACCGCCCATCTCCATAATAAATACTCGTGCCAGTTCCGAATTCTTTGATATCCGTTACGAAATATTGTTTGATGATGAAAACTCTTAAAACATTACAAGCCTGTTTTTCCCACTGTTGAAATTCTACGCATAATTGTCCCACAAATAAAATAATCAAAAAAGCAAATATTAAGTGTGTCAACTAAGAGATGGGTACGATATTAATAACTGCTATAGTGAGATCGATCCTGTACAACTATGCATTTCTGTCATCGCTTCCAAAAATTCATAATTAGTCTAATTTCAGATCGATCCTTTGCTTGGAAGTTGGATTAGACAACTGTCGAGCGGTGCGGTTGAATACGATTTTTTGCACTGATACGGCATTAGATTTAATTTTTCTGCAAACTAACAATTTGAGACGATTATCAAATTATGTAGGATTGAAAAAGGAAGTTAAAAAAATCCCGATTTTATCAACTTCCCCTTTTTATCAACCAAAATTTATCGGTTGGTTGATAAAAACGGGTCATTAATGTACTAGGTGGCTATTTCAACGGACGCAACGAAATATGGGGCTGCGGAAAAACAACAAAGTACCTTACAGATATACTACTAAAATCCAATCTCATTAACTTGAACAGCGTAGAAAAACTTATACCACGAAAAAACGAATAGTACAACATCTGATTATGAAGGATCCAGTAAGCAACTATCTCCTGCAATTGGATCCAACAGATCGCTTGGAAGAAAAAATGTACACGCTCCTAGAAAGAACATTTTTGAACCACGCAGAATAACTAATCAAGGTATATGAGAACACGACTATAAGAAGAAATCAGAACATTGAAATCCATAGTCAAGTTGAAGGAATAACAATCAACAATAAAAATACGACGCAGACAACGATGTTCGCCATTACCATGGAGTTGGTTCACACGGACTACTACGGTTAGAAACAAATGTATACAGATGCGTCGAAGACATCAGAGAGATGTGGAATAGGAGTCTACGAAGCAGTCACAGGACTTGAGATAAATATAAAATTGGAAGAAGAATGCACCATAATGACAGCGTTAAAGAAGAAGACGAACTAGACGAATTGATGGCACAAATCGGTGACAAACTACTAAGCACTGGAACAGTCCTACAATGAATGTCTGCTCGCGTTGGAATCCAATGAGCCCAATGAAAAAGCGGACGAACTAGCGAAACACGGTATATCAAGCACAGCAATATGTAACAAACTTCTAGAACACAATATGAGGAACCGATTAAGAAACCAACTGAAACAGAAAACGAACGAATGGTACAAATAAATTGCGATGGAAGAGGGTAAAGGTTTAAAAAATTTCAATATGATAGGTAAATGAATTCCAAAAAAACCTTGGTACTAAGACATGCAACTAGATAGCATAGAAGTAAGAACACTAAACAGAATATTAGCTGGCCATAACTATTTGAATTTTTGGCTAGCAAAAATGAATATTAATCAATTGGACATGAGACGGGAAATCAAACCAATGAACTCCCTACCTATATTCAATCCTTTGAATTAAGGCTTCGTTGATATAAGGTAGCAATCGCCCATTTTTCCTATTACTTTCTAGCGTCCTCTGACGAGAAATAATTAATAATCAACTTGATTGGTCTTTCGTTGATGTCTCTTTCTAAAGCGCCCAGCTTAGCTAAACAGTGCGCCATCTCGTTGCTTGGAATGGAGCAATGCGAGTGGACACAAACTAGGATTATTCAACTGAAACACTTAAAGAACCCCCGCATTTTTTTCTAGAAATCCCCAGATATCGCTTTTCAGGTGGGTCATCAGAATTAGGCGCTCGTTGGTTTGCAAGCAAGCATAAGAATTTTCTAAAAGAACATGTGGCGAAGTATCCTTGAACAATTCTACAGGCGACCAAAAACAACGTGCCAGAGATTAGGCCGTACCTTGCAGATATCACTCACGGTCGAATAATCGCGTGTAATGCTGGTTTGATTTAGAGATTTGGTTGCTTTGGATCGGAAGAACACTATCCATGGCTCAGTTGAGTTATCTGGGTATACCTTTGGAAAGGGGAAGTTTCGCCATCTACAGGAGAATCAGATAGTGACCGCGACAACGACTGACACTCTAAACGGGAAAGGGAATTCTAAAAAATGTAAAAATAGCACCGTCAACCAAAAATGAAAATAAATATGCCTAATGACTTTAAAATTAGATGAATAGAATCTACTTAATTTAAAACAAAAAATACCCACTTGTACTATAATATGTATTGCTTTCAATTACAGGGCTCTAGCTGATACGGATGCGGACGGCAAAATGACTTTGGGTGAATTCAGCATCGCATGCAAGCTGATCAATCTAAAGCTCCGTGGTTTTGAAATACCAAAAACGCTTCCACCAAGTTTGATTGCATCGCTCACGGCAGTCGGTGGCACGCCTACGCTAACCCCTACTTCAGGCCTTAGCCCGCTGGATCCGTTGAAATCCCTTGGTAATTCTGTTTCCAGTATGCAACCGGTTGTACCGCCACAGCCGAAAATGGTACCCCATGCAGTCCCGCAAGTTATCCCTCATGCAGTCCCGCAAGTTGTCCCTCATGCTATTGTTCCCCCCATGCTACACAATCAAATACCAACTATGGGCCAGCAGCCAATAATTCCGGGTGCACCCGCGAGGCCGGCAATACCACCGCAACCAGTTATGGCAACCGCTCAAGCACCATTAATTCCGATGCAACCATTGATTCCCAATGCCGGATCTATTCCACCGATGATACCCCCACAGCCTCTTATTGCTGGGTTCGGAGGAATGACCGCCGTTCAATCGAATATTGCAAAACCCTTAATAGAACCGATCGGTGCAGTCGCTAATCCACCGCTGGTTGCTGGCGTTCAACAAGTTATGGCAATGCAATCCGTCATGGGAAGCATGGTACATCAACCGGTGGCAGCAGCTGTCGTTCCAGCACCACCTACACCGCCACATTCGGGCGGAGGAACGCCGCAACGCTCTATGTCTGTTTCGGAGCGAGCACCATCTATCGAATCTCCGTAAGTACTTGTTTAGTTGCATTACACCAATACTTTCTAATAATATCGAAATCAATCCGCAGACAATCTGAGTGGGCCATCAAAGGACAGCAAAAGCTCAAATACACTCAACTATTCAACACAACCGACCGTAACCGTACCGGATATCTCACCGGACCGCAAGCTCGAAATATTTTGGTTCAATCGAAACTACCACAAGCTATTCTAGCTCAGATTTGGGCCTTGTCGGATATCGATGCCGACGGCCGTTTGGGATGTGAAGAATTCGTGCTTGCCATGTACCTTTGCGACCAAGCGTTACAAGGGGAGAAAATTGCCCCCACCTTGCCCCCGGAGTTGATCCCACCTTCCTTCCGGAAGGCTACATCACGACACGGTTCTGTGGTCGGTTCCAGGCATGGTTCAGTTTCCTCGCAAGGAGCACCACCACACGTTGCGGCCGCCGAAGCTGATCCCACCTCCGGACTGCCTCAATGTTAGTATTAATTCAATTGATATAGTGTGTACAATAAGATAAGTTCAACTAAAAGGATGTTTATTTTATGCAGCATCATTCGAGGACAAACGTAAGGAAAATTTCGACAAGGGTCAAGCTGAGCTCGAAAGAAGGCGTAAAACGTTGATGGACATTCAGAAAAAGGAACAGGTACGATTTTTAGTCATCGTCGAAAGTTTAATTCTGTGGAATATTCGGGGATTGTTATGGCAGAGCGCACGATTTTGTGTTTTGCGGGATTTTAAAGTTGATAGTTTTCTTTTCTAAAATTAATAACAGGATGAACGCGAACGCAAAGAGCGCGAGGAACAGGAAAAAATCCGCAAAGCTAAAATGGAAGCTGAAATGAAAAAGCAGCAGGAGTTGGAGAAGGAGCTTCAGCGTCAGCGAGAATTTGAGCAAGAGCGCGAAGAACAACGCAAACGTGAGCTAGAAAAGAAGGAACTGGCCAGGAAGTATGTATTTAATTGCGCAGTTTGGTATGGTTTATTTAAAATTTTGCACTGTTTCAGGGAAATGGAAAAGCAACGCCAGCAGGAATGGGAAGCGCAAAAGATTTCCGAGATGCAACAGCAGCGCCAGCGCGAGCAGGAAAATGTTCTCAAGTTAAAAGCTCAAAATCAATCACTGGGCGTTGAACTGAGTACATTCAATGAGAAGATCAAAGAGCTTTCGCAGAGGATTTGCGACACCCGCGTCGGTGTGACTAACGTGAAGAGTACTATCGACGGAATGAGAACAACCAGAGACACTCAGATGAGTGACATGGCTCAGCTGAAGGCTAAAGTCAAGGATCAGAATCAACGGCTAGTGCATCTGAGCCAGGAGAAAACTAAACTAGATGCAAAGAACAAAACAGGAGAAACTGAAAGTCAGTTGCAATTCTCGAACAAACAGGTACGTGAACACGTGATTTATTTCAGCTGGTCAGTGTAACAACTGCGTTCGCATACTTTTACAGATTATAATTCAACAGCTAAAAGGCAAATTGGAAAACACAAAACAACAAATTGAAAATAAGACTACCGATATAAAAATTAATAGCGAGCAACTGGAAGGGTTGAAATCCCAACTGACCGACCTAATTGATTCTTGCGAAAAACTTTATCTTGAATACGATATGCAGCGAATTCAGGTAATTTGAGTAAACCAGTGAAAGCTAGATCTTTTGCAGATAAAATTATCTGTTATTTTCTCCTGCCAGATATTGGAGATGAAAAATAATCGCAAAAATGAAACTTACACAAGCGCTTGGGATACATCCAACTCGTGGCCCGTGGGTGCAACCCCCTCGGCGGTGGAATCGGTGGCGTCAAACGAGGCAATCGAAACTCCTCCAGGCTATGTAAAATATCGGGCAGTCTACGAGTTTAGCGCACGTAACGCCGACGAGATTTCATTCCAGCCGGGTGACATCGTGATGGTGAGTAGTATTACCGTGGAGTTCCTAATTAGCATCAGAGTTGTAACACTGCTACCATCTAACATTGGATGCAGGTACCATTGGAACAAAATGCTGAACCGGGTTGGTTGGCAGGAGAGATAAACGGTCACACAGGATGGTTCCCCGAAACATACGTAGAGAAGGTTGATACCAATCTGAACACCGTGGTGTCACCGGTAGCGGCGGAAACAATTGCATATGCAGAACCAACCGCCATCTCCTATGATGCCCCGAGTGCAGTAGAGTAAGTTAACGACTTTCGTTATATTCATAGAGCAATTCCAATAATAATATGTCGATTTTCATGAAAATCCGAGAGCATATCCAACCAGCATTCAAGACTGTGTGGAATTGCTCCATACTCAAATTAAAATGATAACAAATTTTCTCGTTTGTTTTTTTCAGGAGCATGCCGCCAGAAGAAACAAGTACTGAATACGTTAGTAATAGCACTGGTAATAATAATGCTGATGAACAATTTACAGCGACTTTCAACGGGGATGTCGAGTACTACGTTGCCTGCTACGCGTATCAATCAGCCGAGGTCGGCGACCTGGTGTTCGATACTGGCGAGATTATAGCTGTGAGTAAGAAAGACGGCGACTGGTGGACTGGTAATATTGGCAATCGCACAGGCATCTTCCCTTCGAATTATGTACAAAAACAGGAATCTGTAAGTAATGCAGTAGAGACCAGTAGAGACGCTAGTGTTGTAGTAACCGAAAAAGATGTAAATATGTTTGCTAACTACTCATAACTCCTGAAAATAAATCGATCAATGGTGCATTTTTAGGAGACCATCAATGGAAATCAGCAGACATACGATCAACAGCGAATTCAACCTCTGGATGTGGGATCGAAACGGAAAGATTCGACACAGGATGCCGAAGACGCTCGAAACCAGGCCGAGGCGGATTCCGAAGTTTCTCAAATCAATACTCAACCTGCTCCGGCACCTGCGGCCAACGAGGAAAATATCCGTTACTCGTCAATGTCCTCGGCTACTCCTAGTTTGCGAAAGAAGGGCGAAGTTGCACAAGTTATAGCACCATACGAGGCTACCAGTTCAGAACAGCTGTCCCTTACCCGTGGTCAGCTTATTATGATCAGAAAGAAGACTGACTCCGGTTGGTGGGAGGGTGAACTACAGGTACGCATCGCTTGAAAACTACTATCATGTGTGCATTCGTTGAAAATATTCAAATTTTCTTTCGTAGGCTAAAGGAAGACGGCGGCAAATTGGTTGGTTCCCAGCAACTTACGTTAAGGTTCTCCAAGGTGGTCGAAACAGTGGCCGCAACACTCCTGTATCAGCTAGCAAAGTAGAACTTACTGAAACAATTCTCGGTAACATCCGTATTCTGCTGGAATTTAAAAAAATCACTGATTTCTAATTCGTTTTTAGATAAAGTAATAGCTCTTTACCCGTACAAAGCACTGAATGACGATGAGCTGTCATTCGAAAAAGACGACATTATCAGTGTGCTAGGAAGGGACGAACCGGAATGGTGGCGTGGTGAGCTAAATGGTACCACCGGACTCTTCCCGAGTAATTACGTAGGCCCGTTTGTGACATCAGGTAAGAAAACGCCTGCCACCGCCAGTTAACAGTGGCAACGTTTTTCAGCCAGAGAGTGTTTGTGAACAGTAGATTGCATTTTTTGCCTGTTTGCTTTTTTGGTTCTATTAGGCAGAGTTTTTCTCTGCTAGAAGTTGACACCTTCTAAACGACTGTAATATTTTATGAACAAGCTTATATTCGATGTATTATAGTACCAGCTATTTCGGTATACAATGTATCTCCTTTTATTTTTATGTATATTTAGTAATTGTATGTATATGTTTGCTTTATCAGTTATTATAAATTCATCATTATTTAATACAATTTACATTTTTCGTTTTTTTTATTCAAGAACTGAAAAGAACAAGTTATTTTCTCTTTGCGATTCAAAGCACGGCGCTAGTCATAAGTTGAACACCGACGATTATCATGTGTTTCTACAGTTAAGGGAGACGTCTGGTGTAGTGGGCAAATAAAATCGGCTTCTTTTTTATCCGCTTGATCGTTAGTATTGAACCTCTAGAATAGTCTCCCGCAATCTCGGTGGCCACGTTGAACTTCTTTTGTTTTAAACAGCCATGCAATCCTCGCACCTATTTGGTATAACACACGCAGATTTAAATCTATCGGCAACAATTTTGGAAAAACTGACAGCGATAAAAATACAGTGTGAATAAAACACTCTTAACTACTTCTACCCAAATTTGCAAGATAAAATACCAAATGGATTATTTTTACAGCGTTTTTTCCGTGATGAAATTTTATGTGGGACACCCTTTAATAGCGTTTTTCTTGAATGGGGCCGTTCATATACCACGTGGACAAAAAACCTTTGTTTTTAACCCCCTCCTCCTCCTCCTCCATGGACAAGCGTGGACAGTTCTTGTACCCCTACCCCCACCCTAGGATGTCCACGTGGACTTTCTAGTTTTTTCGGGTAATTTCATAAAAAATGGATTTTCAGAAAACTATCCTGTGTTAGACTACTATGGTGAAGAAAAACCTAATGAAAACCGTGCAAACTTCAACCACAGAATATCATACACTTCTTTGGTCTTCTGAGAAAAAAGAACAAAAGTGGGATCAAGCGTAACCACTCTCCCCTACTTGAGATTCGCACAATCTAAACATTTTGGGAAATAATCGTTAGGTTTAGCTCAATATTATGTTCAGATGAATTATAGTAATTAATACGAGTCATGCTTTGGATAGAACATGTTAGTTCCACATGTTACCCCATAGAGGACGCCAACACTAACTTTTCAATGGAAAGAGATATAGAGGTGTCTTCCACAAAGTTGTAGAACAGGTATTTTGCAACAATTCTTCCGAAAATCTCTTCTATGCGGTCGCATGTGGAACTAAAATTTTCTAACCAAAGCATAACTAGTATTATGTACTACAACTCTTATGAACATACTATTGAGCTAATCATGTATTGCTAGGCCCCATGCAAAACTGACTCAGACATCACTTCGTTAAAAGTTTAATAACTTCTTTTAACAAAGCCGAATTGACTAGCAGTCTTCGACAAAGTTGTAGACAATTAAATTATCCTTCTTATTTTCACTTACAGTGATAATACGATGCATACAGTGCCACCTAGCGGCGAAAATGCGAGCTAGTGAGTTTTCTCCATGTAAATTGTCGAAAAATCCCATACAAACTTCAGGCGCGTTGGTCCGGTAGCTAGACATGTCCGATTTGCTTCAAATTTGGAGCAAGTACTCCTGGTGGGACTAGGAATCGACTCAGGGGTAGGCCAATTGAGTTTTCAAAAATGCATTATTTTTCTGGGTATTCTAGTACATACCATATGGATTCTCGTATTGGCCCGTAATTTCAATCACAAGCTTCAAATCCAAAATTTGAATAAAATGAGTCAGACAGAATTTTTTTCTCGGATTTTGCTTCACGCGATTTCCTCCAATTTTGTTTATAATAGTTACCATCACACACTATGCTGTCATAAGTACTTTGACTATTTCAAAATCTTGAAAAAAAATTTAAGTAAGCGCTCACGCCAGAAATGACAATACAAGTTTATTTCATTTTCTTATAAAGGACAAAATATGATGAAAAGTCCACGAGGACATTTCCAATACACCCACCCCCCTCCCCATGAATAAGCGTGGACATTCTCATGACCCCTCCCCTCTCCTAAATTGTCCTCGTGGTATATGGATGGCCCCAAACCGCGTTTTTCGAATTGGCGAATACTGTAACCCAAAAATTAATCAACGCCTGTCGATGAACCACAGAAAAGTGAATTTTTTTTTCTTCCTATGTGAGCGAATTTTACACAAAAATGTAAGTTTTTTCAGTTTTCTTGAACTCCTTTCCTATTCTGTTTGGTTCATCAAGTAATTCCAAGTTTAAGCTGTGTCAGACAATTTTATCAAGAGTTATCGTGTTCACCGCGGCGCTCCTCGACGGGGAAATGGGTGTCCATGGAGTGATGCAAATGAACTTTTACGGCACTAAAATGTAGCCGGAGGTTCAAATCAACAATTAGGGCCTTTGTAAATTTTATCACATCTATCCGCCTAAAAGGACGATTTGCTTTGGTAGGTCCAAAAAGCCCCGGGTTTCCCCTATCTTCGGAATGGTCTTGACGAGTAGGTGCCATAAATTTATGTTTGACGCCATTTTGAAATCCAAGATGGTTTATTGAAATTCGCTATAACCCACTTTTAGTGAAATTCGCTATAACCCAATCAATGTAGGTATTTTAAGAATGGCCTTGACGAGTTGGTGCCTGAAATTGATTTTCCACGCCATTTGGAAATCCAGGATGGCGACTTAAACGGCTTAAATAAATTCTCTACAACTTCATCTATATGGGTATTTTCGAAATTGTCTTTACGAGTAGGAGACAAAGGTCGAATTTTGACGTCATTTTGAAATTATTCATGGCGACTTCCGGTCTACCAAAATTCCCGTATGAAATATCTGAGGGATCATCTAAAACTTCCTCGAATATAAGATCTAATCGTAAACCAGCGAAATGCAAAATGTTTTTATATGTTCATCAAGATGAATGCGATGAGATTGGAAGTGAGAAGAGAAGGAGAAGGATGTGGTGTACGTTTGGGGTTTGAATTGTGTCAAATTAAACACATTGCTAAGATTCAAGTAAATTCAACTATTTAATTAAAACTATTTTTACTAACCCTTAAACTTCCAAATATACACATATTGTTTGGGTTATGGCGGATTTCGCTAAACCGGAAGTTGCCATCTTGGATTTCAACATGGCGTCAAACATCGGCCTTTGTCTCCTACTCGTCAAGACCATTCCGAAAATACTCATATTGATTGGGGTATAGACAATTTCGCTAAACCGAAAGCCGCCATCATGAATGTCCAAATGGTGTCAAAAATCACTTTCTGGCACCTACTCGTTAAGACCATTTCGAAAATACCCGTAGTGTTGAGGTGCGGGAGGAGTCTTCCAGACCCGTCTCTTCCATCTTTGAGAAAATCTTGTAAGTCTTTTGCATTCAAAAGGACTTAGAATATTCTTTGCAAAACCCGTGCTAATTGCAAAATCCGCACAAAAAAACTGCCAAAATTCTTCTAAGTTCTTTGCAGGACATAGATCTTTTATAGGAAAAAGTTTAATCTTTTACATTCAAAAGGACAAAAGGAATATTTTTTTGCAAAATCCGTCAAAAAGCTTCACAGAACATTCTAAGTGTTTTGCTGAGGGTTTTTACGCGGATTTTCCAATTAACGCGGTTTTTGTTAAGCGGATTATCGAATTAACACGATTTCTTTACGCGGTACGAAACCTGTGTACGTAAACCGAGCCAATCAACTATTCATTGGGAGCACTGCTAGTTTTTCATAATGGAAATGATCCTACAAATAGCTCTGTGATGTAATAGAGGGTGTTTAGGACAACGATTTCATATACACCAACTTCTTTTTTTGAACGGGGGATGCGTTTTGTGCAAAAAAAATACCGTGTAAAAAAATCCATGATATTTCGAGAAACCGTGTAAAAAACATCCGCGTTAGTCTACTCTTGGAACGCTCGTATCTGATGCTCTGTGTGACTGAAAATATTTTGACATTGAAAATGTCTTACTGCACTATCTGGGGCAGGGTGTCATTTTAAGCTCTAAAATCAAACGATGTCACGGTTTTGCGTCACTATTTTGAACGCTAATAACTTTGTTATGAACGGATTTCCGTCTGGTTATCACCAAACAATTCGGAATTTACTGATATTATGTTTTACTGCGATAGTGTTTTTGTATTTCAATTGCACACTATTGAAAAACAAGCAAAAATGAATAGATCTCGGAAAACGTGAAAACTCCTATACATCATTCAATCTATCCCTGGCAGAGCCATCAATAGGGAGCACCTTAGTGACTCAAACGAACACGAAAAGTTATAAAAAATGTACCGCGTGAATCAGTTGTTGCTCTTTTGCCAGACAAGTAACATCGTGCCCATAGCGTCTCGTACGACAGATTTGAGCACCCAGCACACTACGCTTCTATGAATGACGTCATCCTCGACTATTTAAAGAATATCATTCCTCCAGCGAGTTCATGCTCCTGTCGAACGTCGGGCCGTAAAGAACAGCAGCAGCAATCAGGCATGTTGACAATGCGTTGCGATGAGTGCTGCATTTGATCACTGCTACCGCTGGGGGTGGGGACGATGACAGGTCTAGGCATCCAGCGGCCGACCGCTCGTGATGCCTCCTTTCCGTGGCTGATTGGCTGTATTGATTTTGCCGATGACGTCATCCTCGGATATATAACTCTCAGCATTGCTCGAGCGAGCTCATTCTCTGGTCGAACCTCGGAGTGGAGACGATAGCAGTAGCCAACAGATATATTTAATATATTTACACTGGCACACTCTCTTGCTCATTTCGATTTATTTAGGTACTCATTCCGCATAAAAGATTAAAATTTGTGCGTATCGAAAATGTTGAGCCCTAGTTAGCTCGACCCATATCGTAACCCTACCCATTGGGGTCGTACACAAATGACGTAGCTTTCGGCGAATTTCGACCCCTCCTTTCCCCTTGTAGCATTTTGTCACAATATTCCTCCTCGTCGAACATCGTCACAAATTTGCTACACCCCTCTACCCCCTAAAGTGATACGTCATTTATACATGGCCCCTGGCACCGTGCTGGCTGTTGTTTAAAACGGTAGGGGAGAGTGGGTACGCTTGATCCCACGTTTGTTTTTCACATAACTTTTTATTGAAATGAAAACATTGATTGCAAAAATCGTCATTTTGCAGTCAATTCGAATTGTAAGAGCTGTGAATAATGCGCAATTGCGAATACCATGTCCTGTCAGTAATATGAACAATTTTGAAAATCATGTCAATATGATATTTTTGTAAAAACATGTGGTAACTTGATCCCCTGCCTACTCGGGCTGAATAAACAGAGCACACTATGACTAATAGTAACGAAAGTTAAACTAACCATCTAGCCTGACAACAAAAAAAACTAAAAAGACTACCTTTTTAGATGCCCGACAAACTTTAACATCAGTAGAAAGTGAAGCCAGATATTTGCGGTAAATCAGTGCTGTTTGCCTGGTTTTTCCAACTTTCAATAACTTTTATCAAAATTTGTTCGCGAAACAAACATTTTAGTTCAATTTATATACTGTCAGATACTTTATGTAAATGGTTATTTCTATTCCTACACATTTCGGAAGTGTGTGTGACAGTTAGTGATAGGGATCAAGAGTACCCAGTGTTGCAGGGATCAAAGGTACCTATTGTATGAGGTGAATGAAATTTAGTTTTTTTTTGTGAAAGTTGAGTAACTATTCATTTGAAAAACACGTTTTTCTAGACAAAAGTCCTTATAAAGTAATTGTAGTTGAAAATATTCATTAATAATTAGTCTGACGCACTCATACTATCGCTCAAAAAAGCTGTAAAAAGATCTTCGAGATGAATTTAAACCCATAATTTTAAAAATATGATACAACTTTTTCAAAACAAATGCAATGCATTTGTTTGTTTCAAACATCGTTAACTACCAAATATGTCATTTTCTTTTTATATTGTGATACATTTATAAGCTTATGTAGAATGTTGTTACAGTACTGCTGATTGATTTTTATGAAGATCTAACACACGGTGTAGAAAAAAACTGCTTTTTTCGTTTTCGATTTTTGCCCTTTCTCTGTTCAACCTTAAACAAAACGAAAGAAATATATTGTAATAGAACTCTAAGTTGAACCACAGACTAACAGACATAACACTCGAAAATAATGCGTCGCCCACTTTAACGGTCATTTTAAGGGGGGTAACCCACCAGCAAATGAGTGTTTGGGACTGTGAATAAAAGGTGGAGCTAGCGTACTGGGAAAATTGCCGGATCGATATTTTTTAAAGAAATTCCCTCATAGTGTTATGTCTGTTAGTCTGTGGTTGAACCTTATCGACTCAACAAAAGTAGGTTTCAAAGCAATTGTCTAAATATGCAATAAATAAATTTTTAAATGAATGCATATCATATGCATGGTTTCGCGCTGTCTAAGTAGTTCTTTTTAGCTTTCATTTATGTGCAGAAAAACTGTACATACTTTTAATATGATTTTCGTTTCGTTGGCGTCAAATAACTTAATTGATGTTTGACAATCCAGTTGTCAACGACTAACTGACAAAATGAATACTTTGTCCGACCAAATCCGTGAAGAGAGCAAACGCGCGATATTTCGATTATTGTATCGACTTTGTGGGCTGTTTTCGGCAAATTTAAGACTAAGAGAAACGAAAGCAATGAAATTGAAAGATAGGTATTCTAGAGCGAATCACTTATAAATATAACACGGAAAACTAAGACTAGACAGGCTCATATGGCCATGATCGAAAGGAAATGTAAGGAATCCATTGCCATCTGCTGGTAGGAGTTGTGCTTTCCACCCAAGTTTACCGCATGGCCGTTGATAGAACATAACTCATCATCATGGTTTACCGCCGACGCCGCGAATTATATTGCACACTACATTTTCAATGTCGCCGTGGTCGTTTCCTGCACAAAATCCTTTAATTTTTTTCGGGCGCAATGAATGTATAAATAGATCTTAAGAATTACACAGAAAGTCCATTATTGCCTTGCCTTCAAAATCGTAAAACAAAATAACTTACGGTTTGAGCACTTTACACCAGACGCCACCCTTAAATTACTAAGGGAATTTACTGAATCTATGGTTCAGCGTGATGCTTTCTTGTTCGTTTACTGTTGTAATCCGTTTTCTACGAGTAACGTCTCCGGAATTTCTTCTTAAAGGAAATTATGAAACTTGGTTTTGATACCATGCAAAAAAAATTGTTTTTTTCGTATGGGAGGGCAAAATACCTAACTTAAAAATTAGTTTTCAGCGTTTCGGATTCTGCTCATCAGTATCTAGCACCAGTCTTTGGGCTAGTTAGATGATAAATTTAAACTAGCACCAAAGCTGGCACTAGCTAGACGCTCAAATATAAATCCAAAAAGTCATACGTCTTGCATGAACTAAGTACTGGTATTTTCCGAGTGATGTCTCGGAAAGTCAAGCACAGAAGCTCTGGCTTACTGGTGTGAATGCGGAATCCAAAACAGTTTTTTGCATAGCACCAGACGTTTTGGTTCGCAAGCCAAACAACTGTTTTGGATTCTGCATTCTCATCAGTAAACCAGAGCTTCTGTGCTTGTCTTTCCGAGACATCACTCGGAACATGCCAGTTGCTTAGTTCATGCAAGACGTATAACTTTTTGGATTTACCCACCTTTTTAGACTAGAGGTTCCAAAAAAACGTTCACAGACTATGTCTTATTAGCTGTAATTCTAGTGCTAGGTTTAGTTATCAAAATGATAGAATTATATATAAATGATAGGCAAGTGCTGAATTTGGATACTTATAATCTGTTGAATTAGAAGATGTCTACTGCAGAGCGAGTTCGAAAAAATCTCAGTTCCACTAGATATCCTCGCGAATTTCACCAAGTTTCCGAAAAAAATGTTTCATTAAATTCTATACCATGTACATCACTAATTAACTCAATCTTTTTTACCAGGTAATGTATAACGAGAATTGTGGACAACTAGAGACGCACGCAGCTTTGTGACAACCAGTTCTGCTGAAAATGACATCATCAATAACAATAATAATTACAACAATTGCAACAGTTACAATAATAATCAGCCGAAGTTATTGATTCACGTAACTACACGAAATTGAAAAATAATCTAATGTATATGGATGTGTATTATTAATCATAACCCAAAGAAAACAAACAAATCATAGTTTCACGCTAAGAAAAAGCGGGATCTCTATCACGTTACAGTCCGCGTTCGAACTCTGCTATCTATCAATTTAGTCAGCAAATAAGTTGCAATTATTCAAAATCTGATCTCCAGCTCGAGATATATCATTTGAATGTGAAAAACAAAACGAAACGACTTCCAGTGATTAAGTTTGCTTTGCTTCACTCAGCCACCATATCGAACTAAGACATTGTATAAGTATGAACATTTATTAATCGTTAATGGTAGATTGTTAGGTATTTTACTGTATAGTTAATTCAGTAGATTGTTTTAGACACAAACTAAAATGTTATATATATTCAGACGACCAAAGGCGATGTAGCGAACTTTTGTTCTATCGTATCCAGACATCCGTATGTTGGCACAGTAAAAAAATCGACTACCCGAACAATTAGCATCATAATACCCGTTCCCCCCAAACAGGCAGAACTATTTGATGGAACTCAAGCTTCGAAATAGCTTTCTCGGTTTCCAGATTGATGTTTATGATCATCGCTTGAAAGTTTAGAATTATTAGAAATGTAATGGCGTTGTAAATGCGTGTGCTAAATTTTGTTGTGAGTCATCTTATTGGAAAAGCGTCTATTCTCGACTTTCTCCAACATTTTTTTTCAATGATTTTATTTCGCATTACTCATCATCAGTTATTGTTCAAGATTGTACATAGTAAGTTATATTCTTTTAATTCAACTTGTAACACGGCAATTCAATCAATTCTGAAAGCTAATATGGGTTCCACCTACATATTATGCCTTTCAATTCTTTGTTAAGTTTGAACGAAAGAAAATCATTCTAATACATGAAGCTGATGCCACCGCAAAATGCTCTATTGGAGTAGTAACTATTACGTTAAATTTGCATATATGAAAGTATTATGAATGCACACATACTCTGCCTAAGTTTGGATAGTTGACGTAATGACATTTTCTTATGTCATCTATGCAAATTTTAGTAGTACACTAAAGGCACATCTTACGAATGAGTTGTCGATTAAAAATAAACTAAAATGAGTAAAGCTACACTTACAAATCGAATCAATTTCAATGGAAAGTACTAAACTGTGAATGATTGAATATTGGTTTGACACATATAAAGATGATTAAAATTGAAAACATACCAGTGAAAATAAAACAAGTTAATTCTTCAAAGTACACATAATCTGTTAACTTCTTTTTTCCATATCACTTTCCTCCACACTTTAAAGACTTCACAATATACTGATACTATATTATTTTTAGAAGATTTCGAATGATTCGGAAAGACACTGTTATTATCTAATATGCAAATTATCAGATATTTAAGTAAAAACATCTTTTCTCGAGAGTTGGAAATTATGGATATAATTTTATGACGCCAAAAAACGCTTTAAACCTGGAAATAATTCTAGTTTGTACAGGCTCTTCAGTACTTAACTGGTGAAAAAACAGACAAAAGTCAGCAGCATTAATCGATGTTCGAATCCAGCGCATCACTTATCAACACCAATGCAAAAATCAAAGGTTCTTTTCCGAACCATCATAATTATCAAAGAACAATTGAATAATTTCCCATCCATACGTGATTCCGTTGATTATCATCATTGTCATTTAATAAAATCCCGAAATGTAATCACGACACTCCGGTTATGTCACAGACATTACCCACCCATCTTTTTTAAGGTTGAACGTTGTTAAGTTGTCGCTCTCTGACTTTGCGCCACGACAAAACGAAAGACCGAATTTCCCTTGAAAAAAGCCCATACCAAAGGCCGAAACGACAGGCGGTAAACAACATTCGTTTTGCTTTTTGGTGACTGAGACAGCCATTCAAATTCCTCAAGATTAAACCACAGTCGTCATAAATATATCCTTTATTTTTAAACCTATGAGGCTTACAACTGTGTTTTTCTTGACATATTGACCGTGTGTCACGTTCCTGATGTGATGAAACGAGCACAACTTGGAAAAAAACATATTATTTTTTGGAAAATTCTTTAATTTGTCGAATGTATGTCGCCGTGAATCAAAATTTGTCTTTGCATTTGAGATTTATTCGCATACTAAGGTTTCGGGTTTAATCAAAACTGAAGTCAGCAGTTCAAAAATGTTCTACTTGTGATCGGGATATTAATCCTAATCAAAATATTCTTCAAAATAAAGTTTGGACCGAGCTTTCTTTTGAAGTTTTCATGGCGCCAACGGCGCAGCCACCTAGCAGGATTGTATGTCGACCCTAATCTTGGTACCCCGAAAACCCCGGGGCCCACGTACTATTGAAGTTAATCAAACCATTTTTTCACAGAAATGTGTAGTTTGCGTAATCGACTACGGATACACAACCATGCGCTTCAAGGTCCTATGTAAAACTGATTCAGACATCACTTCGTTAAAAGTTCAATATCAATGCTGCTTTCCCATATAGTTTTAATTTGTTAGAGGTTTTGTGCGTCGAAATTTGGATGGCAGGAAACGGGTCCTACCGCTGAGAACGAACACTTATACCTTTCAAAAAATGCAAAGAAACAAATCAAATTTTTGAATATTTTGAGTGAGAACCTTCCCTTAAACGAATAAAGGCCGATGTTTCTGAATTTTCAATAATTGATGAAACTCTTAATAAAAAAAAGAAAAGGGGATTCCGCCAACTTACCCCAACCGCCAACTAGCCCCGG
Organism: Topomyia yanbarensis; assembly: GCF_030247195.1. Classification (NCBI taxonomy): domain Eukaryota; kingdom Metazoa; phylum Arthropoda; class Insecta; order Diptera; family Culicidae; genus Topomyia; species Topomyia yanbarensis. Next base: position 175,156,743 of record NC_080671.1, on the reverse strand, counting down.
GCTCTCCTATAGCGCATTCCTCTGTATACTTGACTCTTAAAGTCTCAGGCTCTGGGTCTTACTATAAAAATTGATTCCGTCAGACACTAGTTACACTGTTACCAGTTATATTTTACATATATAATACATTTCTATACTTATTATAATCATTAAATACGACACGTATAGTGTAAGATATAGTTACCCCTTAAATGCATAACGCTGTTTTAAACAACATTGCAAAAAACATCTCAAAAGTATCATAGTAATGTATTGAAACTATGAGACAATGTCAGCAAAATTTGAGAAAAAATGATTTGCGCCTGTAAGGGTTAATATGACTTCCATGTTTGGAAATAAAGTCAAATGTGATGTCAATTGATTCAAAAAAATATCACATTTTTAAAAGACTTATTATGTACAACAAGAATGTTGAATCAACAATTTTCATCAAACCCCTTAAACCAAATTTACTGTTTTAATGTTGAATATCCGGGAAAATACTTTTAATATCGATTATATAAATATTCAAAAAGATTAATTGGATGGATCTCACTAGCGTTGTATATTAATTTGGGCACCGATATCCCTCCGATCGCCTCTTTCGCAATGCGAATGATACTGGGGGTTATTCTGACGGTCACTTTCGGTGAGGTGACACAAATCTCACGTGACTAAGGTGATCGGAAATTTTCAAGTCATCTCGCTTAAAGTGAGAGATGTCACCAAGGTGACAAATTTTGTCACATAAGGTGACTAAGGGAATATGGAAAGTGACTAATGGGGGTGACTTTTGGAATAAGAAAAAACGATGCAACTGAGGTGAGGCGGTTGATAATTTGAATTTTGATTGTCGATTTTATTTTTCACATTTTAGCAACTCTGTAAATCTGTTGGAAATTTGTAATGAAGTATGAGTTTCTATAATTTTATTAACGATTGAAATTAATTTAACCAGTTTTTTGTGACTCTGGTATATGAAATATTTTTGAGATTGGAGCGACTAATGGAACTATCTGCTGCACATCGATTTTTTGATTAATATTTGCATCAGAGGGAGGTGATGGTTGGAAGGTTTGGAGTTATCCTCCGCTATATTATTCTGAGCTACGATAACGACCATAAAAGCACTGATGAAATAAAAGATGACAACAACATAGCTGTTGGTTTTTAGAAGCAATAATAGTCAAACAAAAAGTCATTTTTATTATTAGGCACGACTTGTGTGACAAATTTGTTTTTGGATAACGTTTTGGGATGTGGAGGAAACAAGAAGGGGAAATATGGAAAGTGACAATTTCAGGATACGCTTGAAACAGTTCGTTACAAATAAATAGTTGTTGGAGATAATGAGCTTTGTTTGCACTCCTGTTAGTCTGTGGATAATATTTTCCAGTTAAAAATGAAACTTATGATTTCAATTTGCACAATGTGGTTGGATAAGACCAAATAAACATAGAAGCTTTTTCATTTTGCAACATATATTTTATTTAGGCCATCAATCAATATAGATGATTGAGAATGCGCCTCTACTTGGTATTGAAAGTCAATTGAAGAGATGTTTTGTGGGATCTAAAAGCATGTTCCATTACGACATAGATCAACTTTTAAGAGTATGTAGCCCCAGGGGAAAATAAACTCATCGTTACATGTAAGTTCTTATTCGTTACATGTAAGATGTTGGTTATTTGTGTTACTGTTTGTGGGTTCGCGACTACTGTCATCCCCCGGGGATAGTCGTCGCGATTCCGGAAGGAGCTTGCTTAATTCCCATCGCTTGGTATTGACGTTCTGGAGTGGGAATGGAAAGCCTCTTTTTGGTCTTCGGGTATAGGGCACGTAATTTGTTGTAAGAAGGCTTTCGGATCTGGTTTAAGGATCAGGTTCGTAACTAAAGTTCTGGATTTATCCGCTTACTTCTGTTAATGAGTGGTTGTTTTCACGCGGTGTTATGTAGTGATAGAAGTAGATTGATGTTACGTATTCTGCTGCAGCGAGCCATCGAGGCGTGCGATTGTCTTTTATGTTTAGAGTGTTAAGCTAAGATTGCCCGACACACGGCCTATGTAGCCCGCGGTTCAGAACTAGGACTATTAGGGCGAGCCAGGAAAATTCTAAGTTGCTCCTTATATAGTTCACCGGCAACTTAAGTCTATGCTAGCTAGTCTGTGTTTCCCGTTGAATCTGGTGCTTCTAGGTTTATGTCGTTTTCGAATCATCTTTTCGCATAATTGGGTGCAGCGAACTCTGGCGTGTGTTTGCTGAAAACAATTTCATGCACTCACTATATTTCTTGGCAAATAGAATTTTCTGGCAGGAACAATTTTAGAATGGTGGATAAATTGGTTTCTGAGATTTCGTGGTGGCCGCGTTAGAACTTTTCAACGCATGCACGCATTTTCAGAATTCCTTTATAAAAAAAATTGTCATCGTGATAAGAATGTGTAATCGCGATTGATCTGCTTATGCTAACATGCGTCCATACAGTGATAAAATCTCTAAGCAATCTGAGCTAAGGCATTCAAGTTTCAAACGATTTTGTCTTGCGAGCCAATGGAATGTTTTGATTTTGACGATGAAATAAAAAGAAGCAGAAACGACGGCAGCCATTTTAGCTGCCACCTTGAGACTCTGTTCAGGATGTCCTTAACTGCACATTTCGGTGTAGCCAATACAACAAAACAACCAATAGTGAAAATTTCGCATTGAATCCGCTTACGTCTCTTCCTAATTTTCTTTTTGTTTCCTTGGTTCGAAGCGGATCAATCGACTATTTATGGATGCGGTAAAAATACTAGCAGTGTTAGTCCTTAATACTTTGTCCCACGACTGTTCTGTTTCACCTTCATATTAAACCTGAATTTTATTGTCCCTGTTCTAGTCAATAGTGGTGATTGTCAGGATATATATATATGAGGCAAATACTCATTTTTTCCTATTATCATTATTCTGACTAACTAAACGGGCGAAGACATTTCAAAGTTTCACAAAAAGAATATCTGCCCATAAAGAATTTGGGTAATATTTACTCGCGATTCCCCATAAAGTTTTCTCGAACCGAATGTCCATCTGGTTCGGCTCGAACAGATCACACCGACACCGACCCGAAAAGGCTACTCAGCATTTCTAGAAGCTGCTGTACTTGGTCGATAATGACCTTTCCTGAATTAGCTTCATACCAAAGGTCAAAAGAGTCGACATCTAGCAGGATACACATGTCCCCCACCCAAGTGAATTGATCTATCCATTTGCACACATCTACCAAAACCAGCCAAGAAGACTTCCGAACTAATGAGAATAGACTATGCCAGTCGAACGCTACAGGTCCAGCGCCATCCCGTACCGTTCCTGAAATTATATATGTATTAGTGCTACTTACAGATTTCATTTCAGTAGTAGTAAGTGTCTCAGTCCCTCTTGTAAAACTCGCTTACTGCTCCTCATCTCTTCCGGCATTTCATCGAATTCGTACATGAGACTCTCAAGGAGCTTTACTGGCGCAAAAAGATATTATATGTTACTTTATTCCCCACATTCCCTAATTTTTGATGGTAACATCATTAGCGTTTTTGCATTAGAATTGGCAGACAGCCTTTGTTGATTATAAAACAAAGGCTGTCTGCCAATTCTAATGCAGAAACGCTAATGATGTGACCATCAAGAATACGTCAGACAACGAAGTGAAAACTGCCAAATAGGAGTTGAGGACAGCTTGAAGCAACATCTGATGTCCCTCCAAATATATGTGATCCAAAACTGACTTGGATATCTCCATTGAGCCTAGCTTGCATAGCTTACATAACTAGTCTCACTTTTCTCCTTTCACCACAACAGTATCAGCATAAATTATGATTTGGGAACACCTTATCTAATAAAAATCATTGCTGTTTCCACTAAATTTAAAATTTGTTTTCAATAGGGAAAAGTTAAACGATGTGCCAACGTATAATAAATGGCTAAAATAATGACCCCAGAATGCTGATCTAAATTTAAACGTATGATCAAATTCAAAACCAATTGCTTTAAGTTAGCAATCGCTCATAATCATAGATCACGACATAGATTAGAGTGGTTCTTGATAAAAATAGGACATTATTATAATTGATATTATAATAATGTCCTATTTTTATCAATTGATAAAAATAGGACATTATTATACGGTTCTAGCTAAACTTCTTTTGGTCTGCCCAAATAAAAAAAAATATGATACACAAACTTTAACCCATATAGTCCAACGATTTCATATATTGTTTGAATGATACCCTGAACAGGTCGTAAGGTTCTTAAATCACACGATGTTTTTAGGGCGTGCACCCATTCAATGGCACCCCGTGTTCAATCACTCTACCAAATAGAATTTGGACTGGATGAGATCAAACTATCGTCGAAGAAATCATCCGGGATGTCAGGCTAACGACCACATTAGTAACATCAAAGCAAAAAAGTACTGATTAGGTGTTGAATGATACCTTTTAATGTGTAGCTATTACATATCAACCTAGTGTACATGGAACTGCGAATGAAATAAGATTTATATATACGTAAGAACGTAGAAAAATCTGTACGTCCAATGAAACAGTAACTACAAAACCTGACATCCGAAAAAGAACTTCATGGTAGAGTAGATTAGTCATAACATTATTATTAAGCTTATTCTGCATTACGACGGATCACTTTTCGAACGAATGTGATTTGCATTCTCAATATAACGACACGAGTCTGATTCGATCGAACCGCATTCGTTTGAAAAATACCAGACAATCATAATATAAACGGACAACGATTCGATGTAATGTTTTTTTTTTCACCGTCGTTATCTCTCAATTTTTTTCTTCACTTTGCTGTCACCTGGAACGACTAACAGAATGCGGTGACACACCAGAATAGCATGACAGAGAGTCACGTGAGTGACTCGTCTCACCTTAGGTGACTTCGGTGATCGCACGAGTGAGAAAAAGTGTCACCTCACCTAAAGTGACTGTTCGGAATAACCCCCACTGACATTTTTTGCTTAATTTATTGTTTCCATTACCAATTTTCCAAATATTTTAACATACAAACTTAAAAATTAAATTAGATTGAAGCCAGTTATAGCTACGGACCTTTGTGAAGGATTACCTATCTATATACTTGCAAACGAAGTTGAGATCGATGGTGTAGTTACCAATTCGAATACTGTAAACGATTGCATTCAACATCAATCGTAGCTGATTGTATTTGGTATTTTATCATATATAATTACAAACTCTGATAGGCTTGTCGAGCTCAATTCCCATACAGGATTTACGTCCTTGTATTTCGAGTACAAGAGACAAAATATCGATTCTTCTTCATATTATTCCACTCGTGTCAATTTCTTTCAGGCTTCTGATTCAACTGTATTTTTCGACACATCCACGAAGGAAGATATTTGTGGAATTTCGGATCACAAACGCCCGTAAGTGATTCCACAATTATGTTATGCTAAATTTCGAGAAGTGAACTGCAACAGGATGTTTCACACCGAGTAAGTCTCAACGGCTCTATGATCATCTTCGGTTTACAATACAGAAGTTGCCGCTTTTCAGTATACCCTTGAAATTACCTTTAGATTTAAATTGCTACGCTTTTCTCTATTCCTGACGCTTTAGAGTTTGAACTTCGGCTACACTTTATTATTCCGAAGGTATCAACGGAACCTTGGTTTAGAGCAGTGGTTTTCAACCTTTTTAGTCCCATGAAGCCCTTTCTTAACATTGCTTGCTATCACTACCCTGCCAGAAAGAAATAAATGATTTTCCATTGGGTGAACACCATACTTTTTTCAATAAGAAACCTGTTGCAGAGCACTCTTAGTCAGCAACTCAATTCTTGACACACTGGAACAATAAAGAAAGATTAACCCTTTATAACAATAAAGAAAGATTAACTTTATAGCAGTGGTAACCTTTTTGTTTCGTTCAAAGCGTAGGAATATGAAGTGAGAAGTGTTCCAATCTTATGAAATTTACTTGTTAGGAGTCTGGCAACTCTTCTTATTACTTTTTATTGAGATACAGTGAAAAGTGTCAGATTGGTGAAGAGTTTTTTGAAAAAAATACGGCGATTTCCTTTTGGACAATAAAATTAGCTCGATCTTGAAAAAAAAACTCTAGACCCTATAAGTTGGTGATGCAAATTTGTAAAATCAACTATTTTCAATCCAAACATTTGGTTTATGAGTGGTGAAAATTGCAAAGAAAAAAATAAAAAAAATAAATGACGTCTGTAATCTGTGGTCCATTTTTCAACTTATCCTCAGAATCCAGGGGTTATTTACTGTTAATCAAGTAAAAACCAGTCACCTTAATTGCTTTTTGAATTTCTGATCCAGTTCGATATGTCTTTATATTTGCACTAATCTCGTTGGAAAAACATCACACATTACAAAGACTAACGTTTTATAACGGGCGGTAGCAGTATATTTTCAAAACAGTTTTATGTATAAATGTAAATATATTCTAAACTTCTTATGTATAAATGTTAATATATTCTATATTTTCAAAACAGTTTTTATGTATAAATGTAAATATATTCTAAACTAAGGAGAGAACCGTGTTTCTATTAATATATCATTCATTAATAGCCCAAACTCTAGGCCTTATAAAGGGAATGTTACGATTACATGTTAAAATTTACTTAGTATAATTCACCTTGTAGGGGGTAATCTAATTTACCCCTGGGGATGAATCCACCTCTGGTGAAAACCGCTGCATTAGGTTGTCGAAGTTCGCAAAGAAATAACTTGCGTGGCATGCCATCTGTTCCGGTGTTCCGTTCTGTTTTAGCTGGATATGGCATCCTGCCATTGCGGAAAAAAGTCGTGGGAATGGTATACCGTGAACAACGTCTAGATGGTGCCTAAGGACATGAACCCTCCCAACACCCCAGAGCTCTACGCCCCATAAACAAATACTGGGCAATCTTCAAGTGGAGCCTCAAGAGGACTCGAAAGATAATTGTCAGCGAGATGCAGTTCAAGGAAAACTGGAGTTCTGTGGCGAGAATAGAGGGCCAAGGAGGCTGTGCAAAACTTGACGGGCAATTCTCATTCACTAGGAAGGAAGTTTGAGTGAATATTTCTTCTTTATTCTGTATGAATTGAACTTGTAAAAGAAATATGATTAAATTTTTTAATGAAAAGTTGGACCGATTTACGCACATTTTCGTTTGACTAATTTTTGACCGTAACATCCTTTAATTACGTTGTTTTTCTTGAAAGTGCCGTGGACAGTTTGTTTGAAATTCCAAAATGTGGTATCATTTGCGTGCTGATCGTTCAAACTTGTTTTTGGTACTTGGCATCACATAACAATTTTAGTTTTGGTGGGCAACCGCATCTGTTCTTCAAAGACGCTACTTTGCGGCTTGGTTTTAGATGCAAACTGGTTTACGCTGATGACTTGAAATCCTAGTAAAAAATGAGGTTTTATGGTACTTTTATAGCCACTGATGAAACTTAGATAGCACTAGTAGTGTGCTATAACACTTTAATTGTTACTTGGGATTGTACCTTGTAGTCGACAATATCGACGACTGCGTTCTGGTTCAAGAGCTTCTGGATACATTCGTCGTCTGGTGTCGTAGAAATTGGCTGATCGTTAATATCGCTAAATGTCAAATTATAACTTTCCACTGCATAGTCAATCCGATACTTTACGATTACCAGATCGAGGGGCAGAGGCTCAATAGAGTTTATAACGTCAGCGACCTTGGCGTCTTGTTGGATGCTAAGCTAACCTTCAATCTGCATCGCTCAGCTTTAATCTCGAAAGCAACTCGACAACTTAGCTTTAATTCCAAAATCGGCCGGGTATTTCAGGATCCGCACTGTTTAAGGGCGTTATACTGCTCATTGCTTCGCCCAGTACTCGAAAATGCCAGTCTGATGTGGAGTCCTCATCAGCATTCCAAACAAGGAATCTACGGATTGAACGCGTGCAGAAAAGATTTGTTCGACTCGCTTTACGAGACGAAACCTTCTCTGGTGGATCTACTACCGTACTTAGATCGCTGTCGCTTGATTGGCCTCGACCCATTAGAATGACGCAGAAATATTCAACAAGCAGTATTTGTGGCGAAGGTGATCAACGCCGAAATCGACTCTCTAAAGATTCTCTCCCTTATTGACTTCTGCGCTTCGTAAGGGGCCGTTCATAAACTAGACTTCGTAGACTCATAGGGGGGACGGGGGGGGTTAGCAAAAGTCTATGTTTGTCTACGAGGGGAGAGGGGGGGTCTTTGAAAAAGTCTACGTAGACTTTTATTTTTTGTTATTCTTGTATTACTAATAATAAATAGGATTTAAAGAGAGTTGTATTCAAAATATCGGTCTATTCAGCTAGGTGTATTTAAGCAGACACTTCAAAGCTAGTTCACTATTGAGGTAACTACTCGTTAAGCGACCACTCAACCCAGAACCCACGATTTATTTTGGAAAACCACACACGGTGTTGTTTCTTGTGTGTATTTAGATATAGTTTTGATCTAGGAATAATACAAAATGACAGTTCCAAAGACGATCGCCCAAAATTCCTCTCGGCGGAAGATTTTGACTGTGAAATCATCTGAGACACCACTAGTTAGCAGACATGCATGGACCATTAAATGCATGAACCATAAAAAGGTAAAAAATGGTCAAAGTTAAGCATTGTAACAACAAAACACCCGATTTTTAACAATACGTGGATTATTTTTTTTTAATTTTTAATTTATTGATTTCGGTGGTTTAATCAGTAGTGTAGTTAAACTTCTACAACAAAGTGTTTACTCGAGTTAATCAGTTTCTCTTGCAATCATTTACACTGATTTCAAAATCTTTAAACACCCGTTAAATTTTACGTCTTGACCTTACGCAACTCCGTGCACGCCGTGGTTCTACTATCTACTATCTTCGAAAATATTCGGAGTTAAACTTTGATACTTTGCGATAATACTCTTAGGTGATACGGCTATTAATTACATAAGAAAAATAAATATTTTTGGGAAGATTTAAATAGCTTCGTTCCCATAATCAAATAAGGCAATTTAGATTATCTTATTATCTTAGAAATATTGAAATTTGTTCACGAAAAGTGAAATTTGTGTGCATGTTTGGTTTATTATTTTAGTCTAGATGATAGTACACATCGACAGTATTATTTTGTAATTGTTTGTTATAATTTATCAATTTTGAATGCACCAGTAAAGCTCAAAAAGTGCTCTGCAATTCTGTATTGTTGGTGTAGGTCGCACTTCGGCCAAAATTTAAGCTAGTTATAGCAATATATCTTTTTACATATATTTGAGTGACTAACCTTGAAAAGAAGTATTCCGCTACACAAACGTTGGAAAGCATCTTGAATTGGCGTCAATTGATTTGATCAGTCATAGACAAAAAACCAATGTGAAAAACCTTTCTTTAATATTTAAAAAGTTTGAAATAAATCTAAACGCTAATTTTTATTTGAACATTATAATGTGCTTTTTGCTAATTTCACATTTCCCGCGAATAAAAAAAATTAAAAGTCTACGTAGACTTTTGGCGTGGGGGGGGGTTGGCAAAAGTCTACTAAGGTCTACAAGGGGGGAGGGGGGGTTAAAAATTCTCAAATTTCGGTCCACGTGGTTTATGAACGGTCCCTAACGACCTCTACGCCCAACTGGCTTGCTTCAACCAAGATTTCCTAGTGCGGTATTTGGATTATACGAGCCGATGTCAGCATGTATGTAATCTTTCTCCACAGCTGAGGATTAGAGTTCCTATATATAGAGTTAGGCGGACACAAAAGTCGGAAAACTGGCAGCTCTTATTCCAGGAAGAAAACACTGGCAACCCATGCCAATGTTCAAGCTCTAGCTTAATGATTTCATTGTCGTCGTGAGTAAGAACTTCACATGTACGAATGGAAAACCAATTCGTAGATCTGATGATATGATTTCATACTTGTGCGAATATCTCTTTGTGTTACAAAAAAAATCTTGTTCTTTTCGTTTCTCTGCACTCGATTACACAAGAAAAGAGTAAAATAATTATGACCATAATCACAATACCTTTTCCATATACATCCAAAGAGAACATATTATGTGACGTCATGCTCGATTGGCTCCGCCATTTGACATGTTCAATTGGCTCCGCTCAGTGTCTCCGCCTAACTATGAATATAGTAACTATACTGAGGATCTGTTCGCTTTTAGAGAACCGTCGCACAGACAATATCACGATTTTCGTGTTTATAATTAGGCGTCTGTTTATTTATTAAGGCTATGTGTTGTCAGATGAATTAAATAAATAAATAGATAAATAAATAAATATCTTTTTATTCTGCTTTTTCTTTCTCACCATGGCAAATCTTCAAAACATTGAGCAAGATTGGATTGTTTTTGATGAATAGAAGCATTTCTTTTCTACTGAATCTTCCAAATAGTTTGGCGACCGATTTACGGCACTACATTTTGTTTACAAACAACTGTGCAATTTTAGGTTTACAGTGCAGTAGGATTGCTGTTGATTGAGACAAGTGCATTGGTTGATGTTTTTGTGTTGGTTTATGTAACAGCATCGGCACCTGAATTCAGTCTATAAACTTTTCGAAGAGATGTAAGTTCTATGATAGCCTCAAAATTGTACCTCTTACCATTGAAAATCTTAACCCTATAATTTAAAATAAAACGAATCATTCTCCTCAATTTTTTTAATATCGACCAAATACCTGGACCAGAACTTCGCTCGTTTTTCTTACTGTCCTTACCGGGGGAATTTCCTGATGTGAGAATTTCGGATGCAGTAAAAACGTGTTTGGACTTTTTTCTTGTTTATTAAAAAATAACTCTTTATTTTCTACTTCCCTCAAAACCCACCCTTGTGTTTTAGCAACAGGAATAATCTACTAAACTTTTTTTATATCTTACAGTTTTCATTTTAGTTAATTCTTATGTTAGTCCACCGTCACGTAGCTCTTCATTTTTGTATTAGACATATTTATTGATGTTTTCATCGAATCCACATCTGTTCCAACTGGTGTAATTTTGCTTTCGAATCAGTTTAAAGTTGAATTTTAGTTCAAAGTAACTATTTGTATAGCCAATTGGATCATAACCTACAGTAAAAAAATAGTCGCTCATTGTCACTAGCGCTTCGTTTGCAACTACTCACATGGAAAAATATACTCCGCTTATTACCTGTTCACTAACAGGTTACCTTATTCGCTAGCAGTCAATTTAGTGTTATGTTTTGTTTCTTATCATTCCATTTTATTAGTTTTCATTAATTCAGTTCGTCGACAGTAGCGATGCAGTGCGGTTGACTCACCCATTCTCTTCCGTAGTCTAATCGTCATTATCTGTGTAACCGTATCAATTTGACTTTTTATCTTAGGCGGTTAGAACTATTTTTCAAAGATGTTTTACTGCTGCAGTACAACCTTGCTCGACTTTACATTAAACTACAAGAGTGGCGAAACTATGCAATTGTAGGTAAGTATGTGCACTTTAATTGCTGGTGTCGAAGCTGTCGACTTAATGTAAGTAAAATAGTACGAATGGTCGATGTTAAAAAATAAACTTTGTGATACACATATGAAACTTAGCAAATTTGTTTTTCATACAAAAGTAATTAATTGTACGCGAAACTACGATATTTAACATGTACATTTCCGATATTTTAATCTCATAGAACCCCGAAAAGAAGAGAGGGCATTTCAGGGATACAAAAAGCGGAACCTTATTAAGCGTGAATATTTTTGGCTTCAAATGATTGTAAGATCTATCGTGCCAACTCTGTCTAGTGTTAGAAAGTTTGGGAACGATCGATGGATTTGATCGCTGTAGCCGCCAAGAAGCTATACCATATCTGCGTCCAATTACTTATTCATTACGGCATGGTCTTAGGGTTCGCCCCTAAGAAAAACAATACGTGAATTTCGATGTTTTAACGATGTTCTGCTCGCAGGTTGTATATCAAACTTCGTTAAAATTTTAAACACATCAGTTGATGACCACCAAAATGTGATCTGTAGTCCGTTCAAGATAAGCCGAAAAAAATCGGTAAAACATTGATATGTGTTATGTCATGGTTCCGATATCTTCGGAGTTGATAACAGAAAACCACAAAACCATTATTTCTGGATGGTTTGAATTTCCGGAAACAGAATTGAGAAATCATTGTTTTTCTTCGCGTACTCAAACTCAAATCCTATTCGTCCATACAGACAAAAAATACAAAGATTGAATCAAAACTTTGATTGAAAATTACGTTAAAATCAATGCACTCAATTGGAGCATCAAAAAGCATACAATTTTACAATTTCATTCGTGTAATATTACATGTCATTCATTGTACAGCAATAGGCGTGTAAAAAAATACATTGAAGTGCATTGGTCTTCCGTTTGAAGAAACTGTAATTTTCAATCCACGTGTAGGATTATAATAAAATTCGTCGAAGAAAGCACGACAAGTCGTGTGGATTTTTGGTGGAACTTAATTTTACATTTATATTCATGCTCCAAATATGTGCATGAAAATATTTTTTTCTGTGTACCTACACCTTTCGAAAGCTACAAAAAATAACTGTTTGTATTTAAACTAAACAATTTATTGTGTAGTTTCCGAAAACCAAATGTCAATGTCTTTATTAAGAAACTATCCCGTTTAACTTATTCCTATTAAAATCTGTTTCTTTTTCTGTTAAACATTACCAAATATCTAGAATCAATTTACTGGCACTTAGGTGAAAACTAAAAAAATGGTTTGAATTCGTACAACGTGATAGAGAAAAAATTGCGCAGCCTCCAATAGTTTTGCATAGAAAAACCTCACGCACAAATCTATACCGTTTATTCAAAAGTCATATCTAATAAATGTAAACCAACTGAGTTAATTATGCCAAATAAAAGCCAAGCATTGACTCTTTCTCGTACACAAATAATAGAGAAAAATAATAACTCTTTACATGTTAATTTAATCTCAAAATAAAATGTCATATATAGTATACCAAAGTTTTGCTAATATTTTGTAGATGCGATGTTTTGCATTGTGATGTTTTTCCAAGTCGACTGTAGTTAGCATCTTTTTCCAATGCCAAACTTCATATCTACACGCTTGGTTGCTATACAGCACATGAAATATATCACAACTACAAGCCCGTCTCTCAAAACGTCACAGTAAAATCTGCCATCTGCAAACGGTGTTGCCAAGACCACATATGTAAAAGAGCATAATGGCAAAAGAGATCGGCAAAATGTAATAAAATAATAGTTATCAAGTATCTCCCTATTATCTTCGCGAAAAACATGTAATATTCTTATACGATTCTGCAATGAGTAAATGCACAGGTGATAGTATAATTAAAAGCCTTCTGTGTGCCTTATTTGTTGAATAAATTTAAAAGTCGCAAGGAAATTTTTGCATGCGATTTGCATGTAATGAAAAAACGCTCTAGAAATAATGTTTTCGTTTTTGAAACTAGCGTCAATACGGCGATAGCTTAGTCCTGTCACAAAGTTAGTGTTGGATTCTGATGAAACGAAGTCGAAACGCATAACAAACTTATGGCGTTTTCGATTGACCCCGAAACTGAGTCAGGTTCTAACCCCAACCGCTGTCAGTTCATACATTTTAACAGCAGTTGGGGTTAGAAGCTAACTCAGTTTCGCTTCAAGCAAAAACGACATTAATGAAAACAGCTTAAACTAATAATTCATTTTTTTTTGGTCTTTTGGCTTAAGTGCCAATACCTTATTTAGGACTGGTGGTATCCAACGGGGAAAAACGATCGAAAATGGTGAGTGAAGCTAAGCAATCATGTGAAAAAAATTCCCCACCCAGAGGCGAGACACGAACTCGCAACCTTTGAGACTCCGGCCCAATGCACTAACCCTTATGCTATCCCTGGGTATGGTGACATCCCAGAAAGAACATATGATTATCCCACTGGCGACGGTGATCGTACCCTGCCTGCAAAGCGAGGAATCACACACAACGGCAGCTGATCACCCCAACACACCTTTGATCTATTTAATTTCCCCGCTAGATACCAAGGCCCGGGTTTTTATAATCGTCTGAACTAAAAATTAGACATCAGACGATTATAAAAACCCGGGCCTTGGTATCTAGCGGGGAAATTAAATAGATCAAAGGTGTGTTGGGGTGATCAGCTGCCGTTGTGTGTAATTCCTCGCTTTGCAGGCAGGGTACGATCACCGTCGCCAGTGGGATAATCATATGTTCTTTCTGGGATGTCACCATACCCAGGGATAGCATAAGGGTTAGGGCATTGGGCCGGAGTCTCCAAGGTTGCGAGTTCGTGTCTCGCCTCTGGGTGGGGAATTTTTTTCACATGATTGCTTAGCTTCACTCACCATTTTCGATCGTTTTTCCCCGTTGGATACCACCAGTCCGAAAACAGCTTGCCAATTGTACGGTATTCAAAAATGCATTATTAGGACCCGTTTTAAGCCAATCTTATCTCTCAGTTACAAACGTGGATAATTTATTGATCGCACAAAAAATCATCAAATATTTTCGACCCTATAATTAAATTTCATTGAATTTTTGTACGGTATGGATCTATCATCGGTTAACTGAACAGATTAACTGATGGAAAAGTCCAAAATAGAATTACAGAACAAATATTGGGATATCTAATGAAACCAGATATCTTCAAATTTTCTCGCAATTTAAAAAAATCATAATGAACTATATTTTGTAGTGCGTTACTGAATGCGATTTCGCAAACTTTGAACATGTTTGAAAAAGTTGTTGGGATATTTACATTGGGTTATCCATGTAAAATAGAGCAAAATTTTCATTCCGGAATGATTCGATCGATTTCATCGATTTCAATAGTTACTCCTGGGTTGCGGGAATACAACTTGCGAGCTCAGCAGTTTGTGGATTCCAAGGCAGTGCATGGTTCAGTGCAACGAAACGAACTGTGGCGTCAAAAAATACTAGAACATGGTTTTCCGGCAAACTGACCAGGCTGATTCATATGACGCTGGATAGTTGAAAATCAAGCTTCAGAATAGCCAGATACTCATTGTAACAGTAGATGTACTGAAGCAGAGCGATGCACTTCCTAATTTGTTGTTCAAGAAACAGTGCTAAGAAACAGTACCATTATCACGAAATCTCACATGATACCTGGCTCACTTTTCTCAGAGACGGCTGAACCGGCTTCGCAAACTTAGTCTCAAATGAAAGGAACAACGTTCCCATCGGCTGTTATTGAATTTCTAATGGATCCGACTTTCGGTGCCGGCGTCACAGGGTGATGAGTATGATCACACAGCAAATCCCGATTTTAACGAATTCGAATTTTTCCAAAATGTGACCACAACTGATTGGATTTGTAGTATTAGCACAGACTGACAGACATAACACTATGAGAGAATTCCCTCGAAGAATATCGATCCGAATATTTTCCCAGAACACTAGCTCCACCTTTTATTCACGGTCCCGAACACTCATTTGCTAATGGGTTACCCCTCAGGTTTAGGAACAATTATTCACTAGTGGTCTATTCACCATATGCTTGTTCATATGTCAGTGGCGCCATAATTGCAAATATGGCCACAGCCTACAACTACAAATATATTTAAAATGACCGTCAAAGCGGGCGAAGGATTGTTTTCGTGTGTTATGTCTGTTAGTCTGTGGTATTGGGTCACTAATAGCCATTCAAAGTCTCTTTGGCCACATTGGCCTTCATCATCGGTTCCGGAAGCCCCGGCGGAAGTCTCCAAATTCAGAATAAAGGTTATATCGGTTTCTCGGAAACGGCTTAACCGATTTGACCTTAGTCTCAGATAAAAGGTGTTGTGGAAACTGATATTAAATTTTCTTTTTTTTTGTACCGCGATGGGGATCCATCCAGCAGCTTTGGGTGAAAGCTGCCGACGCCGTGTTCAATCAACAAACAGTGACTATATGCACAACTTATTGAGGCAGACACAAGAGTCGATGAAATAAAACACCCCGGCAGGCAATTAGTGAGGGCAAAGACTAACTTATTCAATGAGTTTTATCGTCGCACAATGCTTAGGGTGGAAGTTTTCCGTGACATAACTTTTTGTCGGCTCCGACAGCATAAGTCATTAAATTGACTTTACGCTTGTCCGGACATGCCGCAAACTCAGGTGATTCGCATTTAATGCCAAAAGATCCTGACTCCTGCGCTGCAGAAGACAAAAAGCAAAGTAACCGGGAAACTCTAAGCTTGTTCATTGACCCTACTCCACGCTTTTCTAAACTTTCTTACTTCAAATCCTTGCTCTCCCTTGAGTACTATGGCTCTTAATATTTGAAAAATACTTCACCTTCCAGTCCCTTGCTAATTATATGTCGTTACAATATAAAAAACTGATATTAAATTTCATCCCGATCCGATTTCCGGTTCCGGAGTTACGGGTTGTAGAGTGCAATCACATAGAAAATTCCGATTCAAACCGATACCGCCATGAATGCAAAAAGGTAAAAAAATTGCTAGAATGGGTGCCAAATGACTTGCATTTGCAGTTCTAGGTTACTGACGGCCAACCGAAGTCTCGTTGACCACATTGACCACCATAAACGGTTCTAGAAGTGCCCAGGAAAAGTGGCCATCTTTCAAAATTAACAAACTCACATCAGTTTCCCGGAGATGGTTGAACCGATTTTCACAAACTTAGTCCCAAATGAACCCCCATAGGTTGCTATAAAATTTCGTGTGGATCGCTTATTTGGTTCCGAAAATATATATTGATGGAATTCCCATATAAGCCGGAACTCAAAATGTTTTTCATGGGATCACCATAAAATTGCAGAAATAGAATTCGTATTTTTGATGCCAAACATCTTTAAACATGTTTTAACAGGTGAAGATAGCTCTAATTGAAATAGAAAATTTGTTAACTGAATTTTTATGTAGAAAAGAATTTTAAAACCAAGATTAAATACTACTAATTTTTCTTGTTTTTGATATACTTTTCCATTTAAAAATCCAGTTAACAAATTTTCTATTGCGATTAGAGCTATGTTCACCTGTTAAAACGTGTTAAGATATGTCTAAGGAACAACATTTGATGATATGTGGGCACGTAGGGCCTATTAAATCAGAGTATAAGCGATCTTACTATGGAAACACGATTTTTGATTGGAGATACCTCTAAATCATGTCCAAATTAGGTCATTTTTGGCGAAACTTCTTAAATTCACGCGTAGAACACAAATCCGAGCTGACCCATGCATATTTCAAAACTTTTTCAAAATGTGGAGAGGTCTAATCTTTATAATGCATGAAACGTCGAGATTTGATGTCACATCGAAAATTTTTTTTTTTGCGAAGATCGTCTTATTGGGGACTTTTGCACCTTTCTCTTATAAACAAAGGCTATGCAATCACTCTAAAAATAACTAAATGTTTAACCGAGGCCCGAGTGTCATATGCCATTCGATTCAGTTCGTCGAGATCGGAAAATGTCTGTGAGTGTATGTGTGTGTGTCATTTTGAACTCACACATTTTTCTCAGTGATGGCTGGTCCAATTTACACAAACTTAAGGTATAACGCTGCCATAAGCTACTATTGAATTTTTAGTTGATCCGACTTCCGGGTCCGGAGTTACGGGTTGAAGAGCGCGGTCACACATTAAATTCCCATATAACTGGTACCACCATGATGTCTAAATCATGTAATAGATATTAAAATGGGTGCGACATTACTTGGATTTGCGGATCTAGATCAGTAATGATCAATCAAAGCAGATTTGACCATATTCGCCACCTATGACGTATCACGATGCTTTCGGGGAACACGCCAAGTTCCTAAGCTAATATCACGCCTATTTCCTAGCGAATTTTTCACCGATTTTTACAAGTATACAAAAGTTTTTAAAAGTATACTGTTAGATATTCTCTACTCTGCAGTAAAACATATCATCACTGCAGACCTGCATGGGTTTGTTAGAAAGCGCTCAACAACGACGAAGCTATGTGTCAACCCTGATTGATAAATTAGAAAAAACGACAACAAATTGATGCAGTGTATGTAGTCTTCTTCATCTGCTGCCGATAGATTCCCAACAGTTTCTTTTTCTTTTTTCCTTATTTTTATTTCGACGATGGCAATGGCAATAGTCTAATAAAAATCTATCCCGGCATTTGAAAGGCAAACATAGATGAACAGCAGCGATTTTATTGATGCCAATCGTCGACAGGTTTTCAGTGGTGATCCTACGTGGCTTTTCTTTTGTCGGTTCTCACGGTAAAGAGGTCTGTCTTTACCAGGAGGCATGTTGGTGGACTTGAGTGATTCGTAGTTAGTTATGCTGCCTAAGCTCGACCCGCATCAACAGAAGACGAAAGTTATGCCCGTAAGGTATTGAGCCTGTTCTAATGACCCTGCCACTTCTAATTTTCCAATCTGTATACTTCACATCCTTGTTCTCACTTCAGTACTATGGCTCTAAATTTTCATAACTTACCCTACCCAATAGTCTCTAGCTAATTGAATGTTGGTGACGCGAAAATCAAAAAAATGTTCGTTGAAATGCTCATTTTTGCTAAAATAGTCAAGACAACAACTTCAATATTTGTTTTTGCGTTCGCGGGGTTTTTGTGTACTTGTTAGTTAATTATTTGGTTAAAGATACACAACTAGAGGTAGGGCGAACACAATCAAATTAAAGATTATAAAATTTAGTGCCTCCAGAAACTGTAGATGGAATAATTTTTAATCAATTGATGCATTCAAATTTCTTAGTAATTCAAAGTTATTTGAAGATTTTGTGTATTTTCAAACATTTAAAACAAATGAAAATATTAAACCTAAATTTTATTTAAATCCATTGATATATAAAACGTACATTATGGCATTGTATTCAAGGCTACATTTTTGTGATAATTAAAACAATTGAGAGAATATAAAATTTAGCTCTTCCAGAAAATATAGCTTGGAACAAATGCATCAATTAGAGTATAAAATGTGTAGTTCGCCGCTTTGAAATCAAGAATACTTGTGTCCGACATTGTTCAATGCACATAAAAATTATTTTTGGACTATAAGTTCTACGCACTTTCTTATATCGATTTGTTTCAACATTTTTTATTATTACTTGGTGTAGCACAATTTACTATCAATATTTAGTATTACTTTTTACATAGAAAGTATGTTCCTGATGGTGAAAATAGATATAAAATCAAGTAGCTTTTAGTAATTTTGTATTCTCTAAGTATTCCGATTGTTAATCAAAACGACTATTTAAGTAATGGCATAAAATAAATACACAAATCATAATCTCGAACGACAGACGCCAGCAATAAAACTATCGAGCAATTACGTTCGACTCGAGTCGTTCTCGAGTTCGATTGTTTTGGTTCCATAATGCCAATACATCTCGATAGTCTAGTATTTCTTCGAACGAACTCGAACGAAAATTAACTTTCGAGCTCGGATCGAAATTCATAATGCGAAACAAGGTCGATTCGATAGAATTTTGATCGAATCGAGATGGTATTATTCAACCCCTGGTTTATCATTAGTCGCACGTTGAACAATTTTTTGGCCGCTGTACAACATTGGACAAATGTTGGATGATTTCGAAATATTCATTTTCAGGAACTTTTTTTTTCGAGAACCGTTCGTACTAAAATACTAGGCGCAACAGCTAAGAGCAAGACCTAACCGTGCTGCCATAATGTGTAGTGAGCAAGGAAGGATTGCATTGTGTGCAGTTTTTTGTGTGAGTGATTATCTACTTGGTAGCAGTATCAGGGTTACCGGCGAATTTCGCTGTTAATTCTGATACTGAACGGTAAATTAACTAAATAATGAGGAAATCGAAGTTTGTGCAATTTTTTAACTAGGAGTCTTATTTTTCCCCGCAAGCTATAGTTTTTCGGATGTCGTATTGGGTTCAGATGGTTAAAAAGCTTCAACAGAATCGAAATAATGTTTGATGTATGGGTAAGTATTTTAAGGCAAAATATAATAAAACAATTTTTTTTCTTTCAATAGGAAAATCCGTTTTACTGCAAATTAAATAAACATACAGAAAAGAGCCATGGATAAGCTGATAAAATAATTAGAAATTTTTTCGCGTTGTCGTGACTGTTTTGACTGTTGTGCTGGTGCTTTGTATAATATTGCGTAACCTAAAAATGTGTCTATTTTCTCATGTACTGCAATGCGCTACTTACAATCTACTATGTATTTTCAATAAGTAATAATACCGCTGGTTTTCTTAAGATATAATTGAAAAATTGTAGTTTTTTGCGCTGTGGTCTAACATGAAGGTGATGACTTAACCATCCACTGTCACGTAAACTGTTTCTAACTAATGTCTTTGGGAATAGCAGAAAAAATACTTGCATTTAGGAAATTAGAGACATCGAATGAACTTAAACTCAAAAACTAGAAATAAATGCATTTGTCTAATCGGGGTGGCGCAGTGATGCCTTTCGTTTCATTCTAAGCTACTAAATACACGTTGGGCTGCTATAGAAAGTTTCTCTATTCTAAGGCTTTTTTCCATCTACTTTTGGATCCTGATTATGGTCGATAGGCTCGGTTGAAGTTTTTTGTGAATTGTTAAAAATAAATGTTTCAACATCTGTTGCTATTGAATTCTCGCAAAAAATCTTCCCATACCAACTTTCTGAGTGTGGGCACTCTAAGAAACTGTTTCTAAAGTGAGAATGATTTCAATACCTTTCTGTAATTAAATTTAAGAGCTCATTTCTCTCCAAGAGAAATGCTCTCTGGACTCCCTAGAAATGGGTGGCATGTTTCTTTTCGCTCGGGTGCTGTCAGTATCAAAGATGGCGTCGAAACAGCAAGCACTCCGCGAGTGTGTTGTACGGTTTTGCGAAACACATGGTCATTGTAGAAAAAAAGTTTACGGTAGACCACTTTCGAAGACCCACATTCCAGGAAATGACAGTTGCTATTCCAGCGACAAGTCGGCCACACCCCGCGAAGTAAAATCTAAGTTTAAGCATAAATTTGAAAAAAGTTATGCTGTACATCCCCATATCGGACAGAGGGATTTCAAAGCCGTGGTTCAAGCCGAGCGGTCTGGCCATCAATCAACAAGTGTACCAGGAGAAGTGTTTTAAGAAAAATCTTCTGCCGCTCTTATAGGAGCATCATGCAAATGGGAAGTACGTCTTCTGGCCGGACAAGGCGTCTTCTCATTACGCCAAGAAGACGCTGGAGTATCTTGAGGAGAAAAAGATACCGTACGTGCCGAAAGAAACCGGATTAGAAATACATAACAGATATATTTCAAAACTATCTCTCGCATTGTTACTTGTTATAAATTTCTGTTATTTTAACTACTAACAAGACCTAATTTATAACACAGCATGTTACAAAAAGTGTGCTGTTATAATCTTGTTATTTCATTCTGATCGGGAAGGAATCCGACCAACTTGCCCCAGTGCCGTCTCATTGAGGATTTTTTCGGCTCCCACAGTGCCCTAGTGTACAAGAATAATTGGCGGGCCAAGGATACGAAGCACTTAACCACCAGGATCAGGAATTGTATCCGGAAGATGGACGTCAGTGGCGTCCAGCGCTCTTGTGAGAGCATCGCGACTAAGTTGCGTCGTACAGCTGACCAAGGCCCTTTCTCCAATATTCTTTGACGTTGTTTTGTTAAAAATATTTTTAATAAAAAATACTGAAATCTTTGAAAAATTTTATTTTTGTTTTTTGTGATTCGCCCCACGTGCAAATATCGCAAACATTTCAAATTCATTTCAGTATTTCGGTGGACCGTAAGAAGAGGTTTAGAATGAGAAATGAAAAGACAACTAAAAGTGAGAGTATTAACAGGTTGTCCGAGATCGACTTAGATTCCGAGCGTCATCGCTACCACCAAGTAAATTCTGTGCGATTCACGAGAAAAATAGAGAAGAAACGCAAGTTTAGCGACTATATCGCAATTTTTCTAGATATCTTTCTGCAGGTAACTAGTAACAAACTTTTCGGAAAAAATCGGACCAGTTATATATTACGACTCTTAGGCTGTGAACCATTTGGTGAAATTTTTAACTTTTAGTTAAAATCTGACACTTCGAAAGTTATTTGCAAAATAACCCTACTCTGGAGCATGATTAAAATTGACACAGCGATAGTTAAATTTGACAGCTCGATGGTTAAAATGTTGCCCATGATGCAGAATAAAAAGGTGGAAACATTTTCTGTACCTAATTGAGGTTGTCAATATTTTTCAATACAAAATTAAGGGATAAAGATGGAAACGATAACGTGTTGTGTTATGATTTGTTTGGGTTATTTCATGATGTGGATGTTTACTTTTCGAGGCTATGACTGTCATACTTAATGCAATAAGAAAAAACTAATTTTAAAATATGGACAAATGTTCACACCTGTACCAACTTGTGGTGATCGCAGCTGTCAATTCTAAATAACTATCCATATGTCAACTTTTGAAATGGTTCGCTCTCTCGGTTAAATTTTTCCATTCAAGAGAAAATAACTTTCGAACTGTCAAATTTTTTTTTTTGATTTTTTTGAAGGTTAAAAAAATCGCCAAATGGTTCACAGCCTTATAATAGTTCTTTTGTGAAGCGCCTGTGGGGACATCGCCCATATTTCAGAACAGTTCAGTGTCCTAAAGAACCTGATTTGCTCACGCGGAGAAGTTTCTTTGGCATCTTCGGAAACTATTCCAAATAGCCTGTTGCTAGAGATAGCTAGGCAGTATCATAGAATGTGCCTAGAAGTCTTCATAGTATTTTCTGCAGGCACTGTCTTGAGCTTTTTCTAACTTAAGGTGAAGCGATGCCAAAATCACACTAAAGGTTCGGTTATGTTCGACTATGTTCCGGTTACGTTCAGCATCTGTGTGCGGCTAGAACGTACTATACCGATAGGAGATGGCACGCACACAAGCGTATCGTTCAGCAATCAGCTGACTGATTTTTGTACCACGTGTTTCATTAGTTTTGAAAAATGAAAAAATACCAATTTCCCACACTAATCGAAATTCCGTGAAGAGAATCTATTCATCTGCATGTGCTAACATGCTTACATACAGTGATACAATTTCTAAGCAATCTGAGATAAGACATTTGAGTTAAAAACGATTTTGTCGTGCGCGCCAATGCAATGTTTTGATTTTGACGATGAAATAAAAAGAAGCAGAAACGATAGCTGTCACCTTGTGACTCTATTCAGCATGTCCTTAACCAAATATATTCGGACTCGCCCAGAATCTGGATAAGTTATTTATTCTACAGCCTCATGTGGTTGGATGTGGATTGTTTTGACAGTGATTTGTTTTTGAGGTACACGTGTTCCAGTTTCGTCTCGGTACGAACAAAAAGTTGTGCGAGGTTGTAGACTAGAAAACTATTAATTCTACCAACGCCGAAAACCCGCAGTGGACAATTCGAAATAACGCGAAAAAGGAGAAAATTGTCATTTATACCGTGGCTCCATGATTATAGTCCGGATGTTTAAAGCATATGTCGCGCTGGTAGTTTGGATCTTCAGCTAGGAGATGTTGAGCTCGATCAAGAAAAACCAAGATCTGTCGGATCGGGATATCGCCAAAATACGGTTCCACCAAAAGGAATTCATCGTTTTTTTTCCAAGCTTCTAAATCACGGAATGGAACGATGAAGCAGAATACATTGTATATAGTGGATTTCAAGCTGGTTCCCGGACAAAATATTGAATGTCTGCTGCCAAACCCTGTCGTCTGGTGGGATTAAGGAGAATCATTCTAAACAGCGCAATACAAGATTTTATGTTTTCACCTCCACTAAACTTTTGAGTACTTTTGACAATATGCCAACTTATAGTACAAATACATAGTTTGCTTGTTGAAATCGTCATATAAAATGATTTATGAGTTGAAAGCTGTTTGATGGAAACGGAAAAAAAATAATTCCATTGGAAAGTTATCATAGTTATTGCATTATTTGTAATTTACTTGACCGTAGAATTGAAGCGTTGTTGTGTACTCGGTACCTTGAAACCAAACGTAGACCGCCAAATGGAGGTGCTGAGTAGCTGGGCGAAAAAAGGCGGTGATTATTTGGATCTAGTTTTTCAACCGATTTCAACTAAACTACCTGCCAATGATCGAGAAATTATTCAAGATTCATTAATATTGTTGGTCAGCTTAGTAAACCGGTTCCAGATTTACATAGAAATCCCGAGGGTTCTATCAGGGCCTTGTGAGCTGTATGCATTAATCTTACACTTCCAACTCGCTTTGTGTATTCTAAGAACAAAGATATCCTGTTTTTGTTGAAAAGTTGTGCAACATATAAGAAATCTTTCGATTAAAACACGAGACATATCGACGTTGTGTTCGACAAGATAGGCCTATTACGAAACTGTCCTCATTTTCATCATTAGACCTATTGCTGAATTATCTTGGGATTGACAATCGATGGCAATTTTACTTTGAAAAGATTACACTGAGCCTATCGATTTTCTCAGAACGACACTATTCTGAAACGGCCTATTAGATGCATCTAGTAAAGAATTATATATAGAGAACGTATGAAGTACTATGCTTCTCCTATCACAATAACTATCATTATTTTGCTTGCCTTGATTTGTCTAAAACTCCGTCCTGTTTCACTGTTTACTCAAATTAGCATTGTAATAAATAGGAATACATACTCTATGATCTTTTGACTTTACTGTCCCGTATTAACCCAAAAATATAACGTCAGTTTATGCTAAAAAATACTTACATAACCTAGAGTAACATTACCGAGTATGTTGATTGCTGCTACGGCTCTAGGAGAGTGGCGTATCCATCCATTTTTCGGTTCACCGAACTCATCGTAGAAGGAAGCGCTTGGAAAACTAGAAGACCTCGTCCGTTCAGCTCGCACACACCCCACGCCACTCTCTGTGAAGCGGAACTTGCTGACTTCGGGTGAGTTATCTTTCGTCTTGTATTTGTTTTTAATTCAATCATTAAGTACGTGGACTAAGGCAGAGGCTTATCGAGGCGGGATGTGGCAGCGGTGGTGACGGCGGGAGGACTAAAGACTACCTAGATAAATATTTCTCAAATGGGATGCTGTTCGTCACCACAGTCCTCATCTTCCTCTTCGTCTTCCTCGGAGTCGGTTGAACTGGACGAGAGAAGTGCGGTGGTTTGGGGGTTGGTCGACTTGCGGTTACTGGGCGTTCCCGAGACCTTGATTAGAGTTGGTCCTCTGCGGGCTCCGTATCTGTCGCGTTCGGGCAGGGACTTGGTGTAATTTTCTTCTGGGATCGCCTCGCTGTGTTCCGCGGAAAAGTTGTATGTGCGTGTTTGAATTCCCGAGTGCCAGTAAGAAAACGAGGGTAGGGGGAGATATGTTTTCAAATATTGTAGTTTTTTGTTTATAGTTTATCAGATTGTGAAAAGGTGGTGGAAGTGTTCTATGTGAATAACTATTGCCTTTTTTTCTCTATATCAGGTGATTGGCTACAAAGACTACGGGTTGGCTAAAGGCAGAACAGTTATCGAAGTGTGAGTATGTTGGGAAAAATGGAACAGGGCTCTGTAAAGGCGGTGTGATTTGGCGTGAAAGAAATGATGAGGTTAAATAGAAGTATATCATAGACATCAATCTACAGTAATAGCGAAGAGACTACCGAAACCAACTGAAGCTATTTATAACATACGTAAAATACATACCACGGTTTTGTAAGTCAGTCGACTATGTAGTAGGATACAAGACTAGATATAAGGATTGAGTAAATTAAATTTCTGGACATGAAAGTATAGAACATTGATTGCTCCCATTAAATAAAAAAAAACAGATATTCAGTTGGACCTTAACTTCACAATAAAAAATCTGTATGTAGTATTTCAAAATAAGAGCATGTTGATCCAATACTCTAGCTTTCCGTGTGTGGTTTTATCAGTTTGCGCAACTAATGCATTGCTTGTAACAAAGTAAACATCAACTCTACCGAATGGCAAGAGGAAATGTTTGTCAGATATCATTATGCTAGATGGTAGATTCAAAAGTCGGTTCAAAATGTTAACATTGCACTTAGAACAAGGGACAATCATCGAAGGCAAATTCATTGGGATTGACCATATCAGTTCGATATTCATCGAACATTCACGCGGAATACTAACAGTCGATAACAAACTATGAGCCGATAAAAATCTCTTTGAATCCACGAAAAAAATCCTTCCGATGCTCTTGAGCCTCGAGGTTCAATGTCTATCGTTTTGTGCCAGTACAGCAACGGCAAACGAAATAAGTGATGGATTCAACATCGTCACCCGTGAATCATTGAAGCAAGAGTAGAACATTCGGTAGCAAGTAAATTCGTTTCTTAGAATAAAGAAAATCGATCGCCGATTCAGCATTGAAGCCAAAATGTTCAATAAATACGATTACCTTTAATCCATTACAAAGACTCTCTCTTTCTATTAGACTACCCAGAAAAAACACGATCTTTCAACAGGATACATTCCATTAGCGTGGCGGGAAATAACCGTCAAATTCATTTCCAAAGGTGGCCGCGTCACACATTAGGAAGCAAAGAGCTTTAGACCGATCACTCTGACCTCCTTCTTTCTTAAATCAGTGGAACGTTTAATCGAGCACTACATTCGGAATGTTAGCTTGGGCGAGCATCCACTGCATTCAATGCAACATGCATATCAGCGGAGGAAGTCTACTACCACCCTGTTACCCAAAGCTGTCTACAATATTGAAAAAGCTTTTTTCGCAAAACCAATCAAACTTAGGATTTTTTCTTGATATTGAAGGTGCTTTTGACAATGTGTCTTTCGAATCCACTTTGGAAGGTCATGGAGTACCTTCATATATCAAGAACTGGATACACGCAGTGGTTAGCAACCGACATCTGTGCTCATCGTTAAAACAAGTAGAGATAAGGAAACTGAGTGTCTGCGGACGTCCTCAAGGTAATGTGCTGTCACCACTTCTATGGAACCTTGGCGCCAATGGCTTATTGACGAAACTTAATGAGCTTGGGTTTCCGACATATGGTTTCGCCGATGATGATCATTTAATGATCACCGGTCTTTGCATTAACGCATTTTTTGATTCGATGCAACAAGCCTTATGTGTTGTTGAGCAATGGCGTCTTCATGTTGGACTGTCAGTTAATCCAAATATAATATCAATTTTCACGCAACGAGAGATTTCAACGGGAGCTCGTCCGTTGCAGATCTTTGACTCTGAAATTATTGTCGCTGATCAAGTTAAGTACGTTGGGGTAATTCTTGACTCAAAACTTAATTGGACACCTGACATCGATTTCAAAATCAAGAAAACTTGCATGGCCTTCGGCCAATTTAGACTAGTTTTCGGCAATTAGTTCGACCGAATCGAGATGGAAATTAGTAATCGCATGTCGAACTCAATTCGAAGAACTTAGCGCTTCAAATGCAATCTACCTTCTATGGGTACCCGGTCATTCCGGTATTATTGGAAATGAGGAAATGAGTGGGCAGACGAATTGGTAAAAAGCGGGCGCTGCGACTGAATGTGTTGGTCTAGAACCAGTTTTATCACTTTCGATAAGTTGCATGAAGCACAAGATTCATTCTTGGGCTGCATCCGAACATGCCAACCATTGGCGTAGCTAGCAAACTTGCGTTCAAACTAAGACTTTTCTGCCGGATGTGAGTCTGAAAATGTCAAAGAATTTGCTTCGTTTTCCAAGCATAATTGCTGTGTTCTAGTCAGGACACTGGCTGGACATTGCAAATTCAATTATCACATGGCTACTATTCAGCGTACTGTTTATTAGTGTAATCTTTGTGATTCCGATTACGGAACTTCATTTCATTTGATATGTAGCTGCAATAGCGTATGCGGATAGATACATAGATTAATCTATGTACAGAGATCTGAAACTCGAGGATATGCTATTGTTCCTACCCCGGGGTGGTGAAGAGCTATCCTTGCATCAGGGAAATGATGAAAAGACAAAGCACAATGGCAAAGCACAAATTTCCGATCAATATGAAGAACGTGCTATTTGAGCCAGTCGCTACTGATTCCTGATTCCAGGGCCACCGAATACAACCAATGTTTCGCATGATCTCACGCGAAATTTTGATTGGAAGAGCTACGCGTCCGCGATATTCTAGTCCACACAAGAGCTTGCTCCGGAGGAAGATTACGAGTTCCTGGCTTGCTTGATTCTCGACACCACGATGCAAGCTCAGACTAAACGCGTACCAGACACGAAACTCTCGCGGACGGCCTGCCAACCCATGGTAGGACAAAGAGTGCTCAGACGTGTACGCGGAGAAGGCCGCCACGTATAACACTTTCCGGGACGATGGGCTACCCACTAGCTATCGACAGTACGCGATGTTAGCAACGCGAATGAAGAGTTTGATGAATGCAAAAACATAGCTACTGCGCCGGTTCGTTAACGGACTAACGAGAGAAACATCGATAAGCGCTCTTTGGGGCACGGCCCGGCGGTTACGAAACCGAAACAGTACGGGAGCGCGGAATAATAAAAACCGTTGGATATTCGATTTCGTAAAGAAGGTTTGTCCGGATTCCGCCCCGGCACAGAAGATTAACCGCGCTGCGTCTCCTCACGATAATGCGAACGAAATACCTTTTTCGATGGTGGAGCTCTCATTTGCTTTCTTATCAAGTAACAATAAAGCAGAATCAAATTCAACTTGTTGAAGAATCTGCCAGACTCTACCAAGAGACGCTTGTTGAACTTATTTAATAAGTTTCTTGAGGCTAATATTGTCCCACACGATTGGAGACAAGAGAAGGTCATCGCCATCCAAAAATCAGAAACACTAGTCTTCGACCACAATTCGTATCGACCGATCGTAATGCTGTCCTGTATGCGGAAGTTGTTCGAGAAAATGATCCTATCCCGCCTCGACAATTGGGTCGAAGCAAATGGCTTACTGTCACATACACAATTTGGCTTTCGCCAAGGCAAAGGGACGAACGATTGTCTTGCGTTACTCTCAACCGAAATTCAAAGAGCAGATGGCATCAGTGTTCCTAGATATTAAGGAGGCTTTTGATTCAGTTTCTATCAACATTCTTTCAGACAAGCTCCACCAGCATGGTCTCAGCGACTCTAAACAACTTTTTACTAAACTTGTTGTCAGAACAGCACATAGGGGGTGGGCATAGCGTAGTTGGTAAATCGATTGCCTTGTACGCAGCGCACCTGTGTTCGAGTCCCAACCCCGCACATAGGGTTAGAAATTTTTCATAAGAGATTTTTCTAACCCGAAGAGGCGAATGACCTTAAGGTTAAAACCACTATAATCTACGTTTTTCCATCCTTTTACAATGTAGAGGTAATTCGGACCTCCCTACGGGGCAATTCAGACCGTCATTTTTCTTTAACTTGTTTAGAATGGAATTATGTTCACCTATGAATTAGTTACAAGAGACACTCCTTAAGAAGCAAAAAAATAAACTGCTTTACATAAACTTAATCTGGTGTGTCACAGCTGTCGATTGGCGACCCATGCATTTTCTTTGCCGTGGCGTGTGCAATGGTGTACGCAGCCGCAAGCCGCTGAGTGGTTGACGGAATAGGGGGTCTGAATAGCCCCGTACGCTCATATCGCACAAAAGTGGTGAGCGTCTCGAAAATATTTCTGTTTTCACCTAAACAAAAATCATTCCATAAAATAGGAGCCTTAAGCTTTCCAAAACACTTACCTTTTATTTTTTCACTTTTATTTGTTGCTTTAATCATGGTTTTTCCATCATAATGATTTTTGTTTTGTGAATGGCAAAACAATGAAACACGTTGCATCTCCTTTCTACAAAGAACAAAGAATCAACTTCAGCTCTCAAAATTAATGTTTCAGAATAGCGGTTCCACGAATATGTACGATAGTCAGAAAGTCTTGCTACTTTCTGAGAAATCATGGGGGTCCGAATTACCCCCACTGTCTTAATAGCCCCCGGTTCCCCTATATTTTATATATTTTATATATTTTTATCTGGATTATTGAAGAAAATAAATTTCGTAATTCACTACTAGGGGAATTAATCACTGCTCCAATGAGATGAGAAGAAGGGGAGTTTCGTTCTAAGAAACTTCCTGAAAGACATCAGATTTCTAATATCAATAGTATTGAACCCTTTTTGCACTTTGGGATTACTATGGAGCGGTCGGAATTGCCCGTATGTTGAGCGTCTTGAAAAAATCTGTGATTTCAACCAAATAAAAATCATTTCATAAAATAGGAGTCTCAAGTTTTCCAAAAACATTTACCTGTTATTTTTTCACTTTTGTTGTTTTAACCACGATGGAATTAAAAGCAAATCTTTCTCTTTGTAAATGCAATTTACATGCGGAAAGTCTTTCAACACTGAAAATTAAACTGACCTCGCCGTCATTTCTATTCCATTGCACTACCGCAATACCTCGACATATTTCTAGTATCTAACAATAGCTTCAGTTGGTTGTGTTAAAAATATATGTTTACTAAACCTCGCCCAAAAGAACACCCTGTAGAAAATCCGTTCGTGTATCACAGTCGGTATGTGTACATGTGTTAAAGTGTGTCTTTTTGCCATAGATTTTCAGAAGTAAATAAAAGTAGCAAGCGTAACTTTAACCATTTATTAAAATCAACAATGACTACAATATATAAATAAATATATGCCGCATTAAACTACTTCGCTACGGTGAACGTTAATATCTAAATAGAATAAGCTGAGAAGTATATTAATACCACTGGTTTAAATAGGTGTATATGAGGAGCTATTAGTGTTAATTGTTTACCAATCTCGAATTAATATACTTCGCACAATAGTCTACAAAATCAAAAATTGTGACAAACAAAGAAAAACATACTATATCACCAACTGACCGGAACTAATACTACGTTCACACTACGAGTTAAAACGTGTTTTAATGCTATCTTGATGACATATTTCTTGTTGCTAATTATTATAACGTGTTATAACTCTGTAGTGTGAACATAGTATAACGTCCATAAACACTGTTAAGCCTTATTCAAAAAAAGTACAACCAACAGACAAACACGAATGCTTGGTACGAAAATACTTTTCTTTAAAAGGATAGAAATATCTTATTAAATAGGTAAATTATGCCACATTAAACGCCAGCTAAATGTTAAAAATGTAGATCTTAGGTAACATGCTTCAAACGCGCTGCTGGTAGTCTCATTCGATTCATCTTTGTTACACGTTTTAATGCGAACGAACTATTCTAGGGGAACGTGTCTAAACCCGAACGAGAAATTAAGGCACAAATGAGGAACTATGGCGTTGCTTTGATACAGTTATGAGTTTACATATGAATTTCGCACATTTGTTTACAATGAGATCCGAGTGATTTGAGAAGGTGGGGGTGTGATCTCACACGTGGGGTACTTTCAAACGACTGTAGAACAGGAGGAGATTATAGTAGGCTCTTGCGGTCAGATTCGTTAGTTCTCCTAATCGTGCCGTACCCCATATTAGTGAGAGAGATTTGCATGAGTGGAATGCCTTAATGTTATCTCTAGGAAATGTATTGAATCGCTATATAGAACCATTGAGTTCCAGTTGGGCGGAGGAATGAATGAGTTGTAATAGTAATAGTAGTGGTAGTTGGAATAGTTAGTAAAAAGTACCAGCATTTCATCGACAAACGACGATGGGAGACAATAGTGAAATCGACATATTCAGATGTGTTGAACCTGTTTCGGAGGATAAATAAGTAATATTAACGGTTAGCTTCATTAGTGGATTTGTTATAGTAAGGTGATTAGTTCCTGTGTTGTGAAAGATTCGTTTTGTTCAAAAGTTTTTCGTTGGTTTTTACAACTTCGTACGACAAGGCTAATATAGTAGTATTTTCGTTAGTGAAATAATATTGGTCTTTCTATTTTAGACTACTGTTAGATCTACATTTTTAATCACACGATTAATCGTAAGTACCAAACATCTACAATAATGGCATGCAATAAATTGTTTTCAATAATACTGAGCTGAGGCCAAAATACGTAAATGTGAAAACTGTCTGCCCTTCGTACGACGTGGATGTCACTCTCGATCGGTGAGTTCCACGAACTAAAGTGAACCCTCAAGAAATGCTATGATGAGTCTATGACTGGAATGCGTCCCTACTGTAAAAGTCAAAGGCTACTACTGTCCTAAAATTAGCATCGTGTTTTGTCCAACTGAAACACTTCTACACCGTACCGGGAAGCCACCTCTCGCACACAGTCACGTACAATTCCTATTGTTTTCGGTTGATTTGATTCCTAGGGTGCCGAGTACTGTCGGAGGTCTCACAGGATAGGGTAAGGATCGTCGTTGCTGGGCATAGGGGTGAGTTGGCATTACTAAAACTAGCTCTTTAGACCCTCGCCCTGTTCGTCTTCTACCTCGATCGGTGGAGCAGGAAACGGTTCCATCACGAAATGACTCGGTCGTCGTCCGGGCACTAGTAGTCTGCGGATGAACAACATATGGAACAGCAACTTTATAACTCACATGCTAGGACTAGTTTGAGTACTGGTGTGTATTTTTTGCATTACTATCGATCTGTGACCTAGTCAGGGCTATCTGTTTATGACTGATGATTCCAGTTTGTCACGTGTCATGTTGGCGTGTTGTCACGTGTCGCGAACCGACTGATAGATTAATTTTACCTGAAGAGGAATTGGTAAACTGGGACTTAGGATAAAGGATCTATGCGGTCTTCAAACCTGCTATATTTGCATTGTTGCATATTGAAAACAACATTGACAAGGTTAATTTGAAAGGTAAAAGTCAAAATACGGTGTGTCTACATCTTTTCATAATTGTGCTAAATGCATCAAAATAAAAGCAAAGTGGACAGAAAAGCGCGTAGATTATGCTAAAAGTAAAAGCGTAAAAGAGTCTCGTTTTAAGAGAAGCGTGTACGTATCTGAACAATAGTTGGAAATTGTATAGAAAATAGTAGTAAATTGTACAGATTGACCAGAATGCAGTGAAAATAAGTACATGTGTTCAGGCACAAAAATGTAATGAATTCTACTCAACATAAATTCGTAAAAGAGATTTACCCCGGGAAACTCTTTGCTAAGTCCACATTATCTATAGATGAAGAAAAGGAATAGAAATACACACACATTTACAATGGAGAGAAATATGGTAGCAAAAGGTACTGCAATAAGAGGTCAGAGCCGGAAGATGAACAATTGAACAAAACTTGGAACAAAAAAGACAGAAATTGTATACGAAAATGTTTCCATAATATACAAACTTAGTCCAAAGGTAAAACTAAACTGCTCGAAACTACGACGATTGAATCTGATTTTCATTTTCTTTTAAATCTTTGAATATTATTATAATAATTATTATTAACCTTTATGGTTTTAACCTCAAGGGTCATTCATTACATTATTCATTAGGAAATAGTATAATTTTTTAGATTGATGCAATTAAAAGAAAAATCGAAAATTATTGCAGTCAACTATCCTGGGCGCACTGCTTGCTGTTAAGCATGATCTTTTTCGGGGGTGAATTCACTTTACCATCTGATGCTTGTTGGTTGGCTATTTTATCAGTATCAGAGAAGAAGAATTCAACATCCCTATCATCTCGAATGTATGATGTAGTTGCAAATGGGTCACCTATGAACTGCCCAGAAAAAAAACGAATTTTTGAAACTCAATCGGCCCACCAGTGGGTCGATTCCCAATCCCACTAACAGCATCTGATCCAAATCGGACAAGTATTGCTACCGAACCAACGAACTTAAAGTTTGTATGTAATTTTTCAACAATTTTCATTGAAAAAACGCACTAGATGGCACTGTGTATATCGGTTTATCACTTTAAGTGAACATAACAAAAATAATGTTATTGCCTATTTCTGAATAATTTATCTGAACATGTCAATATTCTATTTCACTTCTTTAAAAAGTTATTCATGACGCCCTCTATTTGATGGAAGACGAAACTAAAAATTTCTAGCCAAAAGATGACTTATATTATGTACTAAAATTCTTCTGAAAATACTGTTTAATGAAACTCATCCGTTTTTAGCAAACAACAAATTCCGTGGAATTCTACGGCTGGTTCAATACTATACGCAAACCTGACTCAGACATCACTTCGTTAAAATTTAATAACTTCTCCTACTAAAGCTGAATTTATTCGCAGTTTTCGACAAAGTGTGCGCAATAAAATTGTCTTTCTTATTTTCGTTTGTAGAGATAAACTGATGCATTTAGTGCCACCTAGACTTGCCCGATTTGGCTCAAATATGGAACAAACACTCCTGATGGAACTAGGAATCGACTCAGGGGTGGGCCGTAGGGGGTCATATTTTTCCAGTGTAAGATCATGGTCCGTTTTTGCCTTTCACAACTGTTCCACCTCGCGTAAGTAAGAGTGTAAATTCGATCACGACATTCGTTCACCTTAGTGGGCGCAATTTGTTTTTCGATTCACTCATCTTGCTCATCGAAGCTTTTCTGTTGCTGGAGTGTAGAAGTAACGAAGCGACGCGGACAAAATTTGTTTCGTTTATTTGTTTTGAACAAACGGTGCCTTTTTAGCTTCTGGTCTGCGCGAGATTAGGGCTAGACATAACCTTTAATTGAACACAAATGTCCTTAAAATTCTCACATGATAGCGTAGGTTGTTTATGATGTTACTGAGTATCAGCAATTTCTCGTTAACAGCTAGCTGCTTCTCTAATTTTAACTCCTTCGGCGCCTTCAGCAGCAGCTGTCGATCGTGCCATAGGAACAATTCCCGGAACCTGTTCCAACCTCCACACATCAATCAAGTCTGCGACTAGTGGGCGATATTTGGCACATTTGATGTCCTAACTCCCTTCTCAGCCGAATATTTTGCTTTAAATGATCATCCGATCCCTGAAACCCTTTGGATTGCAGCACGTCACCTGGATCACTACCTGTGCCATTGTTTGAACAAAGCTTCATTTCGTATTCACCACAGCGGTTGCATCAACCAATCCGTCTTTCGCTGGCATCACCGGGACGCCCGTTATGCAGTACTACGGTAGGTCCCGAGCGCTCCGACGCAGTCGTGCTATTAGCCAGCTTTTGGTTGGCAGCACGCTACCGAGTACAACACATAATTTCCGGTTCATCAACTACCACAACGTTCGAGGAATGAAAACAAACATTCTTGATTGTCCTCATCTCCTGCGACTACGACATTATTGTTCTCACCGAAACTTGGTTACGAGATGATATATCAAACTTCGAGCTTACTAGGAACTAGGCAATTTATAGATGTGATCGCAACTCTTCTATCAGTGATCTAAGGTGCGGAGGTGGTGTTCTTATTCCGATAGAGAAACATGTAACTGGAACTGTACTAAAAATGTCAACATGTGAATGTTTATTGTCGTTTCACTGCCGGGTCGATCTCAATATGGTTGCTGCACTTATCTGAGGCCGAATAGTGATCCTGGCTTGCATAACGTTTACTTCTCTGTGGTCCAGAGCATTCTCGACAAAGCCAGCAAGCCAGATAATTCTGTTCTGAAGAATATAATCATCTCTCTCATGTCCGGTGGTCTTTGGATACCGATCTTAAGTGCTACATCCCTGAAAATACGGCATCGGAGCAAGAGACGGCTATCACAGATACGTTGGTCGTTGATGGTATATATCAAATATTCTCTGTTAGCAACGTGAATGGACGAACATTCGATCTAGCCTTCGTCAATGACACGAACGTGTTTGAACTGATTGAGCTTCCGACATCTGTACTTAAGGTAGACCCTCACCATAAGCCCTTTGTTTTATGATTTGTCACGCGTCCTGGCGATGGCGATGTTTCTGATACAAATAATGGTGACCTCAACTTTCATTTTACTCGATGCAACCTTGATTAAATATTAGGCTGTTGGTGCTGTTAGTTGGCATGATATGCTAGATAGAAATAGTTCACAGATTTAGATCAGGCAGTTACGGTGTTCTACGAGGCCATATATGGAATTCTTCGCCGTAATGTTCCTAAAAACAATATTAATTCCCATAAGGGAAAATTGGATTAAACCACTTTGCGCGTTAAGGGCACAAAGCCTAACTTAAATTAAGTTTTATTTTTGTGTTTCGAATTCATCTCGTCAGTAACTAGCACCATCTGGGTTTAATCCAATTTTCCCTTATGGGAATTAATATTGTATAATGCAAGGCGTTTGGCTCCCGAGCCAAAAAACAAGAGTTCGTTTTCGCTTTCTCGTCAGCAAACCTGAGCCTCTTTGCTTGCTTCCCGGGACATCACTCGATATAAGTCAGTTGCTTTGAACGTTCACATGTATGTGTCTGTTTGGAATTTATTTTGTGTCTAACTAGTGCAAATTTGGGTACTAGTGTAGATACATCGTCTAACTGGACACCCAGATGGTGCTAGTTACTGGCGAGATGAATTCGAAACACAAAAAATAAAATTTAATTCCTAAAAACGTTAAGTTGAAAAGCAGATTATAAGTGATGGAACGCCAAGCTTGGTCGCCTACGCAATGTAACTCCGAAAATAACGAAAGCGATACTTACGTCACAGGATCGAGGACAACAAAACTATTCTTTGACATATTGAACTGCAATATATATATATATATATATATATATATATATATATATATATATATATATATATATATATATATATATATATATATATATATATATATATATATATATATATATATATATATATATATATATATATATATATATATATATATATATATATATATATATATATATATATATATATATATATATATATATATATATATATATATATATATATATATATCTTAACCAAGCCTGCGAAATAATCCCTCCACAATCTCGAAGTTTATAAATAGTAGAAGACGTTCCTGGGTTATGTCAGAAAATGTCTATCTTCGAAACGAATGCTCACAGTCCGCAGCCGATTCGATGGATCTACGCTGACGATCTGAAAATCTTTCATTCAATTGCTTCGGGACTCGATGCAGGTGGATATAGTCAATCTTGTGCAGTGGTGCTCGCCGAATGACATACAGATCAACGTCGATAAGGTCTAAGGCGTTGCGAATATACTCTTCAAGCTTGTGTCATCGAGAGAGTGGATTCTAGCGATTTGGGGGTGTTATTCGACAGAAAACTTCTTCACCGCCACAACGGCAAAGGCTTTTGTAACATTGGGCTTTCTCAAACGGAACTCTGTTGATTTTAAAGATCTCTATGTGCTGAAAAGTATATAGTGTGCACTGGTCCGGAGCATCTTGGAGTATGCTGTACAAGTATGGGCACCATACAACGACGTTCAAAGCAACCGGTTGGAGCGCATTCAAAGAAGCTTTGTACTTTCGTTTCATTTTCGGTGTTTTCTTGAACAATGTTGACTGCCCCGACATTCTTACAAAGAATTTTTCCCACAATTAAATCAAAAGTATAGTCCAGTGATGCGACGATGTCGATTATGGTGAGCCGTTACACTTGTCATAGACCAGCACATATCTAGGCAACGT
Source organism: Topomyia yanbarensis (assembly GCF_030247195.1). Taxonomy (NCBI): domain Eukaryota; kingdom Metazoa; phylum Arthropoda; class Insecta; order Diptera; family Culicidae; genus Topomyia; species Topomyia yanbarensis. The sequence goes on along the minus strand of NC_080671.1, from coordinate 175,119,300 downwards.
GGTGCGTAAATTGGCCCGATGGAACTTTGGGATACAAATACAGTTTGAAATGGAAATTTTCCCGGCATAGGCGGTAGCTAAGCACAATTTTCTCCAGAAGACCACGTTGTATCGCTGATTGCTAGTACAAAATCTTAGGAATACTGCTGTGAAACTCGTAAAAGGCTGCGTTTGCTGGTACGTGGTCACTGGTTTCATGCGATGTATGACACATCCGGCATGTACCCTCGATATCTTGGTGCCAAACATGACTGTGGACTACACAGATTTCTACTTCTATTCTTCATTTTTTCCTCCAGATGCTATAGATTACATTGGCACTTTCCTAAAAATATTCTAGAAACCGTATAATGCCTGGATGTCGACATTACCTTGTTCCCCTTCGTACCGTAGCAATGCGAACTTCTCCAGCGCCGACTGGGCATGACGTATCTCTCCTTATCTAAACGTCTTCCCTCAAGATCCTTGAGGTCACTGTGACTCCATTTGAAGACGCCATAACTGTAAGTTATCATCGCTGAAACAGCAAACGTGTTGATTGATCTGACATTATTCTCCGCGTTCAAGAAATACATCAAGACACTGCTCTCTCGACTTATGAACTTATCTCGGAGCTCAAGCATGATGTCTGTGTTACGAACTCCCTGCCGGAATTCGAGATATTTGTACGGTTCGATATGAAACATCTCACTTTCGTCGATCTCATCGGTACCAGTGTCGACTACTCGAGCTGATAGCATTTCTCTAGGAGTTTCCCATGCCAATGTCACCAGTGATCTTTTTGACTGGTTTGATAATTACGCCTAGTCGTTCCATCGAGTCAGCAAAGATCTCAAGATCGTCCATGTAGAATGAATGGATTGTCTATGCTGGTGTACTTTCTCCGTACCTAATTTGTTTATTTGTTTATTTCCTTATGAAATTTCCTAAAACTAGTGTAATTGCATGCGTCTTCGAAATCCAGATACGGTGAGGTTAAAATCAAATAGTGGGGAGAACTCGTTGAACCTCCGAACTATTGCGATGACAGAACTGTTGGCAGCATAATCAATTAGTCTCATTTTAGGAAAAAGCATAAGGACCGATTTCTTTATCCTCGCTTGACCCTAAAGCCAGGTTTAAACGTACTGGTGAACCTAGCTTAAAAGTTAAGCGAGGGTGAAGAAATCGGCCCTAACTCTTTGGCGAAGAGTTCGAAATAGCGCTTAGAGGTGCATACGATGTCATTTTCCTTTCAGCCAGGGTATGCAGACCTAACATTCGGTGTAGATCACACCACATACTCTCCAGTTAACTCTGAAGAAACTCGGTATCGGTTTTTATCCAGTATTCGTCGAAAAAATTTCATGTCGTCGGCCAAAGAAATGCGGGGTCTTTGTAATTTGATATTGACATCATTAAAGTACAGCAGGAATATTACTGGACCGAGATGGCTTTCTTGTGGAAAGCGGGATATAGCGAAGAATTGTGCAGATAGACAGAAGAATGGTGCACATAGACAGTTTGTCTTCCATCGAGTTAGGAACGAAACCAGCGCAGAAGTTGTCTATGAATACCGAGTTTGTCCAGCTTCGTTATGGCGATATCATGGTTGATTTTGTCGAAGGTCGCAGATAGATCCAAGTAAATAGCATCGGTTTGCAATCCGTCAGCGAATCCACCGAATACATATGTTATGAGCGAGATCAGATTGGTCGTTGTCGACGATCGTTTTTAAACATTAAATTCCCTGATAATTATCAATGTTCGATTTGTTTCCTTTTTTATGAACTGGAAACTTGTGCGCTGCTTTCCAGCAGGAAGGGAATGTTCCAGTAGTGAGTGTTAGCATACGAAGATTCGCCGAAGTGGTTCAAGATGCCCGCTGATGTACTTTTTGACAAACATCGAGGGAATGCCCGGGGAACTAAATGCTTTTAGGATGGAATTTGCTGCAAGAATGGCAGACTTATCGACGCAAACTTGGTTGATTGTTCATCCTAGAGAAGGAGTTACATTGGCAATGGTAGCGACTTGTTGTGGTGGAAGGCTTTCGTCGGAAAAAATCGCTTGAATATATGTCGGAGAACAGTTGGTAAATTACCTAAAACTCCATTAAATGACATACAAGATGGTAAACTGGATTCTTTTCGTTGCTCGTTCACACACATCTAGAACGACTTGGGCTTAGAATTCAGTTGACGCTCTACGCCCCGCTGGTGTCTGGAAAAGGCGCGTCTGCGTTGCTGTTTGTATATATGGTTACCAGCGAGTACGAGATGTAGTGGGGGATGATGACGCATACGCTGGACTAAAAGAGTCGGAGCAGCGCAGCGAAACGGAGCGTAGTCCGGCTTGCTTGATGACATTATTGATTTACCGAAGTGTTGCGCTGCTGTAGCTGTCCAGAATACAACTGGCATTGTTGCTAAGCGCAGATTTTTCCATATCCAATCGTAGATTGGATAGCGCAGATTTTTCCATATCCAATCGTAGAAATCCGTAACTTGCCTGGCACCAATGGAGGAAAGATCTACGTCGATCAGGCTGAAATCAAGAATTCTATCCGATGAAAAATACACGATACACAGGAACAGAATGCGATCGGCAAGTTTCACTGATAGCCACACTTACTCGGAGCTCGGTTGTCGTTGATCACTCGGGTTTTTATACCATGACGAAGGGCGATAAGCACACCACCACCTGATGTTTTGTAGCTGTTGAGGGTGTTGCGGTCACAGCGATAGACATCGAATATTGAACCAAACACCTGGCGAGACAGAGTCCGATGGTCGAGCCACGTCTCGGTCAAGGCGATGGCGTCAAAACAGCAGCCCGTAGTTTCAAACAAATAGCTGTCCGTTGATGAATTTGTTGAAGTCACCAACCTTCTGGCAAAAAACCCCGATATTGTTGGAGGACGGATCAGGTTCAGCAGAAAACGAAGCCACGTTGCCGTTTTGAGCGTGTAGGAATATCCTCCACCAGCGTTACGAATTCGTTGTCCTCACACGTGAACAACAAGCTTTACTGAGCTTTACCAACATATGACTTGCTCTATTATTCCTTCTGTTCAGCTCACTCTGTACTTCTTGCCGAATCAGATCGATTAACGCTTGGGTGATCATATAGTTGCGAATGAATGTTTCGCGGTCTGATCCAGATGTTCGGTAAAGTCTGGGTATGCCTCACCAAACATCTCGGGTATCTGAGATCATTTGCTGCTGTCGGTCTAGACCATTGTACAGTGATAGTAGGCATGGATGGCGAATTTGGTGATCCCACGCACGTGTGCATCCGTGAAGGTGAGCATATATCTTGTGTATTGTGTATGATTTGCCATTATTGCTCCACTCCGACAAGGAGTCGGTTTGAGTTTGAATACTTCTACATCGTTAGCCGGAATTCTACCCCTATGATACTTCGACATATTGGGATGCAAAATATATAATTCCTATATTTAGAAGGATGTCAAAAGTATAGTTCCTATACTAGACGGAGCCTCGTGGTCCAGTAATGATAAGAAACAGACTTCTGAACTAATTTCCAGAATTTTAATTCTATTGAAATTGTATGATTGCATATTAGAGAGATTTAAGCTAGTTATGCTACAATCATGTTCAATCAGATTCTGATACATCATCGTTTTGAGCACCTTCGATTTACATACTAGACTGTCGTGGTGAAAAGGAATAGAGGGACTGCTTAGAATTCAACAAAAAAAATCAAAACGTCTACAGTACGACCGATGTGTGCGAGTTTTGTATACAAAGTTTTCGTGGAACCGTCTGAACGAGTATATGATTCCGTCTGGACAGTGTGTCTAGTGTTGTCCTGAGCATAGGTGTCTTCTCCTAGTGATCTTCTGTACATCAGTATTATTTGAATAGTAGTAGTAGTATCACCGTGTTAGTCTTACAGCTAATCAATCAACGATTAAAATACGAACAAATAAACAGTAACAAACGATACACCACGCACATAAAGGTCCAATTTGCACCCGATTCTACCAACCGCATCCATAAACCAATAATTGACTTAACGTTAAACACCTTCGCCATCGGCCTAGAAATTGCACTCTTCTACTTGGAAAAGCATACGTAATATCTATTCTAGCAGATCAAAAGCGGGGCCAAGCAGAAGAGTGAACTGGCGGATATTTTGAGGTTTATTGTTCTTTGGGATTCAACAACAGCTAGCCAATGCAAGGAACTGTAAACACCTATCACAAAGGACATAGGAATTTTGGAGACAGGCTTATGTTCAGTTGGACTTACCCTGTCAGCTCCAGCATCGAGCCGCGTCTGTTGTTTCGCCTATGGCTGGCCGTTACCGGGAAGGCATTGGTGTGCGGAACGGCGGCTTTCGAAACACCCAGCGGATCCCCGTTGGTGTCACCGGAACCGTCGAAGGTGATGTAGCCGGCGATCGATGCCGATCGTTTATCCTTCTTGACACGACCGATCGGCGTCGTCGCCATCACCGGGGTCGATGTCTCGGAATCCGTTACCCCGCCGATGACGATACCACCCGAGCCGGAACTCTCGCGCCGGAAAAGACCTATTACAGACTTGGCCTGTTTAGGTTGTGTTAGGCCACCTACAGGAGTTGACGGTGTGACGGGGGCAGTTGCGGACAATGGATAAAAATGCGGTTAGGTGCAAGCTAATGCGGCGAATGCAAATTAATCAAATCATAGATGGGTTCGGAAAGAAGACACGGGAATAGTGGGAAACGAGCACCGAAGGGCACAGATGGTGGTTCGAATACCAGAGAGTGTCTGGGCTAGTCTAAGAAGGAAAGGTAGCATTTTCCTTCTTGGTCGTCGATGGTTGAACATTGTTCTATTGTCTGTAGCTGTTGTCGTACCGGTGTTTTTATTTAGAGTCTTGTATTGCGTAGTATGTTCGACTCAAATTCTGCTTTCGATGTTAAGGTCTTCAACTGCGTAGATGATTGGGCACTTGCCACTTAGGTTTAAGCCCACATAAGATTTTATTAATCTAAAATTCGAATAAAAGTAACGTATGACGCTACGATTGCAGCCTTCATAATAGAAACAAAATAATTCGCTACTTTCGTGATAAATTATAGCTTAGTTACCGGTAAATAAAATATGTATGGCATACTAACCTATTTTATTATTAGGTTAAAATCTTGATTGAATGTAACGAGATGAGACAGCTATTAATTCTGTTGAAAAAATTCAAATGACGTCCATTGAGACCACCATTTTCGTGTGCTTCTTAAAAAGCTATCAATTTTGGTAATGAAACGTTGCAAAATTTACACACCGACTACAGGGGCGGCGAAACACTTTACGCCCGAGTGGGTGGAAAGCATAGGGTGAGGGGTCCATTAGTAAGGATTTTTCCCTTTTCGCAATGTACATGCTTACATTACATTTACATTAAATCACGTTCGTTTATGCAAATGGAATTGTGGTAGATCAATGTTTTCAAATGTGTGTAGTGCGTGATACATGCGTTGCACATCTATTTTTTTTGAAATGGTTCAAAATTTCGAGTGGGTAATTACCCACTCGGTTATTTTCGAGTGGGTAGTAGTACCCATACTACCCACGCTTTCCGCCGGCCCTGACCGACTATCAATAAGCGCTTATAAGTAGAGAATTATCCACAACCTTGAGGTTCGAAAACCGGCACTCGTTTTTCACCGATTCCAAGAAACATACGCCATTTGTATCGCTACGATTGTTCTCTAAGAAACAAATCACATGTTTCCGACCAGCTATACCAAACTTCGACATTTTCATTTCACTCATCGAGCGAACGAATTTCACACAAAATTAAAAAGTTTTGATTGATAACAGTCGAGAAAGGATATCTAGAACCCAACATTTCAAATTATCTTATTGAATTTAAATTTGCCATTTCTATCGTGGAAAATAGTTTTTCTAATCACAAGAGTGTGACCCGGATGGTTCAAAGCAAACATAGTACTGAACCTTTGGATATGCAGGTTACCGTCAATACCGTCCCACCACGCAATTGAACAGAACGATGTAGCAGAATCTAGTGAATAGGAAACGCGTCCGGAAGTTGTAATACCGGCATTCGTCGAAATACTGAGGATGGCTTCTTATGGACGACGAAAACTATGTCAAGATGGATTTCACGTTGGTTCCCGGACAAACTAAATTCGAAATAACGAATTCTTTTTTTGCGAACCAAGTTCGTAAAAAAAAGTTTGAGTAAGAAGTTCTTTACAATTTTACATATTCTTAGCTAACAGTTACTAATAAAAGTAGGGTATATTCGGAATGGGGTTAACGAGTTAATGACGGAAATCGATGTCTGAAGTCATTTTGAAATCCAAGATGGCGACTTCCGGTTTAGATAAATTCTCTATAACCTCAGCAATATGCGAGGGGAAAGCACTAAATCTTCAATACCAAGCAGTGCCAAAAGTCTTACATAATTAGTTACTTTAAGTACCATAAAGTGTTAAGTACCGCAAAGATTTAAGAAAGTACGCGTAAAATTCATTGTTCTTTAATTACTGAAACGATTTTAAGTACAGCGTCTTTGTACTTTAAATACGCAAAATATTTTTACTACCGTCAAGATGTACTTTAAATACGACAACAACAGAAGTATTTTTAAATACTTTCATTACTTACTTTAATTATACTCAAAATATGTTGGTATTTTCAATACGACGCACTCAAACCTGCTAGTGCTTGCCCCTCGGCAATATAGGAATTTTCGAAATCGGATTGACGAGTGCATGACGGAAATCGATGTTTTGAGCCATTTTTTAATCCAAGATAGCGACTTCGGGTTTTGAAAAATTCTCTATAACCTCAACAATATGGGAATTTATAAAATCGGGTTGACGAGTGCATGACGGAAATCGATGTTTTGAGCCATTTTGTAATCCAAGATGGCGACTTCCGATTTAGAAAAATTCTCTATAACCTCAACAATATGGGTATTTTGGAATGGGATTGACGAGTGCATGACGGAAATCGATCTCTCGAGCCATTTTGTAATCCAAGATGGCGACTTCCAGTTTAGAAAAAATCTATAACCTCAACAATATGGGTATTTTCAGCACGGGGTTGACTAGTACATGACGAAAATCGATATCTGAAACTATTTTTAAACTTAAGATGACGCATTCCTGTTTAAATTGTTAGGGTTGTCGGTTGCTCAACCGGAAGTCGCCATCTTAGATTTCAAAAAGGTTTCGATTGTTCATTTTCATCATCTACTTTTCAAGCCCACTCCAAAAAACACGCATATTGTTAAGGTTATCGTGAAAATTGCTCCACCGGTAGTCGCCATCTTGGTATTCATAAAGGTTCCAATTGTCCATTTTCATCATCTACTTGTCAAGCCCGTTTAAAAAAAACCGATATTGTTAGGGTTATCGAGAATATCGCTCAACCGGAAGTCGCTATCTTGGATTTTAAAAAGGTTCCAATTGTCCATTTTCATCATCTAGTTGTCAAGCTCGTTCCAAAAATACCCATATTGTTAGGGATATCGAGAATATAGTTCAACCGAAAGTCGCCATCTTGAATTTCAAAAGGTCACAATTGTCCATTTTCAGTATCTACTTGTCAAGCCCGTTCCAAAAATATCCATATTGTTTGGGTTATCGAGAATATTGCTCAAGCGGAAGTCGCCATCTTGGATTTCAAAAAGGTTTCAATTGTCCATTTTCATCATCTACTTGTCAAGCCTGTTCTAAAAATACCCATATTGTTAGAGCTATCGAGAATATTGCCCAACCAACGAATTTTAATAAGAATGTGGAGTAAACTTTTTTTACGAACTAATTCAATTTACGAACCCCCGGTTTGGTTCATAAATGGAGGTTGCAGTGTAATATCCCTAGCAGACATTGTAATTCTCTCTCACTCACGCGAGAAGAGGCTTATCCGAAGTTCAATTCTCTGTCTCCACAAATAGCGTCAGATTCAGATAATTTTCCGAATAAAATTTATTTGATTTTTTCCTTCTCACTGGAGAAGATGATAATATTTTAATTTCGTGAAAATCAATGAAAGCGTCAAAATATACACTTAATTTCAAAGAAAATCGTCAAAGATGTACGACAGACTTGTTTTCTCGTGTTTTGGAATAGCGATAGCAAGGCAGTGAGCGCAAAAAGGATACCGTGATAAACTCATTCGCTCATTCTCCGGCGGTTTTATTTATCCGGAGAAGTTGTGTGAGTGCCAATAACTTTTCGTGTGACAATGTGAGTTTTTATTGTCGCAGTAGCAAATTATCTGGACGCATTTACTCATATGAGCGATAAATGCAATGCCTGCTCCCTAGTAAACTAAAGTTTGATTTCGTCGATAAATTCGCCCAGAAACTGATGATCTGGCAATGAATTGACAGCTGCGGACTCAAAATCAAGCTTTTTATAACAAAGAAAACAACCTTATTAAGTCTTTGGAGAAGTTTTCATAGTTTGCGAGCCCCTTATTTTTGTTAAAACAACAGTTAGGGTGGTTCTAATTTTACCAACATGAAAAATTATATTTTTAATCATTCTAGCTAGAGCCAAACTACCTTCAACGAAGTTGTAGAACGATAAATTTTGGAAAAGTTTATTGAAGACATGGAAGCTCTATCTGTCATACTTTTTTTACAGCAAAATTAAAATCGAAGGTTAGGGTGTTTCTTAGAGTTTCCTATAAAAACTGTTTTATTCAAATAACTTTTGTGGTGTTGATTAAAAACTGAAGTAGCCTTTGGACAACTTTAAGATTGTTTTAAGGCGAATAATTTGTTTCATGGCACCACATATCTAACTATTTTCGTTGATAACTCTAGTATCAATTCAAGTTTTAAGGTAGTTTTAACCCCTCATAAACCTTAGATTGCACTTGTAGCATGCTATAAAACTTTGATTGTTACTTGGGAAGTTATGAGCATTTTTTCGCCAAAATGGGTTTTTTTTTGGACAAAAAACAATATCACTCATTGGGCCAAACGAAAGATAATTCTTTTTCAACTATAAATATATATCGTCATGATAAAAGTTATACTTGAGCAAAAAATGGCGAAAACGATATTTTTTTTTAAATTTCATAAAATTGATTTTAAAAAATCTATTTTTGATATAATACGTGCTTATATTTTTTCAATATTAGAATCTAGTGTTTTAATGTGTTAGAAGAAAATGTTCGTCTTCAAAAACTTTGAAAAACAGCTGAAGGATAGGTTGGAAAAAATGTAAACTGAAAGTTATATTAAAAATTTGGTTTTTCATGAATTGACCCTTTGTAATATGTTTAAATTACTTTTACGATGGACACCATAAAAATAAAGTTTCGTTTTCGTGATAAAATATGGCATTTTACAATACTTTTCTATTATTTTAAATAGTGGGTAGGATGGTTCTAAATTTATTAAAATCAGAAAATTAACTTTTTAGTGGTTCGAGATAGAGTTTCACTGTCTTCCAGAAAATTGAAGAAAAGAAAATTTAAAAAAAACTTTGTCGATACTGAAACTCTATGTCGTATAGTCTTAATTTTACATTAAATTTTCAAAAAAAAAATTAGTGTGATTCTTAAAAAATGGGTTTCTTTTTATAACTTTTGCAGTTTTGATTTTTCATTAAGATCACTTTAGAAATACTTCCAGATACTTTAAAGGAGAATAAGTTGTCCCTCTAACTTCTCTCGTTAGAAAGTTATACATACTTTTCACTAAAAATAAACTATTTTTGAGTAAATATTGCAAGACATGAAAAAATATCGTATTTGTTATTTTTGGTGATATATATTAAAGCATGCTACTTCATATGACAGCAACGGTATTTAATGTTAAGTGCCCTAATCGAAGATAGTGCTATTTGAAAAATTTATATTTTTTATATAAAAGTCCTCATAACTTTGAATCGAAAAAGTTGAGTAGTTGGATTGTTAATTTTGTAATTTGTAATTTTGTAATTTTATTGAGCACGACAACCTGTTAGTACAGACTTTGAATCAGGTCAAAGAAGTTAAGGTTTTAAAGCAAATTATAAGCCCTAAAAAATCTTCAAGTTTTCCAAAGGGTACTTTAGTGTAAAATAGAAACTACAAAAGTTATAGAAATAAAACCGTTTTTTAAAGAACCACCCTAGCATATGTTTAAACAAAAAGAAGGATCTTGCAAAGTACAACAACTTTGCCAAACCTATTGAAAGGCTTATTCATTTAATTTTAGCCAAAAGTTAAAATTCTTGCTAAATTCATATTATGGACCACTGTGCAATGTCGGAAGAAAATCCCGCTTTAGCAGAGGACTTGTAACAAGCCGTCGAACTACTCGCTAGTGGTGCGTTACCGAAGATGTGGCTGCCGTACAAGGAGGCAGGAAGGTGACAGCCCAAGCTAAACGTGGATATTGGTCAAGATGCGGAAGACCCAGATTGTTCGGCAAAAGATGATGATAGTGTTGATAATGCTATAGGTAGCATCACAATTCCATACAAACGTAGTTCAACCATCGTCATATTTTCGGAAAATATACATAAAAATAAAAAAAAACCAAACGGTGTGCAACAAATCATACTAAACACTTCTCACTGATTGGTTTTAGTCCACTATGTGATAACAAAAAACTTGTCCTCATTGGAAGGCATGCAAAAGTCATACATGGAACATATAATTTTCTAAAGGTGGATATATATTGAACAAGTCAAGATGAGTATCGGTTAGAGGAAAGCCAAACGTTCAATAACTCTCTTCACACCTAAACTGAAACAGGCTTTTGCAGTGTCGCATCTCGCCGCCATTTGCATCTCTGGTGATACAGCTCATCAGTACCAGGAATAGTCAATAGTTCTTCGAAAGTCCACAAGCGGACATGTGCCGTGTACGCGAGAGATAGTAGAAACAATAGATAGTACAACATAGGCATGAAAAGAAAAAGCATAAGCCGACTTTCAAACTACAATCTAAAATTCAATTTTGACATTCTTGCGTCTCTTTGCTATGTTACATCAGCGCTAGCGTGACATGAGCGGTCGAGGTAGGCTATGGGCGTTCTTTTGGCATGCGGTTGATGGCAAGGATACGATCAAACGACAGCGATACAAACGGATAAGGTGCAGTGACTGGACGGTTTTCTCAGGTGCAAAGTATTTACGTTCAATACAAGTTTTACTCTCAACACGGTAGGATACGTTTTATGATTGTCCTGTGTCTGAAACGTGTCGGGAAGGTGTTCTAGAAAGTGTATGAATCTAACAAAATTAAGTCATTTGGAGAGGAGACATGATTCGTCGAATATATAGATGAAATAAGTGCACATGCTGGTTGGCACTACTAAAATGATAGAACGATAAAAGAAGAGCCTTTAGGCACGCCAATAGTTGAGAAAGTAGCTTGGATGCACTGAATGAGAAATGATCGGGATTGGTAGCTTAGAACTAGATAGGTGACTGCAGTAGTCTTCAAAGATTCGAGGAAAGATAAAAAGTCCACTCGATAGGGGTGGTTTTCCTAGTGTGGTTCATTCATCCCGAACACAGCGGATCTGTGATCTGAAGAGATGGATAGACGCACCGCGAGACTTACCTAAAAATGTTGCACTTGGTGAATTATACGCTAAATACTCCTTATTCGAAGCCCAGGAAGGGAATTCGTTTTGTTTAATAGCACCACTCTCGTCGTCTTCGACGTCTCGTTTCCACGGTAGTACAGCTTCGATGGCGGTTGGTGTCGTGACACGAGTCTCTGCTGAAAGTTGAAATTTAATAATTAATAAAGGATAAAGGATATAATTGATAATGTAAATATGACGCATTTATAGTTTCAAAGCCAAATTTAATGTACGATGGAATCAGTGAAAACCATGTGCACACTCACCTTCGGAATCTTTTGATTCCTTTGAAAAACGTTTATCGATTTTGGAAGGTTCAGCAGCTTCATCAACTATATGGACATAAATGAAAAAAAAGTTTCAATACGTTATACGTTGTGCTAGTAAGATTGGATAAAATAACAACTGTTAACCCATATCAATAACTAAACATCAATGAATACGAACTACAGAGTGCTGATAAAGGAAAGAATAGCTTTTCAAGCAAATATTAACGAATTATTACGAATATTATCGATTCTATTTCACAATCCATATAATGTCTGAGTTATCGATTGATTTCAAACAACGAAAATTAATTTCGGAACCATTTTTTCTATCGATTAATTTATTTCACCAATTTTAATGATGAATAAATCAACTTTTTAGCAAATTCTTCCGCAGAATTTTAAATATTTCTATACTGATATCATCTTGAAATATGTTGAATTTAATTTTGCATCGATTTTTTTTAAAGCAATCGCACACAACCTCGCTATTTCTAAACACTCAATGTACGACTGCGTTTTCCTGTTTCGATAAACGTAATCATACGTAGTACAAACAATGTGCAATCAGAACTTGAATCAAGAGTGTTTCAATATATCTTCTAACAATAAATTATTTCGAAAAGTGCGATGGAATTTGCTAAAAAAAATGCCCAAAACTGTACCTTTACTTGTCTTTTGTCTCGAGCAAGAAATATTAAATTAAACGAACCTAAAAGGCTGATACAAAATATTTATATAATATTATGAATGCAAACTATAGAAGAGAAAGGCGTCTCAAGCGATGAATCCACAATATATGCTATGGAATATGTTTCAGTTTTTAACTATTTTTTAAATAAAATGTTTAATACTATTCTCGTTTCTAAACCCTGACCATACAATGATCAGAAGCTAAATACGAAAACTGCATGAAAATCGAATTCACGTTACATGTACATTAGTCTAATAAGAATTTGCACTTTTTAGTGAGGTTATTGTTGAAGACAGATATGCGTAATATTGATTACAGTCAATTCATAGAAAAAATGTGAGTGTGTGAACAGCATGCAAAAACCGCGAATCGTAGCTAAGTAACTAGACTACAAAACCGAACCATGGTTAACAACGAAGAAGGGTAAAGAATTTGGAAACGTAGTTCAAATCGAACCAAATTATAAAATATTGAGAACAACTTTTACTGATTGATTGGTTGCAACGTGTCTAAAAAGTAAGAATTAATACGAAACGACGAAAGCTACTGCAACTCTCGTACTCAGCCAGTACACGTACCGAAACTCTGATAGGACTTGTCCCTCCGCCAAGGAAGGAACGACTCGGCCGCCGTGGGCATCAGACGGTCCGGACGCTCAAGTGGCCGGGTGGGAAGGGCAGCAACAGCGTCGCTGCTGTTGCTACCGCTCGCCGTGTTGATGGTATAGTTCGAGGCGGAAGAAGTGAACTTGCTTGTGACGTGCTTGACAATGCGGGCCTTGGTCGGATCGAAACCCGGCAGACTAGTGATGTGTGCGATCAACGAGTTATTTTTGGCACTACTCGTGGCAGTGGCCTCGGTACTACTCGAGGAACCACCGTTGGGGCCACACTCACCGGCCGTTGTGGTAGTTGCTTCCTGTCGCACAGTTGCCGAGTTCTCGGCTACGAATCCGGTGATCAGAGGAAAGAAAATGACAGCAGAAAGTCCACAGATGGAAGGGCGGAGATTGAAATGTAAGCTTACAAGTTCGGAGACACTCTTGCATGAAGTTGTGAAACATGCTTGAGAAGTTTTTAGTGGGTGATGTGAATTTTGAAATAATTAAAACATGATGTAATGAAAAAATATAATGATATGATAATGATAGTATGACACTATGATTCAACAAAGCAATATAAAATAGATATACTAATCTTAAAAGCAAAACCGTTCCATTCGCATTTATGGTAAAAATGAGTTATCCGTTGATTTATCCCAGTCAAAAGAAATGCGGACGAACATGGTCAGGCGATTTAAACAGTTTGACGTTTGACTCAACTCGCCTGTGCTAATTGCCAAATGCAATTTGCGAATGCGATTTAAAGGAAATTTAAATACTTAGACAAATTTTCTGGCGGCTGAAATGGACTTGGTTGTTTTTCGCGTTTTTCCAACATGGGGGTTCATGTTTGGCTTAAGCTTAAAATGGTTTTCTTGGATAGTTGGCATGCTCTCGTTTGTATTTTGTTTGTTTAGTGCACTTCATTAAGCCAACGAATGTGGGAAATTGTGGAATCGTGTGTAAGTACAGTAGAACAAGTCTCTGACCTAAAATTTTAATGAAAGTCATATTGTGGTAAGTTCTGGTGTGCAATACCAATTTCACCATTGCTTTTTCCTATAGTTTAGTGGTGATTACCTAGTACACTGATAAGTTTATGTGAGTATATAATGAATCCGATAATAAGTATTATTTGTAATTTTCATATAAGGCAACTAAGGGCGATTAAATGGCGCGTTTTGTGGGCGATTTAAAGGAAGGGCGGCAAAAAATGACGGCGGCAAATCGCCGAAATGTTGCACTTGAAATAGCCCCCTAATTGCCAGCAATTTGCTGGCAAATTGAAGGGCGATTAGCGCATCCGAGTTGGCAAATAGCCCCCGGTTAGCCAGCAATTTGCCCTTTTCGACAAATCCAGCCAGTTCTAGTGGGCGGAAGAATATACCCGCAAAAGTGCTGGCCCCTGGTTCGAGAACTAATGCTTTGGTGTCGGGTTGTTGGAAGAGGAAGCTTTAAATTCAAATTTTCTTAGCAAATTCCCACCCAGTTTGAGAAGCTTCACACATAGAGGTAGAATTTAGCATTGCAGTCATCAATTGAAACATTAATTGCTGCAAAAAACTATTTTTCTTCCGTTACGCTGCCTAGATTGGTTGGAGCAAAGCAGAGCTTGGAAAACGAATCAGCTGAAAAAGAACGAACACTCTTCATTCGTTCTTCGCTTCACGAACATACACCCTATTGAACCATTCACCACTGAGCTGCGGAGTTGACGGCTTTGGTTCACCACCACCGAGGCTGGTGAATCATTGCTGTTCTATAGTGTAGGTATATGAGCATAGCGTAATAGTACCCGTTGCTCATTCTCTCTCCCATTCGAAAAGATATCAACTGCTATGTATCATTCGTTCTCCATAGCAAGCTGTACATAGGCACCCAGATTCTCTTTGCTTGCTGAATGCGAATGTAGGTACGAAAAATGATGCCGCCCAGCTGCCCCGGAGAGCAGCACTCATAACGAGAATGTGTTTGTTGTCTTTTATTATTTTTATTCGAGATATTCTGTGCGCTTTTCAAGTGCAATATTTTTTTAGTTTTGTCATCAACCTATTGAATATGTCGAATTGTGAAAATACAAATAGGGTTAAGGGAACATGTGGAGACTTTACCAAGCACGAAATTCAACAATTATTAATAACGTGTTCCATTTGGTACTTAATTTTTTATATTTGTTTCGATCCCATCAGCTAATTTTTCATCTTCTTCATTTCGTTTTTCGTCTTGCTCCCTTACGCTTATATTTGAAACTTTAAACGCGATTATCACGATATTTGCGGTGACTACGAGTGCCGAAAGAGTTTGCAACGGATTTCAAAACTTTATTTTTGCTTGTTCGTAATTTAACTGCCGTGTCCTTGAACGATTCCATTTTTTCGTCAAAATTTTCATATTAATGTTATGGATTTGTTAATAATTTTTTTCAGGTGAAAATGGTGTTTTTTTTTGGAAAAATCGTTCCCGTTTCCAAAAAGAAGAGAAATTTTTTTCAATCAATCCTTCAAGGACACCACAGATAGATACACTAATGATTTTTATGGCTGATTTTGTGACACGTGAACCTGCAATGTAATCAGTACAGTTAATTCAAAAAAGCAATGCATTAAAAAAAATCAAAGCTCATGAAATACAATCGTTTTATATTTTTAACTTGTACTAAGAACCTCAACAATATGGGAAGAAAAGATAACAGCATGTTATATGCCATTGTTTTTTGTTCTGATATTTTAAAATTCTCTTGCTCCCCAAGCCTTGGTCAACGCTCCCGCGGTGGGTAGACCTGACCAGAAAAAACGATCACAGAAAAACTTTTGTAACTTTTGAAAAAGTAAATTATCAATTCTGAAAAAAATCGTTAATACGCAGAATACTTTTGCATATTACATTTCAACGAGTTTTGGAAGACATTCAATTATTAAACCAAAAACAATTTGTCTTATGGAATACAATATATTTTTAAATATTCATAAGCCAGTCGTTGTTCAAGTTCAACTCAGGGGTTTTTTTAGTATTACACAGAACTAGAAAAAATCGTAAAAATTTACGTGTTCTGCTCCTGACATATACGAGCATCAAAAATGTTTTAGATTTAATTTTAATTTCACATGACTATGAATTGCGTAAATCATGTTTTATTTAAATGTCAATGAATGCAATTTGTTAAATTGTTTTTATTAACCAGTTGACAAATTTTGAATGATAGGATAATAATGTTGATGGAATAGGAAAAAAATATAGTGTGATTTTTTTCCATTTAAACAAAATTTGAAAACATTTTTGGTTGCCTGGTTGCAATAAAAATCTCGGGTAACTTAGAATAAAGGCATTAAAGTCAACTGTCAAGATTCATTTGGAGGATATTCCGAATAAAACTTTATTCGCCAAGCTCGGAATAATTGCAGCGAACTAATCTGTTCAGATCACTAAAGCATTAAAGCGGGATACTAATTTCTTCCCAAAAATTAAAAGGCATGTGTAATTTTGCTATTCCTGCTCAACTTTAGACGCAGCTCGAAGTATTTTTTGATTATTAAATATTCCACAATATGCCGTACATTTTAGACACTCCGTTAGTAGGTATCCAATTTAATCAGGAGTCATAAATCTTGCTCATCGAATTTGTGGTTAATATTATATTTGTTAATATTTAACCTGTCTGTACAACATTTGGGAAAAGAATGTAGTACATCATAGTTTGAAACATATATTGTCCTTGTTAAATGCGAATAACTTATAACCAAGCTTATAACCACTTCGTTTTGGTTCACGATTATAAAATTTCAAATATTCGTAAGCTAGAGATACAATGTTAGAAAAAAATGAACCTATATGTGTTGGGCTGAATCGTCTGAGGAACCAACATCCAAAAAACTGATAAATGCATATCGATGTTTGAATATCCACGATTTCCCTAAATTTATAATGCATCGTGAACTGAACTAGTTCTTCAATTTTTTTCCCTCAAACCTCAGCAGAATCAAATAAGCGGTACCTGTTGCCTAATGTCCGCTTCACAAGCCATATGTTCTTAACTGACGTAGCGAAAGACGCTGAAAACCGCTAATATGGCCAGAAGAATTTTATATTCAGATTCAGCATTACACAATGAATCTGAATGGTTCAACAGCTTGTATGTTCTTGAACCAATTTCACTAAATAATCAACCAAGCAAAGAGGAACCACTATTCAAGAGAGAAGAGAATACTGATATCCTCTCTCTCAATGATACTCACAACTGTTCATCATTATAATGATACGTGCTTATGCAAGCGTGTGTGGATATATTCGTTCCTGTTTCTGTTTCCTCGTGTTGTTGCTTCGGTATCCATAGCGGCAATTCATTCGGTTGGGGTGAAGGCAAGCGTTTTACTGAACTGTATTGTGGTTCGTTCGGATTGAATTTGAATGAATGGTGAAAGCTCTGGAGCAAAGGAATCGTTGTGTGAGAACGAAATTGAAGGCGTGGTAGTCATCGTTCTTTTAGTCATGTTACCTGCCACTGAAGCATAAAATGACACACCATTGTAAGATGGTGTGATGGAGATAGAAGAAACTTTGTATGGGTTGTAAGTCTACTTTAAACTTGTTTTCTTGAAGTTTACCTGAAGAAGTGGGTAAATTTTCTATTTGTTGTTTTTGTTGCTTTGAACGAGAATTTAATTTTTTTTCTCGAAAGGGACATGCCTAGAAACAATTAGCACATTTGAAACTTTCTGTGGTGTCTTTCACTAGACAAGAGTCCTTTGCGTGCGATTTATCACCACAGATCATACATGTGGTAGGAGAAAAGCCAAGTAAGGGATCATCCATAAATGACGTATCATTATATGGGAGAGGGGGGAGTTTAGTATTTTGTGATGATGTGTGACGACAGGGGGGTAGGAAGTCATGTCATGCTACGTAGCTTTTTAAAGGGGAATAACTAACATCATTGTTTCATTTAAAAAAAATTACGAGGACAAGGGGGGGGGGGTGGGGTAGAGTTACCGTCAAGCTACGTAATTGCCAGGGGGTATTTAGAGGTTTGTGACGAAATGGTACGATGTGGTAGGGGGGTGCTAAAAATCACTCAAAAAATGCTACGTTATTTATGGATGGGCCCTAAATTGATTTTTTAGTCTTGTACACCAACAGACATATCAAAGCCCCAATGGTGTTGGTCTTATCAATAAACTTATTACTAACATTCAAGTCATATACAAAAATAGTGATTTGTTCTATTATAGCTGGGGCATCTATATGACCTTGCAAAGTGTCGGCGATGAACAAAGCTCTTGCTGTATTCCTTCGAACATACAGGGGTTCCAGTTGAATCAGCTGACACCGGTCTTCATAGCTAGGTAATCGGACAGGATCTCTCTACAGCAATCTACGGAGCGCGAAACGTAAAAAGCGGCGCTGTACGCTTTCAATTCTCGCAACGCCGTTATTGTAGTTTGGGCTCCACACATCAGGGCACTATTCTAGGATTGATCGGGATAAAGAGCTGTACAGCGATTTGAGACAATAAACATCTGTAAAATTTTTGGCTATCCTGAAGATGCATCCTAGCGCTCGAGACGCTTTACCGACTGGATAAGAGACGTGTTGTTTGAACGTAAGTTGAGAATCCAGAATCACTCCTAGGTCCTTTACGTGACTGTCGCGTTCGATTTCTGTTTCTATAAGATTAAAATTAAAAACTTAAAATAGATCGAATCTTTTTTCCGTGAAAATGATATTACCGAGTACTTCTTTGGGTTTACATACATGCGGTTCATGGTACACCAGTCAGCAAAGGCTTGAAGCTGCTGTTGGAGAAATCTGAAATCTGCAATTGTACGAATTATGCTAAAAATCTTGAGATCATCCGCGAAGGACAAACGTGGAGTCTTCAGAATTAGATGTACATCATCGAAGTATATCAGAAACATCAACGGTCCCAAGTGGTTTCCTTGAGGAATTCCTGACGTAGAAGTGAATACAGGGACCTGGCTATCTCCTATGACAACCGCTATCTCTCGGTCAGTGAGGTAAGATCGAAACCACTGCAAAACACTACCATTTATTCCTATTTTTGCTATTGTGATATCGTGGTTTGGCTCATCAAAAGCGGCAGATAAGTCGGTGTAAACGACGTCTGTTTTAGCGCGACGTTCCATACTCTCTGTTATGTAGGATGTTAAGCATAACAGGTTAGATGCAGTTGACCGCCCGGACGTGAAGCCATGTTGATCGTCACTTAGGTACTGCTTACAGTGAGCCTGAAGAGGTTCCATAATCACCAGCTCGAACAACTTCGAGACAGCACTCAATGAAGATATCCCACGGTAATTATTGACGTCTCGCTTATGGCCCTTTTTATGAACTGGGAACATGTTCGCTGATTTTCAGCAAGATGGAAAAATACCTCTGGTAATAGATGCTGCAAAGATCTGAAGAAGCGAAGCAACCAAAACTTCGATGTGCCTTTTCAGTATCGCGGAGGGGAGCCCGTCGGGTCCCGGCTTGAAAGATGACTTAAGTCGAGAAATTGTTCAATTCGTAGAATATTTCGTTCAAGCTTTGGCCTTGCCGTAACCCTTTCAAAACAGCCTTGAATGGTCTATCTGTCTTGAAATCATATGAATAAAATTCATATAACTTCTCCAAAGGATACTGGAGAAGTCGTTTGTGGCCTATCAAGTCCTTCGCTGCAACTTGACATTCTCTTCTTCGACCAATCTCAAAAGAGGCTCTCCCGTCCGGAAGAAACGTCGAAGCCTCAGTTCGAAAGGCTCCCAATTCGGAGATCAGCACTGTTACCGGCAGAGGAGATTACTTTTTCTTCTCATTGGCATTACGCACAGTGCGAGGAAATTTACAAATTTCTTCAGTTTCACATTTGGATAAAACATCGAATGAGTTGCTAAACTGAATTTTCTGGTGGAGTTTTTCGTTACTGTTAAATATTTGGCACACGGCCTCCCTGGGAGGACCCAGACATGTTGGAAGAAATTAATATTTCTTTAGGCTGAATTAATCTTGAAAACCTGTTTTAATCCACCTAATGCTGCAATTGTGCCTTTCTGATTTGTTTAAACTACGATTCCATGGCTCATTATGTTCAATACAATGGTGAAAATGTATATTACAGTACGATTTGCACATATTACATACAATGGATCGACAGCCACGATTTTGAAATACGACACTGAAACATCGCTTGAAACCAGCGGCGAATGAAGGAGGAAGATCCGTTAAGAAATTTTAAACTAGTATAATTTTAAAGTAGCAACCCCTTACTGTATACTGCTACCTAAGCCTTTACAAGCCAAAAATTAGGCCTTTACAAGCCGGGATTAGGTTGACGATTTTTAGAGCGATTGCATAACCTTTCTATATGAGAAAGGCAAAAATATGCCAAAGTCAAAAAAGTCAATTTTGGTAAAAAAATTTTTTTCGAGATTTCATCAAATTTCAATGTTTTATGCATTTTAAAGTAATTTGGCATCCAAAATACAATTTCGATTTTGAAATTTTCCCTTACTCTTTGAGAAATTTTCACTTCAGTTTATATGGGAATTTGCTGTGTGGTCGCACTCTTCAACCCGTAACTCCGGAACCGGAAGTCCAATCAATTAAAAATTCAATAGCAGCCGATGGGAAGGTTGTACCTTTCATTAGAGGCTAAGTTTGTGCAAATCGGTCCAGCCATCTGTGAGAAACAGAGGTAACATTTTTTTCCACAACCACACATACACACATATATACCCACACACACAGACATTTTCCGATCTCGACAAACTGATTCGAATGGCATATGACCTTCGGTTCCGGGCCGGGATTAGGTTGGTGATTTTTAGAGCGATTGCATAACCTTTCTATATGAGAAAGGCAAAACGTTTTAATATTGAAAACGACTGTAGAAAATGTAAGTAGTCTTGAGAAAGACCGATTGTCGAAAAAATATAGATAGTGTTGAGAAAGACTGATCGAGCAAAAAATATAAGTAGTCTTGAGGAAGACTGTTACCGTTAAAAAACTCTAGGTAAACCAGGAGCTATCACGATTTGTGACCGGATCGAACGAAGGTTCAAGCCGGACTGAGAATCTAGAGCTTACCAAAATCATTCTTCTTTCTAATGAACTCAAAATTACTTCAGTGGGCTCAGTAGTTCTTGACATATCGCCATTTAAAGTTCAAAGATATTAAAATTGAAATGGGAATTGAATTGAACAAAAATCCTCGGCATCACTTGCTTCAACGACATGTTAAAAATTGTTCTTTCATCAAATTATAGCAAAATTTTGAGATAAGTTTATTCAAATTCAAAGAAAAAAAATTAAATATTTGCAAGAAAATTGATTTTTGGAGTTAAGTCACATGTCGTGCCACTGTGCGTCGATCCAAGGATGATTGTCTGATGATCCGTGCGCTTGGGAGGTTTCATTGTGATCAGACAAAGAGACGATAAAGTATAACATAAAACACACTAACTATAAACATATTTTTTTTATTATCTGAAAATTTAGGATCTTCAAGAATCTTAACATCCACAACTAAACTTAAAATCCTTAAGGACGTGATTCAGTTATTCTTTAAATTCTTCAGTCCAAGTGTTTGCTAGAAATGTAAGAGAATAAAATTATTCCCTACTTTTTATTCTAATATCACTCAATTGCTAAGTAAGAGTTATGAAAACACAAATGGCTACTGGGATGGGCACGCACAGTGGTTGGAAACGCAAAAAACGTGAACTTAATTCACTAGAGGCCAAACCATCGAATATATTCACAGGGTGTCTTTGGAGGAATTGTTCGTATGAATATTCTCCACAATCTGATAACAATTGAAATTAGACATGGTTTACTATGGTCGAACTAAAAAATTAACTTTTTATACTGACGAAGTAGAAAGTTGGTGTCTTCGACAAAGTTTTAGAAATACTCATAGTGAAGAACTTTATGAAAGAACTTGAGCTTGTAGGACTAAAGGTTATCGATTTATAAGGCGTTTTCTATGGCAACCCCCTTAAATCAGTTTTTTTAATATAACTTAATTTATTGTGACTTTTCGTGCTAACTATGTTCAAGACAAATGTGTAGGTATCAAAACTACATAATATTGTCGAAGACTGCATGTAAAAATACTCATTCATTTCAAAGTTATTGAAGATTTTTACATTTTTTACACCACCTTCAATTACGTATAAGAATGAAAGGTGCAAATCAAAATGCACGAACATGTACTTTTTTACTGCCTTAACTATGCACAATAAAGCTAAGAAGGTTTGGTGCGTGGCACTTTAGAACCCTATGAATAGGGTAAGCTTCCTTTATCATGTTTTTTTACCTTTTCCATACAAAAATTAGCAAAAAAATTTAGGTTTTTTTGCCCCAATTTTTGAAATTCTTGGTTTGATATTTAATTATAAGTATTGTTTTCACTTATGCCTGAATATTTCAGATTTTATAAACGTGGGAGCAAAAATGTGAAGTTTCGAATATCATTGGAGATCCAAAACTAATATATACTCAAATATACATGTCATAATGAATTTAATGCTTACAAAAGGATGCCATAGCATTAATTACTAAATTTTATGTAAAATATCGAAAAAAATTTTTTTGCTTATTTTTGTATGGAAAAAGTCAAAAAACATGATAAAGTAAGCTTACCCTATTCATAGGGTTCTAGAGTGCCACGCACCAAACCTTCTTAGCTTTATTATGCATAGTTTAAACAGTGAAAAAAGTGCCTGTTCGTGCATTTTGGTTTGCACCTTTCTTTCTTATACGTAGTTGAAGTAGGTGTAAAAAAATGTAAAAATCTTCAATAACTTTGAAACGAAGGAGTATTTTTACATGCAGTCTTCGACAATATTATGTAATTTTGATACCTACACAATTGTCTTGAACATAGTTAGCACGAAAATTCACAATAAAAAAGTTATATTAAAAAAACTAGATTTAAGGGGGTTGCCATAGAAAACGCCTTATAAATCCATAACCTTTAGTCCTACAAGCTCAAGGTCTTCAACAAAGTTCTTCACTATGAGCATTTCTAAAACTTTGTCGATGACACCAACTTTCTACCTCGTCAGTATAAAAAGTTAAATTTTTAGTTCGATCATAGTAAGCCATGTCTAATTTCAATTGTTATCAGATTGTGGGGAATATTGATACGAACAATTCCTCCTAAGACACCCTGTGGATAAATTCGATGGTTTGGCCTCTAGTGAATTAAACTTTTGTGTTTCCGACCACTGTGGCACGGTGTAGTTGGTAAATCGATTGCGCACATAATGTTTTAGGGTTATCTTATCGGAAACGTCTCATATTTCCAATAGTATATGGTTTCAATTCAATCGGTTAAAAATGATAGTTTAACAAGAACATTTATAAGGCTGCCAAATTCAATATGGATGCTCCACAAATTTTTTGGTTGAAATTAATGGTGTGTTTAACATTTCTTATATAAGAATTATATAAAATAGGCTCAAACTGTATTTTTTTCCAAGTGTTGAAGATTAAGTCCTCTCTACCGATTGATACAGGTTGACAAATTTGGACTATGTCTGCGTCTACTAATCCCTAATAACAATTCAGGTTTTGTGACACTCTTGAAGTCCTTCTTAAAACCTAGAATGCACTTGTAGTGTGCTATAAAACTAGAAATACTACTTGGGATGTGTGTATATGTTTGTAGGTGTAATTTCATAACCACAAACAAAGTTAATATTTTGATTTCAGTTGATTGATTTTTGGGCGAATAGAGTTTCTGTGGAAAACGTCAATCTTCTACTGTTGTTGCTAACCTCAATCTGAACACGAACGTCTCAGCTTGGGCACAAAGCTCTATCCATGAGACGTTTGTGTTTGCCTCAGCTGGAGACGTTACACAAATATTCCAACCAGTACACAAACAATTGGTCAACTGGTCTTTTGTTGGTTTAAACTAGTTCTTCGATAAAACTAACATAATGTATTATAAAATGACTTAATTTGGTCGACTTTTTGTTGCAACTAGTATATGACAGCAGATTCAACGAATAGCATTACTTTGTCGTACTCCTCAAGTCACTGTCTTATGTCTTTTGGTTTGATGTTCAATTTACGTTTGAAAATCTCGCAAAATTACAGGAAAACTCCACTTTCCTGTTGAAATTAACTAATTGACAAAACAAGAATTGGTTTCCATCGAATAACTTTCAGAGTATACGGGTACAACAGTTTTTTTTTTAATTTTTCAACAATATGATTAAACAAGTACATTATTTTTCAAGTTTACAATGGCACCTTTTCACAGTTGAACGTATTTAACGTCAAAATAATGAAAATATTACGGAGGAATATCTGAGGAACTTTTGTTCTACACAAATTTAATTTTGTGTTGATGAATTATTTATCAAAAAAAATCATTTCTTTCGGCTAACGCTTAAATAAAGTAAATTTTTGTCTTATTTTCTAGTAATAGGAAGTAATCATTTTTTGCATAACGAAACGGTTCGCATAATAAACGAGGTATTAATAATGAAAATAAAATTCAAAAAAGGACCGGTATACTCAAAAACCATCGTAGTGTCATCGATTCAGTGGTTTAACCTAAATTATCGGACTGGCCGAAATTATATTATTATAAGCCTTACAATTTCACGAAAAAATAAAATCACACTAATGAAGTACAAATGATCCGACAATTAGCATGGCAGCTTTATGATACATGGCAACTACTACAAAATGAGTGTGGAAGAGAGTACAACTACGATGTAGGAAAATACGATTTCAATGGTAGAGTGACAGTCATGTGGACAGGAGACACTTTAAAAAGTGCAACCATTAGAGCATACTTACGCGATGACTTCGCCGTGAACGTAAGGCCACCACCATCCCAGTCATCAGCCGGAGCTGCCGCTAGCCTATCTTCATCCTCGTTGTCTTCGTGCAGAACTTCGTTAATGTAATCTGCAATATATGTTGAACGTCGTTAATGAGGGATATTTTCAGTGTGCCTGGGGCAGCAATTTGCTAATCACGGTTTAATAGTTACAAGTTTTATTTTCTTTCGTTAGCTGGTTAGTAGTTTGTTCACACTTAACAATTTGTTCTCATTTTGCGTTAGAGATTGATGACAAAATGAACGACGAGGTGGGCGTGATGAAGATTGGATCACAAAAAAAGTAAACGAAAAAACATGTAGATTTATTTTTGCTATAGTTGCAGGTGCGCTCAAGAAAAACTTTGTGCTATATAGTTAGGATGCACCACTTACTCGCAACATCACAGTTCTGCGTACAATAGTATCGAACAAATCGCGCTGGTAGATAGAAACGAGGAGCAATAGCACAATAACAGGCGGGTGGACCAATCTCAATGAAAAGAAATTGATTTTGCGATGGTTAAGGTAAGGTTTGGCACGTCGCCTATCGCGGGTACCGTGGTGGAGAGTGATGAAAAAATACACTAAGATAGTTTGACACTAAGTTTCTAACTAACTGTAGGATAGTGAAATTGATAATTACAATTGAAAAATAACCCACTGTAGCACAGATGCTCGCAAAACGTTACTAAAATTTATAAATAAATCCATAAAAAGTCTTTCTCAGTTCTAAAAAAAGCTTACGTAATTAATGCACGGCCCCTAAACGAACCGATTTCAGCTTACTGGGAGCGTCTGTTGTAAAGTGCTCAAAACAAAAGTTATTTTCTTTTACGATTTTGAAGGCAAGACAACAATGGATTTTTTGTTTATTGTAGGATCGCTTTATACATTCATTGTGTATAAAAAATATAAATTTTATATAACGAGCTATAACTTCTTAAGCATTTAAAGAAAAGACTTCCTATATTCATCAAAGATATTTGTGAAAGCAATCCCTCAACTTTTCCAAAGACTTTAGCTCATTTCTTTCACAAAAAAAAGATGAAAAATAGGAGCAGCTACTAGTAAACCTTGCTATTTTTGATGAGTAGTTCTCCAAAAACATTATTCGTAAGCTCAGCTTCGAGTTTCGGAAAATGGTTTCATAAATACCGAAAAATCTCATATTTTACTGTAAATTTCTTCCAAATAGTAGGGAGAAAATTTTTTATTGAGTTTTCTGTGGTTCATCGACAGGCTACACATATTGGTCATTCTCATAAAAAAATCAAATCAGTTCGTTGATTAGTTTTTGAGTTATCGTGTTCGCCAATTTGAAAAAAAACGCGGTTCCGAGAAAAATGCTATTAAAATACATCACGGAAAAAATGCTGTAGAAAACGACCCATTGGATGTTTTCTCTTGAAAATTTGGGTAGAAGTAGTTTAGAATGTATTGTTTACACTGTATTTTTAACGCTGCCAGTTTTTCGAAGATTGTTGCCGATAAATTGAAATCTGCGTGTGTTATAACAAATACGCGCGTTGAATGCATGGCTTTTTAAAACAAAAGTAGTTCAGAGTGGCCACCGAGATTGCGGAAGACCTTTCTAGAGGTTCAATGCTAACAATTAAGAGGATAAAAAAGAAGTCGATTATTTTTCCTTCTACACCAGACGCCCCCCTCAAGTCGCAATGCTGCATAATTAGTCACAAGCAGATTTGAAATTGTTTATTTTACGATTCTTTGAAAGATGTTTAAATTACAACTGTGAAAATCCATGTCAATTTTCCCCGGTGTACCTCTAACTAACTAAACCAATTGAAAAGTAATCATAATTAGTTGGTACACAACACTATCCCTTTCACTATCTCTTTCACTCTATTAGAAATCCCATTACTTTGACAGTTATATTCCGTGGTAATGTATGTATAGTAATGTGCGCTTTGCAATAACGAAAGAGATAGTGAAAACGGTATTGCCAGCAATAATTCTAATCTAGGGGCCGTTCATATACCACGTGGACAAAATACCTCCATTTTTAACCCCCTCCTCCCTGTCCGTAGACAAGCGTGGACGATTCCTGTATCCCTACCCCCTTCCCTATGGTATCCACGTGGACTTTCCAAAAAAAATTCATAAAAAATAGGTTTTCAAAAAAAATTTCTTTGTACTAGCCTACTGTGGCTAAGAAGGGCAATGAAAATCGAAACTTTGACCACAGAATATCATACACTTCTATCGTCTTTGATGAAATTTCCACGGAAATAATCTTTCTGAACGACATTATGATCTATTATATTTACGTTTTAAAGATTCATCTTAAAAAAATAAAATTGAAGTAAACTATGGATTCTTGAATTGGTTCGTAATTTCAACTAAAAGATTTCAAATCCAAAATTAGTGGTATGTGACCAAGTCACAGAAGATTGAATCAAATGATTCATACAAAAAAAATCTCGGATTTTGCTTCGCGCGATTTCCTCTGATTGTTTTATGATAGTTGCCATCACACACTACTGTTATAGGCACTACGACTATTTCAAAATCTTGAAAAAAATTTGAAAGTAAGCGCTCACACCAATGAGGATGTAAACTTATTTCACCTTCTAATAAAAGATAAAACTATAATGAAAAGTCCACGTGGACATATCCAATACACTCCCCTCCTCATGGACAAGCGTGGGCTTTCTCGTGACCCCTAACCTCCCCTAAATTGCCCATGTGGTATATGGATGGCCCCTGTTCTACTTCAAAATATTAGAAAACTTGTCTTGAAGAACAAACTGGTATATAACTATACTCTAAATACATAGAATATTGGAACCCGGGGCTAGTTGGCGCAGATACCTTTTCTTCGTTTCTATTATACGTAATATATTATGGTGCTGTCTCTCGGTGTATACCTCAAGTAATGTGAAATACATTTTGCAATGTGTTTATGTTGCATAACATTTTGTTTTGAAGAAGTTGTGACCGATATTGGGTTTTCCAGTACACTAAGTAAATTTTCCTAATTTTATACATTTTGCCTTGTTTAAGATGATTTTAATTCTTTTCCAAGAGTGATTTTATAGTTGGATAGTGTCTGAAAAGAGCTATCAGCTCCGTATAGATCTTTCACCTATCCACAAACAACAGTTATTTTTTAAACACTTTTTTGTAAAATACGCGTTGGGGATAAGCTGGCGATACTATTTACAATGCAAAAATATCCATTAAGATTTTTTATTTCGAGAAATTAATCCAAAGTAAGAGGACATTTGCTTCAGCCACTTGCATGGAGAATATCGAAGATTTTTCTGTTAAATAAGGAGCACACGTCAAAGTCAAAATGCCGGGGTGTTGAGACCGAAATATAGTGGCAAATGTCGGTTAATATTAATTTTTATTGAAAAAAACATTCAGCTCATTCCTTCAGGACCCCAGAAGTATTTGAATTTTCATTTGATTGCTTATTTTATGGCGTACCAATACATACCGCCAACTTACCCCAGAGCCGAGGCAAGTTGACGAGTTTTCCGCGTCATATATTTTTGTCCATAGGAAAAAGCACAATGCAACAAACGCTTTAATAAAATTGAGAAATGTTGCCAACAGTCTGCGCCCCCCCCCCCCATATTTTTCACGATCTACCTAAACCAGTGGCGTAGCCAGGGGGGTTTGGGGGTTAAAACCGCCCCTAAACCAAAATTAATCGGATTGAAAAAAAATTATTTATGCTGACTAAACTATTTAAATATTGTACAAAATATTTTTGGAGGTATATTGTCTGATTACTACATTGAGAGCCTATTGTTTTGAGCATCATGATGACTTTTGGAAAATTGTGAGAAGAGAAACTTGTAACTTAATAAAATAATTGCCTAAACTATTATGAGTTTTTTTACAGAGATATTCCAAAATATGAATTAGGGACAATTTTTCGAATGGGAAACTAATTTGAATAGGTTGATTGTCTATAAACATAAACTTGCTCACCAAAAACATGAATATATATTTTTTGAGATTACGTAGAGTTGTGACAAAAACTCAATATGCTTAAAAACAAGAATAACATTTCGGAAAGTGGATGGAAGATGATTAAAAACGACGTGTACAGGTTGTCTCTATGTGGGTGTATTATCAATTATATGAATAGCCGCTAAGCAGGATTGGAGTCAATGAAAATTTCAACATATTAGCGCATTTACTAAAAATTCCATGCGGCCTTTCCTAATCAAAAAACGACCGTGCTTTATGAAACAGCGCCCTTAGCTGATCAGTCATATTATCGCAAAATTGCATAACGAAGGGCTGAATGAGAACACAAGTTGTTCCGAAAATCAGCCCTGCGTTATGCAACGTTTTGTGCAGGTTGAGTATAGCTAAGCTGACCAATTCTGACGAAAAAATCCGTACACCATGCGGACTGTGTGCCTAACCGTGGTACACGATCGCGTTTCTTTGCAGAATGGTGTACGGATTTTTTCGTCAGAGTTGGTCAGCTTAAGTATACCAGATGCAAGTGGTGCCAAATTTACCAATTTCAGTAAAATTCAGAAATTCTTTTTAGATTGCAGAACTGATAAAATAGGTTTAATGGGCGTCACTTATCAAAAAAGGGAGGCTTATTACTACCGCAAATAGCAAATACAATTACTAGTTACACCAAAAACTTACTGGCAACCTTAGAGCGGTCTTTAGAAAGCAGTTGGTGGGGCGTGCACGTTTCGGTGAATGTCTCAATATTTCAAGCTATTAGTGGTGTATATTTGAGTGCTGAATTGAATGGCGTAATAAAATGTTGTGTACTAGGTACTAGAACTCGTTGTTAAGTTGTGAGTTTGAACAGTGAAGAAAAGCAAAATAAATGCTCGATAATTTGTTTACGGTCACAATCACTTTCATTCGGAACTGTCAAATTTCGATGATACCTGAAGAAGAATTTTTTAACGTAAAATAGCACATTTTCTGATAAAATAATTTTGGTGGTTATTCCTCTAGAAATAATCATAGAGAATTTAATCTTTAAGAAAATTTAGCTCGAGACTTAATGTCTTTAGGAAAGTTTTCAAAAATGCTAGTTCAAACATATATTCAGAGTATCGAAATATAGTAGACTATATGTAAAAGAAAACGATTTAAATAAGTTTTTCTGATAATACTGTATTTGATAAATCTCTGCTGTGGTTTACAAACAATAAAATTCACATTGCATTCAAAGTATGAGTCTCTGAGGCTACCAAAGAAGTTATATTGAAGAGAACTGGCTTTATTTTTTTTTCCTAAATATTGTTTTATATCTCGATATGCTGCATTCGTGTAGCCTTCATATTTTCAACAAAATGGAATTAAACGATATTATCAACAGCTTTGCTGAAGGCACCAAGCCACTTACCATTTTTGAAGAGTTAATTTTCCACAATTACTTATAAGAGAATTAATCACTAGAATGTGTATATCCAAACATGCGCTGTGGTATGTTGGGAAACTTCTTCGAAGTTGGTAAACCTTCAAAGTAGATGATTTCGAAATTATGTGATTTTAACTGTTGAGAAAGTTTTCGAAAATTTGACCCACTTAAGAGGTTTACATTCTTTGACTTCATTGACATATTGTACAAGGAAATAATCTATAAAGGTTTGAACACTGTTCTATATCGGTGCTTCTTGTTTGATGACTAAAATGGCATATGTTAGACTAATTATGTGTCTGAATTTTCAATAATTGATGAAACTCTTATTAAATTTTAGCATTTTCAAAAAATCAACAATTTTTGGCAAAACCCAACCCCCCTCCCCCCAAACGAAATTTCTGGCTACGCCACTGACCTAAACTCAAACAATGAAAAATAAAAAAAAACACCACCCGGTCTTCCCTATTAATGTCTTTGACAGAGTTGGATTCTCAACCACTACACAGAAGACTCTAACTAAATTTTTTAAAGAGTTACTTCTCCATAATTACTTCAAGGAAGCTTTATCACCACAAATATTTTACCAGAATATATGCTGTAGTAAATCTTCTTTGAAGTTACTAATCTACCGAACGTGGCGGTTTCGAGCTTGCAATCTGTAAATCAGTATCGTCTTTACCCATGGGCACACTGGGCTAGGGGCCCGAGATTTTCAGATGTCAGAATGTCAGATAGACTATTCAAATGAAGCAGAGTGCATTCTAGGAGGTTAATTTGAATGCAGAATTTTTACATGCTACATACAAATAACATTATAGTGTTACTGCTCCCTACTTCATCTCAGCTCCTCTATTCATCCCACCCATTTGAACATATTGGTTATAGCAGTATCTGCTATCTCTATTCAACACATTACTCAAATGGTAGAATGAATAGGGTACGTTTTAGGAACGAAGCTAAGATGATGATACCTATTTAGGCGCGATCCAGTCACTTTAAGTCGAGTTATCATCGAAATAGTAAGACATCCTGACTAATGAGATGAATTTCGTGGTATTTATGCAAACCTGAAGATAGGAATTCAATAATTTTCGGTTATGAAAAATGCTCAAAATTATTTATTTCTCATTTGTTGGCCATAGGAAAGGATTATGTTTTCAGGAGTCCTTTCCGCGATAAAATTTGGCACTTCAAATACCATTTACTATGGGCAAGGCGATCCAAATGCTGAAAAGTCTGCGAATGGAGAGATGATACAAACAGGTCTTAGTGTGAAACAAGTCTGACGGCTTAGAGCCTTTAGAGCAAACCAAATTGCAATAAAATTAATTATCGCATAAGCTACATCCAGGTGTGCTTCGCTGCTAAACAGGCGTACCGTCATAGGGGATTACTTTACGCCACGGAGGCTACTTTACACCAAAGTTAAAGAATGATACTTGAGCTTCTAGGTCAAATTTAACATTATACTTTGACAAAGGCAAAACAGTATTATTCGCTGGTTCAACATAAATATAAAAATTGGATATAGGTTTAAGACAATGCTTGCAAATAATTGTAGTAGGCGATAAAACAGAAACATAAAATATACGCAAAAAACGTTGTAACTAAAATTCGCTTAGAAAAGTTTGATATACTACTCAAGTTATGAGATAAGAGGATATAGATAACATATAATTAACCTCGCAATGTAATGCAATTAGGGTGGATGTACCAATAGTCGCATACTTAAGGAAAACTTTTGTTAAAAAATCGATGAATAGACCTATGGACAATGTTAATACATTAAACGAAAGCTATCAATCCCTTCTTCATAGGAAAAATATAAAGATGGTTAAATAACCAATTTATGTATTCAAAACCGCTTGTACCACTATAGGAACACATGTACCAATAGTGGTGCCATCGCTAATTTCTGTTCCTATTGTTGCAAATCCCATTGATTTCTTATGGGATTTGCAACTATAGGTACATTAGATCAACTATAGGTGCAAGGGAGCTCAAAATTCGAAGAAAATTAATTTTTTCAATAGTTATTTGAGCAAATTTCAGGGATAACAGTTTTATTGTTGCATAATTTTAGTGCGATGAATCGATAAAAAAATATTTGTTGATGGTTGGTACCTTAGTTAGGCGTATAACCCACTACTGCAACTATTGGTACACCTCAACTATAGGAGCACCCACCCTATTTGTGTTTATATCTTTTGCCCGTATTTTTTATTGTATTTTGATTGTCTGGTAATTCATCTCAAAATGGTTCAATGGGGCTACTTTACGCCAAGCTGTACTCAAGTCTATTTTCCACAATCAGTGTACTGATGCCTATCAGTCCCATAAATATAGGGAATCCCATAGAAAACGGAACAAATATGCGATCAGTAGTATATTTGATCTAAAATTAACTCTTATTTTGGAGTTTGATTCTAATTCAAAGCAGATTTTTATTAGGAAAGTAGTTTGAGTTTTGAAAATAAATACAAGGCAAGGGATCCGAGGCCCTCAAGTTTCAAAGAACTGGGGATAGAGAGAGTGTTAGTATTTTCATACAATCTTCATATAAAAATGTCACTATTGAACAATTGAAAAAATTGAGCGAGTGATAGTGAATCTCTAGAAGCGCCTCGTCGATAATATTTTGTGCGGTATACATCATAAATTAAAATCTACTGGACGAGAGTTGTTTTGAAATTTTGCACAATTCTTCTTCACTTTATTCCCAAGGTAATGTTGTTTTGAAATTTTGGACAATTCTTCTTCACTATATTCCCAGGGTAATGATGGGAGCATTTTTCAATTGTATGTAGCACGTCAAACCCATAAATCCGATTTCGGCAAAAAATCCATAAAAAATTTATTGTAGAAATGAAAATAAAAATTTTGTAAAACTCTCCCGTTATTACCTGTGCAATGATGTGAAGAAAATCTGTGCGAAATTATAAATTATTTTGCGGTGAAATGTAGGAAAATATTGTTGCAGTATTGTATAAAAATTGACATTCTTTATATCATCGATAAATTTCTTTTTAGAGGCAATATCTTTTTTCACCGAAAATACTGGTGGCGGCTGAAAAACTTCCTCTCAGCTATACCTAATAGCGTTCTTGTGAAGTGGATGCGAGTCGAAAGACCTTTTCCTTCCCACCTAACTATATAGTTCAAACACGTGGAACTAATAAAATACTAACTACACTATTTACCTATCCGTGGAAATACTGGAGAGAAACTATTGGGGTTTTTCATTGAAAAACCCCGGGGCGGTGGATTGCACTGGTGTTGCATTTTCTAGCAGAAGAGCAGGCCACTAGACGTGTTTCATTCCCACTTCTGCTAGAAAGTGCAAAACCAGTTCAATCCACCGCCCCAGTGTTTTTCAATGAAAAACGACATATGTTTCGCAAATATAGAAAAGACACACGGCTCATTTATGCTAAGATTTCGAGCAGTGTCAATATTGCATAAAGGACAAATCCCTGTGATATCAAATGTGTTGCACTTCATATCTCTACCCAAATAAAAGGATATTTTAGTACAGCGAGTTTACTGTAGTTTCTAACTAGTAACATTGTTCATTGCATTGGAATGGTGAAAAATATAGCCACAAAAATTAACGATAGATTTCTACGCATGCGACAACAAATTTGGAATTTAGTTTTTATCTTTCGTTTTTATCGGATATTAATTAGTTACAATCTGGTTGGAATGGCATATAGTACAGAAAACTACTAATACGGATACACTAATAGTAAAAATTACTCAGAAATAAAAAAAAATGAAATAGGGTAACTATTTGGAGTTTGGAAAGAACAACTGATTGATAAATTCAAAATTTTGACAGGTTGAAGTAAAAGAGAAGAAATAAATAATCTGACGAATCATTACCTATTTCTAATCTACGATATTTGCTAAGACTCTGAGAATATTTTCTTTTACTTTTTTTGCGATTGTTATTGTTAGGTTGTGGTTGTGGTGGTGGATGGTGGTTAGTAATCGTAATTGTATCATTAGTCATAACGATATCATTCGTACCGTTCGCAAACTGTTTGGCGGTTCCATTCTGCGCGAACTCGGGGAATGAAACGTGGTTCTGCGGCTTGCCATCCTGATGGGGATATGATAACAAAGAATCTCGATTACTCTGGTCGTGAGCGTGCCCACCACAACAACCTACCTTGACGCGCTTACTCCGCTTGTGATGCTTCTTCTCGCTGATCATCCGCCGGATGTTCATCTGCATTTTATAGTTGACCTGCTGTAAGGCGGTAAGGCAAAGTGCGTTTATTACTAATTGAACAATATTTGAAAACTGGCTCGAATGATAGTTACCTGCGTTGACAAGTCACGATCGTCCACTGCATGACGACTATAGCTGAGTCTTCGGTGCTGCAAATAGAAACACATTCATTAGACCCTTGCAGATATAGGCACGTAGTTTCAAATGTTTTATGCGAGTCGCCATGTTCGACGAACCTCGCTGACAACAAAAATCAAGACAAATTGTAATCAATTGTGATAAATTCACATTGATTAAGCAGCTATTTTATCCATTAATCAGAGTACTGATGGGAATTACTTGTTATTTTTAGCTAGATCCTATTTAGCATCGACGTTCATTCGCGAAATTCAATGTTACCCGCAAACAAATGGAAATATTTACGTCAATATCGACACCTTTGTCCAACTACCAGCATCCCAATACATGAATTGGTACTTATTATTTAGAGGCACTCAAGCGGAAAGTTGTCATCGCCTGACAATCTGTCGGTGTCGATAAATGGAAAACAGATAACGTAAGTCGGTGAAAATCCAATTATGATTCTCCGAAAAGGTATACTACACTGGTTGCTTCCATCAAGGTAACAACTCGAACTATTAGTATGCTTAATTAAACGTCATTCTGTATCGGAAATCAACCTCGTGTGAACCGTGAACGATCGCTTTCGCTGTAGGTGAATTTGCAATTGGTTCATTTCTTAGCTACGGTTATAGATTTACTGAAAATATTTGTAATTTCGGGATTGAATTGTCTCCATTGAATTTTTTTCATTACTTGTTATCGAGTTACGTTATAACCAAGCAAACATTTTTTTCGTTGTATCTCAAATCGTTCATAGTAACCCGAGTAATACACAAGAAATATTTCTAGCCATCCATCAGATTCGTGGAATCGTTCTTAGTCAATTTTTCTCAAAATAACTGAATATGTTCTCAAAGCAATAACATCTGTTTTTAGTTAACTTTCTTTAATTACTCTCTATTTTTAAATCAGCAGACCGTGGATTTTTGATATCTTTGGCCCACGCTGACTGCAATGAAAAAAGACTACTAATACAGTTGTGCTTTATTACACCCAAAACAATTTCCCAATGCAAAAAAGGCATTACATCCTTTCGTGCATATTCCGAATTAGAATAATGCTTTCTTCGCATTGTAGACCAAGCATAGCTACGGCATTATACCAACACAACTTGATTCATGATGAAATAAATTGATTGAGAATACACGCTACCATATTATCTGTCCGCATGTAACAGTATTAGTTGGTTTTGCTTGATGAGTCTGCCAAAAAGGTGGTGTATTCTATACATGAATACCTCTGTGGTGTTTGTAAGATACGCGCAATTCCAACAACGCGTGAACAGTTTACGAGAGTGTGTGATATACGCGTTGTTATTTTCCCATAGCATGGCTTTTGCAGTAAAATCATCGCTCTCTCATTCTATGCTTCAGAGAAGAGTGGAAGAAAATGATTTGTGCTCAGATTGATTTGCGATGATCGTTGACCAGGGCTATTGTGCGCTGGATTCGCATGTTCGGGAAATAATAAAAACTGAAATGAGTAACTGCCACTGCTGCTCAAAAGTGCAAAACCATGTCATCTATTCCCTTATAGTTTATGGTTCTTTAAACTTAGATATTTTTACTGCTAAATACTGATATAATATCACCTGAAAGTACTGTTGATATGAGGAATGCCAGAAATGATTGGCGGACGGCTTCTATCAGACAAATGTTGAATTAACCTGTTAGCCCAATGTTCCCATATACGTAACTTTCTCCGGTGTATAGTGCGCTTAAATAATCATTAATCATTATTAACATTTATGAACTCATCTAGTGGCTAGAACTCGCATATCGCTGGTAAATTCAGGGTTGAGAGAACGCCGAAAGCTCAACATATTATCAAAACAAAATCATCACCCACACCCCACCAATTTGATGATGCTATAAACTATTCTCTCCAATATGCAGCATGTGATCAGTAGAAAGGCGAAAAGAAAACAGGTCGTTGAGCGTGTATTAGTATTTTCAGAGCGCACATGTATCCGAGTGGAGATGTCCTTTACATGTGTATTAGTGCGGAGTCATTTTAATACTAATACTCCGATAGTTAAATTCACTAATACATTCCCAACTGTGGGTTTGTGTAAGTTTCTGTGATGTAATCGCCC
The DNA here is from genome assembly GCF_030247195.1 of Topomyia yanbarensis. Lineage (NCBI taxonomy): Eukaryota > Metazoa > Arthropoda > Insecta > Diptera > Culicidae > Topomyia > Topomyia yanbarensis. The sequence continues at coordinate 175,082,510 of NC_080671.1, read as the reverse complement.
TAATGCATTTTTGTCCCTGACCAATATCGCTTTATATGCATTATACCAGTTACAATGCAAAATTCTCATTAGAATCATGCTTATTCGCATGTAATTCATACGGTTCACGTTTTGGGTGTACTTTCTATTTTAATGGTTTCCAATTGCAATAACTTTTATCTTAGAGTATTTTATCGATTGCGACCATGGTTGATGTAAGAAATTAAAGATACATATTTATTCTCTTCAATGAATTTGGCATATAATGCTACAATTTCGTAGAAAACTAGATGTTATAGTTACAGTAATCCTAAGTTTTGCTATTACAGTGAGAAAATATATCATTTACGAAAAGCTAAAATTTCACGAAAACGAATAGAATGAAAAAGTGCCACTTTGCAGTAGTACCAAATTTTGCCAAAATGCATTTCAACACAACTGCTTTTAATCCTTGAAATTTCGTTTTCGACTTTGGTCTGCTTGGAGTTATGATATTAGCAAAAAGGTACATGAAGACGAAATAGTGTTTTTTTGTGAATCGACGACTGCTTAGCCAACCACATAACCTTAACGTTGATGCAGTCGACCCCCATCCAAAACAAAATGATACTTTCTCTAAATTAAATAATTTAAGGGGGTCCCCTTTTATAATGATGCAAAAAGTACTGTGGGCGCTATTCTGCAAAATGTTTATCAACGTTTCATCTATAAAATGAAAATTTTCGAGTGTAAGGTGTCAAAAATGGCATCCAAAATGGTGGCTTCAGCAAAAGGTGTTTTAAAAACCGATCTCATCTGTAGGCACGATACAGGTTGCAATTCGTCGTCTACGAGCAGAAAACCAAAACGATCCTAAAGCTAAAATTTCATGGAGGCGCCCAAACCTAAAAAACATGAAAAAATTCGTTATAGAAACAAAATGGCATTTTGTTGTTGTTTTAATGTAAAGTAACGATTTTTCTACTTTGGCCGACTGTAAAAAAATCGATAATGATCAAAATATTGCGATTTTGTAGGTTACAGCGCAGGAGAACGTTGTCTTCTTTTAGTTGGGAAAAACGCGAAGTTGATTGGTTCAACCACGAGAATGCCCGCAGATTCAAAACATTCTATTTCGAGAAAGCCGCCATTTTGGACGCCATTTTTGACATTTTACACAAAATTTTGATTGAAGAGATAAAACCTTAATGAATATTTTGCAGAATAATGTCATTTAATATCTTCAAAAAAAAAACCAAACATTAGGCAGTTTTTGCACAATTATATAAGAGGCTCCATCTTTTTAAGTTAAAAGTTTGATGATTAATCCTCCTATAAGGGAGATTCAAAATTTATTTCTCGTATAATTAGAGTTAGCGAGTTGGAGTATTCTGGAAAGTTGAGTAAATTGTTCTACAAGAATCTTGACTGAAGGTTGTAATAGTCTAACTTTAATAATCTTTGAGAAATTGAGTAATATTAGAGAAAATACCAAAAAATCATTTTTTCATTATAAATTCTTTCCAAAATTTTTTATAAGTTCTAAATGCTCTACAACACTGTCACAATTGATGAAATACAAAATTTCGGTGAAGTAAGCTACTTCATATATTGTGCAGTTTCTTATATATTTACGGTATTTGTTCAGAAAATGACCTGCTTTGCACTCAAATAATTCATGACCGGGCAAAAACAGGCAGACCACTCAGTATGCATTTGAAAGTACAAGAAAGATGCTACAAGATTCTATATAAATCACTTGTATCCGGTTATATCCATGGCTCTGGTAGCAGGGTTTAAAGAATATCATTTATCAATCTAAAATATTGGTACGAAACATAATCGGTAAAGCTGTTGAGATAAAGTGGTGGTACCTTCAAAGTGTTGGGGAATGTTCTTCATAGAAACATTGCCGAAGACACCGGTTTTCTATCTTTGCTAGTTTCTTAGGTACGGTGCAATATTTATGGAAAACCTACTAAAAGCGATTCATTTGGTAATCGCGCATGCTTTGATAACTTGTTTAGCATTGTCACTGTATAGTATTACGTCAGATTTCGTGAGAAACAAAACTAGTTTGTTAGTTTAAATGCTTTGTATTTACAGTAATCGCGATGATGAACAATAAAAATTTCTAAAAGGCAAATGCTGTTTCTTTCATATAGCGATGAAAATTCAACCGTGAAGTCGTTCATAACAAACGTAAACAAGCAAACCTATGTTAAAGATCTAAGCCCTGGTACTACATTCTACTGTGGAACTTAACCTATGTAGACAAACTTTACAATCGATTTCACGGCTAATGCACCACCTACTAATACTTAAAAACGTTCCGAACAATGCACTGTATCTTAAAAACCAGTCAAGGTAGAAGGCCGCTTTCTTAGACAATGTTTCTTGGGAGAACATTCCCCAAAACTTTGCCGAAGATAGTACCACTTTAGCTCTTCAGTTCACCGAATATGTTTCGTATCAAGATTTTAGTCCAATTAATCATATTCTTTAAATCCAACTACCAGAGCCATGGATACAACCAGATACAAGTGAACAGAATGTTGTAGCATCTTTCTTGTACTTTCAAATCCATACTGAGTGGTCTGTCCGTTTTTGGCCGTTCATGAGTTATTTGATTGCAAAGCAGGCCATTTTTCGAGCAAATATCGTAAATATCTCAGAAACTGGTCAACATAATAAATTGCTTCTTTCACCGAAATTTTGTGTTTCATTAATTGTGACAATTGTGTAGAACATTTTGAATTTTAAACCACTGTGCACTGACGACAACGCACATAGCGAACCCGTCCCGGTCGGAAACTGCTAGTCTGCGTTCGAATGAGGCCGGTTAGAACAGTACCGTTTTTGCGCATGGGCTCACTGGGCCAGGGGCCCCGCGATTTTGGAGGCCCCATACTTAGGATAAATATAAAGTCATTCTAAAGACTATATTTCAAAAAATAGTCGCACTCAATTGGTCATAACTTTTCAGCGTGTGAGTAAGAATAGATCGGTAAAGCTAGGAACCGCACACCGTATCCCATCTGATCAAAATGTTTAAAGAGCTTTAGAGCGACAGGAAACAAGGAGGAACTGCATGGCCATTGAACCGATCCAAACGTCAATTTCGATTCAATTCATTTTTAACAACAACGATGCACAGTGTTTTAAAACGTCGTTTTTGTGCTCAAAATTAATGGCGTCTAAACCGTTAAATTTAGAACTATAGTTTGTTCGGAGAAGTTGTTGCCTTTATGGTTGCGTATCCACAGGAGCATATCGTTCAATAATTAATTCACCTATAAGTAATATAATAAATTTATTTTCTGAACTAATTAAGATAGAGGCTTTGTGTCTTCGGCAAAGTTACTACAAAAGAAATTGCTGAAGACACCACCTAGCTTTAATAATTTGCAAGTAGTGGCACATATTATATGGAAAACCCCTTAAAATTAGTATTTTTGTGATAACTTTTTTAGGCATTCTCCTACCTTCTTAGAATCTTCCACAAAGTTGTTTGCGGTATCGGAACACATATTTTTGCCGAATAGTTACTTCCTTTCAGTTGAATATAAAAATATATTCTAAATTTTTCGATAGTTTTTGAGGTAACTTCCACTTTAAATAACTCGTTAAGGAGCAAACAACATGATAACATGAACCACTAACAATCGGGCCACTATATGAAAGTACTAACTTTTTACTTTCATATAGTGGCCCGATTGTTAGTCGACGCGAATCTCCCCAAGTGTTATGTTCAAAACAATATGCCATCGCAGTGGTATAAAATGTAATATTCGAACGCACTGCGACAAGCAACTTCATTTGGCCGGATTTGGCATGTTTCGCTTTGCCCAGTTTGTCTTAAAGTAATTTGTATGTTTTACTTTGAAAGTCGTTTTGAACAAACTTTAAGCTGTTCGCTCACGAGGCGACAAGACACATGCCACAAAAAATATTCACTATGGATTTTGTTTTACCTATTCCAACGCTGTTGCTATTGCCGCGTTGGAGTAGGTAGAACAAAATTCATAGTGAATATTTTTTGTGGCGTGTGGCCTCGTGTGCGTACAGCTTTACGTAACAACTAAAGTATTGAACACTTTTAATATCAAATAGTGAAAATGTTACTTATTGTGACGCGAACATTTTTTTTGGCCGATCAATTTTTTGCTGCGGATGGTACACTACCGAATGTAAAGTTAGTGTTTAGTGTTTCGGATTCTCCTCATTAGTAACTAGCACCGTGTTGGTACCAGTTAGATGGCTTTGGCTCCTATCTCGTGCCAATTGTGGTGCTAGTTTGGATTTATTATCTAACTGGCACCAAGATGGTGTTAGTTACTGATGAGGAGAATCCGAAACGCCAAAAACTTGCTAATTATTGTCAATATTCGAACTTGTTTTCCATTGGTCTCTTTCCGCATTGGGTTCCTATCACCGACACCTTAGAAGCGGATCTACCATTTTAACCCTAGATCGTACATGGGTTGGGTTTTACTTCTATCACGTAGTCAAAAGATATCGAAGACTTCTTCTGGGAATGAACCCAGACCCACTGAGCATAGCAACATTCAGGCTTGCTGCTCAATCACCCGGGCTGTCTTCGAAAAACCAATTCGTTGAGTAGGGATATGGTTATTATTACTTAGAATGCACCGGTTCGCTCACTACGCATTCTCGAACCGGTCAAAACAAAAGAATTCACAAAAATGTAACAAAAATGTACCTCACCACCAATTCGTGCAAAAAAACGCTTTTAATCCACCTAACAGTGTGATGAGACATTTCTTATAACTCTTATCACTCTCTTCGGATATTATATTGTTTGAGAACATTTAGAACTTGATGCTTCGTGATGTTTTTGATAACACATACTACATGGGATAGTGACAGGACTCAGAGAATCGCTCAAATCAGCATAGGACAACATCAGTGCTAGAAATCTCAAACCAAATCAATGGGAAAGTGAAAAAATGGCCTATAAAATACAAACGATTTATTGCTAATGCTCTGTTAATAAAATATCTACATTCCTCAATCAATGCATTGTGGTGAGAAAACTGAATTTTCCTAAAGGGGTTATGTATATTGCACTGAGCAAAAAAATCGATTTTTTTTTAATCGATTTGAAGTTTATACTTTACTGAAATTTCCAACGCGACTGAGAACTAAGAAATCAACGTTTTTTCTTGAAAAGGACGATACTAGCAGTGACACTATTCAAAGAAAATCAACAGTGAATATTTCCAGTCTTGGTTTTATTTCCTATTTAAGAACTATTGTGTTTTTTACATCCTAGATTGCATGATTCAGTGATCGAAACCCAAAACTTCATGAAGTATTTGAAATTATTAAATTAAAATTTGTGTTTGCTATTGAAATTGACAAAATGGTAGTATATATAGTATATAGTCCCTTTGGCGATTGTTTACTTTTTCGGTCCCACCTATCAGCATTGAAGTATCGCCCTTACGTTTTTTTACAATACCAATTTTACAATTGATGGGGGTTTGGTGAAAATCGATCATACTGTCCAAACGGCATAATTCTGAAAGCATAATTTTTGAAGTTTTAAAATTATGCAGACGTAATTTTTCAGAAAATAGTAACAGAGTTCATGTCTTTAGCGAATTTGTTGAGACTTTATTGTAGTCATGAATATTAACCTGAGAAAATTCACCTTAAATACTTCTTGGACGATATACCGTCAAAATTATTTTATCAAATGATGCGCTGTTTAACGTTTGTAAAAGTCATCGAAGGTACTAAACCTCCGAAATTGGTGGTTTCAAAATGATGTTATCTTGACCTTAAATTACTGTTTTTGAACATTTGACCTATACATATAATTGGTCATACAGCAAAAATCAAATTCTCATCAAAATCGAGCAGGACCTGCTAGAGTCGAATGGAAACCGTCATTTTTCATAAATTTCTTTCTACATTCGGAAAGTGTTATCCTCGTTATTAATCATATTAGGTTTTCGTCTCAACTCGACGCATTCCCAAAATAAAAACCTGCTTTAATCCACCTAGTGGTGCAATTGTGCTTTTCTCATTTGTCCAGACTACGATTCCATGGTTGGTTATGTTCAATACAATGGTGGAAATGAATATTACATGTTCAGTACGATTTGCACATACATACAACGGATCGACAGCCACGATCTTGAGATACTATGTGATACTGAAACATCGCTTGAAACCAGCGGCGGATCATGGAGAAAGATCCGGGAGATCCGGTTCCTGCCGAAAATTTTCAACTTGTTAAGAAATTTTAAACTAGTTTTAATTTTAAAGTAGCAATCCCTCACTGCATACTCGCTCCGGGCCGGTATGATTGACGATTTTAAGAGTGATTGCATAACCTTTCTATATGAGAAAGGCAAAAATGTACCAAAGTCCAAAAAAATCAATTTTTGTCAAACATTATTTTTTTCGAGTTTACATCAAATCTCAATGTTTCATGCATTATAAAGTCATTTGGCATCAAAAATACAAATTTGATTTTGAAAAATTTTCATTTCAGTTTATATGGGAATTTGCTGTGTGATTGCATTCTTCAACTCGTAACTTCGGAACCGGAAGTCCAATCAATCAAAAATTCAATAGCAGCCGATGGGAAGGTTGTACCTTTCATTTGCGACTCACTTTGTGCAAATCGGTCCAGCCATCTCTGAGAAACAGAGGTCACATTTTTTTCCACATACACACATACATACACACACAGACATTTTCCGATCTCGACGAACTGAGTCGATTGGCATATGACACTCGGCCCTCCCGGTAGGGAGTAGATTGACGAATTTTAGAGTGAATGAGAAAGGCAAAAACATTTTTAGCAAATGTTGAAAGTTATGCATTTTTTTGGTGAGCAGTTCTATGTTTCATAGACATTAAATCAATTTTAACTTCTCTTCCTATTAAATAAAGACCCTTATGACAGTACATTTCTACAAAAGCGAGATCAATTTGAAAATAAATCTGAGGATTATGATTGATTACAGAACTCTGGAATTTTCTATTGGAATGTTTTCAGGCAGGAATTTGATATTGATGCTATTAGACAACTGTGAAATCAAGACCAATAGATCAGTTACATATCAGGACCCCATTCCGACAATTTATCAAAAGTCCTCATGATGTTTACAACAACAGGTTATCAATCTACGGATCAGATAATTGTTATTGTAATATTGAATTAAATCAGTCAGCATCCATAAATTTTCAACTTCAATCCAATATTTTTTTTGGGTGTGTTGGGGGGGGGGTTGTATTGTCTTAAACCCCGAAACCTTCTCTTGGCTACGCCGTTGCTTGGAGTTATTTATTTCGCTTTTCATTTTCCGATATGTTTCAGATCGATCCGATGGTTATAAGTTAGAAAAATTGCAGTCAGAAGGTTCATACAAATGAACATTTTTGCACTGATAAGTTATCAAGTTCCTTCCAGACAACTTGGAAGTGTTCGGTGATTATTTCTAGCGGTTGTAGATAGAAAAATGAAATACAAAATTCGATTTATCGAAATAATGTTTGGCTTATTTCAATGGATTATAAAATAAATAGGCGACAAAGAGTAATCCACAAACAACAAGCCCTAACTTTTAAAGTATTCAAAATAGATATTTGAAGTCTTCAGTAAAGTTATTCGCAAAAGTAAGAGCTACAAATTTGCTGAAGGCATCATTTCGATATAATCACTTCCAAGAAAATTTGTGAAAATATCTCACTCATAGGGGGATTAATCAGCAAAAGCACAATACCAAAAGAAAGGGCATATTGCCTCCATTAAATTCTCCGAAGATACTATTGACCTAAAATAAGCCGTTTTGGCGTTAAAAATAGATTACATGTTTTTGGTCATATTTCTGGCAATGCACAGTGGTCCAGGAAGCGAAATTAGCGGGAAACAATTAATTGCGCTTTCATCTTTAGATTTAGAGATTTGGTGTCTTAGAAACATTTATTGTGTGTGACAAACTGCATCTTTTGGCTGAAACGGTCTTAGGGTAGTCCTTAAAGTATCAAAGTTGTAGAAATTATTTCAAATTTTAGTTGAGATAGTGATACTTTCTTCTACAATATTCTAGAACAATCAATTCTGAGCAACTTTGTTGAAGATTCTAACTTTGTATCTCAAACAGTTTTCATTTTATAGTGAGTTCCATGTCATTACTTAGGGTGTCTCTCAAAAAAACAGTTTTCTCCGTACAGTTTTTTAGTGTGATTTTTCTCACAAAAGTACTCTTCTGTGTACTTTTAGAGCATGATTAGGGGCAACTTTTACTGAAGAAAGAAAATTTTTATCTTGTCTGGTTCAAAAGTTATACATAATTTTCACTGAAAAATACGCCCTTTTCAAATGTCGATATCTTAAAACGGGGCAAACGAAAATTGATAATTTTGATTGCATTTGAAAGGTTGTACTTGTGCCTTTAATCTATTAAAAAATTGGAGAACGCTTTTTTGTCTTTCTCAAATAAACCAAAATTACGTAGAAGCATTTTTGCATACATTCCTACAGCGCTCATATAAAAAATATTTGTTTTACGGAGATTCCGTGAATTTTTGCCAACACTTTTCAAGAATGCAGGCTGTTTTATTTTGTAGATAGGGTAATGATCCTATTTTGGACCTATTCGTTAGGGTGCCGTTCTATATCACTAATGCCGACCTATAATTTGCTTCCAATCATCGCCAAGATTTTTTAAAATCATCACACATTTTCAAGCTTTTTGAAATACAGTTATGTTCCGATCTACAGATTTATATTACAGATATTTACGAAAATGTACAGATGTATGTCTGTATCATTCACTGAAATTTGATTAGGTGCATAAATATTGTTTGGCTTTGTGACTGTCATTAAACTTTGTTTTGATTAACTTCTTTTCTTCAAACAAGTTGCAATTAAACCCACACGAATTTTCAAAACTGTCGTTGTTTTGGTAAACCACTCTGCAAAGCGCTTGAATACAACATGTGCAATACCAAAACTAAGCATTATTTTGATTATCAAATGGTGAACTGATAAGAGTTTGACTCATGGTAGCTAAGATGTTTGTAAACGCTTTCCGCTATTGGACATCTTTAAAAGACGTGCTAATTATGAATTTTAAATCATCAAACATAACCCAATTTTTACCATTTTTTGTTAACCATTTTTGTTAACGTCGGTTCCAACAGCATGAAGTAACAAGTTACTTTACGCTTGTCCGGACATGCCGTAGGCTCAGGTGATTCGCATTTCTAATGCCAAAAGACCTTGAATCCTACGGTAGCAGACAAAGAGTTAAGTCGCCGGTAAACTTTAAGCTTGCTCAAATGACCCTTCCGCGCTTTTCTAAACTTTCTCCCTTCAACTCCTTGCTCTCCCTTGACTACTATGGCTCTTAATATTAAAAAATATACTTCACCTTCCAGTCCCTTGCTAATTAGATACCGTAACAACAGTTGACAAACATAACCCTGTACCATAAAAATGTATGTACACTACCTAAGTAACATTTAAAGTTTTATAGCACACTACAAGAGCAGTCTAAGTTTTGAGAGCTCCTTCAAGAGTGTCATAAAACTTCAGTTGCTACTTGGGTAAGGTTCCTTTACGCAGGGAATACGCGCGTAAAAGACTTCAGTGTATATTTGGTATTTGCATTCTCGCTGGCTCCATTATTGTTGGTAGTATGGTAAGGTGGAAGTGAGAGGAAAGCGATTCTAGTTTCTATTGCGATTGCATGCAAGTTTTTCTTTAATATACAAGTTCTCAGGAATAAAGCAAATATTGACCCTAACGCATTGATTATAATTCATATGCATTTCAACGATTGTGCATAGATCGAGTAATTGATGATATAGTGCGGCACCCTAACGAATAGGCTCAAAATATGGTCATTACACTATCATCAATATGAAAAGCCTGCAAATGTATGTGGTCCTTGAAAAGTCTTAGTAAAAATTCACAGAATCTGCGTAAAATAAATATTTTTGGTTATATGAGCGCTGTAGGAATATATGCAAAAATGCTTTTACTTAAATTTGATTTATTTGAGATAGAGAAAAAAAGCTTCTCCAATTTTTTAATATATTAAAGGCACAAGTACAACCTTTCAAATGCAATCAAAATTATTAATTTTCGTTTGCCCCCTTTTAAGATATCGACATTTGAAAAGGGCGTATCTTTCAGTGAAAATTATGTATAACTTTTGAACCAGACAAGATAAAAATTTTCTTCCTTCAGAAAAAGTTGCCCCTAATTATGCTCTAAAAGAACACAGAAGAGTACTTTTGTGAGAAAAATCACACTAAAAAACTGTACGGAGAAAACTGTTTTTTTGAGAGACACTCTAAGTAATGACATGGAACTCACTATAAAATGAAAACTGTTTGAGATACAAAGTTAGAATCTTCAACAAAGTTGCTCAGAATTGATTGTTCTAGAATATTGTAGAAGAAAGTATCACTCTATCTCAACTAAAATTTGAAATAATTTCTACAACTTTGAAACTTTAAAGACCGTTTCAGCCAAAAGATGCAGTTTGTCACACACAATAAATGTTTCTAAGACACCAAATCTCGAAATCCAAAGATGAAAGCGTAATTAATTGTTTCCCGCTAATTTCGCTTCCTGGACCACTGTGCAATGGGGAATGATAAAAATCTATTGTTAAGCTATATTGTCAATGTCGGCAGATAATTTAAAAAAAAACTGCAAAAAAACGCCATTTTTACGCATTCAAACATTCATATCTTGGAAACTAAACATCAGAATCAAAACCTGTTTTAATCCACCTAGAGGTGCAATTGTGCCTTTCTCATTTCTCCAAACTATGATTTAATAGCTGGTTCGTACAATATAACATTATGGAAATGTCTTTCATTCTTATTACACTTGGTAAGTATATATAAGAGCACCTTTTTGCATTCATCGCGGTATCGGTTTGAATCGGAGTTTTCTATGTGATCGCACTCCACAACCTGTAACTCCGGAGCCGGAAGTCGGATGGAGATGGAATTTAATATCAGTTTCCGGGGACGCAACACCTTTCATTTGAGACTAAGTTGATCAAATCGGTCTAGTCATTTTCGAGAAACCAATATAATCGTTATTCTGAATTTGGATGCTTCCGGATCCGTCGATGGTGACCAGTGTGGCCAAAGAGACTTTGAATGACTGTTGGTGACCTAGATCTACAAATTCAACAGTTGTGTTAACATTTTGGAAAAAAATTCACCTTTTTACATTCATCGCAGAATTCGTTAGAATCGGGATTTGCTGCGTGATCGTACCCTGTAATTCAGGAACCAGAACTCGGATCCACACAAAATTCAACAGCAGCTGATAGACCTTTTCATTTAAAATCAAGTTTGTCAAAATCGGTTCAGAAAATTCCGAGAAACCGATGTGGACAAATCAACAAATTTTGTTTTGTAACCATACTCTTCAACTCGTAATACGGAACAAGATGTCGGTTGAAAATGAAATTCAATAGCAACCTTCAGCCATCTCCGAGAAACCGATGTGGATGTTAGGTTAACAAATCCGCACATACACACACATACATACATACATACATACATACATACATACATACATACATACATACATACATACATACATACATACATACATACATACATACATACATACATACATACATACATACATACATACATACATACATACATACACACATACATACACACACACATACGCACAGATATTTTGCGATCTCGGCGAACTGAGTCGAATGTAATATGAGACTCGGCCCTCCGGGCCTCGGTTAGAAAGTCGGTTTTTGGAGCAATTGCATAACCTTTCTATATGAGAAAGGCAAAAGAATAATATTTAATTAGCTTAATCAGCATAAGTTCAATGTTATCTTCATGTGATTAAATTTTGAAATGTTGGTGGAATAAGTTTGAAAGTGGAGGGAATGGGGGGTTAGTAGAGTGGGAGTGGAGGATGCGTCAGAAATCCTTCATCTTATTTCGATATACGGGGTGGATGAAGGAAATGCGGGCGTGAGGGTGGTCCAAGGGGAGGGGAGTGATGAAGGAGGGAGGTGTAAGGGCAAGGCGGGGGGGGGGAGGGTTTGGCGACGCAATACTCAACTGCATATTTTGCATTCCATTTGAGACTTGGTTTGAGAAAATTGGTTCAGTCATCACCGAAGAACCGATGTGACTTTAATTGTGGAATATGCCCGGAATTCGGGACTTCCGGAATCGTCGATAGTGGACAATATATTCAAAGAATGTTTGATTGGCAATCAGTGATCTAGATCTGCGATTAGAAGTAATTTGGTGACCATTTCAATAGTTTTTAGCCTCTGAGGTATTACGATTGTACCGATTTATATGGGAAATTTCAGTGTATCCTTACTAACACCCCTGTAACTCCCGAAGCAAGAGTCAGAACCGTATGAAATTTAGCAGCAGTCAATGGTATTACTGTATCTTTCATTTGAAATCAAGTTTGTAAAAATCGGTAGAGAATTCGTTGGGGAATGGTTGTGTTATTAGCTTAGGAACTTGGCGGGTTCCCCGGGGGCGTCATGAACCGTTATAGGTGGCCAATGTGGTCAAAGCTGCTTTGATTGATCATTAGTGATCCAGACCCGCGAACTAGAGTAATGTTACATCAATTTTAATATGTTTTACATCATTTACTGTGCGACCGCACTCTTCAACCCGTAACTCCGGAACCGGAAGTCGGATCAACTAAAAATTCAATAGCAGCTTATGGGAGCGTTATACCTTTCAGATGAAACTAAGTTTGTGAAAATCGGTTCAGCCATCTCTGAGAAAATTGTGTGAGTTTAAATGACACACACACACATACACACATACACACACACATACATACACACACAGACATTTGCCGATCTCGACGAACTGAATCGAATGGTGTATGACATTCGGCCCTCCGGGCCTCGGTTAAAAAGTCGATTTTTACAGTGATTGCATAGCCTTTCTTTATATGAGAAAGGCAAAAACAAATTAATAGCGTTCATACTGTTTTTTAGTTCTTTCATTTAAAATTGGTTTGGATAAGATCGGTTCAGCCATTGCTGAGAAACACGAATGAGAATTTGTTCGTTACATACACACACACAGACATTGTCCCAAATCGTCGAGCTGAGTCGATTGGTATATAAGACTCGGCCCTCCGGGCCTCGGAAAAAATCTTGAAAGTTTGAGCGAATTCTATACATTTCTTTTATAAGAAATGTAAAAAACAATGTTTCAAAGAACCGTTATTTATATTCCAGCAGAAAGGAATTCTAACAAAATGAATGGATCTCAAGGCGATCGATCGATTTATTTCAATGATTCCCGAATCTGTAAGCAAAGAGGAATATTGAGTGAAAGAAACGTTGTGGCTTTTTCCAAAGCAAGGGGCTCTGTTTAGTTTCATCGTATCAGTAACATGAAGAAGCTGAACAATGTAAATGAATATATGCAAACTACATATTCATAACTACGTATTCCGGAAATTAACTCTATCAGGTAAAACGAAGCGTCATCGACGAGGAAAACAAAACATTTAATGCAAGTCACCTTCGGCAGTAAGCAGGAAAGTTTATAATTAAATTGTTGGGTTACTTAAAAAACTTGGTAGATGAAATCTGATTCTTGATGTGTACTATATAAATAGCCAATTATTAGCCGTACAATTGAAAAGTGGATCATAAGTTTGCTTGCAAGATGCCGCCGCTTCCGACAGCGCGTCGACGGTCACCTCGTACGATATGTCCTCAGCTGCTTGGCACCGCTTTGGTTCCTGGGATTCGGTTATGCCGCTAAGCCGCATCACATAGTCAGATGCCACTGAAGGGGAAAAGATGCTTATCGGAAGTTTTCTAAAGCATCTGGGAAATAATAATATTCTGCCAACGGTTCATATCGAATGGTTTTAGCAAGGCATTCCGCATCGCATAATGAATTTTACTCATTTTTGAGTAAAATAGGGTTGGTTGAGTGGTTGAAACATATTTAAGTATGAAATCAAAAGGCCGGTAAGGAAGTGGCCAACTAAAATGGCGAATGAAATGTTTCATTCGCTTGAATGAATTTGATTTGATATTGGATTGAGGCTAAAATAATGGACATTTGAAGTAAAAGTAAGGACGCTTCCCAAAATCTTCGAAATTAAGGACATGTCCTTTAAAATAAGGACAGTTGTAAATCACCAGATTTAATCTGTGTAAATCGGGATCTATAGATATATAGCAAAAAATCAATAACACAGCATTGGTAACATAATACCAGCATTTCAATAATGGTTTTTGTCTTCAAATATGATTCTCTATCAGCCCTGAAGAGCTTCTTACAGATAAATAAAATGCACTGTATATTATACATCAGAGAATAAACGACAAAATTAAACGGAATTGCATTGAAAAAAAATTCCCTTCTTCTTTCCATGCTACACACATGCATTGTAGAAACGAAAAAACAAATATGAATAAAACTGTCATTAAAATCAATCAAACCAATGTAACAAATTAAAACATATCTGCTCTATAAAAGTGAAGCAATCAAAATCCAAGTGAAACCAAAAGAATAAAAATCTTTCGAAGACTGAACGCTTCGATGGAGTACAAAAATGTTAAAATTTCCAACAAAACCACAGCACAAATTAGTAAATATGCCGATCTACTGGGATTAAAGGTCTAACTTAGTTGGTGAACGAACGGGTACAGAATTCAACACAACAATAGCAATCATTGTGCTCGTAAAATCAAACACTGAACGCAATGAACAAGAGCCGGAGTAGTTGTTACATGAAACGAGTTAACAATTTTTGTTGATTTGTAAATATGTATAATATAATTTGCCAGAAAAAGTCCCTACCAAATTGGTTGAAGTCTTCACGGATACACGCGAGATAGCATAGGAGCATGGAGTAATGATTCATTTTTGGGGAGGTCAGACCACGTGTGATGTGGTTGATGCGCGATGGTGAAGTTGATTCAATTTGGAAGTATTGTTTTGGGATTGCCATTTGACATGTGATGATGGTGGGGCCGCAGATTTCGCAATTCGTTCCCGTTCGATCGACGCGTGGGCGTTGATATATTTATAGTTTAATTTCAGGTTTATGAAATATTTCGAACAAACGATGAACACGATGGTAGAGATGTTTACAAGCGAGTTTTTTTTGTTCGTTCGTGGCGCGCGGTTGTGCGGGAAAATGGAGAAGGGAAGAGAGAAACATAATTATTTGATTGAGCACTAAAAATGTCGAGACAAATTTTTCAGTAATATTTGTTTCACTACAAGATGAAGCTACCGAAACGAGGAATTGATTTGAACTTGAAGAAGCGGGTTTCTATCGGATGATTACGTATTACTAATTTTAGTGCACGTTTATATGAGTGGATTGCGGTCGATTGGTTTGTGTGCTTTTTCAAATTTGGTCAGTTGCTATGCTGTAAATGACTCAATTAACCGACGTGTGTAACATACTAAAAAAGGGAAAAGAAATTTGACGCCAATGGTTTGAAATCTATGCAACTAAACAGTATGACAGTAACTACGTGTAATTAACTTACCCTTCGGTATGGTTTCAGTTCTACCGAAAGTAAATGATGAATCCTGGCATCAGTCAAATCTTTCTTCGACGGGTTGTAGTCCAATTCCTGCATATCCAGGTTGCGGGTAGAATTTTCCAAATTGGAAAAGCTGGGACTGTGAAAATGTGTACTTGTTTAATATGTGTAGTACGGAGAATCAATGTACAAGACTATGTATACGTTAGGAAACAAACACCTTAACCAACTATTTATTACAGGTAAATATTACAAATACATTGATGCATGTTCCAGGAATCACTGACAGACACTGTCTCCAATTGATTCGTGAAAAACGGTCGGTACCAAAATGGTACAAATATTAGAGCCCAATGTCCTACATTCGGAATAAAAAATAAAAACTATGAGAACAAAAATTAGAGCAACAATTGAATTGGTTAGGATTAGATGCTTTGGAAAAATACTTATTCTTGTTAACGGTAAAATCGTGCTACTAATATCCTCGAGATCCAGTTCCTAGAACGCGTCATTTTCTTAAACGACAATTTTTCTATAACCAAGAAAACAGTATGTATATGGTGGTTACCCCTATTATATACTTTTATAAGGTGGTATACATTTTAAAAAGGTCAAAAAAGAAATTAATGCTTGTTCGAAGATGGCCACTCGGTGTCTCAGTTCATCATATCTCATGTACCATTTCTAGTTTTAATAGCACACCTCAAGGTCAATCTAAGTTTTAAGGAGGACTTCAAGAGTGGCACAAAACCTTAACGGTTACTAGGGATCTCCTGATGAAGGCCGTCAGAGTCGGGATTAGGTTTATTCGGTAGACTTACTGCAAATAACCGCAGTTCGAATACCTCTGTACCACGTTCAAAGATTATTCCTCAATAAAAAGAATACGAAAATAAAAAATAAAAAAATTGCCCCAATTCGTCGAGTTGAGTTGGTTCTGTGGTTTGTAAGTCTTGGTCCTTCTGATTTTACTAGGTAACAGCAATGATTAAACCAGCTATTACTGGTTCGCAAACATTTCTTTCGAGGAACTGGTTTTCGAGGACTTGCTATGCGACCACTGCCTGTTACTATTTCCGTACTTTAATTCGGTTGGGATGCATGCATCGATCTATTGAAATTTTACCATGTTCCCAGAAATGACGCTCCGCACCTTCCACCGAAGACGCCGGTGTAGTTTCGGAACAGAGCACTCATAGATTCGGTACCGGACATCTGACCGATCGTGGACGGATTTCGGCGCATGTAGTCCATCGCATCGCGCATTGTCAGCTTAGAGTAGGTTTCTAAAATCTTTGGTTCAGGACCCTGCGCAAAAACAAGATAGAATCTTGAGATTAACTCCAGATATAAAAATAGCAACACAATTCACCTGTAAATTTTTAATCAGGTATGGACGAATGAACCTATTGTCGAAACGTTTAAACTTATCTCTAATATTGTAATTGCCCGTTTTGCCTACTATATCCTCGACGCCTGCCATCATGTGGTCCATAAACTGGAATGAGATCGAAGAATGTTTAGTGCTAGAAGAAATTATTAAATAGTCATTACTACCCTACCCTTTCGTGGATTCGCTCGTTCATTGTTGGTTTCCGCTTGCTCGAGCGTTTCACGTTCAGAATCCTGACTAGTGGTTTAATGGTGATACCTTGTAGGAACACAGTAAAGTAGATGACGGCAATGGTGGTCGTCACAAACATCGGCTGCAGCGGAATGTGGTCTTGCGAGACTAGCAACACTAAAGCGAATGCCACAGCACCGCGAAGGCCTGGCACCCGAAATAAAAAGGAAAAAGAAAGTGATTAATAAATGAGTGATAGTCCGTCGCGTGCAGACTTAAATACCTCCATAAGACATAACGAATTGATCTACTCTAGACAGTTTGTGTATCCTGAATCGGTTCGCCATCGCTGATAAGATGAGGACGCCTGCAAAAATTGAAAATGATGGAAATATAATTTCTGATACGACTGGTCGAAAGGGAAAAAACTTACCGATTATTCTGAATACGGAACAGAACACTATCGTCAGTAGAACGAACCAGGTATTCCAGATGTGCCGGTTGTTAACCGTGGCCACACCCAGGAACATGAATATGATCGTTTCCGATGAAGACGACAGCATTTTCAGTGCATATTTGATGGTTGTGTGCGATTTGTGCGAAACATTCTGCTCAACGTAGTTTTTCATCGTAATACCGCAGAATGTGATTCTGGAGAATAATTGAAAGGAATATTATAGGTGTTAGATTAATGGAAGTAAAGCAAACAATTAGTTTTCTCGTGGTTAAAGGATAAGGGCTGTAATACGTTTCCTAGAAATTCGCAGGTATTACTCAGGCGTATTTATCAGAGAAAGCGGCAAATGTTTGACCATCACCAATTACCAATCTAAACTCACGTTACAATGCCACGTTTTGACCCGATGCCGACTTTGCTCAATATCTTACAACTGTAAAACAATACTTACGCCAAAATGCCACTCATGTGAAAAATCTCCGCATTCAGGTACGCCAGATAGGCCATCACAAAGATGAAAATCGGTTCGATTACTCGCACGTGATCGGTGAAGCGAGTGACAAGCCCGGTTAGGAAGCCCCATATCACACCTGTATCGACGGTAATTAGCGTGAGTAAAACTGGGATAAATTATTAGAATACTATACTAACCGATAACGGTGCCGCCGACGGCAACCACAAAGAACGATGCAACACCCGAAACAATATCGATTACTTCGATATTCTGTGTGCCAATCTCGTTGTACGACTCGAACATATGATACATCACAACCTGTTCCGGATGGTTGGGAAAATAGAGAATATCAACGGAATGTAAAACCAGTCAGACCACCAAAAAGTCTTCTTGCTGCCGTAAATAGGTTTATAAATCAGTCCATTTAAGAGTGATCAAACATTCATAGCTGAGAATATATGTCGATATATCTGTAAAACTGAATACATCAACAATGTAAATTATGGGGGAGGACAGTGTCAACAGTGAGACAGTAGAAATAGCTCGGGTTTGCACGAATGAAAAATTCTGAAAATGTCAGATTACTGATAGGTTCTATCGAATAATTTTAAAAATCCCAGTTCGATTTTTTAATAATCCCAAATAAATACAACAAATACCTTTGACATAGTATTTTTTTTTCTTTTGTCAGATTTAGATTAGTTTCTGAACCAATTGAAGTACAGTCGTGATTCGTTGGTTGGGTCACACCATCGGTCTCACTAACAAATTTGATTCTCAATTTGACATCCAACTAGAGGTCCAGATAAAAAGTGGTCAACTAGCGAATCACGACTGTATACAGACGTTTACACTTCTATTATCAAGGGACAATTATTACTATTTACTTCTTGTTGTCTTCAAACGCATTAAGTAATAATTTTCCTAATATGTGTGTCGTGAAGACCGTGATTTCTGAAGGGGTACAGTAAGACACGCATCGCGAACTTTTTTTCTAACGTCAGTATGTTGTGACATGAATAAGCCAGAGATTATGCAATTTGAATGACAGCTAACATTAAAAAACCCATATTTTTGAATAGTAAAAAAATCATCCAATAGATTTATTCAACAAATTAGTTTTAAGTTACCTAATAATGAAACAAAAAAACTATATTTTCAACAACCAAACAGAAAGCGTCTCACTGTTATCCGTTCTACCTTACACTTGCTATGAGATTGTGTCAATAGTTTTCCAATGTTCACAGTCTGAGATAGTAAGAAAGCTCGAAACATGTATGTTTTCCGTAGAAATCATTAGGAATTCTTTCTACAAAATTTTAAATTGCATTTGAATGCACTTCATTCCTCCGGGTTACATAGTGCCCTGAGTTCACGACGTTCAGAAATTCTAGTGATTCGCAATAGAGCATTAGACAGCCTCAAAAATGTGAAAAATGTTGGCATAGCTTCCAGAGGATCACTGGAGATGGTTAGTTCTTATCACTTGTTACACAAAGTTGTTACCAAATTGATGCATACTTTCTCCGAAATGCTTTACCCGCGGCTCCGACTTACCGTGACAGCATCGTTTAGCAATGATTCACCAAACACGACAATGTACAGTACTTCATTCACATGGATTTCTTCGAACACCGCCAGCACCGCTACCGGGTCGACAGCCGAGATGAGAGAGGAAAACAAAAACACGTGCAAAAATGGAAGATCTACTCCAAAAATACCAGTCAATCCGCACGCCCACAACGAAACACCTGTGAATAAAGGATTTGAAGCGGCGAAAAGCTCATTAGTCAAAACAACCCTTCCTCTCGTTCGTATCGATTTTTGCACTTTCTTAAAAACAAAAACATACTTACCAATGGTAGCAATATTGAATATTGTACCGATCACAGCCATTAGTAGGATGGTGCCCATGTTGTCGAAAAACATACGATTTGGCATAAAATATCCCGCATCGAGAATGATAGGGGGTAACATGTAGAAGAAGAAAGTGTTTGGCGTCAACGGCGACACGTGTAGACTGGTGGCGTACCGAAGCAGCACCCCGATGATGACTCCCACCACGATCAACAGGCAGGATTCGGGGAAGATTTTGCTCAGCTTTGGCGTCATGTGGAAGCCTGCGGATTGTAAAAATGGATAAAAGGAAATGTTTATGTCATTGTTCAACGTAGATGGTTCAAACACGGTAAGAATAAATCAAGTAACTTTACACCTCACAGATGGAACATCCCATATTACTGGATTTACCAAAAGGTCGAATGCCAAACAATCACTGAGAAATAATATTCGTAAATCACTAAAAATTAGTTTCGCACAGGC
This sequence comes from Topomyia yanbarensis, assembly GCF_030247195.1. Classification (NCBI taxonomy): domain Eukaryota; kingdom Metazoa; phylum Arthropoda; class Insecta; order Diptera; family Culicidae; genus Topomyia; species Topomyia yanbarensis. The sequence goes on along the minus strand of NC_080671.1, from coordinate 175,062,201 downwards.
AATTTTCGTAAAATATGTGAAGTTTTTGTACATATGATGAACCATTCGTAGTTCTATGGAAACACTTTTATTTTTATTACGAGTTTTTCGTAAAAACCACGAAACGACTTTCGTTGGCTTATTACGAATTGTTTTCATTGGGGAAACGAATTGTTCGCTGAAATATACGTAAGTCTTTCTAATGTATACGAGTACCTTTCGTAATATGAACAGTAAAGATAAAAACAACTTCAAAAGAGCTTCAATAGAGGTAGAATATGGTGTCCTTGTTGTTGTGCGTCAAATAATTGTTGATCATCACGATAATCAAATAGTCAGTAACTTTGTCCGTGTGCGCCGGTTATCAAATTATGAAAAGATTCGGAAATAGAGTTGCCAGTTACATCAAATTGGTCGGAATTCGAGCAAAATTGGATTGAGATGGGATAATTTTGTATGAATTCTTTCGTTTTTTAGGCAATACTCGATTTGATAGAAAATTGATTAAATTTTCTAAAATTACCGGAAAAATACGAATTCATAGAAAATTGAACGAATTCGTGGAACAATTATTCTGGAGTGACGTTCCCCTCGTTAAAACCTCTATCATCATAACGAAGAAAAAATTGTTAAAAACGTTACCTAACTAATTTTGCTGAAGACATGAATATTCCGTGTGAAAGAAATCCTTTAGAACGAAGTTATTCTGATATTACTGTAATTGATAAATCTCGTTTGCTGTGTATAAATAATAAAATTCACATTCTATTCGAGGTAGTCTCTGAAGCTTACAATAAAAAGTTTTATTGAAAACAATTAGCTTTAATAAAATTTCTTAAATGTCGTTTAATATCTCGATGTATTGCATTTATTTTTCATATTTTCAACAAAGTTGTTCAAAATGACATTATCAACAACTCTGCTGAAGGCACCAAGTTTCATACTATTTTTGACGAGTTGCTTCTCCATAATTACTTCTGGAAGGTTTAATAATCAAAATTATTATGTTGTTTTGATGATGCACTTTTTTATGTTGTTAAACCTTCAAAGCTTTCGAAATTATGTGATCTTGACCATTAGAAAAGGTTTGGAACATTTATTGCACTTTAAAAGTGCACTTTTTATTTATTTTATTTTTATTTTTATTTTCTTTGACTTCTTTGAAATTTTAAAAGGTTTCAGCGAGAAAAAAGAATCACTTTTTTGCAATTTTTTTTAGAACTTTGGGTGAAGTGAATTGATCAAAACTTTTGTGTCTTATAATGCATTATTTCAATAACATTCTGTAATTTTTTCATGCAAAAATATCGACAAACGACTCGGTTATGAAGCTTTTTGTAGAACGCCTCTGGAAAAAACACGATTTGCAGTGTTAACTGCCATTCAAAAACTACTACTACTCTTCTGTATTTAATTGAGGTTGTCAACAGATTGTGTCACGCTTTATTTGAGTTGTTTCGTTGTGTAAATGTTTATGTTTCGGGTTTTCTACTTTCATACGTCATTTTACAATCAGAAAACAAATATCGATAAATGTTCAGTAGGGGTATCGCCAAAAGTTAATTTTTTTGAATTCTTAGTCTTAAATTTTATTTTATTGAATTTTTAATGTCAAAGTAAGCTCAGAAGCTAAATTTCACACCATTGAGACAACTTCAAAAACTTGTAGAATGGGGTCAAATAGGTATAGGGGCACAAGAGGTATAGGGAATTATCTTTGCTATGTTATTGCAGAGGTCGCTCGTGTTGCGTGAATTAGATACACGGTATGGAACCACAGAGAACAGACATATAAGCTGGAACAAACTTTTCCGAAAAACCTGTGTAAACATTTAAATGAAAATACGTTGAAAATCACCATCGCATACTGGTTCGCATGCGTGAGTCACCATTCTATCCAAGTTTGCACACAAGTCCCGTATAACGATTTCTGGCCGATCGAAGCGCCGGAATCAAAAAAAGCCGGATATTGATATTTGCGACGAAACTATTGGTTATGGCACTTTGATGTCTTCGGAAAGGTTTCTTTATTTTTGAAGTAGTTTAATATAATGTTGGAAAATTTTGATTTAAGGGGGTATATACTCAGATAAAAAAATTAACTTTGCAAGTTGTCGCCAAAATTGATAGAAATGTATGAACAGTTTGTAGATGAATCGATTTTATGAAACTTTGTTGAAATAGTGAAATGGCTATCTGTTAAGCGAAAAAAGTTATTGGGTGAAATTGAAATACATGTGGATCAGCTATATTGGTTACGACGTCTTTCAAGTTTTCGCGTGTTGCTCTGGGAAAACGAACTGTTTTTCGTTCTCAGTACAGTAAATTTAATCAAGAGTGAAGAGAAGAAGTCATAACGAACGCAAATGCATCTGTTTAAGGTGACGCCAGTATTCGATCAGCCTCAAAACAATTGAAGGTTCCGTTCGAAACACTTCCCCTGACGGCGGTTCATCTCAAGGTGAGATGGACGTCGAAATAAAATCGGCTCCCCGGCTCAAGGTATATCCGAGCTCGGCCACCGGGCCATTTGTGATCTTCTTTCGGACCAAAGAAAAAAGTGTTTGAATCTGTTGCAGATTTCTCGAGTTCTGACGGATCGGTATTCGGCCGTGACAGAAATATCGAAAATTCGCCCTGATAAGCTTCGGGTGGTGGTTAACAGTTCAACTCAGGCAAACGATATTGCTGGCTACGAGCCCTTTACGAGGGAGTACAGGGTGTATATTCCAGCTAGCAGGGTTGAAGTCAGTGGGGTCGTTTCCGATTCGAGTCTGAATTGCGAGGACCTGCTAAAATATGGGACTGGCTGTTTCAAAGACCCCATGCTTAAGTCAGTGAAGATACTGGAATGCAAACGTTTGCATTCAGCATCAGTCGCAGCTGACGGCAAGAAAATATACGTCAACTCAGACTCTTATCGGGTGACCTTCGCCGGCTCTGCCCTACCCAACTACCTTCTCTTTGACAAGGTTCGTCTACCTGTTCGCCTCTTTGTGCCGCGGGTCATGAACTGTACTAATTGCAAACAATTAGGACACACAGCCTCACATTGTAGCAATAAAGCCCGCTGTGGGAAATGCGGTGGGAATCATGCGGATGATTCCTGTGGTAGAGATGTCGAAAAGTGTCTCTACTGTGGGGGAAACCCACATGATCTCCCTTCATGTCCCGCGTACAAACAGCGCGAGGAAAATCTTAAGCGTTCCCTTCAGGGACGCTCTAAGCGATCTTTTGCAGAAATGCTTAAGATAACTACGCCACCTGTCTCTACGAACATCTTTACCAACTTGTCTACTGACGAAGGCGACTGTGATGAACCCCAGGAGGGAACATCTTCTGCTGTGCCTAGAAGTAGTAGAAAAAGGAGGAACATTTCCTCCTCCAAGCTTCGTCGTAAAGGCCAGAAGGTGTCTCTTCATGGTCCCGCTAAAATAACTACTCAAGGAAGTACTGGTGCAAAACCGAAGCAAGTCGCGCCCGGTCTCAGTAACCTGAGCTCAGAAAAGGAGTTCCCAGCACTTCCAAGAACATCAAAAACCCCATGTGTTTCCATATCTCAGCCAGAGAAAGAAAACAGCGCTGGCCTAATAAGTTTCTCTGACATTGTGGACAGTATTCTTACAGCGTTAAACATTTCTGACCCCCTTAAAAGTATCTTGATAAGCTTTCTCCCCGCAGTAAAAACATTTTTGATGCAGTTCACTGCGAAATGGCCCCTCCTTTCAGCGATTGTATCCTTCGATGGCTAATTCATCGAACGAGGTCAAGGATTTAATCACTGTTCTACAGTGGAATTGCAGAAGCATTATCCCGAAAATCGATTCGTTTAAAATCTTACTAAATAATTTGAAATGCGATGCATTTGCCCTATGCGAGACATGGCTCACTTCAGAAATAACCCTACACTTCCACGATTTTAATATTATTCGCTTGGATCGAGAAGACTCTTACGGAGGAGTACTTTTGGGGATCAAAAAGTGCTATTCTTTCAATCGGATCGACCTCCCCTCGACACCAGGCATTGAAGTTGTCGCTTGCCAAACCAGAATAAAAGGCAAAGACCTTTGATTGTATTTTTTTTTCTCTTCTATTATTTGCATTTAGTCACACTAAGTTATTATATTCGCTATGATGATGATGGATTTTTGTTACTTGTTTATTAAAGTTAATAAAAAATAATGAGATGTCTACAAAAGTCTGAGCCACGCGCGCGCTAAGCAGATAGAGACTAACTTGAAATCGAACATGGTGACCAGCACTAAAAGTTCATCGGGTTGAATCGAAGCTTTTAGACTTTTGTTGTGATCAGGGTCTGATTTGATGATGGAGTTGTGTTGACTTTGCTCGACAATAGAGTTAAGTTCGGTTATTGCTGCGATAGTGGTAATAACGGAGTTAGCTCGTTGAGTATGGGGCTTGATGACTCCTTCTGATAACTACTAGATATCGGGTTCAATTCCTGATCAATCAAGGATGTTCTCGGATAGGAGTATCCCTTGATTGCCTTGGGTTAATGGTAGGAAACTTTCAATAAAGGGGTCTGATGTGGATGATATAACTCGACCAGAATCTGCACTGCCACTAGGCTCGTCACTGCTCACCTTAGCAGGTGGTAGTACCGATGTCTTGGTCAGGCGGGAGGAGTCTTACAGAGAATTATCGGAAATGGAAGCTATTGGGTTCAATTCCCGATTCTATCAAGTATCTTCCCGGAATGGAAATTTTCTTGATGGACCCTGGTTGTTGGCAGAATATTCGAAATGTATCTGGTTACGTTCTTTTGAAGGAAAGCTATGTCTGCAAATTGAACCAGTCCGTCTCTTTTTGTTAACTGGTTTTGTTATGGATCAAAATATTAATTATCTTTTAGATAAATCGTTCAGCTCACACCTTTGTGGGGGTATGAGGTGGGACCATCATCATCATCATCATTGCTTCCACCTACATCCCCCCTAGAGCCTTAGTTAGCCACCGACGGTTTTGCGATATTGCGGAACTCCTCCCCGCACCGAGGCTAGTTTTAGGTGACTTCAACTCCCACGGCACGGCATGGGGTTGCCTTCATGACGATAATCGATCTACCCTACTCCATGAGCTTTACGACAACTTCAATATGACTATTTTGAATACGGGTGAAATGACACGGATTCCTGCCCCTCCAGCGCGCCTTAGATCTGTCCCTCTGCTCGACATCGCTGCGGTTAGATTGCATGTGGAAGGTAGTCTCTGATCCCCACGGCAGCGACCATCTGCCAATCGTAATTAATATTGCTAACGGTTCAGGGCCACCGAATACAATCAATGTTTCGTATGACCTCACACGAAATATTGATTGGAAGAGCTACGCGTCCGCGATATCCGACAAAATAGAGTGCACTCAAGAGCTTCCTCCGGAGGAAGAGTACGGGTTCCTGGCTGGCTTGATTCTCGATACCGCGATTCAAGCTCAGACTAAACGCGTACCAGACGCGAATTCACGCGGGCGTCCTCCCAATCCATTGTGGGACAAAGAGTGCTCAGACGTGTACGCGGAGAAGGCCGCTGCGTATAAGACCTTCCGGGACGACGGGCTGCCAGCTAGCTACCGACAGTACGCGATGGCGGAAACGCGCATGAAGAGTTTGATAAAAGCCAAAAAACGTAGCTACTGGCGCCGGTTCGTCGACGGACTAACGAGAGAAACATCGATGAGCACTCTTTGGAGTACGACCCGGCGTTTACGAAACCGAAACAGTACTAATGAGAGCGTGGAATATTCAAACCGTTGGATATTCGATTTTGCCAAGAAGGTTTGTCCGGATTCCGCCCCGGCACAGAAGATCTACCGCGCCGCGTCCCCTCACAATAACGCGAACGAAACACCGTTTTCGATGGTGGAGTTCTCACTTGCTCTCTTATCATGTAACAATAAAGCCCCAGGGCCAGACAGAATCAAATTTAACTTGTTAAAGAATCTGCCAGACTCTGTCAAGAGACGCTTGTTGAATTTACTTAATAAGTTTCTTGAGGGTAATATTGTCCCTAATGACTGGAGGCAAGTGAAGGTCATCGCCATTCAAAAACCAGGAAAACCAGCCTCCGACCACAAGTCGTATCGACCGATTGCGATGCTGTCCTGTATCCGAAAGTTGTTCGAGAAAATGATCTTGTTTCGCCTCGATAATTGGGTTGAAGCAAATGGCTTACTGTCAGATACACAATTTGGTTTCCGCAAAGGCAAAGGGACGAACGATTGTCTTGCGTTGCTCTCAACAGAAATTCAAATGGCTTATGCTAGCAAAGAGCAGATGGCATCAGTTTTCCTAGATATAAAGGGGGCTTTTTATTCAGTTTCTATCAAAATTCTTTCTGAGAAGCTGCACCAGCATGGTCTTTCACCGACTTTTTGCTAAACTGAAAAACATATGCATTTTTCGCATGGTGATTTATCGACATCACGAATTAGCTACATGGGTCTTCCCCAGGGCTCATGTCTAAGCCCCCTTCTCTATAACTTTTACGTGAATGACATTGACGAATGTCTTGTCAATTCCTGCACGCTAAGGCAGCTTGCAGATGACGGTGTGGTCTCTATTACAGGTCCCAAAGCCGTCGATCTGCAAGGACCATTGCAAGATACCTTGGACAATTTGTCTGCTTGGGCCCTCCAGCTAGGTATCGAGTTCTCCCCGGAGAAAACAGAGCTAGTCGTATTTTCAAGGAAGCGTGAACCAGCGCAACTACAGCTTCAATGAATGGGTCAAACTATTGCTCAGGTTTCAACTTTCAAATATCTCGGGGTCTGGTTCGACTCTAAAGGAACCTGGGGATGTCACGTTAGGTATCTGAAACAGAAGTACCTGCAAAGGATCAACTTTCTCCGTACAATAACCGGAACATGGTGGGGTGCCCACCCAGGAGACCTGATCAGACTGTACCAAACAACAATATTGTCGGTGATGGAGTACGGGAGTTTCTGTTTCCGCTCCGCTGCGAACATACATTTCATCAAACTAGAGCGAATCCAATATTGTTGTTTGCGTATTGCTTTGGGTTGCATGCACTCGACACATACGATGAGTTTAGAAGTGCTGGCGGGCGTCCTTCCGCTGAAAAATCGATTTTGGGAACTCTCATATCGATTGCTCATCCGATGCGATATCTTGAACCCGTTAGTAATTGCAAATTTCGAAAGGCTTGTCGAGCTCTATTCTCAAACCGATTTATGTCCTTGTACTTCGATTACATGGCACAAAATATCAATCCTTCTTCATACTATCCCAACCGTGTCAATCTCTTTCATGCTTCTGATTCAACTGTATTCTTCGACACATCCATGAAAGACGAGATTCGTGGAATCCCGGATCACATACGTCCGCAAGTGATCCCAAGCATCTTTCATAGTAAATTTCGAGAAGTCGACTGCAACAAGATGTTTTACACCGACGGGTCAAGCCTCAACGGCTCCACTGGCTTCGGTATATTCTATCAAAACCTCACCGCCTCATTCAAACTCAATGATCCTGCTTCAGTTTACGTCGCAGAACTTGCTGCTATTCAGTATACCCTTGGGATCATTGATACTTTGCCCACCGATCATTACTTTATTGTCTCGGATAGCCTCAGCTCAATCGAGGCTCTCCGTTCAATGAAACCCTGAAAGCACATTCCATATTTTCTGGGTAAAATCTGGGAGCGCCTGCGTGCTTTGTCTATAAGATCGTACAAGATTACCTTAGTTTGGGTTCCCTCGCATTGCTCCATTCCAGGTAATGAAGAAGCAGACTCTTTAGCTAAGGCGGGCGCTTTACAAGGTGACATATATGAAAGACCAATTAGCTTCAGCGAATTTTTCAGTATTACTCATCAGAGAACCCTCGAAAGCTGGCAAACTTCATGGAGCAACGGTGAACTGGGAAGGTGGCTACATTCGATAATCCCTAAGGTATCGACGAAACCTTGGTTCAGGGGGATGGATGTGGGTCGGGATTTTATTCGCGTGATGTTTCGGCTCATGTCCAATCACGCTGGACGCACATCTCCGGCGTATTGGGCTCGTGGATAGCGGTATCTGCGCTTGTGGCAACGGTTATCACGAAATCGAACATGTTGTCTGGGCATGCGCCGAGTACTGTTCTGCCAGATCTCAACTATTCGATTCCCTTCGGGCCCGAGGAAGATCACCCAATGTCCCGGTTCGAGATGTACTAGCAAGCCGCGATATTCTCTACATGTCCCTTATATACACGTTCCTCAAAACCATCAATATCCAAATTTAAATGCCGCTATCTTTTCTCTTATCATTCCCAGAAGTGCCCTCTTCCTCCTACCGTACCCCAACAATGGTTTGATACCACTCCAAGACGAGACAAAACATCTGTCGAATGAACCAACAACACGAGATCTACAGTACAACATCACACGCGCAACGCGGTGTGTTTCCGATCCGTATCTGAGCCGTACTACGAAATCGTCTGGAGGAACCCCTGCCGACTCGAGGAAAACCGCCCGGCGTCCCAATACTTGATGCATCCGTTCGAATCTGTAATCCTGGCCGTTGATTCCTGATGCCGGAAACTGAAAGTTTATACCCCCCCCCCCCCGTTCAGCCTTGTCCACCCTCTCTCCCATGTCTCTGATACACAGATGTATGACTTCACCCCCTTCTCCCCTTGAATATCTTCCCAAAACTTATGTGCCCCCTATCTTCTAGTTTTAGTTGATCAATATTTAATCTCGTTAAGAAATGCACAAAGTAGTGGTTACTTTAAAATAGCCCTAATTAATTCCCCTTAATATTAAACCACTCTCTAGTTATTTCTAGTTAATAAGCTTGTAAAATGTTCCGCTTAGTTAATAATTAATTTCTCCTACAATCTCCCTTCTAAAAATCATAAAGTGAATTACTATACAAAGAACACACAAAATGACCCGTCCCCCAAATCTTACGAATATAATATTATACCCTCTTTTATATGTATAAGTTAGCTGTAAAGTTTTTTTTTAGTTTCATTATATAAAACAAAATAATATTGAAATGTGTAACCCCCTAGTTTTAAGAAATTCAAAATGTAAAACAATGAAAAAATGGCACCTTTAAGCTAACGCATACGTGCCTTATCAAATAAACAAATTGAAAAAAAAATCAATGAAAGCGCGTTAGATATTTCGCGCGAGTTAACAATAGGTATTATAAGTGCATGTTCATCTTTGTGAATCATCGCGAAGGGCTTGCGCGTTTGTAAGTTAACATGCTTGATCGCGTGGGCATTTGAATGTCGTGTAGGTGTTTGAATGTATGTCGCGTGTGCTAGCGTGTATGTAACTTTGCGTGTTTAATTTAGTCACCGAGATGTTATCCTATTTGCGAGATCGCGAGCCAAATATTGCGTGGATGATCGCGAAGGGCTCGTTTGTATGTTAAGGTATTTGTCACGTGTGCTAGCGTGTATATAACTTGCTGTGCATTAATTCGATGTTATAATCGTGTGGTCATTAGCATATTCGCGCGTGTTCTCGAATGATCGCGTGGACCGAATAAATATATACTTCAGATACTAGAAGAGAGTTCCCTCATATCACTAATGATCCCAGTCATATCGCTATGGAACTTGTTGTCCAGTGGATATGATCCTATTTTTTTTTACTTCAACTGAATGCATGAGTCTAGGCTGCTAGGACCGAAGGTAGCTACTTCCGGACGTAACCGATTCATGATCGCGCGAATGGTGTGTTAATGCTTAAGACCGTGTTTGTAAATTTATATGTGCTAAAACATTCATTTAATTATCGGACTGTTTTACTGTTGGTGTATGACCATGCTTTTATTATCGCTAAGGACACGAGCGTTTGTGTGTTTGGAATGAGATAGATTGTGAGTGTACATGCAATTTTGTTTCTTGTTCGTTTATTTGACACGGCTCGGTATCCTTATAGGCATTGAGAAGCCGAATATCTTTACATAAAATATTATATAAATCAATACACATTTATAATAATCAACTAATACTAGCTGACTTCACGGGGACCCTAGTATTGGGATTTTCAAGATGATTTGTTGTCAAAAATTTACAATTAGTGATTCTAATGCAAAAATAATAGTTTTAAATTGGATTCAACGATTAGTGCATCACATATTGTAGTGATCATTTGATAAACAGTGGTTAGCGACGGCAACATGTTGGATCTAGGTGCATTATTTGGAATACATTGCAGAGACTTTCGTCTATCGGGCAGAGATGCACGATGATGAGCAGGCTTCTTCTTACTGCGTTGTGGCTTCGATGGAGGAACTAATTTGGTGTTGGTTGGTTGTTAAGTGTGTGAAATATCTGCATTTGAACCTGCTTCAACTATATGGTCAAGGGTTTCTTCAAGGGCTGCGTAAGTAATTTTATTATTATTCTATGTACCTCCACTTCTGTTTGTACTTCATACACTTTTTTCTGTAAACAGAGCGTTTTTTTCAAACTAGTGAGTTTTGCCACATTGCACAGAAGAGTATTCGCGTCAAAAATCTGGCCAAAAGCGTTAATATGATTTGTTCCACAAAAAAAGACACGGTAATGATTAGAAACCAGTGAAATTAGATGTGCTAGGTAGGATTCATACGGAATTATATTGTAATTATGCTTGTATGCATCCTTAAATGTGTGTGTGCGCGAGTGTGAGGTAGGTCTGCGATGGGGGGGTGAGAGAGTTGTGGAGGGGTGTGAAAGGAAGGAGGAGAAAGGGAGGATGGGGGTGCAACAGTCAACTTTATCTTGTTCTTACCATTTGAGACAAGGTAGGTGAAAATTGGTTCAGTCATCACTGAAGTGGCCTTAGTTCTGGAATATGTTCGAAATGTTTATAATAACGTGATAGTCTTAAGAGCTTTTGTAACATGTAAAAAATAAGCCCCAGCGTAAAAAAGCTTTTGCAAATGCCGTGTCACATATACGCTTTATGAAAAAAAAACGAAATATGAAATACAAGATAAGATTCAACTATGCTATATTTCACCTAAGGAGGAACCACAACCGTGTAACAAATAAGATTCAAGCTTAATATGTTCCATCCATTTTACATAAAAAGCCCTATAATTCTTAAAGTTTCAAGAAGAATCAGTTAACCGTCCCAAAAAATGATTATTTTAATAATTAATTTGCCAATTCAGCAAAAGTTTTTTCGTACTCCTTGGCTACGTTACTGCTGCAAATTGTTGTAATACCAAAAGTTTACTTTGGTTTCTGGAAATCACATTATTTTTCATGCTGGTTAGTCGGAACATAAATATTTGAGCCAGTGCGAGCTGACGACATTTCCAACCAAATGTACTTTGCCCACAGACAAATAATTATGTTGGCGTGCATTCCCAGAGATCTTATTTATATAATTCAAGTGTCAATTTTTAAATGATCATACTCGTACTCGTAGTCTATAGAGCAAATTTTTAGTTTACCTTTTTATACAGTGATGACTCCATTTTAACAACTCGACGAAATTGGGATATATTTTTTCTTCCAGTTTGAGAACCTAGTGTTGATAAAATATTTTTCCTCAGTTCTAAAACTTAATCCTAAAATCATTTTAGATTATTATTATTTTCTATTGATTTGGCTCGAATAGCAGACAAAATGTAGTGGTATATGTACAATATTGGATCATCACTGTATTTCATCCAATTTCATCGAATAAACCTACGGGCATCCAACCAAAGCGAACGAACACGCATAAACCAACGCCAGCGGCACCATGCCGGATAAAACCATCTCAGCGAAGGAAAACCATCCATCGCTTACCATGGCAAATTGTGGAAAAAATACCCACCAGTAGCCAGTTTGAACCAGTTCCCGACTTGGAAACCAATTTTGGTCGAAATAGACCGGATAAAACTGGCCCACAGGAATGTTTTCCTCGGTCTCGTTTCATTATTAATTTAGTACATTCCCGTACAAACTGGAAGCATGAAACCGCCGCGGGAAGCAACTGGTAGAATGGTTATGCGCATCTTTGTCGTAATTGATCAAGCCGAGGAGATGCGTTTCGATTTGATCGGATGGTAATTATGTACGTCAGGGGCACGATATCTGAAAATGGCAATGTGACGTTAAAGAACTGTAACGAAAACGATCATTTAAAAAAATAAAACGAGTCTATGAGCTTAAGTCCGTACATAACTTAAAAAATTTATAATATACTGAAGTGTCATTAGTCGAATATTATTTGTGGGTCAAATAAAATATATAAGAAAAACTTGAGAAAACTATTTAGCTAAATGAACGAACGGATAGCAATCTAACCAAAGACTTTTATAAAATGCGAAGGAAAGTTTTTTCTCCAGTTCACTCCAACCCTCTATTTTTATATCCACCACCTATATAGATTCATTAGGGGAAACAAAAGTTAGGGTAAGTTTAAACATTTTTTTATTTTTTTTTATATCGAATACATTGAAGGCCCGTTTTTATCAGCCCCTTGGTGAATTTTAGGCTGATAAAACGGGAACATTGACAAAATCGGCACATATATTTTTCTTTCTTTTTAAGAAACCGAAGCCCTTAAAATATTCTTTTTCAGTTCCTAGATATAGTCTCATAACCCTTTCTGATTATTTAGTTTAAATTTCCCTTAAGGGGGTATGCAAAATTTAAAAAAATCAAATTTTTATTTTTGCATATTTTGGATCTAGAAGATAAGAAACTTATACTCAAGAAAGGATTTACTTGAATTCAACTTGATTCGTCTGTTAGAGCCCATCAAACTACCAACTATCAATTTTCATATGAGGCTGACAAAATCGGGTGAAAAAGCTATCAATTTTCATATGAGGCTGACAAAACCGGGGCTAGATGAAATCGGGGGCTGATAAAATCGGGTCTTCACTGTATAAAAGTTTTAACTCCATTTAATGTGTGAGGTTGGGAATCGAACCCCGGTAAGCTGTTTACAACGCTAAGTCCGCTCCACATGTGATACTTTCTATCGTTGTGTAGGACTTCAAATAGCGTGAAATACATTTATAATTTGTTTATGCCGAAATGAAATTATGTCGTAAAAGTTTGAGTTATTTTCCTTTTTAGGGTGGAATAAGTATTATTTTTGATTAATATGTGTGACACTTTATGGTTAGTGTCAATGTTATTTTTCGATAGAGCATAGTATGGGTTTAAGGTTACACTTAACCATAAATATTATTGTTTGAGTTGATTGTCACGGTTTCAAAATAGTAATCGATCTACACTGCAGAGCCAGAGAATATTTGTTCGAGTGTCTCGTCAAAGATGTAGACAACAGTATAACCTTTTATTTTACACGATCATGCTAAGTCAAAAAAGACAAAAAATAATATTCCCAGCACCGCCAACTAGCTATGGTCTCCCCTACTGCAACTGAAATAATTCTGATGTGCATACCGAATGTCGATGCTTATAAATGAACATCATTTATTGATCAATACAGACCGTCATGAATTAACGTTTAAATGCTCAATACTGGCACAGTCGCTGATCCGCTTTCAAACTGACCGATTCTGCCCGAAGGCAGAAATCTTCGTGCATTTGAAAGAGTAAACGAGGTAAAATGTATTCTAGGCAAAAAACGTCCCCTGTTAATCTCAAACGTGGCTAGAATTTTGGAAAAAATATGCTGATCAGAAGTCCACCATTCACACAAAATCAAAAACTATTCCTACAGAAAGTTTGTTAAAAGTAACTTGTTTAAACCGCCAACACCTAGATTTTAATACTAAATGTCTCAGAACATGTTCATTACGGCAACACATTTTTTAAAATTTTCAATGCCTCCTTTATATTGTGCCAAATGTCAAACTTAGCTCAAATGCCAAATTTCACGTGATTTGGACAATTTTTAACCCCTGTAACCCCCACAATGTGCCACAAAGAGCGAAATACACTGATGAAAAATAGAGCATCACAAAAACACTGCAATGTGCAGAACGACCGCACAAAGAGAAACTTGAAAACGAAAAAGAGAAAGATCTGTGCACCAAGAGCTGCACAGTTTCGTTCAAAGAGTGACCTTGAAGAGACACTTTTTTGTGCCTCCCCTCACTGGAAAGTAGGTAGGAAGGCGAATCAAACTACAATTCAGATAAAGTTAGATTGGAAGAACGTTTTCAAAATGTTTTTGGTGGGTGTGCCCCATTAAGCATAAATACGTTAGGCATACGGACGTTTGGCATACGTACGTTAGGCATAATGGACGTCAGGCATAAAAACGTTAGGCATAATGGACGTTACACATAACATACATTAGGCATAATGGACGTTAGGCATAATGGACGATTGGCATAAAGGACGTTAGGCATAAATTATGATATTGAAGTATAATTATAAAGAAATCACTTTTAGAGTTGACGGCCTCGGGTCGTAATAGCACCAATGTTTGAAATTTTTGATGTTGTAGAATTACTCTGGAAGCTGATATAATTCGATCAACCTTTTATTCTATTGTATATACTTGAAGAAATTTTCACTTATATAAAAGATGCATAACGAATGCTTGGCATGCGGAAACTCAGCTTGCGCCAATGTCTTGGCGAACAACCGATAAATTTCACATGACTAAAATTAGCTAAACACTCTTGTTTAAAATCAGTTTTATTTGTATTACGGTATAAATTAAGCACATTAACCCTTTCATGTTAATGTTGTTTATAAACAACAACATTAAACAGCTTTAACTTTTGATTTAGGCTGAATTTACTCACAAAAACAAGTAAGACTAGTAACTGGGACGATTACCTTTCATTTCACCGCTAAAAGTCCCTAGAAGTGAAGTTGTTGCTATTAACCTGATAGAACTCCGCTAGAGCAGTGCTACCAGAGATATTTTCAGTTAGCGTTGATAAATGGTATGTCGATATATCTTCGTTATTTCTCATTGTTATTGAAAACTGCCAAAACGCATCAATTTGAGCCGTCTTTGACTATCTTTTCGTAGCATATTTCGTTTCGGTAACTCGTCATAGTACACAAAAAACTCCATCAAACGGTAAATATTGAGCATTGAAGCGAACATCATCTCAAAATTATCACAGTAACGAATTGAAACTAAGAAATAATTTTCACAGAATTTGAAAATAAATTGATTTGCGCCTTTAAGGGTTAAGGTCAATGATTACATTCTCGAGGCCATCAAAAATAGAACTACGGAAGCTATCTGCTATGAGGGAGAGTTTTTTCGAGTACTGTAACAAAAATGTACAAAAACGAAAAAGGTATCGTCATTCGTTACAAACATAAAATCCGTATCCTAATGCTGATGCTGTACATAACTCTGCTAGTTTCCATTGGTGCCATAACTTAATGTTTGTTCATTATTTTGCTTTTTTAAATATTTGGATACAACTGTATTGGTAATACATCTAAGGGGCTTGAAATACGCTTGTACCAAATCTGTTCACTTAAATGAATGAATGCTTTCTTCATTTCGTCCACGGAAAAATAAAGAAAAGCTTCACACTTGCAAGGAATAAATATCTCGCTTGCTATTTTTCATTTAGGAGTCTCTTTTTTCTAACCCGAAAAATCAAGCGAAAGGTTGAAATCTCTATAATAGCGAAAACCTTGCGATTTTTTTTTACTTTTGTGAATTATGCCTACCGTTCATTATGCCTAACGTACTAATGCTTAACGTATTTATACCAAACGTCGCGCACCCGGAAAATGAAGTATATTATTAATATTAAGAGCCGTAGTACTCAAGGAAGAGCAAGGAGTTGAAGGAACTAAGTTATAGAAAAGCGTGGAAAGGGTCACATGAGCAAGCTTCGAGTTTACCGGCGACTTAACCCTTTGTTTGCTACCGCAGGAGTCAGAACCTTTTGGCATTAAAAATGCGAATCACCTGAGTCTACGGCATGACTGGACGAGCGTAAAGTATCTTGTTACTTCATGGTGTCGGAACCGACAAATTTCAAATTTAAAATTTTATCAAAATTTAAAGCGATAAGGAATCATTTGTTGCATTTCCGGCTATCGAAAAAAGTCATTTCGAAAAAATCGCAGTTAATGTTTTAATACACTTAGGTTATACATAAGGCTTTGCGGCTAAATTAAAAATTGGAGCATTTATATATTATATATTATATATTTGATACCCTAAAGCACATTTTAGGCCAACAAAAAAATTAGCTTTTTTAATTCTACAGTAGTGTAACTCCATAATGTATATGCTTCTTATCGAGATTATTTTGAGTGTACTGTACCTACGACCATAAAAATGATGCCTCTAGTGACTAACCCAAGTAACAATTGAAGTTTTATAGCACGCTACAAGCACAATAGAAGTTCTATTAGTGACTATGCGCTTGTCGCAAAGATGGAAGATGAAATAAAAACTATCATAAAACCTCAATTGTTACTATATTGGGTAGTCTATTCGAACATTGATCATAATATACGGTATCAAGAACATTATTTGTTTCGCTAGTTGCATAAGGTTGCAAATATGGGGGGACATGACTTGACTTTCAAAACCCGGACGTGAATTAAATAGTTTCTTTAATTTCTGAACTAATGGTTTATAGATACATTTATATACGAGGGTTAAATAATTGTATTCAGATATAGTTTATCTTAGAATTTGGGAAGAACATGTGCATTACTGTATAAAATATATCTCAACCATTGTTGAATGAATTTTAACAGTTTCAAACGAATATCATTGCTTTATTCTCTAGCGCATCGCTAATCTTATAATTAAAATTTTGTCGGATGACCCACACGAATTATTAAATGCAACCAAATTGAGAGGATATTTTGAAGATAGTAGATAGTAGTAGATGGACGTAAATGAAAAATACACAGAATATGTTAATATTATGAAAGGGTAATTCACTGGTGCCTTTCATTGTCTTAAAAACCAAACCTTTTCATTGTCTTAAAAACTTAATATTTTTCAAAACATAATGATAATGTTACAGAGAAAATTTTTTAGACAAAAGATATCACTAAATTCTCGAGGATAACGTATTGGAGCTAAGATGTGACATTTTTTTGGATAGGGGAGATGACCCAATAGTGGATGAACTATGCCAACGCCTAAGCAATTTTAAAAGTAAACTATCTCAAATTTACTTATATATGCTATGTATTTGTATTCATTTGAAAGATTTTTCAATTCTACAGCTAAAAAAATCCATACATGTAAGTTAAACCTCTACTTTTTGCAAAATGTTAAAAAAAAAAAAAAAGGAAACGCTGTGTAAGACTCAATAGTTGTGATAGTGTTCCTATAGTTGGAAGTCTATGTTCCTAAAGTTGTAATATTTGTTTTCGCTCATCCACATGGGTTATTTCGTACAATTTTAACGAATATAATGATTCGAACATTAAACATTATCGAATTCCAATAGTATAATAGTATAAATTGTATAAACAATTATTACTGTATTTTCAGTTTTTTGGTTTTACAGTAATGTGTTCGACAGGATACCCGGGGATCTTTTCATATTTCAATCCATGAAATTCCAGTGTTCTTCTCCAAGCTGGGGATTGGTATTTAGTGACATCTTAGAACATCCCCAAGCTTAGCGTTTCATGATTTGACCCCGAAACGGACAATCCTTAACAGGTTTTCGTGGAGCCGTGGGTTGCCGTTTGGATGTCAAAGTATCATAATGTTTCGCAACGATGAATAACAGATTTCTGAAACAATTGTAACAAATTTGATTTTTGGTTTTTAAAGGTTAAAGGTTTTTTTTTGTTGTTGGTTAAAAATCATAAAGAGTAAAAATAATAAACGAGGACAATTACGAATAATAAATTTAACAACTGGCTACTTGTGTACTTATTTCTATTTTTCCATTGAACGTAATTTTCGTAATGTATTGCCACTTTGAAGTTGTCAACCTTATTAAAACGACCCCAATCTATTGAATCTATTGAAACACAACTCTCATATTGATCTATTGAAACACAACTCTCATATCAGTGGTAGCTGGACTGAGAGAGCAGGCGATTAAAAAGTGAACCAGAATAAGAGTATGTGAGCAACAGTGGAAACAAAAAAGAAAACATCTATCCGTACCATTTTGATATGAACGGAAATGGTAGTACAACTAATGCAACAGGTAACACAACTATACCAACATGGCAGGCTGATTTGACCCAATAGTCGTGCTATACGTTTTTATGAGAACAAATAGCCAAAGCTATTTTTTGATACTGGAAACTGCAGTTTAACTTATTTTTATGCATATGTAGGGTAAGGTGGGGCAAACCCGACCTAGTAAATGGTTTTGGCTGTAAAATACTCATTTTACATCGGATCAAGTCGTTTTATATACCAAATTGAAGGTCAGACTTCTGGGCAGCTTTCTATATAAAACTTTTTATTCGTATCTTGGGAAAATTTTAAGATGCAACCGTTTTACGAAAACGTTTATTTTTGCTGTTTTCAAAAATGGTGGGATAAACCCGACCGCCTATGTTTTTGGTTGATTTAGTACAGATATTACACAAATTTTATGGTTTTTCAATGATAAATCAATGAATGTTATGTTATTGAATTGTAACATGAAGAAAATGGAATTCAATGTAAATCTTGGATTATCAAAATCACGAGCAGTAGCACGTGAAGATATTCCCAATTGAATCGCAGCAATTGCTCGACGAATACGATATTCATAACGTTTTTGTGTCTTTTGTTTGTAATTATGAACAACTGTGCAAAAAAAATAATAAATAATAACAATAAAAATATATTTCAATTTGAGAAATAAACATTTTTTAACAAAATAAGCGGTCGGATTTACCCCACTATTTAAAGGTCGGATTTGCCCCACCGCATCATTTTTCGTTAGGATGCAATTAAAAAAAAATATGAAAAAAGTTGAGCTAAAATCATCTACGCACTTCGTAGGGCTTTAATCAAAGAATTTAAATCCACTTGCATTTTTTATGCAATCACTTTAACAATCAGAAATATCCTGAAGACAATGATGCACAAAAATCAAATCAAAAGTTGTAAAAACACACTTATTGTCGTTTGAGCATCTCAATGTACACTAATACAATGCTGTCATACCACCATTATGATTATTTTCGATGCTCTACACGACAACATTGATATTAGTTCGCGTAGTGATTCCGATTTTCGATAACAGAGAGGGGTCGGGTTTACCCAATGGTCGGATTTGCCCCACCTTACCCTATAAATATTCATGTTGCGTTTTGTTTTTACTTAGCTTTGCAGTTAGAAAAATAAAGCTATTACTATTACAACTATACCGACATGGCAGACCGTACTGGCCCAATAGTTGTAATACACGTTTTATGCGAAAAAATAGCCAAAACTATACCTTTTGATATTGAAAAGTACAGTTTAACTTAGTAGTAGAATGCATATGTAAAAATATGCATGGTGGGTTATGTTTTCACTTAGTTATGGACTTAAAAAAACAACTGGCTTTACTATTACAACTATACCAACATGTTAGGTTACCCTGGCCCAATAGTTGTAATACAACTATGGAAAGTACGGTTTAACTTTTATAAGTATATGTAAAAATATACACGATCGGTTTAGTTTTCACTTAGTTATACGCATAGAAAAAAAAACTACTCCTGATAGCGAAATGGTTAGCGCGCTACCGTCGTTATGTAATCCGCAAAGAAAAAGCATTTTATGCAGATATTTGATACTACTACAGCACAAATTCTTGTAGTATTCTAAATAATATTAGAAATATGAAATTTATAAACTGATATTTTTCCCTTAACGTTATTTAAATCATCAAAAACAACCAATTTTCATCACTATCACAACTATACCTGCTATCGCAACTATTGGGTCAGCTGCCCTATATTACCCCTTCTATCCCTGTACTGTATCTCAATGAGATCGTTGCCAGACGTCCATTATACGGGACGAGGCTGGACGAGTAATTTCCATTCGCTCCGCATATCGATTGATCACTTTGTCTAAAGAGAGCACGATGTTGCTTTTGCCATCAGAGAAGAAGAACCCGCATATCAATGTACATGTAAACGGCAAATGGAGCAGAATATCTTGATTTTCCAATCGAGGCCCATCGGATGGATCATTCGCCGGTGACGCCTTCTGCGGTGTGAACGTAATTGAATTGATATCAATCTTAATTCAAACGTGACAGACTCTTTCGATTAGACCGATTGTCCGCTGCGCTGTGGGCAAAACAATTTGATTACTCTAATTAAGAACGAACGCGTACTGTCAGGCGAGAAGAAATCTCGGTCGATTGCTCCGTTGAGTTTTCAGAATCAAGCGGTATAAGGATATAAATGATGAAGCTGCGTCAATTCTACATACATTCGGGTCTACATCCCAACTGGAACTAAACCTTATTTCGTAACATGAAAAGGACTCTATCGAGTTGTCTCGCTAAGGTCTAGCCCAAAACGATATGCAGTCAGTTGTTTTCCACAGTATCAGGTAATACACAAGATAGTAACAAAATTACTGTACAAAAAAAGAAGCATCGATTGTTTACACCGAAATCATTCTACCAGTTAAAATTTTCAAGATATTAAATCTCGAACTGTAAAAAAAATTTCTTCGTGAAAGGTGTTAAAGAGCGCTTGTCAAAATAACACAACAGCGACGATTCGTAAACAACATCATGAATGGGTTAAGGTTCACCTGAGAAAGCTAAAATTTTAAAAGCTTTCAAATGAAAACCGAAAATGAATAATTAAAATACGTGTAGTCAGCGAAAAACTTATTTTAATTACCCTCGAGCATGAATCAAACTGGGAGAACGCAGATTCGATTCCTGCTCTAAGGCATCTTTTCTCTGTGCTCAATAAAATAAGTGAATTTTCAGTGAATTCATTTCTTAACGCTTCGAGCCTTCTTTCTCAGTCTATATACTTGTAGGTTCGTTGAACGATTTCCTTCAAAAAGAATTCCGTGGTAGTTTCTAGATCAAATTGTGTATATCAGAGAATTAAGCAAAACAAAAAAGAGTTTTTGGATTCGAGAACCGTTCTGGTTAAGGATTATACTGTTCCTAGGTGGCAAATTCCCCCAAAAATGGCTCAATCCTGCGATGGTCGACTACACTCAAGAAATAGTTATTATCAAGAGCTAACATAAAATCTCTCCTACTTTGAAGTACTTTTGCAAACATGGAGGTGGGTGAATAGTATACACCTATAGGCACAATTTTATTTGATTACTTGGTAGTGCTTAACGAACAGTGCACGTTGTCATGTATCGGTAGTTTACCGACTGTCAACCACCGCAAACATTGACATCAAAGAACGATTAGGCAGGAATGCTTTTATCTTGATGCTGTCGTTTGAAACAAGCTGATGTTAGCCTTCATCAACATTGTATGTTTATTTTTGACAATTTTCATATCTGTAATATATTTCCTGAGCGTGGCTCTGATGATAAATAAAAATGCAGAGTATTGCTGCTTCTTGAAATTTCTACACAACTAGACAAAATCGTTTCACTTTACATCTCACAAGGTGAGCAACAATGAATCGCCGCGGTCGCACATTACTCAAATTTATATTCAAGAACAAAAATGTGATTCGTTCCTCATTTCCTTAGATTATTTGGCTGAATTATCATCGACAATAGAATACGTCGAATGACTAGAGACTGCTGCTTGGTGACAGGTTTGTTTGAACTTTGTCTTAAATTATGCCCCACTATGCTTAAGTTTTAGCTTTCTTTGCATCATTCGTTCATACAGCCTATCTCGCGTCAATCATTTTCCTAGTAAAAATACCCTGAACGTACTTTACGCTATTCACGTATGCTCGAAAACATGTCAACGTTGACGTGAACTGGCCACTACAGGGCAGATGACGGTTTTGGTTTATGAATGAAGAAGTATCGACTTGAAATGAACGCGCTCGCTTTTGCATAAAAATTCCGCCGACTTCAAAGTGAATGCTTGCTGGAGGCTTTGAATTTAAATTTGAGTTGGTTGGTATTTGAGAAAATAAAGTTTCGCATCGCTGCTGATGACAGACTTCGGAGCGGTTTCTCAGCCTACAAGCAAATCTGTGTTCGAAAATAATGTGCATGGACAAATAAAATGCGGCTAACCTAAACATTTTAAATATATTCTATTTTACTTAAAATTTTCGTAAAAGGCAGCATAAAATACAAAAATATATACAACCTCTTCGTGACTAACAGCAATGAACAGACAGAACTTTCTAGTTAACATATTTTTTGCCAGCTCCAACCGCTGGAAAATTGCGATTTTATATCTATATGACACACGCCGGAGCACGACATATTGTAAACACTCCAATATCGCCGTGGCAGTGCTTAGCATGCTTTTTCTTCAAAAACAATAAACATGTTTATCGTATGCATCCAGCCACATCACCATGCTGGATAAACAAATCGGCGGTTATTTTTATATCAAGCACCAACCCACAAAGGCACCTTAATGAAATTCGTTTACGTAATTTAAGTTGAATCTGTTTTAAATAACGCACACACGGCAGCGGTATGCCGAATTTGTTATGGCGGTTTTTGACGCAATTCATGACCCGGTACTGTTACGTTATTATTATTTACAAACCAACACTTACCAATTTTTGCTATACTGGCTGATAGAATCCACACACCGATAACGAACGGCGTCTCGACGCGCGAAAACTCAACCTGAGCCACCGGATATCGATGCACCTCGTGACCTTCGCCGTGACCATCGTCACCGTCTGCCGATATGTCGTGGCCGGTATCGTGTTGGTAACCGCCGCTGTTGTCCGCTGACACTGTTGACGATACAATAGACGCTAGCTCAGCAGAACGCTTCAATTGACTTTCACTCGGTCCTAGAGGACCGAAATTCATACCCGAACGGAAATTTTCACTATCCACCGCCACTAGTTGGTCGGATATCTGCAATAAGATGAAAAAAAGAATAGTAAAACATGTAAACGTTAGTTAAATAATCTAAACATTTTTAGATTCAGCAGAATTTTCAAGAAAATGTTTAACAAAAATCTATATTAGCAATATTTAGTAAGCGGAATACTACTCAAGATAGATAGTCTCTTAGTCTTTACGATAGTAATGGTGCCGCATTATTTTATTGATTACACGGTTTATAATCAATGGATTACACCCTACTCTTGAGGCCCGATATTATTCTGATTTTGGGGGAATAAACTGCAAAGTATCCACTGAACAGACTTTGAAGTATTTTTTTAGTTTAGCTACGTATTTTGACTTTTAAATTTTAATTTCGAAGGCCATAAAACATTTGTTACCCTCAAACGTAATCGATTACATTGATGTTGTTACTGCTTTTTTTTTTTTTTTTCAAATTAATCAGTAAATAAGGGATCGTCTACCCTGTATTACTGTTTACGAATCCCTTGTAGTTGAAACTAGTTTTCAGCTAAAGGAGTATCATCGATAAAATGTTAGAAATTCAGAAACAAAAACTAGTATCATTCCTTTCGATAAACCCGAAGAATGAACATAGAATAGCTTTCAAACCTCTATAGATAACTTTCTTCTCACTTTCTCTTTTAATCATTCTCGTCAATTTCATCATCGATTAATTTCTTGTTCTTACTTTTTCCTGCACTTGCGACTCGCTAGTGTAATCCCATCGTCATTTGTATTAGCTTCCTCGCTGATGGGGCTGGTTGTTTATTTGGGGGTGCTGGACGCATCTTTTAGAGTTGTCACAATGACCTAACCAGTAGTGTATATCAGATGATAACATTTCAGGCTGCGGATTGGATTTGACAGCAGGTGATGAGTGAACCACCGGATTCGCTCAAGGTATGCCGTCTAAAGACAATATTGTCACAAACTAATCTGTCCTTGATAGGTGCTTAGCGTTGCTAGCGTAAATTTTTGTTCCGGGTGTTTTGAATGGTGGGAAGGAATACGTTTTTCGACCCGCATCCCCACTACATAAACGCCGTTAGAAATCCCCGAGAAGAACTTTCTTCGAGTATCAGGTGTAACGGATTTGAGACAAAGTACCCAAAGTAGGTAAAAATGCAATGTCATTGGAAGGTTCAATTTCGATAATACTTCTCATAGCAAAATGAGAATCCAGGTGGATTCCGCGAAAAAAAAATGATGGAAGCATTATCATTTAAAGTTTATAGCCCGTTTGATTTCAGAAGTTGCGAGAGACCCTATTGACCGATTTTAACGATAAAATTAGCAATGAAATGGCGAAGAAGTATATATCCATCGTATTTTTTCCGCTTTGAAAAGTCTCATGGCAAATAGATCTTCTTGACGTTTTTCTTAATCACAAAAATACATATATTACTTATAATACTTCACATCATACCATCGAGAAAAAATGGCCAGCCATTTGTAATTAAGTTATCCCATGTCGAACTTTCGCCGCGCACGGATTCCAAATAACTGGTTGACGGCGTTGCCGCGAGCTCGCTTGGCCCAAATGGCTGTTACAGTTTTTGCCGAATTGTCAAATGACAATGTATGCAAGCGCGGCAAGCAAACATTGTAAACATTTATAAATTTTAATTAAAAGCGGTGACATATACATATTTATAAATCAATCGATTGCAATTAATGTAGGCTACAATTCATAGAAGAAACTTTTTCGAAATTCGCTTAAAAATTGAAAAAATGTATGCCAGGTAACTAGATTTTTGTTGGAAACAACAAATAATTAAATCAAGTGAATTATGTAAAGATCTGCTGCATAATTACTATTCGTCTAATGTCTTGCTTTAGATGAAACTGCACGCTTTTTTCGCTTAATCGGCATGTGAATTGTGGAATTCGCAATGATCACGTTCGGTCCTTTTGCCATAGGTACAATCTGGTGCGACTTCGCGAAAAGTTAATTGAGTAAAAAGTGTACGCAGTCGATTAATCTTTCAGCAAAATATGATTTTTTGCAGATCGGTTGACATTGTTTCATATTCAGAAATTATTCCACTTCAAGAAAATGGAAAAAAATACTGCTTTCGACAGCCGCACCGAGACTGTTTTAATCGATGAACCAAATAAAACTAATGGTGAATAATTTTGGGAGAAGTTATTCTCTTTATTATTTGTATAGACATTTCCTCTCAGCTCTACGCATTTTCAAAAGTAACGTCATCATCATTATCATCGTGGCCGAGCAATTCGGGTACTCCGAATCATGATTGAAAGTATTTTAAATTTTCACATTGATAATAATACAACTGTAAAATGATAAAATATAAAACTGATAAATATGATAAAACTGTAAAGAATTTTACAACAACGAAGTCGATGTGGTGTTTCAGATTATATTTGAACAAATTTCACATGAATACGAAATGTTTCTCCATTGAATGTGGGTTGCAAAGGTTTTGAGTTGTATGGTATGAAATTTCCACATAGCTTTGGCATGAAAAATCTTTAGTGCTTTTTTCGAGAGTTATCCTACTGGAGCTGTAGAGCTAGATACTTGGAAAGGCTCTCCGTCAGAATCACTCACTACAATTGCAGACGAGACGGATAATGTCACCTACTAAAGCACTGCTCAAGACCAATTGCAGCGGGCCGTGATTCTGAATGTGATATTTGTTACACGGTACAGATGTATGCGTACGTAGGGGTGTATCATCGCGAAGGGCTCGAGCGTTTGTACGTTAGCGTGTTCAATCGCGTGGATGTTTGTATGTCGCGTGTTTTAGTGTGTATGTAACTTCGCGTGTACACATTTGATTTTATAACCATGTGTCTTATCGCATATTCGCGTGTGTTTTTGGATTATTGCGCGTGAACCGTGAACCCGTTACATAATTTTCAGTGTACGGTTCAGATGCTAGAAGAAAGGGAATTCTTTCATATGATTAGAGTTCCCGGTCATGTCGGAATGAACCGTGTCTAGTAGATATGAGCGTTATTTTTGATTGAACCAACAGAATGTATGGGCCTATGTAGCGAGGACGGAGGGTGAAGACTTCCGGACGTGAATGATTCATGATCGCGCTAGCACGGACGTTTGTGGATTCACGTTTGAGACCGCATTTGTATCTTCGTAAGTACTAAAACGTTCACCTTATGACCGAGGTGTTATCAAGTTTGCGCGATCCCGGGTGTAGATGTGCGTGTATGATCACAAAGGGCTTAAGCGTTCGTATGTTAACGAGTTTGTCGCGTGTACTTGCGTATACATGACTTCGCGTGTGTAAATTCGGTTTTGTAATCGTATTGCCATTTACATATTCGCGTGTGTTTTTGGATGGTCACGCAAACCGTCATTTAGTTTGTACGGTTCGCTTTCTGGCAGGAAGTGAGTTACCCATATCACTAGAGTTCTCGATTATGTCGCCATGGAATGTGTTGTCTATGACTTCCATGACCGCGTTTGTGAATTTATAAGTGCTAAAACGTTCACTTAGTCATCAGGGTGTTATGCTGTATGCGAGATCGATGGTGTAGGTGTGTGTGAATGATCGCGAAGGACCCGAGCGTTTGTATGTTAACGTTTTTGTCTCGTCTGCTAGCGTGCATGTTACATAGCGTGCATTAATTATTTTCTATAAACGTGTGGCCATACGTATTTTTTTGAATGATCGCGCGCGGAGCGTGAATCTGAAACTTAATTTTTAGTTTATGATTCAGATGCTAGAAGAGAGTATGTTTATTTATCACATTTTTCCACGCTTGTTGCATTCATGTCAATGGAAAGAATAGGAAGGTATAGAAAGGGATGGAGAAATATTTGGGTCTGAGTTCTCGAGCCTCGATTCTTGAACGAAGCGTAGTACTGCTTTCTCCGTTGATACTGCACTGTTGTCGAATCTGAACATATCCTCACCAGGCCACTAGAAAAGGCTTTACTGTTATTGGAATTCCGCAGTAGCAGCACTTCATCTGGGTTTGTGCTTGCATTATGTATCAGTGCCTGAAACGGGTTTACCCGATTCTGAGTCTGGTTAGGGTGCGCAGTTTCGATGCACATTTTCTATCTACATTTTTTTCTACGATCGGTTTTATCTGTCGCAAAAACGATGGAGTGCGGTTCCATTCACTTTGCCATCGTCCCATACTTTCTTCTTGATGAATTGGAATTTTCATTGTGTTTCCAGTTCTTCCTTCGTTCGAAAATCCGTCCGTTTCTACATTACCGGTAATACCTGCATGCTCTGGAATCCAGCTGAGCTGTTTCTGTTGGAACAAAATTCCAAATATCTCGAAAACTATCGCATTTTGGAAGATCTTTGTTAAATACCTTTTGATTTAAAACGAGACTTAGAATTATATTCTGTTATAAAATTTCAGTTTTGTATGACAATTAGTATGAAATTTAAAATGTATAAAGTTATAGTTAGAAAAACTTTTTTACAATAACATTCAAAACGTTTCTTTTCTCTTGAGGTTTTTATTGACAAAATATAAAAAATTGGAAAATGGGTTTTTTTGCAATTTAAATTTTTAACACTAAATTTTGTTTTTGTGAAAAATGACACATTTTTTTTCAGTGTGTATTTTTTTCGTACATTAATATTTATTCTCTTGAACTCGTTCTCAGAAGGTTTTGCTGTATTAAATACAGTAATCGAACAGAACAATTTTTAAATTAATGCATGTAGAAATGTTTACACCCTTTTAAAAAAATTCTTTTTAATTATTTTTGGACGGATCTTCGTGGAATTCCCACCTACACTCTATCTCCCTTAATTAGTTTAGTTTGGCGCCCTCTATGCGGTGAATTGTGGAACTAACTGTGCGCAGCCAAAATATGGCTTACCTCAGTTATCACCGTTTTTCCGAACATACCATTCAGCTAAACCCAACAATTTTTTCGCAAAAGAAATAAGTTTGATCATATGAACCACCACCATCATGTTCATCAAGCGCTGCTAGGACCCGTGTAAAACTACCTCAGACATCACTTCGTTAAAAGTTTAATAACTTTTCCTGTTCACCGCGCCCTTCGTTTCCTGGACAGACACTTCGAAGTTATTCTCAGCACGACTTTCAAGCTTCAGGATTTTATATTCGAATAGTGTGGCTATCGATCAAAGGAAAAAAAGAAAACCGATTTTTTTAAAGTTTTGCTGAATTCATAAACTAACGCTTTTAACGTCAAAACTACGTTTCGCGAACGGTTAATGCACATATAAAAACAACCACCGAAGCAGTTTATCAAGTTCGATTGTTTGTTATCATTTTTCATCTTCATCATCGCTTACCCGCACGAGTCACGAGATCGCGTGCTGATGCCATGTGCTTAAATTTCTTTCCTAACACACCTACACAGTTCGAGGCCAAGTATACAAGAATAGTAAAGTTTTTGCTCGCTAATGGTGTTCATTGGACCGTTTGTGTCATGCTTGTGCGGAAAAAAGTGGCGTTTACTTTGCGTTCAAGTGTTCGCGGATTTGTCGTTCTCTATGGACAGTTCCATGATTGCCATAGCGAGCGAAGGTGAATTCTTGCTTGAAACTTTGCCTGGTGTCACCAACTGGATCGGTGTTGGTTGGTATCTACTTCTAAGACTCACCTAGTTCATCTTCACAAATATCGTTAGGTAGGTTTCATGTACTAGGTCAAATAGAGAAACGAGGAAGAGAATATCAAATACTCGTTTGTCATTGTTGAAATTCAATTATGTCAGGTATCATGTTACGAAGATGAATTGTATATACCGGCCATCACTCAATGTCGTTCCGGTAATACACTTCAGTTAGTATGACACAAATTCTCATATATTCAAATATTAATTGTTTATATCCGCGCGTGTGTCGATGAATGAAAATAAATGAGTAATTAAGTGTTTTCGGTGATGCCCATTAGCATTGAATGCTGAAACGAAAAACGATGTAGTTTAGCATGATTTGCGAATGCTCTGAAATTGGACGTCACGGGAAAATCGTATAACGAATCGTTTGTTCGTCAGTTGTTAAACATTCTGCATGTATAAAAAATAAAGCAGTGACTCCTGATGATGCTAATACTCTACCCGTCATAAGTTTGGCATCGCTTCACCTAGGAAAGGATGAATTCAAGATGCTGTATCTCGAAATCTCAAATATTTGCTCTATGCAGCAAAGTTGTTCTGTAGGTAATGCGGCTTGGCAGGTGAACATTTTAGTTTCAAATTATGTCGTTACATAGCGTAAGTGTACATGTGAATTTATGAACTTGTTTCTTTTTATATTATTCTTAATGAAAATTAACAATGAAACGTCTACCTGTTCAATAATGAAAAAATAATTAGAATCGGTCAACAAACCATTGAGATATGGCCTTTTGTAGTAAACATTCCAACTTTAATCTATTTTTTTTTAATTTACACATTATATTTAACATTTGGTAGACAACCCTATTTTCATATTTTTTCAGTGCACCATATAAATAACACCTTTTGTACATTATATTTATGTAATTAAATGGTAAGGTTTTCCTTTAAAAACCGCGACACGTATAAACGATCTAAATAGTCAATGGACAAACATGGATTCACGCTTGAAATCTGGTAGTAAACCCATCTATGACCGCATACCACACCCAAACCGTTATAAATTTCGATTCCGTCAATGAAATATTTTCAAACCTGCGGGGGATATACTTGATTACTATATCTTTCGAATGCCATGTACTAAATAAGTAGACAAATATTTTTTTGTTTATAGAGATAAGACCAAACCCATGGATGTTTATTGGTAGCCTTATGAAACGTGTCATAAAACTTCAAATTGCAATTTCTCTCAAATCTCTCGATGGATCATTTTGAAATTCACTGAGAAGATGCTTGGATACTGTATCTTTCGAATGCCGTATGACAAATTTATGGTCATTTTTTTAGTTAATAACGGTTTTAGGAACACCGTGATATTAGAACACGCTGGGAATAACGGTTATGCAGATAGGTCATTGTCTCAGCTTGTAAAGCATGTCTTAGCCTGAACGGAACAACCTGAACCAGTACACAATTAACAGAAATTCAACTGACGTCTTTTTAACTAGTTTAATTTTAAAAACCTTTCAAAAAATGAATGAATTTGATCTAGAATTTGATTGACATTTTGTTTCAATACATATATATGAGGGATTCCATGAGAAACGGGCCGACCGCAAAATATGACCATCGTCGATTCGAACGAAACTTTGCAGGTGTGTTCGTTGTATGAATCTCCATGATATTCTCTGGCAATTGGAATATTTTGATACAAGAGTAATTTTTCAAAAGGGCGTAAACGTTTCTACGTGTATGAATTTCAAAAATTTTTTGTTCGATTACTGTATTTTATGCAGCAAAACTATCTGAGAACAAGTTACAGGGAATGAATACTTCTGTCCGAAAAAAATATACACTGAAAAAATGTTGTGTCATTTTTCGAAAAAAACAAAAATTTATGATAAAAATTTAAATTGCGAAAAAACCTATTTTTTAAATTTTTTATATTTTGTTATCAAAAACCTAAAGAGAAAAGAAACATTTTGATTGTGATTGCATGATGGAGAAAAAATCGGTAAAAAAGTTTTCTAACAATAACTTCGTACATGTTTTTAAATTTCATACAAATTGACATACAAAATTGTAATTTTATTACAGAATATAATTCTAAGCACCATTTAAAATCAAAATGCATTTAACAAAAATCTTCCAAAATGCGATAGTTTTCGAGATATTTGAAATTTTGCTCCTTCAAAAACAATTGATTCGTGTAATTATGCTCTTTTTAAAAGTTATTCGCGTTACCCCATCAAAAAATGTCAAAAATTTAATGTTTATCGTTTTAAAGACGTAAAAGCAACTTCTTAGTGTACTTGGATCATAGAGAAGCTTTCAATAAAAAAGTTTTCCTAACAACAACTTTTGACATTTTTTTATAATTCTTATTATTTGCAGTCAAAAATACAATTTTCTAAACGCCATTTTAAATCGAAATGCTCTTAACAAAAAATTTCTAAAATGTAGTAGTTCTCGAGATATTTTAACTTTTGTTTTAACAACACAATTATTTTGTTTTATTACGACCTTTTCATAAATTAGTCGCGTTTCTCCATCAACAATAGGGTCTGTTGATTAAACTATATAGCTGAATCATATGTTGGTTGTGTTCATGTAACTTTAAAATGTTTCACAATATCACCTTGATGTCAAAGAGAAAGTTGCAGGAAAGTTTACGGGCCTTTTGAAAAACCTATTATTGTTGATGGAGAAACGCGACTAACTTATGACAAGGTCGTAATAAAACAAAATAATTGTGTTGTTAAAACAAAAGTTAAAATATCTCGAGAACTACTACATTTTAGAAAATTTTTGTTAAGAGCATTTCGATTTAAAATGGCGTTTAGAAAATTGTATTTTTGACTGCAAATAGTAAGAATTATAAAAAAATGTCAAAAGTTGTTGTTAGGAAAACTTTTTTATTGAAAGCTTCTCCAGGATCCAAATACACTAAAAAAGTAGCTTTTACGTCTTTAAAACGATAAACATTAAATTTTTGACATTTTTTGATGGGGTAACGCGAATAACTTTTAAAAAGAGCATAATTACACGAATCAATTGTTTTTGAAGGAGCAAAATTTCAAATATCTCGAAAACTATCGCATTTTGGAAGATTTTTGTTAAATGCATTTTGATTTTAAATGGTGCTTAGCATTATATTCTGTAATAGAATTACAATTTTGTATGTCTATTAGTATGAAATTTAAAAACATGTACGAAGTTATTGTTAGGAAAACTTTTTTACCGATTTTTTCTCCATCATGCAATCACATTCAAAATGTTTCTTTTCTCTTTAGGTTTTTGGTAACAAAATTTAAAAAATGGGTTTTTTCGCAATTTAAATTTTTATCATAAATTTTTGTTTTTTTGAAAAATGACACAACATTTTTTTCAGTGTATATTTTTTTCAGACAGAAGTATTCATTCCCTGTAACTCGTTCTCAGATAGTTTTGCTGTATAAAATACAGTAATCGAACAAAAAAATTTTGAAATTCATTCACGTAGAAACGTTTACGCCCTTTTGAAAAGTTGCTCTTGAGTCAAAATAATCTTATTACCTGTGGAAAATATTTAGTCTTGCATGACGGTGAAACGTGTAAAGTTTCATTGGAATCTAAGATTTTAAAGATTTTCGGACGGATCTTCGTGGAACTCCTATACTACTGAAGGTTAAAAGTATTGTCAAAATCTTTTTATTTCGGATTGAGTTGATTATATCGTAAAATTTCAATGATTACGTAATATTGTAATATACAATGTGATCATGTTTTTCATCGCTTGAGATGACAAACTAGATGAGGAAAAAGAATGAAGTTTTGCCTTTCTCATATAAAGAAAGGCTATGCAATCACTGTAAAAATCGACTTTTTAACCGAGGCCCGGAGGGCCGAGTGTCATACACCATTCGATTCAGTTCGTCGAGATCGGCAAATGTCTGTGTGTGTGTGTGTATGTATGTGTGTGTATGTGTGTGTGTATATGTGTGTGTGTGTCATTTAAACTCACACAATTTTCTCAGAGATGGCTGAACCGATCTTCGCAAACTTAGTTTCATCTGAAAGGTATAACGCTCCCATAAGCTGCTATTGAATTTTTAGTTGATACGACTTCCGGTTCCGGAGTTACGGGTTGAAGAGTGCGGTCACACAGCAAATTCCCATATAAACTGGTACCATCATGATGTTCAAATGATGTAAAACATATTAAAATTGATGTAACATTACTCTAGTTTGCGGGTCTGGATCACTAATGATCAATTAAAGCAGCTTTGACCACATTGGCCACCTATGACGGTTCATGACGCCCCCGGGGAACCCGCCAAGTTCCTAAACTAATATCACACCCATTCCCCAACGAATTCTCTACCGATTTTTACAAAGTTGATTTCAAATGAAAGATACAGTAATGCCATTGACTGCTGCTGAATTTCATTCGGTTCTGACTCTTGCTTCTGGAGTTACAGGGGTGTTAGTAAGGATACACTGGAATTTCCCATATAAATCGGTACAATCGTAATACCTCAGAGGCTAAAAACTATTGAAATGGTCACCAAATTACTTCTAATCGCAGATCTAGATCACTGATTGCCAATTAAACATTCTTTGAATATATTGTCCACCATCGACGATTCCGGAAGTCCGGAATTCCGGGCATATTCCACAATTAAAGTCACACCGGTTCTTCGGTGATGACTGCACCGATTTTCTCAAACCAAGTCTCAAATGGAAGGCAAAATATGCACTTGAGTATTGCGTCGCCGCCCCTCCCTCCCCCTTGCCGTGCCCTTACACCTACCTTTTTCACTCACATCACTCCCCTCCCCTTGGACCACCCTCACGCCCGCATTTCCTTCATCCACCCCGTATACCGAAATAAGATGAAGGATTTCTGACGCATCCTCCACTCCCACTCTACTAACCCCCCATTCCCTCCACTTTCAAACCCATTCCACCAACATTCCAAAATATAATCCCATGAAGATAACATTGAACTCATGTTGATTAAGCTAATTAAATATTATTCTTTTGCCTTTCTCATATAGAAAGGTTATGCAATTGCTCCAAAAACCGACTTTTCAAACGAGGCCCGGTGGGTCGAGTCTCATATAACATTCGACTCAGTTCGCCGAGATCGCAAAATATATGTATGTATGTATGTATGTATGTATGTATGTATGTATGTATGTATGTATGTATGTATGTATGTATGTATGTATGTATGTATGTATGTATGTATGTATGTATGTATGTATGTATGTGTGTGTGTGTATGTGCGGATTTGTTAACAAAATGTCCACATCGGTTTCTCGGAGATGGCTGAACCGATTTTTACAAACTAAGATTCAAATGAAAGGTATAATATTCCCATAGGTTGCTATTGAATTTCATTTTCAACCGACATCTTGTTCCGGATTACGAGTTGAAGAGTATGGTTACAAAACAAAATTTGTTGATTTGTCCACATCGGTTTCTCGGAATTTTCTGAACTGATTTTGACAAACTTGATTTTAAACGAAAGGTCTATTAGCTGCTGTTGAATTTTGTGTGGATCCGAGTTCTGGTTCCTGAATTACAGGGTGATACGTATGATCACGCAGCAAATCCAGATTCTAACGAATTCTGCGATGAATGTAAAATGGTGAATTTTTTTCCAAAATGTAATCACAACTGTTGAATTTGTAGATCTAGGTCACCAACAGTCATTCAGAGTCTCTTTGGCCACCATCGACGGATCCGGAAGCATCCAAATTCAGAATAACGGTTATATTGGTTTCCCGAAAATGGCTAGACCGATTTGATCAACTTAGTCTCAAATGAAAGGTGTTGCGTCCCCGGAAACTGATATTAAATTCCGTCTCCATCCGACTTCCGGCTCCGGAGTTACGGGTTGTGGAGTGCGATCACATAGAAAACTCCGATTCAAACCGATACCGCGATGAATGCAAAAAGGTGCTCTTATATATGTACTTGCCAAGTGTAATAAGAATGAAAGACATTTCCATAATGTTATATTGTACGAACCAGCTATTAAATCATAGTTTGGAGAAATGAGAAAGGCACAATTGCACCGCTAGGTGGATTAAAACAGGTTTTTTTTTGTAGTGTTGGCTAACCGAATAGAAAAGAAGTAAAAATTATACGATTCATCCGAAATTGAAATTATCAATCAATTTCCAACAATCTATAAATACCATTTCATCTCTTTTAAGTCTGCAGTTCATAAAAAGATAATTTAACATGAGAAGCATAACTCAATATTATATTTACGTGTGAATTACTAGCCTCCGAAATATTTCAACAATTTAATTCCATACCTTTATCCGTCGGTTCGTGGAACAAAACGTTTGAAATAACCTATGTTGTATTTTACGATGAACTAGTTTAATTCAACAATGAAATCAGTTGAATTCCAGTTGTTTGTCTCCTGCCTGAAACGGTAGTGTAACGATATATGCGATTATGTCCGGACTGAAGCAAAAGTTACAAGCTGAGACAAACTTTTCATACTTTAACTCAGGTAAGCTTTTCAAGCTTTGTGCTAGGCTGATACGCTCGTGTCTAGACTGACACTGACAGCATCAAAACAACAGCGCTGAATTATTGTTTTCAGCAAAAACTTAGAACGAAATCAAAAAATAAACTAATTTTTTGGTTGAAATTGTGATGAATCGGTTTTCCGTGAGTTTACAAAACAAGATACCGTCAGTCAGTCACACTTTTATGATCCAGTTCATAGTGTCTCGTTATTCCGAGTAAAAAATCCGATGGTAACCTAAAAATAACATATCACGATAAGACCAAGGGAAAAAATAAATCTAACGATTAAACTGGTGATATCATGAACACGATCCAAATTCGATAACACGATCAAGGTTCATATATCACGATGGCATGCATTTAAATTACGAAAATTGTGACTAAGATCCTGAAATCAAAACACACTATACTCTGTCAGAAGAATCTCGTAACATGGTAATGTTAGTAGAAATTACAAAAGCGTTACTGATGTCCTGAAATCCTGAAGATCAAATACAAATTGGTATTTAGTTTAACCATCGGCTCTTTTAGTTAAGATTTTTATAGAAACCAGTGCATCACCAAATCTATGTATATAAAAGTCAATGTTTGTATGTATATGATGTATGGACTCCCGAACGGCTTATCCGATTGCCGTAAAAATTTATACGTAGTAGACATTTGTTATGAAGCGTGTTTGTGTACTATTGGCTGGGGATTATCTGCCCGCCAGATGGCGTTCGGAACAAATTGTGATATATTCCTATTTCGTTGAAAGTTGCAGCAACGCGCGACGGGTAGGGGAATTGTGGGAAAAACCGACACTGTGGGTAAAACCGACACCCCACAACTTTGCCTAGAAATCAAATTTTTATTCATTTCATAATGATACATTATTATTAGTACGTTTATCTAGAGCATTTGAATAAAAATTGGATTTACGTTAGTGCGCCGAATATCAGAAAAATAAACAAAACATACGACAGCAGCGTTCATACTCGTCTGGATGTAAAATTTCGTTGATAGATTTTAAGGTTTTAACCGAACAAAAGCTTTTCAAATCACCCCATTTTTCTGTACCTATTATTATCGGCCTTTCCTATGATCAATTAGATGCATTGAAGACGAGTTTGAGAAATTCAATATTTTTAATTGCTTTTATAAAAAAATGTGCGCTGTTGGGGTAAAACCGACACCCTTTGCTTAGGGTAAAACCGACACACTGTTAAGATGGTTGTGTTTACTTGCGATTCATTACAAAAGGCTGGGGATCTTTGTGACACTTCAATTACACTATTAGCACACTATAGTAATAGCTGAAATACACAGAAATACTTTTATTGTGTTTATTTCTTATAAGTCTCTTTAAAAATCAAAAATTGGAATTTTTGCTTATCTAATTCTATCGAAGCTTTTGCTATTTCTCCAAAAAGCTCATCAAACCGAATTTCTAGTGTTTTCTTGGTTTGTCATAGACGAACTTTATCACAATGAGACAATGATATTATGTATACCCCAATAGATCGTTGATAATCAGAGTCCGAAAAATCAAATCTGAAAAAGATAGTTTTACTAAGAAATGTGTGTGTGTGTCACTTATAAGTGAATGAATCCAATTAGCAGAACGTAGAACGCTTGCAAATCTTCTCTTACGAAATAAAATGACACTGGAAGTTGCAATGATGTGCGCAAGGATTATTTGGAAATACTCATATCAATAAATAATCCTATAGCATAAAATACTCTTATTTCTAGTACTACGCTTTCGAACTATCTTCCCCTCACTACATGATGAAGCAATAAAAAGCACATATTTTGCATCATACATACTCACACTTTATTAATCACGCATATATCTAATTTTTAATAAAGATAAAGATTTTAATAAAGTGGAGAGAAAATAAATTAAAGGGGGTGTCGATCTTACCCCTATAGGGTGTCGGTTTTACCCGCAGTGCCTACAAAAAGTCACTTTGTTTTCCAAGTTTTACAACCAATAATTTTTAATGAAATTAATTTTTCGAAGCGCTGAAAAAATTAAGTCTTGTTAAGAATTTTCTGAAGAAGAATTGTGCATTAAAATTATAATTTTTTTGGTTTTGTGGCAACTTAGAAAAAGTGTTAAGCTTAAGGTGTCGGTTTTAACCATAATTCCCCTATTCGCTAGTTATGAATAAGAATCATAACAAAATCTAAATAAGTCCATGGGAATAACCACTGTAACCTAACCAAACATACGAATGTAACGCCATGTTTCTTTTATTGAGGCGATTTTTTTGGAAACGTCAATAGTGTCATGAATACGTGATTTATTATTCATAATTTCAGGAACTTGGTCACGATTTTTATAAATCGCTTAGTTCACGAAATTGTGATCTTTTTTATGAATGGATTTTTTTTCCATATATCCAATCATGCTGTTACGGGGTGTAAAACTAGAAACTCATCTTCAGACCTTAACGATTATCCCACTAATAGTTATGCTGGATTATGTTCAAATCGGACATAAGAAAAGTATACATTTTAATCTTTGCGATAAATGGACGTTAGTACATTCAAAACTACATACTGATAAAGATTAGCATACGTTCATGAGACAAAAATGCTCAGGTCGCTTGCAAAAAAAAATAAACTGAATTTTGACAAGAAACAATAGAAATCTAGAGAAAATTTTAAATAGGACGTAAGTAACATTGAGAGCCTCTCTTTGTTTACTTTCTCTTTCGTTTATTACGACGTCATTACAGCACTTTGCACTAATTTTCCAGTACATATCGAAAGCCGACGGTTTTTACTAGAATATTATGCAAAGAGTAGAGTAGTAAATGCTGAAATGGCCGAGTAATGAACAGAAGAGAAAGACCCCAAAGAGAATCTCTCATTGTTACTTACGTCCTATTGAAAATTTTCTCTAGAAATACTCACCACAGCTTGTTCTCCACTCGTCGCCACATTGCTCCGATTGGGCCTAGCTAACACCAAACCTCCATTTCCGAAAATAACACTGACCATGATCACACATATGCACAATTTTGCTAACTTTTTTCTAACTCCGTCACTGCCTCTACCGGAACGCACCGGGCGCCGGATACTGTCTGCCTTAAACGGGACAGTATTCATCACTAAAGCCTTAAATAACAGGAAAATTTGCGCAAACAAATCACAACTGAATACTAGCCGGTAACTGTTAAAACTCTTCACCTCGGCCAACAAGGATCGCTGGCCTGGCCTATGGAACTGAGAACCACTTGTAACTATATGATCTTCACTAGTCGTTTCACTACTGCTCCCTCTATTTACAGTGCAAAGATTAAAAGCATCTTCTCGATTCGACGTTGCAGGCGTTGGATTAGCACCATTGGTAAGTTCCGTGAATATTGGTTGTGCATTGTAACTAGCTTGATTATGGTCCGGTACCCTACAGGCCCGTCGCGACAGATTGACCTCCTGCTGGAGAGAGGACGCTGCCATGTCGAACGTTCCACCTTGCTTGGACACCTGCAAGATATTACCCAATTCGGAGCAGTTATCGGCTAGAACGGGCAGTTTGGCCCCGGTTGCTAATGACCTCATCATCTATCTGCCTCTGGTCGCCAGTATGACGCTAGTGATATGGCGCCGATAGCCGTCAATATATGCCTGCGCCCGGAGAGTTTGCAGCAGACTCGTGTCCTGGTTTCATTGAACAAACATCCCGAAATTGATAGAATTTGTTTGTGCCCGACTATTTTGTGGCACTAGCAAATATTTGCTAAGGCGAAGAATAATAGACGAGGATTGGCCGTGATGGTCTGGAATGATAGAAGTAATGGGTAGAGAATTATTATAACGCCAAGAGAAATTTAGTATCGATTTTCGTAGAAGAATCTAATGCTTATAACAGATATCAGCAACATCTTATCATCTCCCACTGTTATCAGTAACGATTGTTGATAATAATATCAACAAATCAAAGGATATTACCGCGCATAAACTAAGAGTGAAACAACTAGGCTGCCGCCTTCAAACTGTGCCATCGATGCAATCAATTTTGTTCACCTACCCACTAATGTCATATTGATTTTTACTCGTTGCCTTGCTATCTGCCGAAAAGAACGTGAACATCCAAACAGCTCAAATCAGGGAACGACTGATAACAACCTGGAAGCAAGAAACTTTTGTGACTAGTCTTATCAAGATTGAAAAGCTACCGAGCGCCTACACTCCGATGTCCAGTCGCACACTCCTTCCGTCGCCATTGAAGCGAGAAAGGCAAACCGTGCACCAATGTTAAACTTGCGCTTGGCGGTCGGTTCGGGTTCTGGGAAGTTGGTTGGAAATAGACTATCTTTAAACTTTTTATCGTTGTGCTTGTGGTTGTTCCCTTGTTTTGTGAAAACTGTTTGAGCTGGTCAGATAAATATTTAAGTACAACAAGCTGTTATTGCAACTTAAGTGTGCTGGTTGGAAGAATCTGGTTAACGATTTTGAACATTAAACTGCTTTTATCGATAGACTGATACATCTAGTTTAGTGCTCGTTATCTTGTTCGAGGTGACAACGTTTTCGGGTGGACTATGACAACAATGACAACCGGAGTGATATAGAAAAGAATTTTTTATGTTGGCCCCGGTTTGGTCACTGCACTCTGGGTCAAAATAGTTTTTTGCATCTCTGTTCATAAAGTTATGCCAAAATCGGTACACTTTTAATAGGAAGTATCTCAAAATAAGTTTTGTTGGAATCTTCTAATTATTATAAATAATAAGTTATGTATTTATTGCAGTTTAAAGATACTATATCGGTTCTACGATTTGTATTAATCTTGAATTAAAATTCGAAATTAGTGTTTGGCAACCATCAATTTCTGTACAAGCTACTCTGATGATACCTCAATATTAGGGTTAGCAACCGTATTTATTTTAAAGGGCATGTTCGTAATTTCGATGATTTTGGGAAGCGTTCTTAATTTTACTTCAAATGTCCTTAATTTTAGCCTCAGTTCATGGAATATTTGAAATCTGTCAGATCTAGTTCATTCAAGCGAATGGAACATTATTTAGATTTATGATTCAAAAGCATTGAATAAATTTATTAGTTGAAGAAATGTTTGAAGCGATTTTGTTCTCTAATTCCTCTTTCGAGCTCAGTACGTCCTTCAGAAAAATACCAAAGTACCAAAAATGAAAAGCATAGGTCACGCCGCAAAGGTAGAACATTAGGAAACATTACATTGCACTATTAGTACGATTCACCTGGTGAAAACTGTGAGACCAAATCATGTCTACTTGTTCATCACTCTCATCGTTCCTGTACTAGATATAACCAGAAATTCTTCGATTAACGGTATGCAAAATGTTGGCACCAGAAACAATTATTCCTCTATCCCATTCATACACACTGAACGTTCTCGCCCATCAGACCCAAGTGATGCGTTTCCGATAGTAGTGTAATAACGAAAACCCAACTGTAGGTCCTAAATGGATTAACCGAAGTGGCGAAAAGCCATTAAAGTTGGCATTGGAACGGGTCACCAACATCCTTGTAATGTTAGAAACATGGTGTACCTACAACAGCGTAAGAATTTTGGCGCTTATACACAACTAGATTTACTCAGCAAAACTTTCCTTTTATGGGGTCAAGGACTTCGGGAGCTACTGTATACACAGTCATGAACAGAGTCGTTTACGCTTTATGTGTATGTATAATTTTATGAGCACAAAGAAAGCATTGATGGAGCTAAGAAGGAAACGAATCAAGTCAATTTGGCGCCAGACGGCAAACCTTTTATTCTGTTCGCAAAATGCCTTCTCCCGGGGAAAGGAGATTCGCCACGGAAGGGTTCATTTGCAAACAGCGTGACTTTGAAAGAATTCCGCTTCGCGCTGGCGGACGCGACGTGAATGTTGCAGACGGGTTACAAGATACGAGTTTAGTATTGAGGAAAACCATCGGAGATATTTGAATCTATCTCATTTTACAGTGGTTTTATTGATAGTTGGGTGTACATATAGCCAAGCCATAGTAGTTTACCTGTACATTAGACTGCCCAGAAAAATAATGGATTTTTGAAAACTCAATCGGCCCACACCTGAGTCGATTCCTAGTCCCACCAGGAGTCCTTGCTCTAAATTTGAAGCAAATCGGACAAGTCTAGCTACCGGACCAACGTGCCTGAAGTTTGTACGGGATTTTTCAACAATTTACATGGAGAAAACCCACTAGCGCATTTTCACCGCTAGGCGGCACTGTATGCATCGTATTATTACTGTAAGTGAAAATAAGAAAGATAATTTAATTGTCTATAATTTTGTCGAAGACTGCTAGTCAATCTGGCTTTGTTGAAGGAAGTTATTAAACAATTAACGAAGTGATGTCTGAGTCAGTTTTACATGGGGCCTAGCAGTGCATGGTTGTGTATCAGTACTCGAGTCCCGCGAACTATGAACTTTTGTGAAATAATGGTAGGATTTAGCTGAATAGTATCTTCTGAAGAATTGTAGTAAATAATAATAAATAATAGAATTGCAGTAAATAAATAATTGTAGTAAATAAATGTTTTGGTTAGAAAACTTTAGTTCCGCCTATGACCGCATAGAGGGCGCCAACGCTAACTTTTCATAGAAGAGAGATAGAGTATCAAGATGATCGGTAGAAATACTAAAAAAATACCTGTTCAATAACATTGTAGAAGACACCAAATTTCTATCTCTCTCCGTTGAAAAATTAGTGTTGGCGCCCTCTATGCGGTAATACGTGAAACTAAAATTTTCTAATTAAAACATGACTCGTATTATTTACTATAATTCTTCTGAACATACCATTGAGCTAAACCTAATGATTATTTTACAAAAATATTTAGTTCGTACGAATCGAGTACTGATACACAACTGATACTGTTAGGACTGACACAGACATAACTTCGTTAAAAGTTTAATAACTTCTTTTAACAAACCCGGATTGACTAGCAGTCTTCGACAAAGTTGTAGACAATTAAATTATCTTTCTTATTTTCACTTACAGTGATAATACGATGCATACAGTGCCACCTAGCGGCGAAAATGCGAGCTGGTGGGGTTTCTCCATATAAATTGTTGAAAAATCCCACGCAAATTTCAGGCACGTTGGTCCGGTAGCTAGACTTGTCCGATTTGCTTCAAATTTGGTGCAAGTATTCCTGATGGGACTAGGAATCGACTCAGGGGTGGGCCGATAGGGGTCATTTTTTCCTGTCACTCTACTGTACATCTACAGTTATTCGAAAGCCGGCTCTCCTATATTACATTAATAGAATGCCTTTTTACCGACGAACAGAGCTCGAGAGCCGTCCGTCCGAATGCCTAGTGTGTCGAGCTATATTAACAACGGTCTTCGTAGCTTCTCGATCAAGAGGGTGACGTGACGTCATATTCTCGTAGCCAACATAAGAAATTTGCTTGTAACAAAATGAACGAAATTAATTTTAAATACGTACGAGGAGCACTTTAGTTTACATCAAATCAGTTAAAGTGTTCATTGTTTTCTTTTGTTTACTACTACTATTGTTTGTTGATGATATTTTAAGCGATTTTGACGTTGTCAAACTGACCCCCATCGATCGGTGTAAAAGCGATGTTGCCTATTGTCAAACTCTGTATGTAGAGATAGGGGTGCCAGTCACCTGTTCTTGATCAATACCGTTCTGGTAGTAAGGGTTCCAAACAACGAAGCAATATTCTAGTGTTGAGCGAATCAATGCGAAATAAAGCAATTTAAACAGTCCCTAAAGTTTTTCGCTATTCAGAAAATGAACCCCAGTTGTCTTGATGACTTATACGCGATGTATGAAGTATGTGGTTTGAACGTTATTGCCAAATCCATGATGATTCCGAGACCATTGACGTGAGAGTATATGAATGCTCGAGCCGAACGAGTGGTAGTTACACTGAATCAGATGGCGATTCCGCGTGGACGTAAAGATTGATCATTTACTCGGGTTTAGAACTCGGCTACGGTTTTATCCCGTATTGGTCAAACAAAAATCATGTCGCTGACCAAAGAAAGGCAATGTCTCTTTAATTTAATATCGACGTCATTAAAATAGAGAAAGAATATTACTGGGCCGAGATGACTCCCTTGCGGAATTTCGGATTTAGCACGGAAGCAAATAGACAGTCCTTAATGCTGGTTTATTTTAAGTTATTTTAGGTTTATTTTAGCGAATAGGAAAAACTTAAAATAGTAATACGTTAAATGTTGTAATACGATGTAATCTTTTGCGTCCGAAGGGTTCGATGCGAATCAACAAACTGATGTTATATATACTGACTTATCTGCAGCTTTCGACAAAATCAATCACTATATCGCAGTCGCTAAATTGGAAAAACTTGGCTTCAGTGGATCACTCCTGCGATGGTTTCAATCCTATCTCGTTGGCCGTCAACTCAGTGTGAACATAGGTGATGCATACTCCAAACTGTTCTCCGCAACGTCTGGTATTCCGCAAGGAAGTCATCTCGGACCATTTATATTCACTCTCTATTTCAACGATGTAAACTATCAGCTGAAAGGACCACGGTTGTCGTATGCAGATGATCTAAAAATTTTCAACAGAATTAGGAGCCGAACGGACGCACAATATTTGCAGCAGCAATTCGACTTTTTCAGCAGATGGTGTGAAAACAACCGAATGATTCTGAATCCGGCGAAATGTTCTGTGATATCGTTCTCCAGAAAAAAAAGATCCCATTGAGTTTGAATATAACTTGTCTGGAGCTCTTGTTTCCCGGGTGAGCTGCGTTAAGGATCTTGGAGTGCTGTTAGATTCGAAACTTACATTTAAGAATCACATTTCGTATGTTGTTGGTAAAGCATCGCGAAGCCTGGGCTTCATTTTCCTTACGGCTAAATCCTTTGCAGACATTTACTGTCTCAAAAGCCTATACTGCTCTTTAGTGCGCTCTACGCTGGAGTATTGTTCGGCGGTCTGGAACCTGAATTACATGAACAGCAGCGATCGAATTGAAGGCGTTCAACGAAAATTTATACGGTATGCTCTTCGACGCCTGCCTTGGCGCGATCCTGTTCGTCTACCAAGCTACGAGAGTCGGTGTCAACTCATCCGGCTCGATACTCTCCAGCGTCGTAGAGAAACTTCAAGAGCCTTATTCATCTCCGATCTTCTGTCAGGACGCATCGATTCTCCAGATTTACTAGAGCGAGTTAACATCCAAGCAAGGTCCAGAACGTTACGCGGAAACGTTCTTGTGAGAGTGCCGTTTCGACGAACTATTCAAACAGCTAATGCCGCTATCACGGGACTACAACACCTCTTCAATCGTGTGTCGCACCTGTTCGACTTTCATTTGTCTCGAATATCATTAAGAAATCGATTCCTGCAGTTTTTTAGATGTAATTAGTTGAAGTTTCCATCATTGGGGTCGAGTACGACCTGTTGATGTGAATATGAAAACTGTAGATCATTTTCATTTGATGCAAAAAAGTTTATGGATTGTCCCTAAAAGTCATATTTCCTTATCATTTTCATAGCTAAATTTTATCAGTACTGTGGATCATATTTCCATTTTGATATTGTCGGTTTAATTTTCCACCTGATGAATTCTAGTGACTATACGTACATCAGGTA
The DNA here is from genome assembly GCF_030247195.1 of Topomyia yanbarensis. NCBI lineage: Eukaryota > Metazoa > Arthropoda > Insecta > Diptera > Culicidae > Topomyia > Topomyia yanbarensis. The sequence continues at coordinate 175,017,715 of NC_080671.1, read as the reverse complement.
AGGACTCACTACCAGTAGAATTATATAATAATTTAATAATAAACTTTCAAATTAAATTGCATATCTGGGATTCGTTCTACCGCGCCCGTTGCTGTCTCTGTTGTTTCTTCCAACTGTGCATCGCACAATGTATACTGAAGTAAATTGAAAAATTATCTCGCGAGCTGGTTCTGCACCCGCACTCAGAGCAGCATCTACATAGGTACGTACATACAGCCATTGTAAGGCTTAGCGAAATGTACGATATAGATATACCTGGGTACTTCTACATAAAACGGTAGTCGTCAGAGAATTGCCAACTGCTGCAAACGACGACTGAAGTGATTGCATTGACAACTATTTCTCCCGTTCTGCAAGAAAACTGATGGAATCTGACACAATGCAGTCATTAAACGATGAATGTGAATTGCGCAACAATGCACTTACCGTTCTCTTTTGCGGATGATGAGCGGGATGCAAATGGGCACGTGTGTTGCACGTATTTATTTGTAGCTATTCAATTTCTAGCGAGCTGTAGCACTAGCAGGTAGGACTTGCACCTTATCTGAACGTAACACATTTAGTAGCTCCATATACACTGTGATTAACTACATTTATTTTCATGCACCATATTCCATTTCAATTCTGACAAAACGAGAAAAATTTATACGGTATGCTGAGGGCATTTAGTTTCGCAATATTCTGATATATTATTAATAAAACCGTTTTAATCCACCTAGTGGTGCAATTGCGCCATTCTCATTTATCCAAACTATGATTCATTAGCTGGTGTTGTTCAATAGAATTGTGGAAATGTCTATTACATTCTTATTTCACTTAGCACATATCCCACGACTACCACGAAAGTAGACGCAGACTCACTTTAAACAAAAAAATATATGGGAGACCGGGGCTAGTTTGCGGTGTTTTCAGTTTCCATTTTATACCGCTTTGATGTACACAGATCTCTCAAAATAGAACATGCAGCTGTAGCCAACATCTCTGAAGTGTTTGTTGCATTGCCTTTGTTTTTATAGACAAAAATGTGTGACGCGGACATCCCGCCAATTTACCCCGGCCCCGGGGTAAGTTGGCGGTATGCATGAATACGCCAGAAAATGGAGATTCAATTATATCAAAGGTTCGTGCTGAATGTCTTTTCAATAAAATTGTATATTAACCGACAATTGCTAATATATTTCAGTCTCAATACCCCGGCATTTACTTTGGCGCGTATTCCATATTCAAAAGCATATTTTTTTAAATTCTTCAGGCAATTGGCCGAAGTTAATATCCCCTGCGTTTAAGAGATACGCAAAGTTTTACTTTGGAGTGAATTGGAATAAAAATATTTGATGACTATATTTGCACTGTAAATAGTAGCACCAACTTATCCCGCGTCCCAACCTGGCGGTGAATTTACTTCAACCGCAAATTTAACAAAAACTATATAAAAATAACTTTAATTCATGGATAGATTCAATATCCATACGGATACTGAAAGCTCTTTTACGCACTATCGAAAAAGAAAATCAATTGAGAAAGTGTTTAAAATTTAAAAAATTTACTTCGTATGCTCGAAAACACAATATCGCCCACAACTTTTACAAAACAAAATGTTTTTTTAACGAAAACACATTGCATAATGGGTTTCACATAACTTGAGCTACACAATGAGAGGCAGCGCTATATGTCTAATAGAAACGAAGACAAAGGGATTCCGCCAACTTACCCCAACCACCAACTAGCCCGGGCTCCCCTAATATTTAAATAACTTAATCAATGTTAACTTCATGAGATTATATTTTGAAATGTTAATTGAATGGGTTTGGAAGTGTAGCGGGTGGGGGTTAAGTAGAGTGAGAGTGGAGGATGCGTCAGAAATCCTTCATCTTATTCCGGTATATGAGGTGGATGAAGGAAATACGGATGTGAGGGTGGTCCAAAGGGAGAGGTATGATGAAGGAACGAGGTGTGAGGGCAAGGGTGGGGGGTGTGCTGAGTGGCGACACAATACTCGAACGGCAAATGTTGCCTTTCATTTAAGACTTGGTTTGAGAACATCGGTTCAGTCATCACCGAAGAACCGATGTGACTTAAATTGTGGAATATGCCCGAAATCCGGGACTTCCGGAATCGTCGATAGTGGACAATATTTCCAAAGAATGTTTGATTGGCAATCAGTGATCTAGATGTCCGAATCGAAGTAATTTGGTGACCATTTCAATAGTTTTAGCCTCTGCGGTGTTACGATTGTATCGATTTATATGGGAAATTCCAGTGTAAGCTTACTAACCAACCTGTAACTACGGAACTAAGAGTCAGAACCGAATGAAATTCAGCAGCAGTTAATGGCATTACTGTATATTTCATTTGAAATCAAGTTTGTAAAAATCGGTAGAGAATTCGCTGGGTAATAGGTGTGATATTTGCTTAGGAACTTGGCGAGTTCCCCGGAGGCATCATGCACCGCCAACGTGGTCAAAGCTTTTTTGATTTATCATTAGTGATCCAGACCCGCAAAACAGAGTAATTTTGAACCTATTTTAATATGTTTTACGTCATTTGGACATCATGGTTGTACCAGTTTATGTGAGAATTTGCTGTGTGACCGCACTATTCAACCCGTAACTCCGGAACCGGAAGTCTGATCAACTAAAATTAAATAGCAGCTTATTAGAGCGTTATAACTTTCAAATGAAACTAAGTTTGTGAAAATCGGTTCAGCCATCTTTGAGAAAATTGTGTGAGTGACACACAAACATACATACACAAACAGACATTTGCCGATCTCGAAGAACTGATTCGAATGGTATATGACACTCGGCCCTCAGTTGAAAAGTCGATTTTTCAGTGATTGCATAGCCTTTCTTCATATGAGAAAGGCAAAACAAATGTACTTTTCAAGTGATCTGGTAAGGTCTAGTCAAATACAACACAAAATCGCGTTTAATCAATTTAATATATCCTCAAAATTTTGGTTCACAGGAAAAAAAATTCAGGACCTTTGGCACTAAAAAATTTGCAGCGCGGTAATTTTTCAACTTATTTTCAATATTTTGAATGTTCTGGAAAGAAAAGGGAATTGATTTTTCCAACGCTGTTCTATGTTATGTTCTTTTGTTGAAAATACTATGCGTTGGTGGGACAAGAATATGAAAATTATAGTGCGACTTTTTCATTAAAAATATGTTTTAGTCAAAATTTAGAGAAAATATTTTTTTCCGCATTCAAAAACATATTCATCATAAAAAACGGTAGGAAAATGGCAGAGTTATTTTTCCCAAGCTAGCAAATTGCTCGCATGAACTTTTAAAAGGACAGCCTCATATAAAATTTTCAAAAATTTGATTTTTTTGCTCGATGAACGCTGGATGCTCAAACCAATACGGTATATACCGACTCGAAATCGGCGATGGGAAGAGTTGACCGCTGAATACTTTGGGAAAAATAAGACTATTAGACGTTTCTATTGATCTCATTCGCTGCCTCGAATCGCATCTAAGTGATCGTCAACTTATAGTCCAAATTGGATGTGTGTCTTCCGCCCCGTTTTCAAACAAATCGAGTGTTCCTCAAGGAAGTAATTTGGGCCCACTCATGTTCACACTATTTATTAATAATCTAGATATAACATTACCTGCTGAGTGTTGTATATTCTACGCTGATGACGTCAAAATATACATGGTGGTAAAATGCATCCATGATTGCTTAGCTTCACAAAATTGGCGCACATATAATTATGAGTGTTTGACTTAGTTTTCTCCGAATTTTGTCAGGATTTCACAGAATCCTACCATTGCTATGTTTGATTGATTTCCTAAAGTTGAAAAAAGATTGCTGGAAAAATAGTGTATAGTAGAGCCTGAGAAATCGAGTGGACTTTATATTACATTCTTTTATGAAATTCCTTCCACAAACCCGAAATCTAATTAAACCTCGTCCACGATATACTGCAATATTGATTATTCCACAGATTCATGCCTACAACTGAAGCATGTTGGCGCCGTCTCACTGCTGTCATAAACTGCATTTGCCGGTCGCCTTAACCTATACCTGTAGCTACAGGAGTAGGTACAATTTCTCCTGCAGTGGTTTACGATACCGCAGCACAGTGTGGATTTAATTTAAACCAGCTGATTATTCGTCGTTGTCGTCGTCCTCGTCGCCGCTATTGTTGTAATATCAGTTCGGCTACCTTGACCGTCCTCAATGTTAATCTTAGTGGAACACGCGAGGAAAACAAACTGGCGCCAGCGGAAGCTAAAGATAGAGAGAAAGAGTTAGAGGCAAGGGAATCACGTGAAATATTGCCGACTGCTTGTCACGCGGTCGCATACGCACCCTGCAGGTGCCATTTCACTCAGCTTCAATTATTCATGGCAGCATACGTCGCTTCGCCAGGTAGCGCCAGTTGTGATGAGACAAATATAACCCATTAGAGGGTTGTGTTGTTAATAGTGCACCTTATGTGTGCTCTTCGTACCTTATTCTTTCAACGCTTACAATTTAGAATAAGAGACAAAAACAAATGAAGTTGCAAAGCACTACCAATGGTGCAGGAACAACAACAGGAAATTTGAACAACATCATTTCAAAAAGTCAGACTTCCCGAAAAAATCGAAACCAAATGCATTTAAATAGGGTTTATGCACATATTAACAATGTGCTCAATGATAGATTGAAATCCAACCAGAACGTAAATATCGATGATATTTTCCGTCCGGTCGTCAAAGGGTTGACTGTAAAATGTGACAATGCCGTATTAGGTAACCAGTTTCCAAGTAGCAACTTTTGTTACAGCAACTACTTCATAACCAGTTCGCAACAAAAATGTATTCATTTTTGGTTACAAATTGGTTACGAGCTGTTGCTGTAACCAAAATTGCTACTGTGGTTGCGAGCCGTTACCATCCAACATCTCGTAGGATGAACCCCTTGGCGCGGCATTGAAGACGCGATGCATTCCACTAACAACGAGCTACTGATAAGCAGTGACAGGTACATCATTGATAAGTGTTTTAACCGGAAATTGAACAGATAACCCAGATTGGTACGATTGATACCGAACAATAATTGATTATTTGAGAACTTAATGAAGATCTTGGAGCTTCTATGACATATTTAAAGAGATATTTGAATTTGAGATAAATAACCATTTAAATTGTGGTTTGATAAAAAAAGCAAATTTTGTTTCGCACGCTCAATGCGTTAGTTTGATTTTTTTTTTGTTCTTTTTTACATTTCTTTCAAAAGGAACATTTTCCAAATGAAATGTATACTGGATTCGCTCAAACTTTGAACGCTTTTTCCGAGGCCCGGCAGGCCGAGTAGGAGCACTATTCTCATATAGCTATCTCACCAATGGCTTGCTGTAAATTTTGTTGTAAAATTGTTGTAAAATTTATAGAATAAATCAAACTGGTTAAAACTGACAGGTTTGGTAAAATGAATAACTATACAGAATTAATAAAATTAATAAAACTAAGAAATCGATTAAAATATATGAACTGAAAAAATATTAAAGTGAATGAAGTGAATTAAACAAATAAAATTCAAAAATAAATTAAATGACAAAACATATATGCAATGAATAATATCGATAAAATTTATTAAATCAATAAAATGAATAGAAATGATAAAATGAATAAACAAAAGAGAAAAATATACAGAGTAAAACGAATTAAGTGACTAAAATGAAGAATTAAACAATATTAAAAAAGCTATAACATTGATAGAATAAATTAGATTGTATCAAATTACAACACACTCGCGGAGTGCTTGCTGTTTCGACGCCATTTTCGATTGAACTGACAGCACCCGAGCGAAAAGAAATATGCCACCCATTTCTAGGGCGATCAGAAAGCAATTCTCTTGGAGAGAAAAAAAAATTACGCTCTTTACTTTAATTACAGAAAGGTATTAAAATCACTCTCATTTTTTATTGAACACCCGTTACTAATTTTAAGCAACATTTGTAAAAAGCTTTCATTCCAAACTGCGCTACATGGGCCTGATGTCACTGTGATACTATGGCGATGTGTGTAATGGGTTTATTTGTTAATTAATTAGGGGTTCAAGCTTCAGGATTATATTTTCGGATGACATAGCTATCGATTTAAGGAAAAAAAGAAAAAGCGATTTTGAAAGTTGTAAATAGAGTGCACCCCTTAATGTCTGATTATGTTATGAGTAAGCTTATTGGCGTTTTATTTAGATGCGAGAGCTACTGAAGATATATCCTCCTTTTGCCTCATCTATGATTAATATAAGTTGAATAAAAAAATCTCTAGAATCGAAGTCAAGATAGTTACCAAAATGTAAAACAGAGCAACTTTATCAACTCTCCCAGTAGGATGACTATGACGGTCGTGACAAAATATCTAAAAATAACAAAAGTATTCCCAGTAGGTCGATGACTACTTCTGCAAGATTCCGTTGGACCTAAAGGCGCCGAACCCCTTGTAGCTATCTTCATCTGACATTATCCACCATGAATAAAATAGCGATAGTCATTTGAGCATTAATGACTAAATTTTGTATATATATAGCATCAGCATCCAAGCAACTGAACTCTGTTTAATTAAAACTGCTCCACGTTCCAATGAATCCAATCAGATATTCGAATTTGAAACTCGAGTAAAAAGTATGCAAGTAAACTTGTTTTGCTAACTTTCATTAACAGATTAGTTCACTTCTCTATTCCCATATTCATTCCACAGCATAACTTTGTTGGTGTCAAGTTGTCTAGAGCTGGAATCCTTAATACAAAAATCAATAAAGATATTCCCTTTAAGAGTACAACTGCTGTTCACATCATTATTTAAGCTAAAATACTACCCTGATGGAAACGTTAAAACACTAACTTGTTTACGGAATAATTTCTGCGGAATAGGTAAAACAATTGATCGGCATCGAAATAAAAAAATCCTAATATGTCTGTCAGTAGCGCCATTACTTGCACTCAAAGCAAATTAGCACGTTTGCTGCAGTCTGATTTTAATTAGTGTTTTCGGAAATGTTAGATCTGGTTTGGAACACGGCCAGATTGAAATCTGTGTTTAGTATGAGTGGTCGGACCGTCCTAAGTGTATAGCAAGATTTACACGATAGTAAATCAATCTCGTTCTTCCGCATGCATTGAAAACGAGCTTCGGCCTAGGTAAGTGGAACCTAATATTTTGTTGGATTAAAATCTCTAAGAATAGTTATAAGAAACGCGATATCTATCTCGATAAAACAAATGTTAAACCACTGCAGGGCCATTACCTGCTTAGTTCGATTGGCCCACTTCATTCGAGATGAACACTTAAGCCAAAGAGGACCAAGCGCCATTTTGTGATACATGCTGCAAAAACGCTATCGCATCGAACATAGCACTAGCAACAATTATGTTTTTTGGAGGGTAGTAGTGTTTGGGATTAAGGGATACACTTAAATAGAAGTTCACAGTTTATGCCTGCGACATCAAACTAGAAAATAGTCAGTTAATAAAATTTCACGGTTTTATTTCCTTCGAAAATTGTTTTTTTTGAATATCACTTGAAAGCTTCAACACGAGGTAAGCCAATGTTGTAATATAGAAAGTTATCCATATTGATAGTACAAACCATTTTACTGAACATATTCGACTTAATAATTAGACTTTAAGGGGCCATTCACAAACAGCAACCAATAATATTAAAAGTAATAAAGATAAAGACGTTGTGTCTTGGGCGAACTTGTGGGCAACAACATTCTCTACAACTTTCCCGAAGACATAATCCTAATATATGTACTGGTCAGAAAATTGTTTGCAGACACTTTTAAAGCATTTAAAAATAAACACAATGTTATGGAATAGTTGAAAAAATAATTTCGCTGGGAAGTGAAGCTCCGTTCATTTAGAACCGGAACGCTTCTTTTTGCCCGATGCAGTGCTCCTAGTATAGACTTCGACAGCAATTTGTTTACAAAATCTTTCTCCTGAAATCCTGTGCAAAATTTTTGATATCTTCTCGAATTGCCCCGCGATTGAAGAAAAAAGTGATAATCACTTCTGCACAAGAGTACGGCACTGCACGAAAACCATATGTGCAGTACTGACAAGCTTCAAGCAATGTTTGTCTGTGTCTCTGGAGATGCCGAATGCTCTTTCAGTGAGCAGATACTACAAAAAACAGCCGATGAGGTTGACCAGCAGCCTGTGCAGAAATTGGTAAAACATTAATAAAACCTCAAGTCTAAATTTTCACTCAAGTACAATAAAATTGCAAACCCACATTGTAAACTACAATATATTCGAAACATTTTCGTCAAAAAACGTTTAATTGTAAACCAAACAAATTCTGAGATACTTTCGATAAAAAGTGTTCCGATTCTGAATTGACAGGGCTTTACCAACTCAAATTCAGCGGACTTCGATAAATACTAATTACAATAGTAATTAAAATAATCTAACCGAACTTGACCGCATTTGACGTCTCTGCACAAAGACTCATGGAACTAATGGATAAGAAAAATAATTCAATGCCACCGATTATCGTCGCGAATAACTATGTCACAGTCAAGCGAACATTGATTTGAATAGGTTTATTTATTATTCAGCATTGTTTGACACCTGTTATGATTTGATGAATCGGTCGCTAACACAACTCTAATTATCCGATAATTAGGCGCGAATCACCTCGCGCAAATTATCACATTCAACCAATACCTCAATTAGGAACCCAGTGTTGTCATTCCAAGTTATACTAGTGGCCTTTAATGCCAGTATGGTGCTTATCAATGTGAAATTCTCACGGTTGAGTATTTATGTTTTCCATTTATCATTGGTGAGGTGCTAAACGATTCCAAGCTATGTCGATCGATGAAAATTGGGTTTGAATGGGTGGAACTTTCTATAGTGTGACAAGATCAGGCAATTGAAACCCAGGATAGACGCAAGGAGACCCATCGGTTACATACAGAAAAATAAAACCAAACCAAAGAATACTTTTGAGTTTTTCGTCTCATTTGTACTTATTAGCGTTGCCAAAAACCAAACGAGAGAATCGACTCAGTCGAGCTCTTCTGTTGAATTAGGAATGTTTGAGCAGTTTGAGCTATACTCAAAATTGGATAAATTTAAAAGAGGTTTCTAATTTGTTGGGCCTTAAAACCATTGTTTGAATATTACTGACTAATTTTCATGAATATTTTAATTAAGTTTTGTTTTTTTTTGTGTTTCATTCATCTCGTCAGTAACCATCTGGGTGTCTAGTTAGACGATGTATCTGAACTAGTACCCAAATTAGCACTAGTTAGACACAAAAAAATCCAAACTGTTCACACGACATATGTGAACTGTTTGGAATTTTTTGTTACTGACGAGATGAATTCGAAACACAAAAAAACAAAACTTAATTAAAATTAGGTCTTGTGCCCTTAACGCGCAAAACGGTTTAGTCCAATTTTTATTGCATAATACCAGGCGTTTGGTTTCTTGAACCAAAAGACAAGAGTTCGTCTTCGCTTTCTCGTCAGTAAACCAGAGCTATATTTGCTTCCCGGGACATCACTCGGGACATGTGGCTTTAGGCGTTCACATATGTCGTGTGAACTGTTTGGAATTGTTTGTGTCTAACTAGTGCTAATTTGGGTACTAGTTTAGATACATCGTCTAACTAGACACCCAGATGGTGCTAGTTACTGACGAGATGAATTCGAATTAATTAAAATTAGGTCTTTTGCCCTTAACGCGCAAAACGGTTTAGTCCAATTTTTATTGCATGAATATTTTGCTAACAGTATGAAGAAACACTGCTTATTTCGTTTTCAGAGATAGTTGCTTTTCAAGGCTTTCTCAGTTGAACATTTGACCCGAAAAATTTTCACTTGGTACAACTAAGGGCGGGTTTTTGTCAAAAGATAACAAACTCATTTAAAATAAAAATAGAATATTTTAGGTGAACTGTAGGTCATTGTAACTTGTAGTTTCAAATTTACCATGGAAAAAATCACAACTAATTGATAGGTTCTTTATACTCAACCTTGGATTAAGAGGGGCAATGGTTTCAGTGTGAAAAAAACCCTTTTTTGTGATTTCTTTAGAAATTGAAGTTTTAACCCGACCCACCCACGACTGCGACTTAGAAGAAGGAAAACTGTACAAGTCTAACGTTTTTCTCGACATCACCAGACACAATGACAGTAAGTTATAAACCAGGACATGTCTTGGGAAACCAGGACGTATGGTCACCGTACTTTTACATGCGGTTAGATTATATTACAGCGGAAAAGGTAGAGGAGACCGGGGCTGGTTGCCCGAGTTTTGCTTTCGGAATTTCTGCTTAGACTTTTTGATACACGGTTTGCGTTGTCATGACGATACAACCCTTGAGCACACACGTGACTTTTTTCATTCAAGAAGCAAAATCAGGGAAAAAGTTGTTAACAACCAAAGGCGGAGTGAAAAATCGGCCAACCAATCCTAGGGCTGGGGTAGGTTGGCTGAGTTTGATGAAACACATCCACAGTGGAAAAACTTATTAGTGAGAAAAAATTATTTTGCAATATAGAGGTACAAAAAAACTCCACTCTTTACTTTTTAGTCTTTTTAGCGTTTTTAAACTTTGTTTGGGACTCTTGTAGAGCTCCCTTCGAGTCGGTTAATTTTCATTATTTTCGACGCAGTTTACTGCCTCCCGGTTATAGAAAGTGTCAATAAGGGTGCAATTTAACGTTTATACAAAGTTAAGTGGCTTATAAAAGCATTTTCGGCATATTTTTGAGTGACGCGAGTTTGTGAAAATCGAATTCCGGCAGATGAAAAATATCTTTTCCTCGCATTACGGGCCGTCGATTCCCGATGCAAGGACAATAAAAGTGCACAGAAAACATCTAGAAACACAGTGTATATTCTAAAAATAGTGAAAAATTGTTTTTCCGAGAAAAAAATTCAATCCGAAAAGTGAAAAAAGATACGGCAATAAGAAAAATTAGCATGTTCAAATTATTGGCGTTTCACCAGCGACTAGCGACTACCAGGTGTCGCCCCAAAATTCTTCGCCCGAAAAATAGGTGGCAAACCAGCCAGTCGGTGCTCAGCTAATTTCGTCCGCGTCCCTTGTCACCTATGTTTTATTGGGCGTCACTCTTTCGAGTTTGAACCACTCATATGGTAGTCGGTCTTTGCCAGTATTGCTCTTCTCCCATCCATTCTTCTGCTGGGCCATCGACGGATCAAGATCCTTTATCTTTGTATTTATGATATTTATTACGCACAATGAACATGTCGTGTGCAATTTGGCATTTAACCCAATTATGGAAACGTGTCTGATAGGAAGAGTGGAGATGCCAACTTGTCATTAACATTTCGCAGGGAATTTTTTTCACATTCATTTGGTATATCTTTTATACTGTTTGTACGCTTGCAAACCTTGGAAATGATCATTGAAGTGTTAATAAGAAGCAATACTCCCGATGATCGGCTGTTCGAGGATCAAATTGCTCGCTTCGAATTCTCGAAAATTGATCGCGTGCGACTTTCGTATATATTACTAAAATCATATTGTCTATAGATGAATAGATACCTCTATTATATTCCACAAGGCTTTTCCTTTTATATAACGGCCCGCGGAAGAATAAGTAATAAAAAGCCTATTCGAACGGCATTCGTATTTCTATTGGAGGTCGCACACCTCAAAACTTTGATCTCAAATGAAAAGAGCGTGAGTGCTTAGCTAAATACCTACCTACTAACACCAATCCTATCCTGCGACACTTATGGATGATGCAGAGAATTCCTCGGTCATAATAGTCAGACGTGTTGAACTTACATTCCTACCTACCCTAGAATTGACCTGCATGGGCGTGGCCATCTACGTTATTGATAATACTATTATTTTAGTTTCTTTAGGTTGCACGTTGAGTATGATGTACTACTCCCAAGTATCATACAATTGGTTCAATACACAATTTCAACTGGCTTTGATCAATCACGGGAAAATCACAGGTGGTCAACTAAGCTAAACTAAGCTAAGCTTTCGCATGTGAATGGTTTTCTATCACGTTTAGAGTCGTTTCAATTTTATGCAAAGTAAACGGATGAAAAGCTTTGCTCAGGTCGCAACACATTAAACTCCCTTTTGCAATCATTAGTAACGATACTGCTGTGAAAAAGCGACCAAGTAATATGACGTGTGTTTTCAATTCAATTATGTAGTTTTCAATCATATTTTTCTCCAATCCATCTAACATTCTCGTACTCCGTAAATTACTCTGCTAAGATTGGGTTGGTATGCGTATTTATATTTGACATAGGACCACTTTTCCTATTAACTCGAACTTTAATTCTAAGCACCAGAGGTTTTGTCTGGCTAAGTTCGATTCCTGGCCAATTGTGCAATGTAGTTAAGTAACCCTTCAAAATAGATATTTTATCGTTGATAAATAACGGCATCAGAAGCTGCCTGTAATATGTTTGAGTAATATTTGAAATCTTACACGATAAGAAGATTGTAACAATATTTGAGAAAGATTTGTTTAATAAACTTATGATCGATCTAATTTTCACGGAAAATTTTAGAAACGAAATTCAAACACCTTTCTAATGAAAAACCGTCTCGTCTAAAAAGGATGGATGATGATGACGGTACCAAGCTCACTGAACCCTCCGTCAGTGCAGCAAATTTTGCCAAAATTCCGGATAGGAATTGTAGGTACCGGTTCATAGGAGAACGATAACCACAATAATTAGTGACCCTGCTCGAGAAACTGCCACAAATAAGAAAGCAATGAACCGTAATCAAATTCCCATCCTAGCAACGATTTCTACTGGCCTTCTAAAGACACAGACACACGTGCCAACTTCAGCGCGTTCGGCGAAATCATTGCCGCGCAGCACCACTGAAATCCGGATTAAACTCAAAAGAGAACTAGATTGCCAAGATGGAGTGTATATTGAAAGTGAGAGCAGAGATCGATAGATATTAGATAAGGCATAGTTGAAGCCGGTCCGGCTAGTAGAAGAGACGCAACTAGAATTTCTCGTGTTGTTACGATTCGTGAAACTTCAAAAAAGTATGCCGGGTACGAAGAATGAGAGTGTCCAACTTCGATGTGTTGACAGAATGAGCCTTAAACTGGCACTTGTTGCGAAGGTTCGTATGTGGAAAATGCGAAGATTTTTAATTTCGTAAGGACCAGGAAAAGGTCATTAGGATTTTCAAGAAACAGCTGGGAAGGAGTCTTCCATGAATCACACACCAGTGAAGGAGGGTAGTGAATAAAAAGTTACGTGTTATGATCACCTCGATTGCACAAGTGTCTTCTACGTACAGTTAGCTTTTTGCAATTCTTTGCTTAATTACTTTTTAACTCTAGTAAGGTAATATTCATACTCATATGTCCTTCTGTGTGACATCGCCCCAGTACTTGAGCCAAGTGAAATAAATAAATATAATCTGATCTGTTTACAAACGAGTTGAATATTGCTATAGTTTACAAGCCGGTCGTGAAAAAATGCGATACAATGAGGGATGGAAATATGTTGTTTTCTGTTTCGGTTGTTGTTAGTGATCAATACAAACGGAGGTTATTCAATTGTTGACAAAACGCCCCCCGCGCAGCATGCTAAATTTGTAAAAGGAAGTCATGGAGTGATAGTAGTAGTATTAGCAAACATATCCGGTTCTGTAACGTATTCCTGTTCATCATGAATTCAACGTTTCAACATGTTTTTTCAACTCTTGAAATAGCTCATGAAACTTAGATTTGACTTGTAGTGTACTGATTGTTTTTCAATATGGCGGAGTAATACGCTCTCGTTGAGTGCGGAGAAAAACAACATTTTTGAGGCACAGGTCCTCTCTGACGTCTGAATCGATGGGTTCTCCGACACCGAGCACATTGGATAGAGAAAGACTGCGATCTCCGCGAATAAATCAGTCATCTGAGGCGACTGACGGATCGGATGCATTCTTTCAACCTCGAAAAGCGCCACCGATCGTTTTCTCATAGCAACGCACATAAATTTTCCGTAAGTAATACATGTAAATGCTTAGCGACTCTACAGAATTGTATGTCATATTTGACTATTTGCTTTGGTGCGTGTATCAGCCATAAGGAACCCAAGCAAAATTAACCTGGAAGAATACAGCTAATTCAATTTTTGACTTTAATGGTTACACTGGGAAAGTCTCAAAAAGTGGACATATATGAAAACCAATGAAATAGTTTTTTGATACCCTTTACACAATCTTTGGGAAAATCAATCAATGTTTTCAGGGAATTGTTAGAATACTATCCTGTATAATTTCTATTACCGTTAAACAAAATTCTCTTGGACCGACAGCTCATTGCGTTGAACTGTTATTAAGAGTGAAAACGGATCTTAATTTCAATGAAGTACATGCATACAGTTACACATACATACAGCTACACCACACGAGAAACCGCATATAGATAACGTTTAAAAGTTTAGACCAGAAAACGTTAAAAGATTTGTCAAAATAGAGAGAAATAGAATCCATTATAAACGATACCTTGGGAAAAAATTACAGCGGCATTTCCAACGTTAAAATGCGGTTGGCAAGTAACGCATCGCGCCTATTCTGGCCAGATTCCTACGTGCCAGTTTTTTAACCAGACAATGCCCCAAAGTCAGAAATATCAACTATACAAAAAAACAGATTTAACAGATTTAACAATTTATGAATATAGCAATATATACGTTTAACCTTTTTCCCATTTTTTGTTAACGACCTATTGTAAAATTTTTAACTATTGTAACGGCATTTAATTAGCAAGGGACTGGAAGGTGAAGCATTAATTTCACTTTTTTTTTCGATTTACTTAATCTTAACCGAATGAAACAGGTAACAGATACTTCAAAAATATTACTCAGCCTGAATTGCCACCTTGTACAGTTCGTTGCCATTCATAAATACCATATTGAAAAATGTAAATATTGAGCCACTCTAGTGAAGGTGATGGAAAGTTTTTATTATTGTGCGCCCTTTTTATGTTAGACTGATGAATAGATAGCATAATATGGTACAAGAACAATTGATTATCGACAATAGTTAAAAAAAGCTAAACTTTTAATAGAGAAAATGTTCCAAAGCCTGTTCTGAAAAATGCTAATAAAATACATGATGTTTTTTTTACATTTTCCTGATTTTTCTCTAAACTTTTGTAGAGGACACTTCACTACACCTGAAGATCCCCATTCTGACCATATCATCGTTTCATGGGACTACTATTTTTCTTGTAGTACTTTGCACCGCCTTTCTCATAGAATCGAAATGTCTATCACATCTTTCTACATTTCTTAGTACTTGACGTTCAAAATGGTAATATTTTTGACCTATTTTTTTAAATAACTCTTAAGCTTTGAAGTAAAAAAATGTTAATGTATTCGACAAATATGTGAAATTTCTTAATTTTAACAATTTTATAGAATATTTGGAAAATTGAAAAAAATCTCAGAAAAAAGTTATAAGGAAAAATGATTGTTGGGTGTCATCCATAAACAATGTGCTATATCTCAACACCATTACATTTTAGAGAGTTTGCATGTTTAACAAGCTTTCTCGTAGTATAATTTTTTATAACTTTGTCATTGAAATCATGACTCTAGCTCGAAATTTAGTAGAAATAAATTTTCTATCTCACTATTAGGTGGATTAAGCACAATTCAGTATACTTCAAAAGAAGGGGGTTTCCATTCTAAAAAACAATATTCCCAACACATCAAATCACTAAAATCAACTCCCAAAGAAGAATTAATAAAACGCACGTTTAGGTACTATTGTGACCACTGAACAGTGGCCCAGAATGTAAATTTAACAGGATTTTTGAATTTTGACATTAAAAATGTCTTACTCCACTCTCTGGGGCTAGGTGTCATTCTAAAATCTAAACTATCTCCCATGTAACGAAACTATGTAAGGTTTGCAAGATTATAACTCCGATATTACTAGATGGATTTTAATCATTCATACACCAACCGATTCAGAAACACCTAACTTAAATATTGGTAATAATTTAATATCTCCCCTATAAAAGTAGACTTTTGAAAATTGGTAAAATTAAAAAGTTCACGAAAAACGGGAAAATTACCATTCGTGAGGCAGATTTCTCAGACACAGCCGTCAATAGAGGGCAGCTTAGTGGCTCAATGAAACACGAAAAGTCATAAATAGAAGCAACGTATGTCCGTTTAAATCAGTTGTTGCTCTTATCCCATACGAGCAACATCGTCCCCGGGCGATGCAATAAGTGCTATCGATTTTCGGCAACGTTGGCATTTGCACACACTTGCACCTAAGTGACTAAACCATATACGGTTAGATTATAAATAGAGGTGACGCGTACCCGTTTGAATCAGCTTTTGTTCTTATGTCGAACGGGTAAGATCATGGCTGCAGCGTCTGGACGCTAAGCGGTAGACGCTTTGCATTTTCTGCAGCGGTGGCCGTGTGCGGATTTTTCGGGTACCAGCACGGTGTCACAGAATGATTTGCAAAGTGCGTGGGTGGGGTGGTTTGGATTTAATTCAATACCGCAGGATGCGACTTATGTGTGCTGCTTGAGAGTGTTGCGTTGAAAAAATATTTATTTTTATGCATGCGTGTGCGTTATAACTTGTTAATCAATGTTTACGGCGCTTTGTAGCTGCGTAGGGTAAAAACCCTATTGGCTTTCATATGTTTCATATTTCGGTTATATGTGATATATATTTCGGTTATATGTTTTTTATCAGTAAGGCATCTGACAACGTGATTCTGAAGTTATTGCACTGTTCTGCAGCGTAGTATTTTATATAGGAGAGTACACTCAGGTTTTTTACGCGGTTTTTGGGCGGTATTTTTTACGCGGATTTTGAAATTTACGCGGTTTTCATTTACGCGTTTTTTTGAAATTTACGCGGCTTTCATTTTGCGCGGCCTGTATCCCCCGGGTAAAAAAAACCTGTAATTGCATCGGAAACAATCACATTCCTAGCAGAACTTTTTGTTTTCTAATTTCAAACACTTTTGTTTCGTACTGTACAAAACGGAAAATTTTAAAACACAACTTACCGTCCCAGCAGCAGTTTAAGCAGGTGTTCTTTTTCGATTAAAATACAAGCCATGTCTTAAGCGTTACTGGACTTAAAATTGTTTTCCCAGTTTATGCAGTCAGAGTATCTGTCCTGCACTATGTATTTAATCGCGTTTTAAAGTATACAACAAATAGAACGGTTAGGTATACCAATTTAAATTTTAAAATAAATCTGTTTTAAATTATGAAACAAACCGCTGTACTGAAGATATAATTATGTCAGTCCTATTACCACATAAAACACCTATATAACATAAAACGCTGCAGAATTGGTTTAATAATACAATGTTTACACTACAGAGTAATAACACGTTATAATAATTAGCAACAAGAAAAATGTCACCAAGATAGCATAAAAACCCGTTTTAACCGGTAGTGCGAACGTTGTATAACAATGTAGTTTATTAAATAATTTCATTTGTTCAACCACTAATCGATCAAGAAATACTTAACCTTAAGATTGTTTACTTAAGTTCATTAGTATATTATTGAAAATTTAAATGGAAAATGAAATTTCATATTTCATGGAGAATCTGTATATTTCCGTTGGCGGGCGTGGGCTTCCTCATCACAGTTCTCAATATGGAACTTTTCTTTTGAATATATTTTCTGGGCAGACCAGCCTATTTTTACTAGATGGATCAGCCAAATAATTCCAATCACCTAGTGAGATACTTGATTTGTAATAATAGATTACCGTTAAATGACCTTCAAAAAATTATGTTTTAATGGGGAGGGTATATAGCAAATTGTAACATATGAAAATAGGCGAGTGAGCAAGAACGTGAGTCGACATGTGTGATAGATAAAATTCATTTGCACGCTCTTGAAAAAAGATACATTTTTAATGTCACTGTGGTCGTGTCCTGTACACAACCCTTTATTTTTTTTTTTGCTAAAATTAAATGATCTAGCCTTACAATATGTTTGGCAAAGTTTTTGTATTTTGCAAGGCCCTTCCTTTGGTTTAAACAGAAGCTAGGGTGGTTCTAATTTTAGCAATATTTAAAATTAACTTTTAACGGTTTGAAATAGTGCTTGACTGTCTTCGATGAAGTTGTAGAACAACACATTTTAGACAAATTTGCTGAAGACACTCAAGCTCTAGCTTTTATAATTTCCGTCAGTCTTTCCAAATGAATATCATATGCAATTTTCGCTCTGGATCTGTGTTCATATTAAACCCACACCCTGCACTACCGAACCCCATGTACGTACACGGTGTGCGTACATATAGGTTCCTGGCACCAGTTTTCTCTTTCTCGCGCTTATCATCACTAGCGTTGACTCTTTTTGCCTTGTGCGAATCGTTCTCGTGTACGCACCCTGTGTACGTACACTGATGTTTGTACTAGAGTTTGTACATCGTTCGCTTGGGTTCGATGTTCGAGGCGAACCTGTATCTGTACCCCATTTTTCGCGAAGAAGTGCTAATAGCTTTGAGCAAAACTAATTAGAAATGTGGTGCCATGAAACAAATTATACGCCTTAATCAATCTTAAAGTTGCCTGAAGACTACTTCAGTTTTAAATCAATACCGCAAAAGTTATTTGAACAAAACCAGATTTTCTAAGAAACACTAAAAGAACATCCTAACCTTCGAATTTATATTTGTTGTAACATGATAAGTATGCCATAGAGCTTACATGTCTTCACCAAACCTTACCAAAATTAGTTTTTCTGCAACTTCGCTGAAGATCGTTTAGCTCTAGCTAAAATGATTAGAAGGTTAGGGGGAACCAGAGATGGGAATTATCATTCATTCGCATGATTCTTGGCGAATCCGTTCATTGCATTGACAGCAGCCAGTCGTTCATTCACGATCCGACTAAAACTCTCCAAATGAACACAACTAAACGTAGGTAGAGATGAGCTTCCGAAAAAATGAGCCAGGTAAAAGAATGACACGTACTATGTTGAATGAAGAATGGTTCTTTATTCGCGGATTGAATCGGAAGAAACATTCACAAGTGAATCAACTTTTAGTTCACAAATGAATGTGAGATTGTATTCTCCAGTTGGGTTAGGTCAACTTTATACTGCAAATGTACACTATAATCAATATTGGGAAGTATATTGCACTAGAATCCACTTGAAATTGATAATGTTATATGCATGGAATCGTTTTATGAAGTTATTTTTGGGCAAATGCATGCTTGTACATGACATACATGAAAATTGTATAATTAACAATTTAGTATTTTTTAAACAATCTATGTTAGGCTTTCTCGTTTGGTGGTGCTGTTAAATTCATTACTGCGTATACAGCAGGGTGCATTTTAAAAATGTTCCTTTTGAAATTTTCGAGCATTAGCGGTGCTTGCTTATATTCACAATTCTCATCTGCTTTGCAGTGGAATTTTCTGCCCTCCTCCTGGATAACTTGCAACAGAATCTTTTTCTGGTTACAGCGTTCATTCTAAAAATTGTATTTTTTTCACCAGCACATTGCAAATTACTTACTTGACAATTAGAGATCACCAAGTGAAAGTTTCAAAGGTCTATAAACACGAACGACAAGTTTTTTTTATTAGAACGATCTGGTGAATGTTTTGAAAGGAATCTTTGTGAATGAAAGAATGCATTCATTTGCGATCCTTTCTGCTTTCATTCAAAACACTATATATGTTATGGAGAATGAATCGTTGGGTGAACACTAACACTGCTGTGCGCTGTCATTTTTTTCAGTTTTTTGTTTTGATTCTCGCTTTCGCACGAACGCGTAACTCTACACAAGAAGGGTTACCGAGATCGGGTTTCACAGTAGGAGCATGTTAGTGGATGATTTCAAATTGATCGTTTCGTGAAATGATTTTTCTCATGTCTGGGGGAACTGGGCCAATTTGGGCCTAGTAAGGGTTTATGAACTATAGAACTGGAACGTGTCAACCGATTCACAAATAAATATTTTTTCCTGAAAGCCTCAACAACTGCTCGCATTTTTTTCTAAGAGAACTTTTTCAGATCTTTTAACGTATTGTTTACAAACGTTTGAAAGCTCCGAATTACCCCAACCCTGTTCCAATTCGGACCACCCATTTCTTTTCGATTTTTGCAATTGAAATGCATTCCTATTTTGTACTAAGTTATTCATTTCATTCATATTTCATTTTCACTAAATTTCGAATTGTGAAATGAAAGGTTCTCATGATGTATAAAACTTTCTAGTAAATATACAATAAAACATAAGACCTGCCAAATTACCTAAAAATAGGTTATGAGCTATAACGTCGAAACATGTCGATTTGCGAAAACTTATGTTTTCCTGAAAGCTCGACCGCTACGCAAACTTTCCTCTCAAACGATTTTTCGCGATCGCGTATCAGATCGTATATACGGCAAAAGGTCTGAATTTGACCAACCCATATTCTATTATTCACACTCCGATTAAACGAAAACTGTTCACGCAGAAAAAAGGTTCAATAAAATTATGCATTAAATTCAATAAATTAAAATTATCTATTGAATTCAATAAAATTTATTTATTGTTTCAATAAAACAAAATTATCGTTCCGTTTTTCAATCATTATTTTATTGAAATTAAAAGAAAATTATTGGTACTAAAAATGTATTTATTGAAAGCAAAAATTTGTTGTTGTCCTTATAAAAAATATTTTCAAACCAATAAGTTTGTTTGTTAAAGTGATAAACAATAAATGATTGGATTCAATAACACATATTTTTGTTTTAAATATGCTAATTTTTTCTGCGTGTTGATATCTATTAAGCAAAAGATATTATCCGGCAGATCCAAAATCACGATTATGCACTATTAATGGTTTTTGCCAACAAAAAAAGCGCTCCGAAACAACATTTGCCCCTAGCGCACACACACACACGAAAACTCAGAATCGCAAAATTTCGCGAGATTGAATAGAGCTACATGACAGCCATGAAAATGATTTATATGCTTTTCATAATATTACCACAGCTGAGAAACAGCTGGAGAGTTGACCACCGGTCCGAATTGACCCACTTTCCCCTAATGTTTTGATCTTGGTGAAATTAGAACCATTGTTGTTTTGACAAAAAGAAGGGGCTCACAAACTACAAAAACTTATCCAAAGACTTAATAAAGCCAAGTTATTTAGTTTTAGTAAAATCTGTGGGGTGGTGTGAAGAAGAAGGAATGAATGAAGGAAGGGAGAAGGCTAGAATAAGGAGAGTGCAACACCCAACCGCATATTGTACCTTTCATTTGCAACTTGGTTAGTGAAAATCGGTTGAGTCAACATCGAAGAACCGATGTGACTTTAGTCTCGGAATATGCCCGGAATTCGGGACTTCCGCAATTGGCGGTAGTGGAATATGATGTCCATTTCGATAGATTTTTTACCTTTGAAATATTACGATTGTACCGGTTTATTACTTTAATTGGTCATTAGTGATCTAGATCCGCTAGTCCAAGTATTATTCACCCGCTTTCATATGTATTCTGTATTATATCATTTGGACGTCACGGTGGTTCCAGTTCATATGGAAATTGGCTGCATGATACTCTTCAACCCGTAGCTCCGGAACCGGAAGACCAATCAAGAAAAGAATCAGCTCATGGGAGTATTATACCGTTCGTTTGAAAAAAAGTTTGTGCAAATCAGTTTAGCTCTAAAAAAATTGAGTGACATTATTTGACGCATACACAAACAAACAAACACACACACATACATAAGGAGACTTTGCGAGCTCGACGAACTGAATCAAATGGTATATGACATTTGGCCCCCGGGGTGCGGTTCAAAAGTCAAAGTTTTGGATTGCATAGCCTTTCTTTATATGAGAAAGGCAAAAAATCGGTCATTGATTCGTATAGAAATAGGTGCGACATCAACTTGGCTACTTTTCCAGATCTGTCATAAATGTTTTAGATCTGTAAATCCAAATAATGTTGGACTCAGTTTAATTTGTTTTGCATTATTTTGGCAACATGGAGGAACCAATTTATATAGAACTGCGACGGTACTCTTCAACCCGTAAAGCACACGCGTATATACTGAAACAGGCATTTAGCAATCTCGACAAACTTTTTAGAATGGTATATGACACTTGGCCCTTCGGGCTTCAGTTTTTAAAGAGATTGCTTAGACTTGCTTTATGTGAGAAAGGAATTTTTTTTTCCGATTTCGAAGAATTGAGTTAGATGGTATGATTCTGGGCCCCCCGGGATCGGTTTAAGTTGCAGTCGGTTTTCACAGTGGTTACATAACTTTTCTAGTTGAGAAAGGAAAAACTTACCTTGGTAGTACGGATGGTACAGTTAATTTAATTTTCTGCAATGAAAAAAATGCACGTGTTAGAAGCGTATACATATTTGATGATTGGATGTTCTGTTCACTGTATATAATAAATTCACCCAAAGTTTAAAAAAGGGTGGAAAGTGAGTCTTCAAAAGACATTGCCAAAAACAAAATTCAGTGGAAACAAAAGTGACGAAATAAAAAGGAGCTCAAGTTGCGATTTGACATACAGTAGATGCACTACAAAACATATTGCACTCCTTAATTTGAAACCAAAATGTGTGAAATATGACCTAATGGTATAAAAGGCACAATACCTTAGACTCAATTTTAGTCGAATATTTGACGAATCTTGAGTCTGCAATAATTTCAAGATGCACCCCATAGAGATCTTCTCTGTCTAAAATCAGGTGCTGATAATGTCTATAATCATAACCGGTACAACTACAATAACTGGCTCACAGATTCTGCATACCAATTCAAAAATCTACCACAACTTGTGAAAACTGTGACCTTGTCATGCTCAGCAAGAAAACCTTGAGCTTGAGTATCTTTAATGGTATTCGAAGTCGTATTGAAAAAAAATGTGTATTGAATGCACAGTAGGGTGCCACATATTGTCAAAATATTCTAACATATCATACGTCAACTCCTGACAGTAAAATCCATGATTTGTTCAAAATATTTTCAGAGTCAGATTTGTTCATATCACCCTAATAAGCAAGATGATAGAAGGAAAATGCCAAACAACTATTACTATTATGGAATCCGCGACCAGCATGCGAAGGAAACTACAACAGCTTTTTGGCTGCCTGCCAGCGCAATCCAAAACAGCTTATGGCAATATACGAAACTACGTATATAGCGTACTCATCACAGTCCGTTACAGACACTTGGTATATATTCAATTTTTAATGGTGGAGAAAATGTAAACGTCCAGACGTTAATATCATGGTCTATTCTACAACGGATTCGAAAGGAAAGGCAAGTTATCGAAGGGGAGGCAAAAAGTATGCTTGTTTGAAGTGAAATATTGATCTGAAATGAACAACACATTTCCTAGCGGGACAAGTTAGGCAAAAATATTTTTCGAATTCCATGTTTATTTTTGAAGAGGTGTGTAGCGCATTTGGCAAGATATTCTGCTTTCGAACAAACAAAAAACAAATAATAAAGTGAAACAGGCGCATCCAACTACACAACACATGGCCTGCATGATTTTGCAGTCACGGGGTCGTGCTGAACAACTGAAGATGATGACAGTTATATGCAAATTACGTTGACAGTGAACGGATTACACAAGCTTCAAGTGTAGAATTTCCGCAGATGAGCCAGAACAAATAGCAACAAATCGCACTTTTGTGAGATCCGCTTATCCATGTTGGTCGTTGAATTACACTGAAAAGTAGCTAACAGAAACATACCTGCAAATATTTACTAGGATAAAACCGGTTGAAGCTGTTAAAGATGGGATCCTGCACATTTGGCATATAGGATGTAAACATCTAGCGGAATATTTCCTTGGCGAAAATTCACTTCCGGATCATTTCAATCTAGAAATCCTAGCAAAAAAACTTGTCAGTACGCACGACAGTGAGACGCAAGCATGCTATTTCGAAAGAACTTCCCTCTTCAGGGTAATCATACGACATTTCTACCTAAGAATCCAACGACTGGTTTGAATCACGTCGAGTACTTTCACAAACGAACGAAATCTATGTTGACCATTATTTTGGCAACTGATACATGCGTTACTACGATCATCGAGATTTGTTGCAGAGATATAAAAAACAAAATTTATGTACCCTACAACAAGAATAAATATTCTTTCAATCACTTTTTCAAAAAATTCCTTTACAAAGCCGTGTGGTATCCGGCAAACTGAAATCTCCCGAAGTAGAGTTACTGTGCCCTAATTCATCTTAGTTCCTCTATTCATTGCAGCCATTTGAACACATTAGTTAGGGCAATGTCTGCTATCTCTGTTCAACGCATTAGCTCAAACGGCAGGATGAATAAGGGAACGTTGCACTCGACTTTCCGCTTCTCTCAAACGCGAGCATTTTAGCGATTTTACATATTATAGGTAAAAATTTGAACTGTACTGCTGCTTAGGAACGAAGAAAAGATGATGATACCTTTTTAAGCGCAATCCAGTCACTCTAAATCGAGTTATCAACGAAATAGTGTGACATCCCGACTAATGAGATGAATAAGGGCTCGTCTACCCTATTTGAACAAAGAAGCGACTTACTGGGTACCTGCTAGCATGCCGTAGACGACTAACAACAGGAGGTGTCCGTGAGTTGATGTATCTCTTCCTGTGCCGAAGACCGAGGTTGACTAAAGAGACTTAAAAATTATAGCCCAGGTCAGAATATTATGGGATTTGCTCTTTCGCTGGTTAGTGAATCTATATAGAAAAGGATATTTATTTTTTCGCAGACCATGGGTTTGAAGTTGTGGGCATGTTCCTGGTTCAGCTTTTCTGATCCGATGATTGTGATTATAAAAAACGTGGTTGGGCTCTTCCGGATGTTGTACAAAAAAAGACGAAAGACAACATTTTGAGTTCTTTGAACAGTAAATTAGTTTCTAGTATGAACATACAGTACATCATCATAGTTCAGTTGTGGAAATACACAATAAATACTTCTGTTCAATCAATCTACCGTGATTTGTTTTGTTTCACGGAATCGTACGCGCTGTTGAAATACACGTGTAGATGTGTATTCCCAGTCCCTTTGTTGATACATAGCGGATCGTTGCGTGAATATCTGGTCAATCTTCGTTCGTTTTTGCCGGATGTGCAGTTTGCTGAACTAGACATACTCCGTCAACTGTACTAAGAATAAGGCACGCCACAATTCTGCGCTTTACACTTTCAGGAAGGCAACACAACCCACATCCTCAACATTATTTGCCCTCTGGATATCTCTAACGTGTCTTTCTTCGTTGAATTCTTGCATGGTTCAGTTACGTTCAGCAGAATCTAATTTTACCATCACAATTCAGTTCTTCGAAGGTCATTGTTGAGATTGTATGCGTCTACGAGAACATGACTGTCCAAGTTTCTCTCAGTGAAAATTTCTCCGTATAAAATATCGTACCCCATTCCTCAAACTGAGTCCAGTTTGAGTCAACTTTGGTCCTTATCGTTGGTGGTTGATTGAAGCCCCGAAATTCGAACTTCATTGTACAGATACGGTCACTAATCGACCACGTCCATCACCAACTTATTATTTTACAGGTCTATTAGAAATAGGACGATTTGTGCTGATTCCATCAATGTATAACCTGCCCACACACAGTAACTGTTCGCTTCGGATTGGGGCGGTGATCAGCTTTATACGTCCACGTCCGTTATCACCTATTTTTGTTGGATGATTCATCAACGCAACGTGAGTCAGTTTGGTTATGCAACTATTTTCTTCTGCTCTTATTTTGTTGCAAGTAAGTAGTAGTCTTCATGTTATTACTTACAAAGTTCAACATATTTTGTCATATGAAATTTTAAATGTTCATTGTTTTGATAGTATTGTAAGGGAGGGCGTATCCGCTGGGTGATTGACCTGATCTGACTAATTTCTATGTTTATTTGGTGGAATAAATCCACGTGGCATTAAGTGAGTGTGGGGAGGACGCAGTCTGAGTGGAGTGATGACTTCAGTCATGTATGAGGATTGGTAATTGATCATTCACGAGAGGGATCGAAGTTATCGATTTTCCTCATTCATATCAGCACGAAGAATTTTTTTTCATATCCCGTTCGCGAAAATGGTCGATATTGTTTAATTGTGGCCCCAGCGGGTTTCCATTGTTGTATTTTTTATTCGTGATTCCTTGCCTTGCCTTTTGCTGGTTTGTCTACTGTAGGAACAATGTCTGAATTAACTGTATTCTATATATTCACTCAGAACTGTAGTACTGCAACTATGAGATAGTTTGTGTTTTTATACTTCTTTAGTACTTAATTGGCATAACCAGTAGTGATAAATACGGAAGTGATTGCTTAGAACTGGCATTCTATTATTTGTTTAGAATTGGCACTCTGCTATACTAATGCTACGGAAATAACTCAGTTTTCATTCCTGTTTTCATACACCTTTTGTAGTTCAATATTAATATAAGCCCCTCTTACTACGAAACCATTATACATGTGCAATTTCAACTATCCACAAGATTATAAGGAGCATTACTTATATTTTAATAATTCGGTAACGTTCACTTTTTTGTCAGGCGACGAATTTTTCTTGGTTTCTATCCTGTCGGTACTGATTTTACCCGGCGGTGGTTAGAACAAAACGCGGAATTTCTGCGCGTCTTAATTTTTTTTTGTGTCAGGTATCTCCATCATTTTATGGTAAGGTAACGCGAATAACTTTTATGAAGGGCATAATTACACGAATTTATTGTTTTTGTTGAAGCAAAATTCCAAATATCTCGACAGCTATCGCATTTTAGAAGATTTATGTTGATTGTGTTTTGATTTAAAATGATACTTAGAATTATATTCTGTAATAAAAATTACAGTTTTGCATGTCAATTAGTAAAAAATTTAAAAACATGTATAAAGTTATTGTTAGAAAAACTATTTTACCGATCCATCAACATTCAAAATGTTTCTTTTCTTTTTGGGTCTATCAGAATTAAGAATATTATGTGGATTTTGATAATTACATACACATCAGTGCAAGTGGCAGTTAGATGTAGTTAATACTATTTAGTCAATTAACGTTTTTTGAAAACGGTAACATCAATTAATCAATAAATGGATAAATAATAGCTTCGGGTGATGCACATTTGCAGTTGTTAGAATGAAGTTATTATTTACCTTCAGTTGCTAAATGTGCAATTAGTCCTAAATGAAAAACATTGTAATCAATTCAGTCCTTTTGAAAAGCACGTATAATATTACACCGGGAAGAAACCCCATACCCATTAAAAGTAATAAATTTCAGTGCTCAGGGTGTAGGCTTAGGCCCACCTTCCCTTATTAATTTGCCGGCTGCTTACATCTAGTGACAATAAGTATTTCCATTGATGCACGCCATTCTAGCTGAAAAGTCGTGACAATTCCCCATGAAATACCTAATATATTATTAAAAGCATGCTACGATCCTACAACAAAGAACATTGGAGACTTGTTTGCTACACGATAAAGTGAATGTTACTGGAAATAGGTGCTTGTATAGAACTCAAAGATTAGTTAAAAACGAACAACTAAATGACGAAAAGCACTTTTTTGTCATATTAGTAATTAGGTGCGCAAATTCTTGGTATTATGCGCATAATTGCAAAAAGATTATGGGTACCACCTGGGACGGGACATGCGAAGACTGTCTTCTTTTTCCTTCCCGATCTTGATGTTATTTTGCAGGGAAAAATTCGCTTGCAAAATAATTTCAAGCAAATGTCGATGATAGTGCTGTGCCGATGCGGCATAGATTTCTGCCGATGAGGTACAGATTTGTTAGATTTAATAGAGCTCAAACATGACATGAATTATGTTATCGTTTGTCTGAGCTGTGTAAAACAACATTAACCATAACTGTGGAGCAGAATAATAAAATTGCATGTATATAGCCAGGATATTACGATACTACCCAGTAGGGCATCGCAAAAAAATTTTTTTTTTTTGAATTCTCAAAGGCCCCCTCTCATATTGTGAAAAATGTCAAAGTAAGCTCAAATGCCAAATTTCACATATTCTGACAATTCTAGATTCCTGCCCACTTCGCTTGAAATTTTTGAAATGAGTACTATGGGAAAATATGGAGCAAAAATATAATAAATACTATAACTTTTGAAGTAGCAATCAGAAAATTACAATTTATACCTCTTTTAAAAGGAAATAACCTTATGGGGCACTGGGTCATTTTGGCCCCAAAACCCTCTATTTTTAATAATTTTTCTGTCCGTGATGCAAATCATACATATTTTACTGTTTTTCTAATGTGAAAAAATCTCAGAAATCGAGCGGAACCTCTTTGACCTTTCATAAAATGTAACTTTGAGAACACAAAAAAAAAATTTCGATGTCCTACTACCCAGACACTGTCCATTACAAGAAAATAAAAATCGTCAAGAAAGGTCCGATTCACAATGAAAGGCCATTGCCGGTTAGCGGTGACAGATACTTTATTTCACTTTGCACGTCCCGTCCCAGGTGTGCACCACTAATAGAAATGTAAGGAAATACTTCGGGATATCCATTTTGGCATGAAACCATGAACATTCTTTACCAGTGACCTGAGTAAGGTTAGGACTATATACCTGAAAAATCACGAAAAAAATATCTACATTTTACTGAGTTCAAAGATATATAGTTCAAAGATATATAGCACTAAATGCGAACTAATCGAAAAAGTATATTTTTCAATTACTGCAGATTTTCTTTTTCAGAACGTAAGTCTTTTGGAGTAAATTAAAAAAAATCACGGGACTCCCGAATCCCGGGAATGAGAAACACAATTACCCGGGATTCGGGAAATAAATTCCCGGGATGGAAGCTTCAATACACAACCATGAACTGCTAGGCCCCATGCAAATCTGACTCAGACATAACTTCGCTAAAAGTGTAATAACTTCTTTAACAAAGCCGGATTGACTAGCAGTTTTCGACAAAGTTGTAGACAATTCAATTATATTTCTTAATTTCACTTACAGTGATAATATAATACATACAGTGCCACCTAGCGGCGAAAATGCGAGCTAGCGGGTTTTCTCCATACAAATTATCGAAAAATCCTATGCGAACTTCAGGCCCGTTGGTCCGATAGCTAGTCTTGTCCGATTTGCTTCAATTTTGGAGCAAGTACCTCAGGTGGGACTAGGAATCGACTCAGAGGTGGGCCGATAGGTGTTTATTTTTTCTTGACGCTCTATTGTACTGCGATTAGAAAATAAATTAGACCGCGACTGTCGCCAGTGAAACAACGGAGTTAAAATCAACGCAAACTTACTTTCATAATTAAAAAAAAGTTAAAGCTAAAATCAACACAAACTAGCTTTTACAAAAATTATAAAAATGATTTTAAAAAGTATGTCACTGCTGGCAAGACTTACATTTAAAAGCTCTAATCAATTCACAACCACGTTTACCGGGGCGCCCATTATACAATGCTACGGAAGCCCCTGAGCGCTCCGACACAGTCGTGCAACCAGCCAGCGACAAGCTCAGTCGTCCCGTCCCTGCGTTCGAAGGTCGTGAGGGGGTCTTCCGAACTCCCTCCTCAGGCGAGTATGTTGCTTTAAACAATAATCCGCTCCCTGAAAACCTTTTGTTGCGGCCGTAATATTCCTAAAAAACTTGTCAGCAAAAAAACAGATTATAAGTTTCCGTGGTGAAACGCCGAGCTTGGTCGCCTACGCAACGTGCTCCGGAAACAACGAAAGCGATACTTACACCATAGGATCGACAACAAACTGTTCTTCGTCAGATTGAACTGCAGTATGAAACAGCCCGGAACAGTGCATTCGGTGAATATCTGAACTAAGCTCAACGCAGCCTTGACATTCTGGACGTTTATAAATAGCAGAAAACACTCCGGGGGTGTACCAGAAAATGTCTATCTTCGTGACAAAAATTCCGCTGCCGAGTCGATGGACCTTTTCGCAGATCACTTCCGAGTTGTATTTACCAGCCCTCCTGTCCATCCATCGCAACAGTACCGTGAAACATTGCCAACGCATAAGATCAACCTTCCTCTTCCTAACGTAAGTGATTCCGTTGTATTGAGCGCTCTGTCCAGTGTTGATCCTTTGAATCCTGGTCCGGATTACTTGCCTCCTGTGTTTGTTTCTGAAACGGCACTCATTCGATTTTGTGGATGTCTACGCACTGAAATCTTCATACTGCGAACTGGTCCGCAGCACCTTGGAGTATTCTGTACAAGTGTGGGCGCCATACAATGCCGTTCAAAGTAGCCAACTAGAACGCGTTCAGAGAAGTTTTGTACGATTTGCTCTCAGAAAATTGCCTTGGAACAACCCTATCCGTCTTATGCCGTATAATAATAGATGCATGTTGTTAGATTGCCTATCGCTGGAGTCCCGCGGCACTTGCTTGCAAAAAATGACCATTTTCGATACGTTGTCGAACAATATTGACTGTCCCGACATTCTCTCAAGGATTCATTTGGTTGTTCCCCTCGTGATATAAGGAATCGTCCGCTTCTGTGGATTCTTAGGCACCGTACAGCATATGACCAGAACAATCCGGTAGACAGATGAAGCGAACTCAACAAAACTGCTTTAGTTTATGACTTCCATACTACCAAATCTAGTTATAAGTTATCAACTAGAAAATTTTAACATTGACCTAGCAATATCATTAAGTGTAATATGTACGGTATATACTGAAGACGTAATAATAAGTAAAAAAATAAATGATTTAAAAAAAATTAACTTTCAAAAACTACGTTGAAACCAAAACCGTGTGCAATTTCTAGTTCTGATCAAATCGATGGCTCCTCAAATACAAGAAGAACACGATTCGAAAACCGTGCTAGTGGTAATCGTTATCATTTTCCATACGATCCCACACTCTAGTTCACACAAGTCGATGAAAACGTGCATACCGCAGGTACCATCTGATCGCAATATATAGTATATATGTACAGCAAAGCAACACATGCCACAAATAAGTAAACTGTATCTATTGGCGTCACGGGTCATATAACCAGGTGCATTTTATTCAGTACAAATATGTACGCAAACCTTAGCCTTGAAGCTTCTTCTCGACAATATGCCAATCTATTCGTCCATTTGAGCATTTCCAGCAAAATCCCACAGTTATAATACCAGAGAAGCGACCCAAATCATCGCATGCATTCACGGAGACACCAGGACGGACCGATGCAGCATCGTCTTTATGTTGCTAGGTCGGGTGAATGTGAGAAAATAGAATAGAAACAGAACATAACATCAAACGAAGACAATCGAAGAAGCATAAACCGTAACACCAACACCGACACCAAAGTTATACCGTCCGTCGGCACTGGCTAAAGCAAACAACGAAGCGCGTATGTTTGCAATGATTCACCGTGGCATTTTTGGTTAACAAAAATCAATCTGTTCTCTCATACTGCGTTGGGACGGATTTACCTGCTTTTTTTGTTTTTGAAAAATCCCAATGCCGTAGACACAAATTCACAATCGATCGGCAATATAGAAAGCAACGTTTGCAGCAGCTATCGTTGATGTGGCTCTATAGCGGTACCGAATGCTGTGCGTCAGACTTCCTATATTAAACTTCAACACGATGACAGCGCCTCAAACCTAGCACGTGGACACGTTACAGCACTGCGCCGGCAACGAACGTACAACACTATATCCGGTAAACAATTCACGTCACTAACGTTTTAACCGGCACCGGAATGTATTAAAAGTGCCAGCATTCAACACAAAAACTCTTCCTTCATAATCAGATTCAAACAAACGGAACCGAACAATTATGACACCTTTCACAACAGCCAGCAAATTTCATTAATCCACAAATGATGCGACGTTTGCACAATCGCTCCGAAGCTAAGGTACTCCACAAATTGTTGTTTAGAACTTGCAAATGAATAGATTCAAAGCCCACACCACATAGGTTCCACAACAGAAACTCAACGAATGAAAGCGCGCGCGAACCTCAACTATCTGAGGAGACAGCTGAATGAAAACTGCACCTCGAGCTGCGACCAAGAAATAGTATAGTCTGGCAAGTAGATGAAAAGAATGAAACGTGCACGGATGGAAGAGAGAGAGAGAAAGACACACACATGCCACGATTGTGGAAATGAATTCACAACGAAATCTACCCACACCGCAATACGGTGAAACTAGGGAATGAATGTTTCACTATGCAAACAGTTTATTGCATTGATGCCAGAAGTGTTTGGTGTGATACACGATATCATCAAGATACAAATTTGTAACAAAAAATAATAATGTAATATAGTGATGAATTATAACACTCGATCGTTGGTGGTGATACTTGATTCCCAGACTATATTACATAAACTGTAGATTTTATTATACAGTAGCGCTCAAAAGTCTTTTGTAGGCACAGGCCATATTGGATTATCCGTAGTCTCGATTATCCGTAGACTCGATTATCCGTAGAAAATGACTCGATTATGCGTAGTCCGACCATCCGAAGAAATTGTTTTGATTATCCGCACATTATTTTTTCTCAAACTACATTACACATATATAATTTATTATTTTATACCAACTACAGTTTCTGAATGAATAAATATTTTCTAACAAAATAATGAAAACTTCGTAGAAATACTGAAATTTTACTTATTGCTTACATATTTTTGTACACCAATCAATTACACTAACTACAGTTTCTGGAAGATCAGAATTTTATGTTCTCAAAATATATTCACAAAAATAAGTAGAAATACAGAAATTTCACATTTTTAACAAAAAAAAAACAAACTTTTTTCTAGCCCAATATTTAAATGCAAAAATCGATAGAAATTGATATCAGGTACAATTCCTGGAAGCACAAAATTTTAAACTCTCGTAAAAATTACAATAATTTGAGAAAATAAGGAATTTCATTTAATCAACAAATATTTCAATTCAATACATTGCGCTATAAAATTTTATGCACCTATTCGATGGGCTACAAACTATAATATCCTGTAGACGCCAGCTATAATTGCAGGAAGAACAAAATTTTAAAATCTGTGATTTTCTCTGTAATTTTTAGAATAAATATAAGGACCGATTTTGGTCCCTTTATTATGTATTGAAGACTGACAAAATATGAACTTTTTTGTTTCATATTGATTGGTACTATACAGGGTGTTTGGTTCATGGTTAAGAACCTCTCAAGGGATGATTGAGTGTCATACTTGGAGAAAAAAATCGTTCTACACATACCTTCAAATCTCAACCGTTACTGAGTTATTGATTTTTATGTTAAAAATTTTGTTATCTTAAAATAGTTCTAACTCAAAAAATATGTCTTGTATTTTAAATCTTTTGGATCCATTGGATAGGTGACAAAATTTTCCATTGAAAAATGTTCTCAAACGCTTCAGCTAATGAGGTTAAATAACCTTTTTACAGTAATTTATTAAAAAATTTAACAATTTTGATCGATTTTTCGTTCATTTCGCGAAAATCTTAATAGTTAACATCAATATTTTAATAATTCAAATTTTTAGTCTTGAAGAGTTGCATAATTTTTACCTTGACATGATACATTTATCTTTTCTTGTTTTCATGTGTTTGGGTTATTGAACTTGGATATTTTTATCTCATATTCACTTATACTAGCTCTTATTGAAAAAGTGTGCCACTTAGTGTACCTTTTCTTATTTTAATTCGAAAGCCAGGAAAATTTGGCATGGAAAAAGGTATAAATGCTTTTCAGTTAAGTGAATTTAGTATTAATTTAGAAGTTAATTAGTTTAAAGTTAGTGTTATTATTAGCGTTTTCGTTATTTTCTTAAAATAGTAAATAAGAAACAGCACAATTATTGTCATGGAATTAATGCATCTCAGCCAGTTCTACAATTCATTCTTTGGCTCCATTCAATTATCTCTTTTAGTTTCGAAGCAAAATTATTTTTATCTCCTCGTTTCATATGCAAAAACAACGATTTCGAATCCACTACATTTGTCATGCGGTGTTAACTATTAAATTGCAGCGAAATGAAAAGCGATAGGGATAAAGTGTCAAATAACAAGCTACAGAGAATATTAAGGGGCACCAAATGAGCAATAGTGATGATAAATTTAATTTATTAATAATTAGAATAATTACAAAACTCTCCAAAAACGCTAATTTTGAGTTATTTTACTAGTAAAAAGTCATTTAGTACACTTAACTAAAGGAAAGGAAATTTTCTCAACTTTCCAATGGAGCCCTGGTAATAACGATATAAAGCATATTTTTTAGATTAGAGACTTTTAAGCACTTGCAGGTCAATTACAGGAAAAAATTAGAAGTGAAATTACAAGGAAACGAGAAGAGATAGGAATATCATGTTGAAAAACAAATTATAAATCGTCCTCAAACCCATCTTTTGGATAATAGATATTACTATAATCATTATTCGTTATTTTGAGAACATTAACAAAAACCTCATCAAAAACACCAACTTTAAACTACTTTACAACTAAAAGGTAATTAAAACTAATTAACTGAAAGATATGAGAATACCATTCAATAGAAAATTGTCTCGCCTTTCCAATGGAACTAAAAGATTTAAAATACGAGGTATACTTTTAGAGTTAGAGGTATTTTAAGATAAATAAGTTTTTTTCACAAAAAGTTCAATAACTATGTAACAGTTGAGATTTGATGGTATGTGTAGAACGATTTTTTTCTCCAAATATGACAGTCAATCACCCCTCGAAATATTCTTAATCATGAACCAAACACCCTGTATAAAGTATGATATAAAACCCTACACAACTCGTCGGAGTCGGTCTATTATCATATCGGTTTAAAAAAATCGAAACTTTTTAATCACTTTATGAACAGGCAATTTTAAGACATTTTGAATTCTTAACACACTTTAGCAAAAGGCTTTCGCTTTAATTCCATCATGTTACATAAGAGAACTAAATCAGAAGACTTTGTCTTAAATTTGGTTGAAAAATACGGGTCAAAAAGCTGACAAAATCTGTTGTAGAAAAATTCGGACGCGAACAAACACAGGGACTAATAAAATAGGATCTAATAGCGCTAATAATTCATTACGAAGTAGATGCTCTGAACACCCTTTAAGACCAACGTTGGTCCTTCGTTGGATTAACGTTGGGCGACGCCCAGCTGACCGTTCAGCAGGCGTCTAGTATTGGACATGGGTTGTTTGGTTTTGAATCAAATTTTGGGCTTCTCAGTGGAAGCTAGCGTGTTACGGAACAGAAACACATAACAAAAACTTTTCAAAATTATATCTCGCGCTGTTACATATTATAATTATCAGTTATTTTAACTACTCACGAGACCAGATTTATAACAGCTTACTATGAAAATTGCATTCTGTTATAATCTTGTTATTGCATTCTGATCGGGTTGCTTCTCTTGGAGGATTCCCGAAGTTTTGTTGCTGTATACAAAACAAGTGGTAATCTTAAATTCAGTTGTTATTAAGTTGACTGAAGTTTCACGCAAAGAATTTAGTTTTATGCGTCTTGATTATTAGACCAAAGTGTATTAATCCAAATTAATCGAACGTAATGCTTTTAAATAAAATATGTTGGCTATATAACTTATTTGTCTTGCATGTCTTACTATTACTTTATATAATATAAGGTGATCGATATTCGTTTCACTTTTTTAAACGGTTTGACCAAAACAAAGTTTCATAAGTCAAACATTGGTACATGTACTTTAGATGAAGAAAAAAACATTTGTTTTGATTCGGTTATCCGAAGCGAAATTTTTCTGCACCCTACGGATAATCGAATCTGGCCTGTACTTCATTTCCTGCATTTTCTGAGAAATGATGTCCTTTCCTTATCTTTCGTTTTAGAGTTAGGGTGTATTTGGCAAAGTTGTTACATGGCATCTACCGCTTTATTTGATCATTTCATATAAGTTCGGAATTCAGTCGCTATGGCGGCGCTGTTAAGGAGTTACACCACTGTAGAACACGAAAAAATAAGCATATTTCGGGATTAGCAATCAAGAGGTAAACCGGAATCTTGTAAAATGGGATTTATAATACTAGTTGTGAAGTACAAAAAAAAATTTTCAAGTGATTTTGTCACAAGATGGCGGCTGTGCAGCATTTTTCCGTTTTAGAAAGGGTCCACGGCCAGAAACTTATCTCCCGTAATTTTAAACCTAGATCTTAAAACTAAAGTTTTTGCGATTCCTTATAACAATAGCTAGCGACGCACGTAGGATTTTTTCGTCGTTAGACTTTTCTGCACTCCTTCGTCGATAACAGAGATGCCAATATTACCAACGAAATACCACCTACAAAAGACTTTTGAGCGCTACTGTGTAAACGCAATATTTTAACTACATTTATGTTAATAATTTACACGAGTGAAATAATATTCAAATTATACAAACTTTCTATAAATTTTGTTTACTACTTACACCAAGTAACTATGATCTGTGTAGCATTCGGTACTCTTGGTAATCATTGGTTCTCATTAATACTTTCAAGATATTTAGGAATACGAATAATACACTTACATAACGACGCAGTTATTGTCCTTTGCTCTAAAAAATTCTAATACAAATTGTGGTATAAAGTATTAAAAATTATAAACACCAGCTTAACATTCTAATTTACACCCCCTATCTCATACGTTACCAAATGTTACATTAGGTAATAATCCATTCCCCGTTTCTTAATTGAAAAAGATGGGAAAAAACCTGAGAAGCAGCAGGTATGTATATTTGTTAAATGATAGAAAGTCACAATTTTTATATTCTTTGTATCATGAGCAATTCGTCACGGCAAATATGTTCTTCATTGACAATGGCAACGTGTTCGTATGCATATCTCGAGATCTTGTATATAGAATCGAGGTATTGGCGCGAGTGTATATGAGTTTGTGAATTTTGTGGTGTATACAGTAACGTCAGTAGTAGTTGCTTATTCATATCAGGCTGTAGAATTGCCAGCGCTGTTTTTGAATATGGATGTTTGTTACGGTTTTGCGTTAATTTTTACGAATCATGCCAAAAAATAACTACTTCTTTTCTCCAACATTTCTATGGTGCGATGTCTTTTCCTGAAGTGTGAAGAACAATAAAAAAAAAGTTTATATTTAGCGAGTTATTTTGAACAAATATCATTTTTCAATAAGGTTCGGTATCTCACACAGATTTACCCTAACAGAGTTTCTAGATCATCGAATAGCTCCTTGGTTTTGAGATCTACAAGCGCAACGAATGTTTTCCGGTCGTTTGTGAATGTAGTATATATTCATAGGGGCTAAAATAATTAAGTTTAACCGTTGTGTCCAACAAAAAACATCTTTAACAGGCCAACGAGGGTACCCGGGTACCCACAAATTGAAATGCTCATAACTATGGCTTCCTTTAACCGATTTGGACAGTTGTAGATATTTTGGATTCAGGAACTCTTCCGGATGAATGGATCTGGTTCTTGGTAATCCGGATTATGCGGAATAATGTTCCAGTACTAGGGTATGATTTGTAAATTTTAATAATGTCCCAGCAATATGAGTATCAAAACTCTTCAAATTGTCTCAGAAGTCTGTTATTTATTGTTACGGGACCCCATGGAAATTTGAAAAATGGAATTGGAATGGAATGGCCACTAACGGCCCCATGGGAACCTACTCCGGAATGTCCGTTCCGGGGTCAAATCACCAAATAGTTCCAAAACCATGAGATACAGCCTACTGATGCAATTCCAAGAATTTTGATACCCATGTTGCCGGTATTCCATTGAAATTCACAAATAGTATCCCAGCATTGTAACATGCTTCCAGAAATCCAGAACTGAATGAAGTTACCCGATTCATATTTACCAAGTCTAAAAGTGGATGAGTTCCTAGAGTCATGTTTACTACGTAACAGGCCGACGTGGGTACCCCCCCCCCCCCCCTCCTCACTCTCCCCTTACTATATCAATGGCAATTTCATTAATTGAAACCTAAAACGGTACCCGGGTACAGCGTCGGACACATAACGGTTAAGAGTTAAGAGAGTAAAATGGCGGACGTCTAGGTCGCTCAGTAGAGCGGTTCGCCTTTGTGGTGCATAATTAGGAAACACAATAATGAACTTATAAAAAGTTCATTCAACCCCGTAGCAATATCAGTATTTGTTCCATATTTTTGACGAAATTATTCAAAGCAGGAATTTATTGGCATGTTTTGTGATTTATGCACTAGCTAAACTGAAATTGTTTTACCATTGCGAAAGAGTTTGCATTTTTATCTTTGTGAGATTCTGTTCTATTGCAAATGGTATACGGTAACGTAATGAAACGATGCAAAATGGTAACGGTAATGAAACGATGCAAAATGTATATCCATCGATGCAAATGTATATAGGTTTCAACGTTTATATGTATTCAAGTTACTATTATTTTATTCAACTTAAACATTCTATATAACAGGTGTATCATTAATGGAATTGCAAAGACCCAACAATTTATACAGATTTCTGCGAAAATTCTCTATCATGTCCAATTTTTTCAGTATCTGAAAGAGCAAGAATAGAATATCGTCAAAATGGAAAAAAAAATGGCAGGAATTTTCAAAAAATTTTATTGACTGACCAAGAAAGAATTAAGGTCGACCAAATATTGGAAATCGCTGAAGATTCACTTACCTATTTCGAACACAACGAAGCAAAGTACTTAAGACGGCTAAATTGAGAGCAATTAAGATTGAAATTTACTTGATACCGCAAATAATTGAACAAATTATTTGAGAAATTGATAATTTTTTTGGGATTTTCTAAGAATATATCGAGTTGTTTAGAGACAAACATTGTTGGGATTTGGGACCTACATACGAAAACATACGAACGGACCTTTAAGCAACTTAGTGAAAAAAATTGAGCTGATACTGATTTTACGACAAGGATACAGTTTTTTTTACATAATGTTTAAGTCTGCCATTTTGCCACATTTTTAACCAACAAATTATTCTAAATATCATGCCAAGACTTCGCTTGTGCATTACATTTCAATGCTTTTGCTTAATTGTAAATTAGCGTAAATTAATGTTATTTAATTAGCGGGAAAACTGTATGACTCAATTGCCCAAGAACCCAAAAATTTAACAATACTTAAAAAAGTACACTATGGTTTACATATAAAGCTTTTAGTGAAATTTCAGGTGACCCAACGGAACGTAAAAGCTTCTTAAACTAGTATTTGAACATCATACGAATCGGCAAATACGAATGTTTGACGGATTGAGCCTTGTTCAAAAAACGAATCCAAAACGATTCCCAATTTTCATGAGTTATTTTATATAGAACTGGAGAAATTTGTAAAATTGTTACTATTGTTGAAGGTTTTTTGGCCAATATGTATTTTTGTAATAAAACATTAACGTAGCCGAATTATAAAAATAGTAAACATAGAAAGTATAGCTTAATGATAAGATGAATATAAGCTTGTCTGCAAATATTCATTGATGTATTATTCATATCCATGATGTGCAAATGTTTAACCCTGGAGATGAAAGATAATCGCTCTATTGTGCAATCAAAGTCCGATTTCCAGAATAATTGGGAAAAATAAACTTACGCATTAGGAAATAACACAAAACGATCTCTCCAAAATCCTGCTCCGAATTAATGAATTCGTGAAATTTCACCGCAGTATTCCTTATCTTCTTCTCCCCCTCAAATATTCAATCAATCAAAACAGTGTATAAAACAGAAAGGTTCAGATGTGCTGCAGGCGTGATGATACTTTTCAACAGATCGAATGACTCACGTACTTGGCAACAATTATTTAAATGAACGATAAAATCAATATGCAAAATTTCACTCACTATTCCCGCAATATTAAAAACAATACGCAACTCAAGAGAAACGAGCCTGTTGATTGGTTTTCAGTTCCAGTTAAATGCACTATATGTTACTAAAAAACTAAAGAAGAG
Source organism: Topomyia yanbarensis (assembly GCF_030247195.1). Lineage (NCBI taxonomy): Eukaryota > Metazoa > Arthropoda > Insecta > Diptera > Culicidae > Topomyia > Topomyia yanbarensis. The sequence continues at coordinate 174,977,861 of NC_080671.1, read as the reverse complement.
TCTTGGACGAATACACACACGTCCAAGAAATTCGGCAGTGCATACAAATTTGGTGTTTTCAAACAAATATAATTGAACAAAATAATGTAGTGAATAATGCTAGAGAAAATTTTCAATAGGACGTAAGTAACATTGAGAGCCTCTCTTTGTTTACTTTCTCTTTCATTTATTACCACGTCATTACAACACTTTGCACTAATTTTTCAGTACATATCGATAGCCGTCGGTTTTTACTAGAATATTATGCAAAGAGTAGAGTAGTAAATGTTGAAATACCCGAGTAATGAACAGAAGAGAAAGACCCCAAAGAGAATCTCTCATTGTTACTTACGTCCTATTCTAAATTTTCTCTAGAATTTATCACGCTTATAAACAGCTTATTGCGAACAAACGAATGAACTGTAAGCTTAAAACCAAATAAGCAAACACCTACAAGCATCCATACTATTCGATCCCCCGGGATTTCACACCAATACATTCTAGAGTCACATTTTGCTTTAATCGTTTCAATACCCTAAACACGTGCGTTCCGCTGCGGTTGGATGACGCCTATCAGAAGCATATGTTTCCTTAACTTGTGTTGGTTTAACCGTTAATTCATTCCCGTATGTTCATCGATGCAGTAAACCCACACTGCATTGATATCAACCGCAGTGCACTGCTCACTACACCATGATCGAAAAATCCATGACCTTAACCGGCACGCCATTCAGGCAGGACTTAGCGTTAACGCTAACACGTGTGTTTATTCGAAGGAGGGATTGATAAGAAAAAAAAAAACGGATGAGCCGGATGAATGAGTGTACAACAATTAGTAGCAAAACGGTAGTAATTATCTGATGCTTTATGGGCATGCCGATGATTAGAGAGCTGCAATACGAGCCTCTTGGCCTTCTCTTGGCGAAACGTTATAGCGTCTCTTGCCTTGCGGTGGTTTGAAAACATCTATGTGATTTCATAATATTTATGTAGAAACTAGATCGATTCGTTGCAGCAGTGGTTGAAATAAAATCGGAAATCACTTCAATCATGGCAATCAAGAAGAACGAGGGAGGGAATACGGGATGACTTTTCACTCAGAAAAATAATTATATTTCAAATAAATTTTTATAGAATATCTTCTAAAAGATTCTAATTATCTTCTTATAGGTATATTAAATTGATAATGGATAAATATTTGAAAGACTTCAGACCACCCGAACTGGAACCGTAAGTAAAACAAAGTTGAGCTGCGACGATTAGTATGTAACACTCGGCCCTCTGGTCCTCCGAAAAAAATCTTAAAAATTTGAGCGAATTCCACACTTTTCTTTCATAAGGAACGTAAAAAAAAAATTTTTTTGATTGTAATCCACCTAACAGTGTGATGAGAAATTTGTTCTACTTAAACGAAACTAAAAGAAAATTAATGGGAATATCTCACTTATCTGTGATTAATCTGTGAAAACACAATATTTAAAAAAACATATTGCATCCATTAAATTCTCCGAAGACATTATTGGCCTAAAATTAGCCATATTGGCATTAATAATTGATTGCATGGTTTTGCCCTTATTTTTAGATATTTTCTTCAACCGTATTTAATGTTAAATATTTCTTTTGATAGCTTTGATATAAATACACAATAGCTCAATCGATAAATATTCATATAAGCTTCCTAAGGATATATAAATTCTGTAACTAAGTTTTCATAGTTAACTTAGAAAACTGCCAAAAATGATTTTTTTCACGCGCATTTTACATATCTCGGAAACTGAAAATCAAATTAGTGTTCTGTCTGGGTGTCAGTCCTTTCATTTTAAATTGGTTTGGATAAGATCGGTTCAATCATCGCTGAGAAACACGAATGAGAGTTTGCCGCATAGCACAAACGCGCACACACATACAGAGATTATCCCAAATCGTCAAGCTGAGTCGATTGGTATATGACTCGGCCTTCCAGGCCTTGAAAGTTTGAGCGAATTCTATACATTTCCTTTTATAAGAAATGTAAAACGTGTATCGCAACTATGGGGTCAAGACAGCCTGCGGTATTGGTATAGTTGTATTTACTAGCAAAACCAGTTTTCTTCTAAGTGCATGACTAATTGAAAACAAAACAAAAGCTGTACATTTCAATATCAAAAAGTATAGTTATTGCTATTTTTCTGCTTAAAACCGAGTTTCCAACTACTTTGTCACGACAGCCTGCCATTCTGCTATCATTTTCCGTTCATCTCAATCTGGTACGATAAGAGGTTTTCTTTCACGTTTTCAATACTGCTCACATACTATATCATTCTGGCTCACAATTTATTTGTCTACTCTCTGATTCTAGCACACACTCTTTCAAACAGTTGAGAATTAACACAACTTAATACTTGTGTTTCCTTATATTCTCTGCATACAGAGTTTGACAGTATACAACATATTTTTTCTATCCAATCTATTGGAGTCGTCTTAACGAGTTTGACAACGTCAAAATGACAACAAATTACGAAACTTACATTTAATGGCAAATTTGAAGTAAGTATTCTGGTAGCCAGTTGTTTAATTTATCGATAGTAATTGTTCTCGTTTAATTAAATTCTTTATGATTTACATACCAAATAAACTGAAAATATAATCAATTTCCTTATACTATCACAATTTATTAATGCTTAATGTTCTAAGCATTAAATTTGTCATAATGGTATGCAATAATCAATGAGGGATAAGGGAAAAACAGAAAACACAACTGTGGGAACATGAACTTACAACTATAGGAACGTAGATACACAACTGCGCATAGGAAAACCATAAAATTTAAAAATTATCCCGAAAAGATATTTATTTTACGCTACTGGACAAACAAAAAACTCAACGTAGGGGTTTATACATGGAATGTGTATGCAAAGTTTGAAATAAATAGGTTTTGTAGTTTTTGAATGGCAGGTAACACCACAAATCATGTTTTTCCCGAGACGTTCTACTAAAAGCTTCGTCACCGAGTCGCTTGTTGGTATATTTGCGGAAAAAATTACAGTATGTTATTGAAATGATAAATCATATTTTACAAACATTTTGATCAATCCACTTCACCTAAAGTTCTGAAAATATAATCACAAAAGAAAGTGTTTTTTTTTTCACGCTGAACCCCTTTAACACCCCAGACCCCTCCCCCAACCCCCCTACACCAAGTTGTTCTTCTATAACTGTTAATAATCATTCTAAAATTGACCTTCTGTAAAGTTGTTTAGAACAATGATATACACTTTTTTTCAAAGGTATGAGTTTTCTAAAGCATACATTCCTGTAGTAATATTTCGTCGCTGGCTTGCCAATTTATAAAAACCTCTGCGCTGTATTTTCAACCATTAATGTGCTGTGGGAAAATTCCAGTTTTTTGGAAATAATCCATAATGTTGCCTGTCTTCAAAAACGGAGATCGACGAAACGAGAGGACTTATCGTGGTATAACTAGCCTGTCTGCTGCTTCAAAGTTATTTGAAATTATAGTAAGACTCATGATTCTGGAAAGCACTCGTAATTACATTTCATTCGATCAACACGGTTTCGTGCCTGGATGATCTAACTCGACAGTTTTATTGGAGTTAACCTCCACATGCATCAAAAAGATCGAAAAATCTCAGATTGGGGGTGGGCGTAGCGTAGTTGGTAAATCGATTGCCTTGTACCGTAAAACGGGGTATCTTTGATCACCGGGGTAAGTGTGATTAAATGAGACTTTTGTCATTAACGTACGATAGGATGATTCCCTCTAACAAAATCATCGAAACAAAATACAAACCATATTCTGAACACGTTCAGCATCTACCGGCAACGATTATTTTGTCATTTAATGTACCTTTTATGAAAACAAATTCAAATTGAAAATGATTCAACTTTCATGCATCGTTCCAATCTGTTCAAACAATTCCTTGTATATTAATGAAATCAAACAACTGAGCTGATCGCCTTTTTAGAAACCGAAACTATTCAATAATTTATTAAAAAAATCCGAGATTTTTATTTCTAATTATTTTATTTCGGCTATTCTCTCGAAAAAGTTTGATAAAAGTCGGCCGTATCCTTCCAGGGAATTTTCTTTTCTTACAAGACGACACAATATAGGGCCATAAAATCGCCTGCAGATATGCAATTTACACAACATTTGGAGCGTTATCTCTTATTTCGATAGACATATTTTACTGATCAAAGTTACCCCGAAAACAACGGATCAAAATTTACAACAAATGTATTTCATTTTTATAGTTAAACGAAATAAATTACCAAACAATTTGGACGTTTTCAATCTATGGGTACCAGTACTTGTCTTAAAAATGCAAACAGTTACATCTACCTGATTTGAAGAAACTTATTCGAAAAAATGTAGAAAAATTGATCAATGTTCCCCCGTTTTACGGTACGCAGCGCACCTGGGTTCGAGACCCGACCCAGCACATAGGGTTAGAAATTTTTCAATAGACATTTTTCCAATCCGAAGAGGCGAATGACCCTAAGGTTAAAACTTCTTGAAATAAAAAAGATGGGTGGGTAATGTCAGAGACATAACCGGAGTGAAGTAGAATACACTTTAGACCGGTAAATTCTGCTCTGGAATAAGCAATTTCTATGCGATTTTGTCGACTTTAGCACATTCATAGTTTATTTGGAGTATTTTTGGAATTATGAAGTTGACAATTTGCAACATTCTTTGAAAATATTGTTGAACTTTTATGAATGAAGGCACGCAAACGAGCGTTTGACCGTCGTCCTACTACCAGCATCAGAGAAGTAGCAGATCAGCATTTTTCGCTACATGGCCTGTACCAAACAAACCGCTCGTAAGTCCACCGGAGGAAAGGCTCCCCGCAAGCAGTTAGCAACAACCCCCTGGCAACCCTATACCATCATATGGAGTTTGACAGCGACCGACATATATGGGGCGTTATAGCTATAAAGCCCCAAACAAAGAATTATGTTCGGCACTATGCTCGATATTCAAGCATTCCACACGACGTTTTGCATCTTGTGGGATGATTTAATAATTTAATTTATTCGACATTTTGTAACTAAATACAGCTTCTAATCATTCGGTACAAAATCAATGTTTTGCCTTTCATGGCAGTGAAGCTGGCTGTACACAGACGTCGTCCTTGACAGCGGGCTGGTTGGCAACGAAGGCCGTGTAAAAGTGCCCCAGTCACGGTTGGCGTTAAGAGCCTCATCGCTACCGAACAGAAACAGTCGCCCTGCGAAAAATTCACAGCTATCAGAAATCGAGCGGGCCTAAATTGTGACCCAAAATAAACCACAAACCAACAAGTTGTTTTCAGAACCAGCCAATTATAAAGTATTATTATTATAAATGAAATGTTCCATTGCCTTACAACCTCCCTCTCCCTTTCCACCCGGCTTGAATAACTATCAATCTTGATGATGCTGTGCGGCGGGGCACTAGTTTTTATTATGGTGGAAAATTTAGGTTTGCGCGTTTTTCCCAAAAGTTTTTAGCTGTGCTGTTTTCAAAGAAGTTGTAGTTGAATTCAAAATAAAATAGTTTATTTTTATTGTCAGAGATGGACCTTCCAACGAAAACTAGTCTGGCTCGCTTGGAATCGAATTGTATGGACCAACCACTGCTTTCACAAAATCTGTTATTTTCAGTAATTGAACATTCTACATTTTTGTAAATTGAATCATTACACTAACCTGTCTATAAATCACACAAATAACTTTTTTATTTTGTGCCATTCTACTTGAAAGCGACGATATTGTTCACAAGTGGCTCACTTACCATCCAACGCTCTTGGCAAGCCACTTTCTGATGCTTGTAATAAAATTTCAATTCGATTCTTTGTCGATAAATTGATGGCCCTGAAAAGGGCCTTTTCTTTGGGCAGTGTTCGAAATTTACTTGGTGCTGGTGTATATGGTAACAGTTTTGGTGCCATCGAAGACGGCGTGCTTGGCCAACTGTTCTGACAGCAGCAAACGGACTGCGGTTTGAATTTTGCGGGAGATGCTGCAAACGAACTGCTGCATGCTGATGCTGCGAACGAACTGATCGTGAACAACAGCATGCTGAGTTTTTATACCTGACTACAGCACAATGTAAGCTCGTCCTTTTTTGTGTTGTCCTCAATATGTGTTCTTCGTAGCTCCACCCCTTTGTTGGTCGACCACATATTTTTGATAAAGAACAAAATTGAAATTGTGTTTCCAATACGGAGGTTATCGAACACTCAGGGTAAAAAGAGTAATGTAATACGGCACTTTGGTAAAATGTTTGAGAATTGAAACCGTTTTTGAATGCGCCTAGTAAACACGAAACTGTAAACAAACACACAAATGATAACTTTTTATTTTGTGTCATTCTACGTGAAATCTACGATATTGTTCACAAGTAGCTCACTTGCCATCGAACGCTCTTGGCAAGCTACTTTCGGATGCTTGTAATAACAAAATTTCAATTCGATTCTTTGTTGATAAATGGCCCGTACCAAACATACCGCTCGTAAGTCCACCGGAGGAAAGCCTCCCCGCAAGCAGTAAGCAACGAAGGCCGTGTAAAAGTGCCCCAGTCACGGTTGGCGTTAGGAAGCCTCATCACTACTGAACAGAAACTGTCGCCCTGCGAGAAATTCACAGCTATCAGCAATCGAGCATGCCTAAATTGTGACCCAATATAAACCACAAACGAACAAGTTCTTTTCAGGACCAGCCAATTATATTCCAGTAAGATATAAATGAAATTTTCGTTTTCCATTGCCTTACAACCTCTTTCCTCCCGGCTTGAATTACTATCAATCTTGATGATGCAGTGCGGCTGGGCACAGGCAGTTTCCATTATAGTGGAAAATTTAGGTTTGCGCGTTTTTCCCAAAAGTTTTTCAGCTGTGCTGTTTTCAAGGAAGTTGTAGTTGAATTCAAAATAAAATAGTTTACTTCTATTGTCAGAGGTGGACCTTCCAACGAAAACTAGTCTGGCTCGCTTGGAATCGAATTGTACGGACCAACCACTGCTTTCACAAAATCCGTTATTTCAGTAATTGTACATTCTACAGAATTAGTCACAACTATTTCCAATCAGCGCAAAAATCGAAGGTTTTCATTCAATACAACAGCAGATTTTCACGTTTGAAAAAACAGGCAGCATTCTGGCCGAAAATTTTGAAACGGAGCACCTATATCGAAACGTTTGAAAACGTTCGATTTTTGTAAATTGAATCATTACACTAAAATGTCAATAAATCACAAATAACTTTTGATTTTGTGCCATTCTCGTGAAAGCGACGGTATTGTTCACAAGTGGCTCACTTACCATCCAACGCTCTTGACAAGCTGATGCTTGTAATAACAAAACTTCAATTTCATTCTTTGGGCAGTGTTCGAAATTTACTTGGTGCTGGTGTATATGGTAACAGTTTTGGTGCCATCGAAGACGGCGTGCTTGGCCAACTCTTCTGACAGCAGCAAACGGACTGCGGTTTGAATTTTGCGGGAGATGCTGCAAACGAACTGCTGTATGCTGATGCTGGAAACGAACTGATCATGAGCAACAGCATGCTGAGTTTTTATACCTGATTACAGCACAATGTAAGCTCGTCCTTTTTGTGTTGTCCTCAATATGTGTTCGTCGTAGCTCCACCCCTTTGTTGGTCGACCACATATTTTTGATAAAGAACAAAATTGAAATTGTGTTTCCACTACGGAGATTACCGAACACTCAGGGTAAAGAGAGTAATGTAATACGGCACCTTGGTAAAATGTTTGAGAATTGGAACCTTTTTTGAATGCGCCTAGTAAAAATGTTTTCCACTTCACTCCAGTTTGTTTCTGACCATATTTGCAATTTACGTACTGAAATAAATCTTAATTTAGGGTTTAACCCAAATTGCTCTCCAGGGAGAAACAGTCCATGAAACAGAAAATGCAAACTTATTCTTTGAAATGGTTTTGGTGGCCCTGAAAAGGGCCTTTTTTATAATGATGCAAGTGAGTTCTACCTTTTCAACTTCCAAATCCATACAAAGTGCGTCCCTGCCGCTTCAGAGTATAGACGACATTCATTGCGGTTATGCGCTTGGCGTGTTCAGTGTAGGTCAAGGCATCTCGGATGACATTTTTCTGCACACCATCAGCATTCGTAGATTAAATTAGAGATGCATTTTACACCACCACGACGAGCCAGACGCCGAATTTGGTGATTCCCTGGATTTTATCACGAAGAACCTTGCGATGACGCTTGGTACGGGAACGCAAACATGATACCGCTCATTGTACCGTCCGGACGAGCATGTTGCTCGTGTGGTAAGCGAGCACCCACTGATACAAAACAAGCTCGCGTGACCTGTATATATAACATTCCCGTATGTAATGAAACGCTTACATGCTCCTTTTTGACGGCTCTGCGTGGGATATGCTGGCAAATTGCGCATTTTCCTCGCTGTTTCCAAAGGATTTTCTGAAAATCCTTGTTTTGGTTTATTTATAGTAGTCGCAGTAATTCCGAAATTTAATACGAAATACGTGCACAAATTTCCGATCAGATAGTGCAAAAATGTTGCGATTTCGTCCAGTAGAATGGAAGATACTCGCATTTCAAATCTGGGAAAATTTCTCAACTGAAATTTTTGAAACGGGATCCCATATTGAAACGTTAGAAGTATTCTACTTCAAAAATCTCAGATCGACACAGTTAACACTGATTTGAAAGCCGCTTTTGACAAAATCGACCACCGAATTCTTCTTTGCAAACTGTCGCGCCTCGGTGCTTATGGACGATTAATTGGTGGCTTGGCGGACCTCGCATCTAACTGGCAGAGTATCACACGTCAAGGCCGGCTTCTGTTTTTCGACTACATTTTCCACCGTGTATGGAATTCCTCGAGGCAGCAGCATCAGTCCCATATTGTTTATTCTGTTTTTCAACGATGTAACACTGTTTTTGCATGGCTACTGTAAGCTAGTATAGGGTAATTTGGGGAGAGATGCCGCACATTTCTAAAAATCGATCTTGCATCAAAGTAAACCATTCAATAATTGATGAAATCATTTTTATCAATTGCGACAAGTTTCTAAAATACTGTGAAATGGTTTCGTCAGGATAAAAAATTCATCAAATTTCCACGAACATTTTACAAAAAAGGTAATTTCGGGAGAGATGCCGCATGTGCGGATGAGACGCCACACCGTGGTCACAAATTGAAAAATGGTGAACAAAAGTAGTTTTTAGCACTCGTTGATGTTTTTGTGATTAAGTGTCTTCAGCTGAATTTCATGAAATTTGATTACACCTATAAATAGGCTAGCACCTTCACTTTTCTTAAGGGGGTAACTTTGGGTAGAAATGGTAGCATTTCTAGAAACATATTTTTATTCAACATTTTAAAAATATTTTTCTTTCTAAACCTTGTGTACCGGTTAAGTTGGAGTAACTTAATTAAGGGTACTATTTTATCTATATGTTTGTGCGAGCGATATACAGTGTTTGGCTGTTTCTCCCAACAATGAATTTATATAACTTAGGTTTGTTCTTGAAAAAATCATTTTGAAAAAGCATAACTTTGTTGAAATTTTCGTTACAATCCCAATATTGACATCACTACAAATCAATGCGTTCACGAAAATTAGTGCCTGAAACTTTAAAGAATAATCCGAAGTAACTAATACTATCATATCGCCCGTTTAAATATATAGATAAATAGACTCATAATCCAATATGTCATAGTGTTGGGTCCGTTAGTTTGTGGATATACCTTATTACATATACCTGACGCAAATGATCATTTAATGACAATCCGAGGTGAAAAAATACATTTTAGCTAGGAGTAGGAGAGAGCTGCCGTACGACGACATTTACCCCTGAAATTATGGATGACCGTGCTCATGATCAGAATGCCTTCTAAAAGCTCCCAGCTATTCAACCGATACATAATTTATCAAAAAATCGAACAATTTAAAAAAAAACGAATTTTAATGTGGTGCTGAAAATTTTTCGGCACTCCGTAGTGCAACTGGACGCAAAAAATCATTAATAAAATTTTCGTGAGTTAATAATAAGGAATATTTTACATCTCCAGTGTTGTAATTCTTCGAAAAACAAACTCACAATATCATATTACCGTATAAAAGTTACCCTATATACGAGATACAGAGAGTGCGGCATCTCACCCGACGCGGCATCTCTCCCGAAATTACCCTATCGATCGAGGACTGCGAACGTCTTCAAGCACTACTGACTTTGTTTGTCTTACGGTGTCAGAAGGACAAATTAGTTGTAAGTATTCGCAAATGCGTGGTGTTTACATTCCATCGTATTGCAGCACCGATTTTATTGGACTACCGCATTAACGGTATTTCACTGACCAGAGTCCAGCAAGTTCAAGATCTAGGCGCCTTGTTGAATTCCAAGTTATCATTCGAGGCACCTCGCTGAGCCGTTATTTCAAAAGCTACTCGTCAGTGGGGATTCATCGAAATCGGGTTGCGAAAGATTTTACCGATTCGTAGTGCATAAAACCACTTTACTCCCTGGAAACTGCCAATATCAAAACTTTAGTCTGTCCTATATTGAAAACGGCCTCTATTATTTGGTGTTCACTTCAGACGTCTTAGTGTCTGAGGGTCGGTCTCATACAGAAGCGATTCATTCGAGTAGCCATTGAATTTTGCCACCATATCCTGATCGATGTCGATTAATAGGACTAAATACGCTGCAACGTCGTAGAAGGACCCAACAAGCATTGTTCGTTGAAAAGCTGCTGAATGGAAAAATTGACGCACCGTATCTATTGTCACTAATGAATTTTCGAACACCATCCAGAACGTCTCGAAGCACAATGCTCACTGTTTGTATGCATGTGATTTATGGACCCCCAAACGGCTTAACCGATTGCCGTAAAACATTTTACGTAGTAGACATTTGTTATGGAGCGTGTTTGTGTGATATTGGTTGGGCATTATCTGCTCGCCAGATGGCGCTTCGGAACAAATTTGGGTTTTACTCCTATTCGTCGAAAGTTGCAGCAATGCGCGACGGGTATTAGCTAGTATTCAATAAAACTACGTGTCAGATGATAAACTGCAATACAAATACATCAAAAAGATGTATTGAGAAAAACTGAATTTAACAAAATATCGTTAATATCGTTTTATATCTCGATATGCTGCATACATAAAACATCCATGTTTTCAACAAAGATGACATTCTCAACAACTTTTCTGAAGACATCAAAGATCTTGCTCCTTTTGTTGGAGTGTTAATTCTCAATAATTACATTTGGGAGGTTTCGACCCCAAAATTATTTTATCAAAAGTTGCGTTATACTATGTTATTTAACTTCATCGAAGATACTATGGTTTCAAAAGTTTCGAAATTATATATCATCGCCCGCATTTTTTTTTTGAATATTTAATTAACTTTTTTTTTCATTTTAAAAGTACATTATACGAGATCGAGACTTTGTATACAATCTATTTGCAGTCACTGGGTGGGTTTTCTATAAAAACGCTACTAGAGACAATCTAAAAATTCCAATTTTCCATACTTTACACAAAATAATATGTGTTACACTCAAAAGGTCTTTTGTCGCACAATTTAATAATAACTAGCCAATTCAATAGCCTTGTGCGATATAAGGGACCATTCATAAATTACGTAACTATTTTAGAGTGGGGGAGAGGGAGTTCGACAAATTGTGATATATTGTTACATTTGGGAGAGGGGGAGTAAGCTAGAACGTTACGTAGCAGCACACGTGTTACGTAATAGAGGAGGGAGGATAGAGAAATTTTTGACAATTTGCTACATGGGGGAAGGGGGAGTCAATTCTGGGCAATTTTCGCGAAACGTAATTCATGACTGGTCCCTAATATGCGGGCGTTGCGACGCACCACCCTTCGAACGATAGGACTTTGGGCGGTATGACATGGTGCCGCAATGATAAAAGATTTCGGAATTTTCAATAGGTTACTGACGCTTTGGCAATAAAACTTCTAAGTACTTTAACAAATTAATTCTCTTTAAAAGGTGACTCTACGGTATAACACAGAAAAACAGATATATTTCACAAATATTTCTTGACGGAATAAATATATGAAAAATGATCAGATGATATGTCAAATGGAATTGTTAATATTAGTTAAGCAGCACATTAAATAATTTGTTCAAGTAATTTGATCCCAAGGTAGTGGCTGTGCAGCATTTTTCCTATGGCGCATTTTTTTTAATGGTAAATTTATCTCCCATAAATTAGAAACCAAAATTTTTTCGATTCCTTTAAACGATAGCCAGCGAATTTTTCGATAGGTTTATTTTTTTTTTCAAGAAATACATTAGAACAATCGTGATTCACTTGTTGAACCACCACTTCTGTTAAACCAACGGATAAGATGCACTAGTAAGAACGACCGAGACTTCAAAAATTGGCCAAAAGAGATGGTAGTCTACTTAATTGTCAAAATCCAGTTAAAAATGTTCAACTACTAAATTACAATGATATATTTGTGTGTATAGCGAATACTGTGTCCCTGTAAAGATAGCGACAACCACAGTCTAGGGTTATGCGGCTACTTAAAAACACTCGACTTTTAAGTGGGTGTTGGTTTGTCTTTGCACTTTCTTTCCATTATCATTGCTGCCGCCAGGACTCGCTTAGTGAGAACACCGAGAATAAGTTTTTCTATACCGATGTAAACTATCTGCAACGAGGATATCCCGCCGTAGTGCATGCCAACATATTCAATGTATGAATAGGCCGTATGGCGTTATAGCGGAAACTGTAATCTCTCGAAAGTTGATTGTTGTTTTGTTCTATTCGTTGGAGAAACACGACACATCGTTGAAGGAAAGCAAAGTCATCTGGTCGTTCTTGACCTAGAACTTGAAATGTTGAAGTCAAAACAATACAACTACTACACCAAGAGTTCTATTGAAACAACAAATGAAAGAGGTTGTGTGGCATTATCTTTGCAGTTTTCAGTCGAAAAAAGTAGAATTGTTTGTAAAGATATTGGTTTTTGGTTGTATATATTATTTTCAATTTACACAATTCTGTATTATTACCACGGAAAATTTCTGAGCATGTTTATGAAAAAGGCGTTTTTGTTTTAATAGAAATGGAGAAAGAACATCTTCTAACGCATCAGCATCTAACGATCTATGAATCCTCAAAATCGGTTGAAAATTAGCGGAGTTATCGATTTTTTTTCATATTAGAAACATGCTCTTATAGAACTTTAAGGAGCTAGTGAGGCATTGTCGCACACTATGGGATTATATAATTATGTCTTCCGTTTTTTCCAATTTTGACTTCAAAGTTTACATACATACATTGGAATGTATATGAAATCGAGCAAAACAATGGTTTTTTTTTTAAAAAGTTCATGTGGGTAACGCCAAAAACGTCAAAGCGACAAGAAGAAACACACATACATACGACATAAAAACCGCAATTGCGAGGAAGTTGTCGGCCCTATCATTTTAAACACATCTTCTGAAGATGCAAACTTTGTAGGTCCTATATGTTTCGAGATAGAGAAGATTTTAGTTAAAACATTTACTTACAGAATATGTGTTCAAAAATCCGCCTTATTTCAAAACTTGTAGGACCTACAAAGTTAGTATATTCAAAAGATATATTTATAATTATCTGACATTCAACTTTGTCGTAGACAATATCTTTCTATCTCGTTCCATTAAAAAGTTGATAGCAGCGCTGCCCTAGCGACTGAATTCCGAACTAATATAAAATGATCAAATAAAGCGCTAGATTTCACACTACAACTTTGCTAAAGACACCATAACTCTAAAACGAAAGATAAGGAAAAGATGTGTGAATTGTGGGTTAGCCCCTTTTGGACACTAGGTACCCCCTCGAACTACGAAAATTCCCGTGAATTGAAAGGTAGTTCATGAAATGATCTAATTTGTGCTAGACAGTATAGGTCAATTAACTACTGATAAAATAATGTATTTTTACAATGTTAATATGTAAATGCGGAAGTTTTTGCCATTTCCTGGAATAAATGCAAAATGTGGGTTAGCCCCTTTTGGACGCCAGTCATTCATTTAGTCTCGATTCCACAATTGTATCATTAAATTGCACATATCAACTCCATTTAACAATAAATTATTTATTAAATTACACATCTTATTTAAAATGCGCTTAGGGATCACATGAGAAAATTTTTATTACTGGAAAAATATGGGAAGTTGGGGTATTAGAATATTTAATGAAAAAAATGAGGCTTGTAGAGCTAATGTCAAAAATTTTTACCGGCAATGAATCTATTTTTTTGTTCCTGAAAATTTTCCGCGTTCGACAGTGTACATTTTCCGAAAATTTATTGTAGAATAATAGAGATATATGCACGAGAAAATGATAAAATTTAATAGGAATGAAAAGAGCCCTATGACCCCAACATCTCGTATTTAGACAAAGGTATCAAATGTTTCGTTCGATTTCTGAGCTTTTTTACATTAGACATACTTCATATATATATATATATATATATATATATATATATATATATATATATATATATATATATATATGTGTATATATATATATATATATATATATATATATATATATATATATATATATATATATATATATATATATATATATATATATATATATATATATATATATATATATATATATATATATATATATATATATATATATATATATATATATATATATATATATTCCTCCACATTTTCCCTTAGTACCAAAAGCGAAGTGGGCGGAGGTCTAAAATTGTCCAAATGATGAGAAATTTGGCATATGTGCTTTGCTATAATATAAAGGGGTTTATACATTCCACATAGTCTAATCCATGTGTGGTTGTGTCAGTGCGACGTTTGAAGTTGAATACATTCGCATTCCATCTAGGTATTTGTGCAAAGACGAAATATCAGTGTGCGTTTCATTGGCGTTAAATAACGAAATTAAATCATATAGAACCCGACTGTCTGCGCCAAGATAGTCAAATCACAATATTTTGAATATTATTATACATACAGATCTACTTACATATTAATTATTATTATTATCAGAATATTCTATAATTGAAAGTTTAGTTCTACGTTAACAGTTCGTACAACCCCATTGGGCTGTTCCTTCTAGAATTTTCTATTCTTTAGATACAACATATCTACAATGTGGTACTGGTACAAATCAGGAGGATTATATCCGAAGTAGATTAATTCATATATTAGAAGAATAGGAAACATTTTTTTTAGTATTATAACGTTAAGATGAAGATTCCCGTGTATACTGGGGATAATGCGATCGAAGTGCGAATGCACGATCTAGGTCCGTATACCGCTCACGCAAGCAGCAGGGGTTTTGTTTGTTCTGGCGATACAGAGAGCGTTACTATATACATTAAATTTCGGTATAATAATGCAACAAGTGAACAATATTTGCTCAAATTTTTATTACAAGATGTTGACAGCGAATCACGGGAGGAGGCTTGTCGAAAACTTGTTTTGTGGTTTACAGTATAACTCAAAAGTTACTCGACCAATCGTTTAGAAGTTTTGCACATTTCTTCACATCAGTGCGGTAACTATGGAAGCGCAATGAAAAAATCAGATTTTCACTAAAAATGATCGGATAACATGTTACTGTACAAAATCAGAATTTTTTAGGGCTTCCGTAGTAAACTGGTCAATAATGTGAAGAAGAACTATGCAAAATTTCAGGAGATTTCCTAATTTTTCACCGAAACTACATCGTAAGGCGGTTTCACTTTATTTGTAACAATTGTGAATAATTTTTTCAATTAACATCGTTTTAACTGGTAGAACACCATCACTTTTTTAAATTCTAAATGTAATATAATAACTTTGAAAATATTTCGAATTTCGAAGAACTGTCCAAGTTGTATGTTTTATTTATCGCTGTGAACTCATAAAAAAACTTTACAAGAATAGATAGACTAATATAAAACGAGATCTTGACTCAAAAAGATTCAATTATTCAAAGGTTCTCCATTCCATTATAAATAATGTAATATGGCAGGCCAATACTCCCATCTACTGAGCAGGTTTGCTACGTCGAAATCAGCTTCAGAAGCTTGAATATCACCGTCCAGATGAAAACAAAACATATATTGCTCTGCTGTCATTGCAGCGCGCGACTGTAGGTCAAAGAAAATCGATAGAGCCGCCGGGCGAAATTCGGCAAGGGGAGCCCAGCTCGACCGAAAACCAATGCAGGAGCAAAAACTCACAGTGACACAGGGAGCGTCTTTCTGGTAGTTTTTACAAATTATTTTTTGGCAACCGTTGGTTTATGCTAATGTTAGCTCTTTTTAGGGGGGGAAATTACCTTGACAGGCTGCTCCTTGCTCTACCATAGCCGATGTCTGATATTGCGTGAATGGAGAAATTGAAGGTTAAAACTTATATAATCTCCAGGTGCGTACCTTTTTGATACTCCGTTTGTTTATCCTCTAAACACTGTTTACGATATTAACATGTCGATTTTTCACATAGTGTAGTTTGTTTTGCAATAAAAAAAACAGTGCTTGCAACAATCGTCACATTTTTCAAAACACAAACTTTTACAGCCACCCCAAATTTCTTTCGCCCACCAGCCAACAATCACTTCCATTGAACATCGACTTTTCTCCAGCGAATGGCCAGGAACACTTATGTAACCAAATTTTCCATTCGCGATAACTGGGCAACCGTCAAAGCGCCCCCGGACCTTAAACCTTACACAACACTCAAAGGGACCTGTATGCCCCAAAATCACACTAAAACACACCGTTCACAATGGAAAAAGTCTGCGTTGGATCGAGAAAGGTAAAATTTTCACTGTTTTGCACTGCCTGCAAAGGGAAACTTCCAACAGTGTGCGTTTTCACCAGTAGGTTGAATGCGGCCGCCATTTCTAAGTTCAGCGACTGAAATGATCACAGGTTCTGCTTTGTTTGCTCGATTTTACCGTGAAAAGCTGCAAATTTTCTCTCCCGACTGCCAGTGCCAGGCAAACAAGATGCATTTCAAGGGCGAAACAACGGCATGAGTTTGATGGAGAGCGTCCGAGTATGAAATGAGCAAACCAAGGGCGTTACTCTCAGGGAAATGGGAAAATTCGGGAAAATAGAGCATATGTTACTCAAATGGGAGAGACGCGACCATGTGACTGCCGGCGTTGTTATCAAACAGATCCAAAACCAAAATAAAAACAGAATCTGATGTTGGTGTTTGCCGGAATCGGTTTCACCGTCGCATGGTAGCTTTGTTTTCTGTAGTAATTCAGCACTAAAGATAGGAAAATATAAGAAAAGAATTTTATTTATTTTCAACGGGTTTTCTATCGAGCAAGCACATGTTCAGTGCAATAACAAACATAATCGAAGCCCTTTATCGCTCATCAAAACTTTTGTTTATAACATGTTTTCGGACAGCTGATTTTGACAGTCTCTATCGCGCAGGCGCATTTCGTTGTTTATATTTCCTTTAGCATTTCCCTTACACTTTGTTTCTATATACACATTCGAACATTCGTTTTTTCCGAATACTAATATGAAATCGTTGCTAACGCCCACGAGGGGGTTTGGAATCGATTATAAAATGAAAACGGGTTTGTATTGCTAGTTTATGCGATAATTTCGAAAATAGGGCATATGAATCTTTTTCTTTTATACATTCTGTTTACTTGAGAAGACACGGTACCATTACAGCTAAAAGGTGCCATTTTTTCATTTCGCACTTTAAATTTCTAAAAAGTAAAGGATGTAATCCTTTACTTTTAAAACTACATTTCAAAGCTAAAGAACAATTTTCAGATTATTTTAGATAAGTGACAATTTTAGACTACCTTAAACCGTTAAAAGTAGATGGGGGAGGGGGTAAATTATTAAGACTGGGGGTGAGCAATTGAATACAAATACTATATATAGACTTTGGCTTTGAGAAATTTTATTTAAAGAAAGGAAAACATTCAAATTTAGTTTTTCATGACAAAGGTCTGCTTCCGAAAGACATTTTCATGAAAGGGGGGGTTGATTTTAGCAGCGGAGTAACAGTGATATCAGATACAGGGGGAGAGGACAACGGTGGCAGAGTAGAGAAGAACATCAAGATTGCAGTTTGTGGTAAATCGTTAACGATAATGACAGCCTTAAATCGCCAGGTCGGCACACAGCAGGACGTCGTTTTTCCTCGGCAAAACATCAGAATGAATACTTGCTTTGTTATCAATAAGAAATCATTCACATCTCAATGAATTTTCAATTTACTTTCACTGATTACACAAATAGAAATTCTGTTTGATGTCATTAGGCAATTTTTCTGAGCAAAATCGTCCCAGCATTTATTGGGGCTAGTATTTTCAGAAAAGCCACAGAAAAGGAAATCAGAGACCAACCAGCACAACTCCAAGTACAAGTGTTGATTCAACCACATTCAATAAAGGTCAGTCTGTTGAAAAGCGTCGTTTCTCACTCGTGACCATAATTAATTAAAATCTAATATCTTAATGCTACCTTTAAATGGTTAGAGTAACTCGGTCAATATCACTTGAAATGCCTATAGGTTTCACACAAGGAAGTCACTTAGGATAATTGATTTTTGGTTTATTCGTTAAAAATCTATGCCATTATGGCGAACAAACTCAACACTGAACTGTAAGACGAATCCGTCTTCGAGAAAGCTACAAATGTCACCGAGCAAATAAATAACCTAACATTAGTCCTAAACAACAGGAACTGGCCAGAACCCGGGCCTGTTAGCTGTGAGGCCAGGTGCTGACGAAATTTCATATATGTGTCTTGATCGACGATGAATTTATGCGAAAACCCATTTCAAATAAATCCAGGGCTCGAATTTTACAAGGGTGCTCACAGTTTCTAGCAGATACAAATTTGTTCTCGAAACAAATGGTTTAACAAGGGAACTGTTCATGTGGCAAGAAAATTAGCATCATCAGTTCCATAATGGCCCAATTACGTAATGGCCAAATCTAGCCAGCTTTCATAACAGCAAGGACTTGCTTCATTGGTCGACAATGGGATCCAGTTGTGTGTGTATTTTCTTTTACTTCGTGGTAAAGCTCTTACGTCGACCCAGCACACGTTCAATAGTTGCACCATACTACCGATTTCGTCCATTGTGTGCTAGAGTGAGGGACTCAAAACAGAAAAGATAACTCTGGACCCTACTCCCACCAAGAAGTCCGACATTTACCTGATCCCCCGGATTCCATTTGAAACGACAACTTCGGGGGGAGGCTATGTTCATGCACTTCACTGAATTCCAAGTCTAGTTGGTCGTGCTAGTTCACTGCTGTCATAACCGCCATATCAGTCCTGCACGGCATGATATTCTTCATGCGCTCTTCTCTGCGTTGACCAGTTGGGTGCCGTTGTCGATCCAGTGATTCCGGTTGGAGGGCGGCTTCCGATTCACTGGTACCCCGAAGACCCTATACTAATGGTTTGTCGTATTCGGTAGTGGAGCTAACCTCAGCAGAGAGTTCCCCGACGAAAAAACCGTTGAGGGTCGCGTTATTCTAGCTTCGAGGCAGTCCGGCACAATTCCGATGTCTATCCGGCGTTTCTGGGTGGAGGGTTGCGTCCGGTTCACTGGTTCCCCGACGATTCAAGCCTGCGATTCGCTACGGACTACTCGGAATAGTCCCCAACGGTGGATCTTTCCTACTCCGACGAAGAGTTCCCCGGCAGTGTAAGATCTTCCAAAACCGATGCTACCCGGCAGATGCAACTCAGGGTGCAGGGTTGATTTCCAGTTCACACAAACTGGAAATCAAACCTCACCACTTTACGATCTACTCGAGTTAATCCCCGGCGGTGGGCCTAGCCTACTCTGACGGAGAAATTTTCCGACGTCGAAAGTCCTCTCGAAACCGGTATCTTGATGCTGGTTGGTTAGGTGCCAAGGTTAGTCCTGCGATTCCGCGGGAGGATGACTTTCGGTTCTCTTGTGCCCCGATGATCTATCATCGACGATGCGTGCGCTCACTCTAATCGCGCCTGCTGGTTTACCTTCTCTCTCTTCAGCAGACTGACTTGTCGAGTGCCAAGGTCGGTCCGGCGATTCCGGTTGAAGTGTAACTTTCGGTTCATCGGTGCCTCGATGACCCGAAGCCGTGTACTGCTACGTTGCTGGTCGTTGCTCCTCTCACCATCTTCGTTGCAACGCTGACATGATCTTAACAACTGTTCTGTTCATCGCGTCCCATTTTTCTTTGTCCGCGCACATTCTTTGGACAATATTGTTCATGTTAACGTCCTCACCGACAATGGTTCTCATTTCGTTTTGCTCGTGCTCGAATCGCGGGCATTCGAAGACCACTTGTTCAGGCGTTTTCTTTGCATCACCGCACGCGATACAGTAGGGCGATCTCGCGTAGCAGAACCTATTTCTTGAAACAGCTATGCCCAGACAATAACTGTGTCAAGTGGAAGTTCACTTTGCCATGCGCTCTGTTCATCTAAACCGACAGGCATAGACTTAGTCGATATGTCCATCTAACGTTTACAGCGTTATCCCACTGATGTTGTCATTTGCATAAGGTATCAGTTCGGGCTTGTTTACGGACTCCTTTCGTGCTTCGATCCCTGTAACACTCGCTATCTTCTTCGAATAGAAGGTGTATGGGCATCGTTCCAGCTATGGCCGCATGGCCATCAGTCTGAATGCTCTGTTCAGCCGAGATGTGTTCCTCTTCGTCTGCAGTGCCGTCACCCGTGCAGATCCTGCTAGTAGTCGCTTTTTACTGCTGCTGACCACCCAATTGTTGGGCATGATCCGAGATTACTTTTATAGCCCTCCTGCATGCGTGGTCAATGTGGCTATTAAAGCTTGGCCGGTCGTCTATCATTACTCCCAGTTATCTAATTTCCCGCGTAGCGTTTATGATACACTCTCCGACCGAACCCTGCGGCACTGCTTTGCGATTGCTAATCAACACCATCTCGGTTTTGTGGAGTGCTAACGTCAGCTTCTTCTCGCGCATCCAATCTTCCACAACATCTATCGCCACCGTTGCGAGTACTTCTACTTCGTCTAGTGATTCGCCGATCACTAGAAGAACGACGTCGTCCGCAAAATCGACAATCTTCACGGCCCTGGGGAGGCACAGCTTCAGTACTCCGTCGTACATAGCATTCCAAAGAGTTGGGCCGAGTATGCAACCCTGTGTATGCAACCCCACTGTTTCGGTTACACTTCTTTTTCCGGCATCAGCTCGTAGATCAGCTGCCGGTTCTGAAAATAGCTCCTCAGAATCCTAAAGAGGTACTTGGGAACTCTCAGCCTGTGCAGCGAATCAGCGATTGTAGCCGAACTGGCACTGTTGAAGGCGCTTCTACGTCAAGTGTAACCACTGTTTACTTATACTGCGTCATTCTACGGATGAGTGTGTCATTTAACTACAGTTATCACCGGATAGATTTCTGGAGGCGGGGGCATTCTGATTCTCGTCAAGTTTTAACTCTACGTTAGTAATATACTAGAGAAAAGCGACGCGCGCGAAACAGGACACAACGTCCTATAGATGCACAAAAACGAGCCCGTCCGGATTCCCGAATTTTAATTACCGGTATTACCGGTATCATAACCCTAGGGGCCATACACTAATTACGTAAGGGCATATGGGGGGAGGGGGAGTTTCAAAATATCTTACAAATTCTTATCTGAGGGGGAGGGAGGGTTTGTCCTTTCTTACGTAATATCATAAAATAAGTTTAAAAAATTAAATCCATAAGGAAAATATTCTTTTTAATAACTAATAAGAAAAGGGAACTATTTTCATTTGTACCATATAATCCTTGTATATCAAACAATATGAGTGATTTTTTGGCTCATGGTTGTACATTGTTCTGTCGGGAACTCGAGTCACAATATGCCTTACAAATTAAGAAGTGTTGAAGAAGTGTTCAAACGTTCGATTCAAACCAGGAAGGTATCTGGAAAATGTTGTAACATGCGATTGTCAAAGATCTTGAAAGTCGAATATTTCCAGAGTGTCAACTGTATTTTAATTCAAGAAAATTCGAAGATGGTTAACTCGGAGCTATGCGTAGGATAAGCGTCACAGCTGGAACTCAGAATAAATTCATGCCAGAAGAGGTTATAAGCTCTTTTAAATTCTACATAACAAGAAAATAGATTCAAAGGAAGTGGAATATAGCAAAGCAGATCATGTGGACCAAATTGGAGTTACTGAATTTCTGACAACAGTTATTCTTTCTACTGGGCGAGATTGGCATGCAATTAAAATTCTGCAGATGATTACAGTTAAATTTTGTCGTGAGTTTTCTTGTAATAATTCTATACATATCGTTTTCGCTATCTTATTATTTGATGAATTAACAATTCGATTTTTTAATTACGATAATCATGATAAGATCTTATGTAGGGGGAGGGGGAGTTCACCAAAATCTTACGAACTCTTATTTGGGGGGAAGAGGAGGTTGAAAAGCTCTAAAAAAGCCTTACGTAATTAGTGTACCCTCTAGTAGAATAAATTGCGAAATTACGTTTGTTACCAAATTTAATTGTTTTTTACTTGTTTAAAAAAACTATTACAAAGAACAAAACAATCTGATCACCTTGTTGATCACTTCTAGAAAATTAGCATGTTAAAGTAGGAAAATGCAAATATCTTTTTACCAAAATAGATTCTGGTCGAATAGGGGAGGGGGGGGCACGTGCCCCCGTGCCTCTTCCTGGAACCGCCAGTGGTCAGAACTGCGGGTCGTGAATGCGATCACGTAGTAACGCTCTAGTGCGAGTTGGCGCCACAAAATCAGTAGAGGAAACTTTTTGGAAAGAGAAACAGAGGGGCTAAATTCTTATATTGATTGATTTTGGAAAGGCATAGAAACGAGACATATAAGGGAGATCGCGGTTTGCCATAATATCTCGAACTGGTACGTTGGGTGGACTTCCTCGGGCCCGAAGGGTATTTATTAGCTGAGACCTGGTGGACCTATACTCGATGCACGCCCAGACAATGTGTTCGATGTCGTGAACGTCGTCGCCACAAGCACAGACACCACTATCAACAAGCCCAATACGCCGAAGATGTGCATCCAGCGTGTAATGGTTTGCCTTGAGTCGGGACGTCACACGAATGAAGTCACGATACACATCCATCCGCCTTGTACCAAGGTTTCGTCGATACCTTCAGGAATTCCGAATGTTTTCACCATTGCTACACGACATTTGTCAACTTTCGAGGATTCTCTAATGAGTAATACTGAAAAATTCGTGAAGCACATCAGAACGCTTCACGAGAACGCCTTTTCATTGCCCAGAATGGAGCAATGAGAAGGACCCCAAACCAAGATCATCTAGAAAGATTTGTCAGTTAAAGCACTCAGTAGCTCCCGTACTTTCCCCTAAAAATACGAGGATTGCTTTCCATGTTTTATCGAGCAAATATCGCCAATGGAACTGAGGCTATCCGAAATGATGAAGTAATGGTAAGTAATCGTGTGCGGGAAATTTCTCAATGACTCCAAGTGTATACTAAATAGCAGCTAGTTCTCCGGCGTAAACTGAAGCAGGGTCACTGAGTTTGTAGGAGTCGGTGAACTTTTGATTGAAAATACTGAAGCCGGTGTACCCTACGAGGTTCGATCCGTCAGTATAAAACATCTTACGCCAGTCGACCTTTCGGAATTTATTGTAAAACTGTTACCCGAGCAGAACCGTTTGTTGACTAGCAGTTTCTGCAACATAATTAGTTGAAAAGAAATGTACATCAACCATTATTCAACTGATTTAGCAACCAAAAAAGCGCACCAGCAAAAGTTAATGGTTATGCAACAAACCACGGTCATTACATGTTGCAAGTGTTGCTTGGGTTAGGGACCACTTGTGGGCGTATGTGGTCCGGTATTCCACAGCAGATTCAGAAGTATCTAAGAAATGATTGTTGGGATTATAAGAAGAAGGGTTTTGTTCTGCGCCATGTAATCGAAGTATAGGGGCATGAAAAGAGTTGGAGAATTTAGCTCGCAAAACCTCTCGAAATTTTCAATCAAGATTCAAGATATTGCATCAGGATTAAGATATCGCATCGAATGAGCAATCGATATGAGATTTCCCAAAACCGATTTTGACACGACATCGTAGCGGTCGACTGCATGCACCCTAACGCGATACGCAAACAACGATATTGAGTTCTTTCGAGTTTGATGAAAATTTAATGGATGTTCGCCGCGGAGCGAAGGCAGAAGCGTCCGTATTCCATTACCGACAGTATCGTTGTTTGATGCAGCCTAATATGGTCTCCTGGATGGGCACCCCACCATGTTTCTGATATTGTAGGAAGAAAATTGATCCTTTTTTGGCACTTCTGTTTCAGAAACCTAATGTCGCATCCCCAGGTACCTTTCGAGTCGAACCAGACCCCTATATATTTTGCCGTAAAGACATGAGCGCAGATTGTCCCCCGCCAAGGGCGCCAACCGTAAGTGGGCGCTGAAATTTTGAGCTATTTCATAATATAATTGAAACAATTCGTAAATGCACACTAAATTACTGTTCGGAAAGCAAACTGTAAAAGAAAGTAAATGTTACCACCAACGGTACGCAAAACCGAGACTCTAACAAATGCGCCAGCAGACTACGTTACGGCCCTGCCAGTCCCATTCAGATTTATTGACAATAATTTGAAAGCTGCTTCAATTTCTGTTTTCAGCTACAGTGCTGTACCCTATTGTCGTCGTTTTGCAAACACACTATGAAACAAAATACTCCAAATGTTATATATTGGGTTTAGACGTTTCGTCACTTAATAGCGCGCTTGGAAAGCGTCAGCAGGTTGATGCCGTTTATGTTGATTTTGCAAAAGCGTTCGATAGGGTGCCTCATTTGTTAATCGCGGCCAAATTTAAGCGAATGGGACTTCCTGAGTGGTTGACACGGTGGATAATGTCATACCTCACCGAGCGTAGTGCATTTGTGCGCATAGATGAAACGAGATCATCTCCGTTTGTGATAGAGTCGGGTGTGCCTCAGGGAAGTCATTTGGGCCCGCTACTGTTTATTTTATTCGTCGATTTATGTTCCGCTATACAGTCTCCTAAATATGTTTGCTGATGATCTGAAATTTTTCCGTGTAATTGCGGCAGTCGATTGCTGTGCCATTCAAGCCGATATTGATGTGCTGCTAAATTGGTGTACTCATAACGGCATGGAAGTAAATGTGCAGAAGTGCAATGTGATATCGTTCTGTCGAAACAGGCACGTCATGACATTCGATTATAGAATGGCAGAAAGCAGTATCAACCGAGTTAATACGATAAAGGACCTAGGCATTCTCCTCGATAACAAACTAAATTTCGCGCAGCACATTGCAATGACTACAGCTAAGGCCTATGCCGTGCTGGGGTTCATTAAACGAAACGCGCAGCAATTCAGCGATATTTATTGCCTAAAAACGCTCTTTTGTGCACTCGTGCGTAGCGTCCTGGAGCACGGCGTGCTTGTGTTTGTTTACCGACGCTTGCAAGTCGGAGGATAATGCTGCAACGGCTCTTTGTGTTTGACCTTATCGGAAACAATGTTGATAGCTTCGAGTTGTTGAGCCAGGTTCGCATCAACGTACCACCTAGACCTACCAGACGACCTGATTTCTCTGATTTCTTTCGGACTCCTATGTATCGTACACTTTTCGCTCAGAACAATCCGTTCAATGTGTGCTGTCGTAATTTTAATGATGTAGCTAACCTGTATGATTTTAACATAACCAAGACTATTTTTAAACTTAGAATTAGTAATAATTAAGGAACTGTCTGTACGAATACTTCGAAGACCAGTACAAATAAATAAATAAATAGATCAGAGCACATAGCAGTTCATTCCAAGACATCGATGTTTCGTGATCAGTCCGGCTTGAACTAATTTGAACTGAATTCAAGACTACTTATAGTTTCGCTCGATCAGTCTGTCTAAAGACTACCTATACTTTTTCCACAATCAGTCTTCTTCAACACTACCTACTTTTTCTACTCAATCAGTTTCCAAGAATAATTCAGCCCAAAGATATATTTAATTATTCCTCCCAGATAGCCCGTGTGCCAAATATTAAAAATAAACGAAAAAGGGTATCTTCTCTACCCGAAAATCCAAATAAAATTAATATGAAAGAAAAAAGTACTTTCATAATTTTCTTTTACTATAGTTATCGTGTGCAGTGGAAGAAATGGAAGGAACATCGAATTAAAAAAAACTTGTGTAATAAAACAACCAAGGCTTTATATTAAGCACCTTACGTTGTTCTACTAAAACAAATAAGATGCTCCGTCATATATATGAACAAGCCATCTGGACGTATTTATGTGTTGTGTGCGATATTATCACCATCTTTTACGACCGTCGCCTACTTGTTGTTTGGGTTTATAGCATCAAATTTGGCTACCATTCATAAGTATGTCTACGCCAGTCAGAGATTTGGGTTTTTTCCAGTAACTGAACAAATAGCAGAGATGATGACCTAGCGGACTTCTAAAACAAGCGGCTAAGCTCCTACATGCATATTTGATACGAGTTACCAGTACGTATTTAGTAATGGTTCATACAAAAAAGCTCTTGTTCGCAAGCTACACTAAATCCTGGTTTAACGCGCTTTTACTTTACATAGTTTTATGTGATTTTCTTGATACATACTACATGATTTGTATTATAACTTAGTATATTATAATTAAAATAACGTTTGCGGTATTGAGATAAAACTGAAGTAATCTTCAGACAACTTTAAGATTATGTGGGGCGAATAATTTGTTTTATGGAATCATATATCTAACTATTATTGTTGAAAAGTTATGAGCACTTTTTCGCCAAAAAATGATTTTTTTGTAATACCAATATAACTGATTGGGGCAAACGAAAGATAATTCATTTTCAATTACATATATTATGATTCGAGGTATGATTGAGCGAAAAATGGTGATCATGATATTTTTTTAAATTTCACAAAATTGATTTCCATTTTTGATATGACAAGTACTTATATATCTTTTTGATAATAGAAGCTAGAGTTATGTATTAGAAAGAATGGCTAAAACACTCTGAAAATCTTCTAAAAACTACAAAAGTTACATTAAATGTTTTATACTTTACAAGACTATCCTATTTGTTTGTCTCTATGGGTAGGTTGCAGGCATTGTAATTCTCACTCACATGAGAAGAAACTTATCCGATATCCAACTTTTTCGTGATAAGATGAGTCGTGAGATTCTCCGTCTCCACAAATAGCATGAGCATAATTTTTCCGATCAAAATTATCTGGTTTTTTCCTTCTCTCTGGAGTAGGTGATAATATTTTAATTTCGTATGGAAATCAAAAAAAGTATCAAAATCAACACTTCATTCCCAAGAAAAACGACGAAGAAGTAAAATAGAATTGCATTTTCGTGTTTTGAAATAGCTCCAGCAGGTCAGCGAGCGCAAAAAGGATACAGTGATAAGCTCATTCGCTCATTCTCCGGCGAATTGATTTATCCGGAGAAGTTGTGTAAGAGCCAATAACTTTTCGTGTAAAAATGTGAGTTTTTATTGTCCAAGTAGCAAATTATCCGAACGTATTTACTCATATGTGTGATAAATGCAATAAAAGGTAAACTTTTAAACTTGGTTTTAAATTTTAAACTTGGTTTAAATTTATTAACATGTAAATATTAATTTCTTTATGGTTCGAGATAAAGTTTCGCAGTCTTTCAGAAAATTGAGGACAATACAATTTCCATTCGTTTTCGAGCGCTCGGTCGAGACACAAGTATTTTGTTGCCAGTCCCTGCAGTGTATAGCGAAAAATAGTAGTGCTAATCCGCATACAAGGTTACCTTGCGCACTCTCCGCCTCGGCGAGGTTTCAGTATTTTTTCCCTTCTTTTTGTTTTTATTTCTGAGTACCGTTAGTCGGCCAGTGACCAGTGAAGCAGTGTTCTTGTAGTAAGCCGTCCGGATACCATTACATACACAAGTAAAGTATTATTTTACGTTTCGCTTTCTTGGTTCTCCTACTAACGTACACTGGGCGTTAGGTCCGTGCAAAAATGACTTCCCCTGACGGCGGTTCAGCTCAAGGTGAGATGGACGTCAAGACAAAATCGGCTCCCCGGCTCAAAGTATATCCAAGCACGGCCACCGGGCCCTTCGTGATCTTCTTCCGGACCAAAGACAAAAAGTGTTTGAATCTGCTGCAAATTTCTCGAGTTCTAACGGATCGGTATTGACAGAAATATCGAAAACTCGACCTGATAATCTTCGTGTAGTTGTAAACAGTTTAAATGATATTGCTGGCTACGGACCTTTTACGAAGGAGTACAAAGTGTATATTCCAACTAATAGGATTGAAGTCTGTGGGGTCGTTTCCGATTAGAGTCTGAGTTGCGAGGACCTGCTGAAACATGGTACTGGCTGTTTCAAAGACCCCATGCTTAAGCCAGTGAAGATACTGGAGTGCAAACGTTTGCATTCAGCATCAGTCGCAGCTGTCGGGAAGAAAACATACGTCAACTCAGACTCTTATCGGATGACCTTCGCCGGTTCTGCTCTTCCCAACTATCTTCTCTTGACAAGGTTCGTATACCTGTTTGTGCCGCGGGTCATGAACTGTACTAATTGCAAACAATTGGGACACACAGCCTCCCATTGTAACAATAAGACCCGTTGTGGGACATGCGGTGGGAATCATGCGGATGATTCCTGTGGAAGGGATGTCGAAAAGTTTTTCTACTGTGGGGGAAACCCACATGATCTCCCGGCATGTCCCGCGTACAAACAGCGCGAGGATAATCTTAAACGTTTCCTTCAGAGACGCTCTGAGCGATCTTTTGCAGAAATGCGTAAGATAGCTACGCCACCGACCTCTACGAACATCTATACCAGCTTGTCTACTAACGAAGGCAACTGTGATGAACCCCAGGAGGGAACATCTTCTTATGTGCCTAGAAGCAATCGAACAAAAAAGGAACATTTCCTCTCCTAAGCTTCGTCGTAAAGGCCAGAAGGTGTCTCTTCATGCACCTCCCCCTAAAATAATTACTCAAGGAAGTACTGGTGCAAAACCGAAGCAAGTCGCTCCCGGTCTCAGAAACCTTAGCTCAGAAAAGGAGTTCCAAGCACTTGCAGGAACATCAAAAATCCCTAGTGTTCCCATATCTCAGCCAGACAACTTGCGCTGGCTTAATAAATTTCTCTGACATTGTGGACCGTATTTTTACGGCGCTAAATATTTCTGACCCTTTTAAAAGTATCTTGATAAGCTTTCTCCCCGCAGTAAAACATTGTTGGTGCAGTTCACTACGAAATGGCCCCTCCTTTTAGTGATTGTATCCTTCCATGGCTAATTCTTCGAACGAGGTCACGGATTTAATCACTGTTCTACAGTGGAATTGCAGAAGCATTATCCCGGAAATCGATTCCTTTAAAATCTTACTAAATAACTTGAAATGCGATGAATTTGCATTATGCGAGACATGGCTTACTTCAGAAATAGACCTACAATTCAACGATTTTAATACTATTCGCTTGTATTGAGAAGACTCTTACGGAGGTGTACTTTTGAGGATCAAAAAGTGCTATTCTTTCAATCGAATCGACCTCCAGGAATTGAAGTTGTCACTTGCCAAACCAGAATTAAAGGCAAATACTTTGCATTGCTTCCACCTACACTCCCCCTAGAGTCACAGTTAGTCACTGACGGCTTTGGGTATTGCGGAACTCCTCCCCGCACTGAGGCTAGTTTTAGGTGACTTCAACTCCCACGGTACGGCTTGGGGTTGCCTTCATGACGATAATCGATTTACCTCACTCCTTGAGCTTTGTGACAACTTCAATATGACCATTTTGAACACGGGTGAAAGGACACAGATTCCTGCCACTCCAGCGCGTTCGAACGCCTTAGACCTGTCCCTCTGCTCGACATCACTGCGGTTAGATTGCACGTGGAAGGTAGTCTCTGATCCCCACGGCAGCGACCATCTGCTAATCGTAATTAATATTGCTAACGGTTCAGGGCCACCAAATACAATCAATGTTTCGTATGACCTCACGCGCAATATTGATTGAAAGAGCTACATGGTGGGACAAAGAGTGCTCAGACGTGTACGCGAAGAAGGCCACCGCGTGTAAGACCTTCCGGGATGACGGGCTACCAGCCAGCTACCGCCAATACACGATGGTATAAAGAGTTTGAAAAAAGTAGTTACTGGCGCTGGCTCGTCGACGGGCCAGCGAGAAAAACATCCATGAGCACTCTTTGGGGCACGGCCCGGCGCTTACGAAACCGCAACAGTTGTAACGAAAGCGTGGAATATTCAAACCGTTGGATATTCGATTTTGCCAAGAAGGTTTTTCCGGATTCCGCCCGGCACAGAAGAAATACCGCGAACGCGAACGAAACACCGTTTTCGATGGTGGATGCTCTCTTGTCATGTAACAATAAAGCTCCAACTCCAGACAGAATCAAATTCAACTTGTTGAATAATCCGTCAAACCCTGCCAAGAGACGCGTGTTGAATTTATTTAAGTATCTTGAGAGTAACATTGTTCCTCATGACCAAGTAAAGGTCATTGCCATCCAAAAACCAGGAAAACCAACCTCCTACCACAACTCGTACCGATCGATTGCAATGCTGTCCTGTATCCGAAAGTTGTTTGAGAAAATGATCTTGTTTCGACTCGACAATTGGGTCGAAGCAAATGGCTTACTGTCAGATACACAATTTGGTTTCCGCAAAGGCAAAGCGACGAACTATTATCTTGCGTTGCTCTCAACAGAAATTCAAATGGCTTATACTAGCAAAGAGCTGATGATATCAGTTTTCCTAGACATAAAGGGGGCTTTTGATTCAGTTTCTATAAAAATTCTTTCTAAAAAACTGCGCCAGCGTTTCTGTTTCCGCTCCACAGCGAACATACATTTCATCAAACTAGAACGAATCCAATATTATTGTTTGCGTATTGCTTTGGGTTGCATGCACTCGACCCATACGATGAGTCTAGAAGTGCTGGCGGGCTTCCTCCCGCTGCAAAATCAATTTTGGGATCTCTCATATCGATTTCTCATCCGATGTGATATCTTGAACCAGTCAGTAATTGCAAATTTCGAGAGGCTTGTTGAGCTCAATTCTCAAACCCGATTTATGTCCCAGTACTTCGATTACATAGCACAAAATATGTAATACAAAATCCTTCTTCATATTATCCCAACCATGTCAATCTCCCCCATGCTTCTGATTCAATTGACATCACATCCATGAAGGACGAGATGCGTTGAATCCCGGATCACATACGTCCGCAAGTGATCCCAAGCATCTTTCATAGTAAATTTCAAGAAGTCGACTGCAACAAGATGTTTTACACCGACGAATCAAGCCTCAACGGCTCCACTGGCTTCGGTATATTTAATCAAAACCTCACCGCCTCATTCAAACTCAATAATCCTGCTTCAGTTTACGTCACAGAACTTGCTGCCATTCCGCCTACCGTACCCCAACGATGGTTTTATGCGACTCCAAGACGTCACAAACATCTTTGTCGAATGACCCAACGAGACCTACAGCACAATGTCACACGCGTAACGCGGTGTGTTGCCGATCCGCATCCGAGCCGTACTACAAAATCGTCTGCAGGAACCCATGCCGGCCTCCCAATAAATGATCATTCGTCCGAATCTGTCATCCTTACCGTTGATTTCCGATGCCGGAAACTGAAATTTAATATACCCCCCCCCCCCCCCCCGCTATCGGCGTTGTCCACCCTCTCTCCCCTGTCTCTGATACACAGATGTAGGACTTCACCCTCCCTTTTTTCCTTCTTAAATATCTTCCCAAAACTTATGTGCTACCTGTCTTATAGTTTTAGTTGATCAATATATAATCGTTAAGAATTGCCCAACAGTACCACTACTTAAAAATAGCTGTTATTTATCCCCCCCCCCCCCCTACCTTAATAAAATTGAACCACTTCCTCTAGTCATTTCTAGTTTTATTATGCTTGTAAAATCCAATCTTCCGCTTAGTTTATAATTAATTGCTCCAATAATCTCCCCTGCGAATATTATATTATCCTCTTCTTGTATATGTATAAGCTAGCTGTAAAATTTCTTTAGTTTTTTTTATTTAATGTATAAGTTAGCTGTTAAATTTCTCAGTTTCAAATCGCCTCGGTTTCCCCTACGACAGAAAGGTACTCTTCGAAGTAAAAGGTAGTTTTGCAAGGAACGACTATTTAGCTTCTGGGCAGGTTTTTCTCGTACGTCACTGCAACTGTTCAAAATAAGAGAAATTTTTCTCCCGAAATTTTTAAAACGGGACTTATATATTGAAACGTTTTGATTATTCTACTTCAAATGATTCGAAATCGGATAAATCAAAATTGAGATATCGTCTATTCCGGTAAGAGTAGTCACACAACTTAATTGGGTGTCATTTTTATGCGTACAGATCTACCGCGTAAAAAAGGATCCAGTGTACTTGGCTATCGTGTAAAGGTTGTCATTACGAGGTAAGCATGCCATACGATGATATCGGACTTATCAGTGCAATAATAGAACTTGTCCCGTAAGGCTTACCTAGGAGCGCAATCAGACTGTGGATTGTAGAATAACAATGCACATTGCACTAGATTTGTAACATTTGTTTGTTTTAGCATTAAACAGTGAGACACTGGCTTCGAAGGCATTGAACGGTAGAGATAAACTAGCACGTGAGGTAAACATTTGTTGGCTTCTATATGAAGTAACGATTATTACGATTCATGTTCAAGAATATGACTCGAATTCCATATTTCTAATTGTTTTATTTGCTTCCAAGAAATGCAAATGTATGTGAAACGTTCCACGCGAATTGGCAGAGTAAGGATAGACCTTCACAGAATTTTAATTTTGAGAGCGGTGTTCACATTGGGATTCTTTTGTTAATGATTTGTCAAAAAACAACTGAAACATTTTGTTTTATCTTCCCCACAATCAGATCTAAAATTCAATTTTCCAACGGCTTTCTGGTAAAAACCAATCCGGGAAAAAATATTATTGTACATCATAAATATAGCCAGATGTGTTACTTTGTCACTTGAACATTCTAATCATTTTTTTATCAATTAGTATAATGTCAAAATGTTCGATTTTTAAGTTTGTCAAAAGACTACATCATGAAATTCTAGAGAAATCGTATTAAAGCTAAAGGCGATCGCCTAAATATAGATAAAGACGCGTCTATGCCAAAATTAGCAATATGAATTATTTATTTATAATGTTATCTGAAAAGATTGGAAAAAGATCGAATTACCTTATCATTAATTCTGGATTCAGCTACGGAGTTGAACTTTCTTTGTTTTCGAGAGTATAGCTACGGAAATAAACTTCCATACCAATAAACTTGTGCCTGTTGCTAAAAAATACCACTAAAACTGTATGGGTGCTCTATTCGTTAATCGTTCACATTATTTTTCAACTCGAACCGCAAAACCTTACAAAAGATTTTTACTAAACTTTTAAATCAGATCGATCTGTCGTCAAGCACCGCTGCAACAACCGATATGTGGGACATCTGCCGACAAACTAAATAAGTGACGAGCTACCCCACCTCGAGCTCCCAGTCAGGAGCTGACAATTGGGAGGAAACTGAACAGTTTATCAGTTAATTAAACTTTTTGTACTACAACTACTTTTATACCGCTAGCCAACAACACTTCACGAAGACGAGTTGTATGTTAGGATAACTGAATGAAAGTTGGTTTAACCTTTGTTAAACTAAACAAAACCGGAAGCAAAAATTCCGAGTAAGTTTACTTATAGATAATTAAATATTATTGAAGAATGTTAAGAAAAACTCTAAATGAGA
The DNA here is from genome assembly GCF_030247195.1 of Topomyia yanbarensis. Lineage (NCBI taxonomy): Eukaryota > Metazoa > Arthropoda > Insecta > Diptera > Culicidae > Topomyia > Topomyia yanbarensis. The sequence goes on along the minus strand of NC_080671.1, from coordinate 174,944,046 downwards.
TCGACACACTTTTCTCGTAGTTATGAACAATAGAAAGCACAGGACGTCTTGATGAAATGTATTTGGATGTTCGTTATCAGACGCCCACCACAGTTCATTGTCAGTAAGATAACATGAACGTGGAAAATTTAGAAAAACGATATGAACATATGCAAGCTCGTCACGTGAAATGAGTAGGTATTAAAAGCTTGTTATATCCAGCACACAACGCGCGTCCATTAATGGGGACGCTATCAATTCAATTAAGATAACCAATCATTTGGTGATTCAGATGAAAGTGCAATCGGAAATTGTAAACACTTATTCAATGTTCTGTAAATTTTATCGGAAACTTTTTACTATTGTTGACCGAAAAACACGAAAATCGAAATCACAGGAAGCTGAAAGTTGTCAGTAAATTGAAATTATTTGCAGCAAAAATATAAACACAAGAACTTAAAACCACCATATCTTCTCAAGAGATAAGAATTTGATTTTATATAGTTTCTGGATTAGGGCAGTTGACCCAATAGTTGTGATAGTGATGAAAATTGGTTGGTTTAGATCATTTGAATAGCGTTAAGGCAAGACAGTGGCGCAACCAGGGGGGTTTAGGGGGTTAAACCCCTCCCCCCCCCCCAAACCAAAATTAATTAGATTGAAAAAAATATTTAATACTGACTAATTTTATTAAATATTGCACAATAATAATTTTGGAAGTATATTGTCTGATCACTGCATTGAGAATCTATTATTTTAGGCATCACGAGGACTTTTCGAAAATTGTGGGAATTGGATCTTGTAACTGAACTTCGATGTCCCATAATTGTCAAATTATCATGAGCTCTTTTGAAGAGATGTTCCGAAACATGGATTAGGGACAATGCTTCAATGGGAAGCGAAGTTTGATTAGGTTGATTGTCTATAAACATAAACTTTCTCACCAAAAAATTAAATACATTTCAATATATCCTAAAAATGTGTTTTTTTGAGAATACGTTGAGTTGACACAAAAACTTAATGTGATTAACAACGATAACAATATTTTGGAAAGTAGAAGGAAAATGACGTTTTCCGTTTGGCTATAGAAGGTCAGGATCGGTTTTTATGAGCACTTGATTTTTGTTGTACTACACCCAAAACGAGTCTTTGGGAGCGAAATAAATCTGTTTTTTCGATCTCGAACTGTCGGTGTACCTGGGTTATAAAATGTGTCCTCCAAAAATCGTCAGAGCATTCCGTATTAACATATTTGTATTTGGCTATAATAATCAATTAATACTAAGTTTGGGAGTGGCAGCTCTGCCGAATCACTTGGAAGTGATTTTGTATTCGTCCATTAGTTTTAAAAATTTTGCGGTGACATATAGTATATTTAACAGGAAATCGAAGTTAATCGCCAGTAGGTCGTTTCTCCTGTTGTGTTTTGTGTTAGTAGGCAAAAATATCGCGAGAATAGTGTAATTTGACGTAGTGATTTTATCGTCACATACTAATGTATTTGCGCGAATCAAGCCACCAAAAAATACGCCCACTTAGCATCCACAGCGTAGTGTAAGAAAATTTTTCGGGGGAGGGGGGGGTGTATATGAATTTTTTTGTATGTATATGAAAAATGTTCAAAAACATTCTGAGCAGGAAAAAATGTTCAAAAACCAACAACTCAGGGAACGGGTTTCAAGGTAGGAAAGTTAGCTGTTGGTATAGGATAAATGCTCTTCCCCTACGAGGACAATCTGGGCGGCAAATTTCAGACAGTCTAATTTACTGAGCCCTTCAGTTCCCTTGTGCCATTCAGTACCATTTCCTCGTTGAGCTTCCGACTGGTTCGCGAACTACTCGGTCTAGTCCCCGACGATAGATCTAGCCTACTCCAACGAAAAGTTCCCCGGCGAGAGAAGTTCGAGCCAACCAGCCAGGTGCTGCGGTCAGTTCGGCGATTCCGGTAGAGTAGGACATCCGGTTTGCTGGAGCCCCGGCGCGACTGGTGGTGTATCGTCGCGGTCTACACGGTCTCATTCCCGGCGGTGAATCTGACTGTAAGCTGACGGAGAGATCTCAGACAAAAGAAGTTCTCCCGATACCGATTCTTGTTCTCCCGAGATCGAGCTAATCAGCTAGGTGCCGAGGTCAGTTCGGCGATTCTGGTGAAGCAGGGTATCCGATGCACTGGTGCGCCGATGACCCGCGAATAGTGGTGTCTCGTCGCTGTCTATTCAGTCTAGTCCCCAGCGGTGAATCTAGCTTACGCTAACGGAGAGTTCCCTGGCGAAAAAAGTTTTCCCAATATCGGGTTTTCGCTATTTTTCTATCGGAACAACCGGTGGGGTTCCGTGGTCGGTCTGGCGAATCCTCATGGAGCATTACGTCCGGTTCGCTGGCGTTTCGACGACCCATACTCGCTGCTCTGTTGCAGTCTATTCGACTAGTCCTCGGCGGTGGATCTAGCTGATACCTGCGGAGAGTTCCCTGGCGGTGATTGCTCTCCCGAAACCGTTGTTCGATATCCATTCCGCTGTAAGACGGTCACGATCTACATCAGCGGTTCTCAACCTTTTTCTTACCACGGACCCCTTAGATATCACACTGGGTTGCTGTGGACCCCCACAGGTAAACATAAATTTTGTATGCTATCAATATGTTATTTTCAATTTGTTAGGAAACAAGATTTTAAATTTCAATATGCACTCGGAAAATATATTTTTCTTCGCGGACTCCCAGCAATGACTTCGCGGTCCCCTAGGGACCCGCGGACCCCAGGCTGAGAATCACTGATCTACATCATATCGCTGTTTACTGCGTTCCACGTCTCTACGTCGCTTGTCATTCTGTAGGCTACATTATCCGGGTTGATGTCCGATCCTCCCGTTTTAAGTAGCTCCCTGCACGTCACTTCAAACCTCGGACATTCAAAGACTCTCCTCGGACATTCAAAGACGCTCCAGGCACAGTGTTGACGTTGCGTACCCACACCGATGAAGATACTCCTTAAGCAGCCGTGGCTCTGTAGGAGCTGTTTCAGGTGGAAGGTCATCTCTCCGTGCTTTCTATTGACCCACGTCGACAGGTTTGGATGAGCCGGTAGGTCCACTTTTCTTTCTCCGTATTATCCCATTCCTGCTGCTGCGTCAGCATCGAATCGATTCTCATCATCTTCCTCACGTTTCTGACGTTTCATTGATTGTAGCACTTGATATCCTCCGTCAGGGTAATGCAGATGGGGATCATCTCGGCGTCAAGGCATACTGCCTCCGGTACGCAATCGCAACTCGTACGACCAGCAGGGGAAGCGTACTGTTCAGCTTTTCGCGGTTTCACTTGGTTTTCAGCGCCGCACCCCAAGCAGGAGCCCCATATCGCAGTATCGATGACGAAACACTAGATAAGGACCCGACATTTCGCATGTGTAATCAACGTGGTTGTTTAAGCTCAATCAGTCGTCGATTGTCACTTCCAATTGCTTCAGTGCACGCTTCGATGCATTCACAAGCCCTTCGATGGTGATCTGTATCCGCTGAACCGCTTTGCAGTTGCTGTGCAACAACAAATCCGTCTTGTAGTGAGCTATTTGCAGCTTGACCCATTCATCCAGCTCTCGATCGCATCTATTGTCTCCGTCACCGACACCTCTATTTCTTCAAGTGTCTCACCGTTAGTGACACATCGTCCACGAAACCAACGATTTTCACTTTCCTGGGCAGCCGCAGTGTTAAGACCCCACACTGATAGAATATATTCGTAAATCGCTAGGAATTAATTTCGTACAAACAACTTTCATAAAATATACGAATTTTTCGTACATATGATGAATCGTTCGTAGTTCTATCGAAACACTTATTTTTTATTCCAATTTTTTCGTGAAAACCACGAAATGACTTTCGTTAGCTTATTACGAAACAGCTTCATTCAGCAAACGAGTCGTTCGCTGTTATATACGAATATCTTTATAATATTTACGAGCACCATTCGTCAAACCGTCCACGTCAAAAGAGCAAGATGGAACCATTGTTGCTATTCGTCAGATAATTGTTGTTGTCTGACTATTTAGTAGTCGTATCCGTGTCCGCCGGTTGCAGGAAGATTTCCTGAAGCTCTTTCGATTCCAGTTGATTCAGAATCTGGAGCAGTACAGAATCAGTTGAGCCGTCGCGAACTGCTCGTTGATTTTGTATGAATAATTTTGAGTTTTTCTCTGCCGGAGCAATATCGGTGCTGTCAAACATCGATCCTAAAAGATCGTTTCGTTTCTTTCACGAAAAATAATGTCGATAACTTTCGGGCAATGTAAACTAAATAAGTAAAATTTACGAAAGCTTTCGTTCATCAATCAAGCGGCCATTTCTTCGTATCACAATAAAATCGATTTGGCCACATCGATTTTTTTAAATAAAAAAAAACATCGATCCCAAAAGATCGACTGAAAACAATAAGAGGCTAATAAATACGAAAACTTTTCTAAGATAAACGAAAAGATTTCGTGCGACCAAAGAAATCGTTCGTAATGTACACAAACGTTTATTAAAATAAACACAACATTTCATTTCATTCACGAAAAATAATGTCGTTATCAACGTGCAGTGTACATTAAATGTGTAAAATTTACGAAAACTTTCGTTCACCATACGGCCATTCTTGTTCATGAAATGAACGAAACTTACTATTTACAATGCACGAAAATACTTCGTTGCAGAAAACGACGAATGAATTCGTGCATTGCATGATTCATTATATTCACAAATTTATATTATCAGTGCATCGTACATCCCATTCCAAAGTGTTGGACAAAGAATGGAGCCCTGAGTAACGCCCGCTGCGACTCGCATTGCCTTCTGCCCATTTGTTCGTCTGGTACATCAGTGCTCTACTCTGGAAGTAGCTCTTCATGATCTGGCTCATTCTTTTATGTCACGCTGCAGCATTGGTCTATTCGAGGATGGATGGCCCGGTGACTTCCCTGACTTTGGCAGCAACATCAGTTTCTGCACCTTCCTCATTTCGGGGATTACCATCGTCTGAAGACTTCAGCAGTAGTATCCTGAACATGTCCGGATATGTCAGGATCGCAGCTTTCAGCGCCACGGTTGGTATTCCATCCGGACCGAGGGTTTGCTTTGATTTTAGTCACATCGACGCGTCTTTGAGCTCGTCGTTAGTCACTTGCCACTCGACTGTGTTACTTCCGTCTTCTTCGCCGTACGGTGTCGGTGACCAGGTAGTTGAACCGTGATTCGGGAAGAGACCCTCAACGATTATCTTTAGCTTACCCGGGCATATTTCAGCTGGTGTCGACGGACCATCGTCTTCGTCATGACGAATCAGTACGCGTCCCCCAGGAATTGGCGTTTATTTCTCAGCACAGCTACTTATGACAATTGGCTTGCTAAGCTTGATCTCCCGTTTTAAAGAGTCCCTACCTTCTAGATACATCGCTTGCGCTTTTCTCTCACTCTCCGATCTTGCGTTCTGAGCCCGCCTTCTGGCTCTAAGACAAGCAGCGTGTAACGTACTGATTTAACCAGTACGCTGCACGCCGTCTACTGCATGGCCCTAGTTTTCATGATATTGTAACGTCACAAGCCGTCACAATCCTTCTTGTTGGCCGTCAGCCGTATCAACGTACTTGATTCCGTTGTTCGCCGAAGTAACTCAACAAAGAGGTTTTCGTTAAAGGCTTTCGTCTTTCATTTTAGCTTGCCGCCCGTCCTTCTTCGTGCTGCAGCAGGGTTCCATTGGCCGATGCGGTAGCGAATCGCCTGGTGGTCTCTCTGGGGATACTTCTCTCACACTCTCCAGTCCATGTTCGCCGTCAGTCAAAGACTACATAATGTGGCGAAATTTCTCTCGGTACCGATATCCGTTTCGTGAACCATTAAGCTCCTAGCTCCTCGCTTCGCCGCGATCTGCTCGTTATAGTCCTCGGCGGTTAAGCTAGCCTCCACAACGTGCCGACAGGTAGGTATCGAGTCTGCAGCTAATTTTCACTACAAGGAAATATTTTCACAAGATAACTTTTGCAAATGAAACTTTGAGAATTTCATTTAAAATATTAGATATATTTTTTTTAACATATTCCATTTTTTTCAAATTTCTCCAAAATATTTCGGGGGGGTTTCGTCCCCAAAACTCCCCCCGCTACTACGCCACTGCCACAGCGCCATCTGGCAGCGCGCTGGCGAGATCGTTTTGTGCTGTACTTCAATGTTTATATATTTTACCTTATTGTAAATATGTGCCAGAATCAAAAATATTACTTTTCATTCTGGAAGTGCGAATATATTGCACATATCCAATTGATACGTGGATGTATTCGCGTGGGGCTTGTTGTATATGAAGACGGCCTCAGAATGTACGCGTATGATCAGGCATTCTTGAAATGGGCTGTTGGATGTACAGTAGAGCTATCGCCTTTTCCAGGGCTAAGCACGTGTACATCTATGTACACTACAAAATTTATTAATAAATAGATGCAGACATGTTTCTTCCATAAAAGCACTACCGAGCAGTAGGAAATGAATTGTATAAACACACACACACACACCCACAATAATCAATTAAAACCAAGTTTTGGTATTATACCAGAAAATAGTAGGTATGCTCGGGTTATTCGTCAGTTATTTTCTCCTGGTCGAGTAACAAACAATTTCCTAAATCTTATCTATTAGGGACCATTCATAAATTACGTAACGCATTCAGGGGGGAGGGGGTACAACAAGTTGTGACATGTTATGACATAGGGGAGAGGGGGAGTTAGCTAGATCGTTACGTAACATGTTTTCACCGAAGAAAAAAAATTTTTCTAGGAATTTGTTACGTAACAGAGGAGGGGGGATGAAGAAATTTGTGACAATTTGTTACATGGGGGGAGGGGGAGTCAATTTTGGGCAATTTTTGCGTTACGTAATTTATGAATGGTCCCTTAGTGGCTAGCTTGTAGCACAAATTCAGCAATCAAAACCAATTTTGGAAGAACAAAATAAGCAAAGTTACTCAGGTAGACGAATGCTGATTTCGGTGCTAGATCAGAGCCGCTATGGATTCACTCGGAGCTGTCATTTTTATATGTATTTTGTGAACATTAGAGCGAACCTAAAGCGACTCCAATTGATGGGTGTTAAGTCAGATCGGACAAAGTCGTAAAACATCAAAAATGAGATAATGATAGCACTGGATAAAGAATATCGTCAGCTACATTCGACTTTGGCAAGATTTGAAATATGTAACAATAAACAAGAATTACATATGGCAAAAAATAATTTCCAATCATAATTGTAAAGTATGCTGCGGTTCAAACTTTAAACTCGTTTTTCTCGAAATCAATATTATGTCACTTAGTCCGGTCTGACTTAACACCGACCAATTTAAAAACGAAATCACCAGAAGTCTCCACATACACAGCTACATCGAATTCTTCGAGGGCGCTGTCAACACCTGGTCGAGTAGGCGCTAAATCCGTCAGGATGGGAGTGTGCCACCTCATTGTAACGTGACGTGAGTCATTCAAGCGGAAAGAAAGCTATTATTATCACATTATTTGGATTTAGATAAAACACGAGTTTAATCATCTAGAGGTGCGATTGTGTTCTTACAGTCGTTATCAGCGCATTCTAAGGCTAAAATATTTTGACCGTCCAGAACAATACGGCAAAACTTCTCTAGAATTGGTTTGTTTGTGCACTACAAGTTGCTTTAGGTGATATGTTGGAATTCCAAAATTATGAGTGGTGACATCCCGGCTGGCACTAAACCAAATACAACTGTGTTCGACCTTCGACGTAATCCACTGTTGTTAATTCGCAAACATATATCCACTTTCCTTGAGCTTGACTTGACATATTTTCATATAATATATGATGTTTTCTTTAAAGAACACATACCTATTCCTGTAGGAAAAATGTAAAGAGTTAGACACGTTGTCCACGCTTACGCGGGTTTATTTATATGTTGCCACAAGTGGGGATATTGTGGGAGTTGATGTATGAACGGTAGAGCGAGAAATGTGCATTACAAGGTTCAGCGTGAATGCAATTTGAATACTGTTGTGACAAACGAAACCAAGTAAAGCAATCGATTTGCGAGAGGCAGTTTCTATAAAGTGGCAACGACCGAGCAAGTTTTTCTGAAAACAATTCTTAATTTCACAATTATGAGTTTTATTCGCTAATGAGAAGATGGAGCCGAATTCGCGAAAGGCATCCTGATGTCGTTGTACGTGGGATGAGTCAGTAGCCCATTTTTCAATTGGTCGGTATGAAGTCAGACTATGTCGCAAAACCTCAAAAAGTGAGATAATGATAACACTGGATAAAGAATTTATTCAGCTACAATCTATTTTCGACAAAATAGTAATATGTTATTATGTTTTAATTGCCACAAGGTTCTAGTGTATCGATTTTGTTGGTTATTTTCGGCAAATTTAAGACTAAGAGAAATGAAAGCAATGAAATTGATTTCTAGAGGGAATCAGTTATAAACTTAGAACGGAAAACTAGGACTAGGCAGGCTCATATTGATCATGATCGAAAGGAAATGTGAAGAATCCTTTGCCTTCTACTAAGTAGGAGTTGGGGGTTGCAACCAAGTCTACCGCATGGTCATTGATAGAACATAATACATCATCATGTTTTGCAGCCGACGCCGTGGCAGCAGAACAGTGTTGGGCACCACACATAAAAATCAGCGGAATTTCTGATTCGGCATTGAGAGGATAGACTCAAAATGCTCGCAGTGGCTACATGTCAGAACAGGAACGATGCAGTGGGCTGAGAGCACCCGAGAAAAAAAATCGTCGAAGAAAAAGTGACATCAGACATGATCAAGTAGGCTCAGAAGTCGATGGTTTATAAATTGTACAGTGAAGCACTCTCGGTTGGTTTTGGCGTCTCACAGTGTCGCCTAGCCGGACAAAAATTTTTTTTCGTTATTTTACATTTTTCAATGTTTGTAAACAGGTTGAATATAGTCTTCTCAAAATATTAAGTCTTTAGGACGAAAGTTAGATTTTTTACAGAACTTCAAAGGTAAAATAGATGATCAATTCTGGAAAAAACTGTATTCAAACCTATGTTATTCAAGCACGAGTGACTTCATGGTTGACGACTTTGTAAAAGCACAAGAAAGATAATTTATAGTTTCTGATTGCCATGCCAGAACCAATGACACAAGCAATAATACCAACAGGCCCTTGGAAAAAGTTGCCCTTGAATTTACGGAAGTTGAAAATGGGATATATTTGTTCGTTTTTAAGGTATCCGGAAATACAACATGTTTTGCGGATTTTCGAAGAATTAGTTGTTGACAACGGACTTTAAATTCATTCAGCGGAAGATATTTAGCTGCAATAGGGAAATTTTCAGAATGAACTAGTTGAAAGCATTGAAAATTAGTACTGTAATTGGATGAAGTTGGAAATCTGATCTACAAAATGTTCATGTTTATCGTCCAACTCCACATTCTATTACATTATCATTGAACTAACGAAACTACTATAATGGCGAAAATTTAGAGATAAAATTCCAATAACAAATAATGACAAATCTGGCGAATCCCATAACGTGGTTAAGACATCGAGGAATAAACGAAAAGGAAAGGAAGAAAGTTGGGACTAAATATTCAAATCTTGAGGGTGGTGATCAAGCAGTTATTATAACTAATATCAAACAAAACAAATTAACAATAAATGTCAATCCCCACCTCATACAGTGTTGAAAAGAACTGGATCAAGGTAAATGGTGAGAAGGATAGCGCTGAAATGGACAAGCATGTAAATCTTACTAAGAAACTTGTGTCTGTTGTTTGAGAGGTACAAGAATATGACTGAAGCAGGAATTAAACTATAGAAGATTAAATTACTAATAAAAAAGGACAGATGTAGTGTATACCGATCAAGTAGACTAAGCAAGCTAAGAAACCAATGCCTAAAAAATTATCTCTCAGTGAATCTGGCGTCTTTAGGCCGCACTGTTGGTAAGAAACGTATATTCGATGAAAAGATTCTCACGGAGCTGGACGGAGTATGATCAAGAACTTGAGGAGACGCAGTGCCCTCGGCACCGATTATGATCAACAACAGAGACGAGAATCCCCAACAAACACATGCACCCCCCCCCCCCCTCCCCCAATTTTGCAATTTTTGCGTTACGTCATTAGAGAACCCGTAACCTGTTGAACACTAATAACTTACATTGCTGTCTGCACCAATCTTACATACATCGAATACTTAATTTTTGGCTAATGTGCAGGAAAGTCTAGACTGCTGAATTAAATTTATATAAAGACTACACAAGCCCTTTATAGATTTGAGTGAATCTGGTTGGCTTGGGTTCGAATCCCAACCTAACATATTTTTTTGATATGAGAACTTTTAGAACATTCGGAAATATTCTTTTATTACATAAATCTATAGAGCTTCAACTTTATCCAACCATTAAAACTTCTTTGAGATGAATTGGATGGTAGCCATTGCAGGTGAGATTTTGACCCGAAGCTTTTTACTGATTTGGGCATAAACTTTAAGTGAAACTAAGCATAGTTACACTGGAACCAGACACACATTCAAATCAAAGCGATGACTCGACATTTCACCACTTTAATCGTTTACTATCACCAAACGCATTAAAAGAGACAACTAAGCACTCTTTCAGTTCTTCTACAACTCGTCCGGGTTTCAAATTTACTTACATTCACCATAGAGCACAATGTATTTGCAAAGCATAATGCATAATGCTCACCAATGATCTTGGGTTTACGGCATATAGTTTCGCCACTTTTTAATTTGATACAACAAGCCTTATGTGGTTTTGAGCAATGGTGTCTTCATGTTGGGCTCTCAGTTACTCCAAATAGAACATCATTGGTGCTTTTCGCGCAACAAAAGATTACAACCAGAGCTCATCCGTTGCAGTTCTTTCACTCTGAAATTATTGTCGCAGATTAAGTACGTTGAGGTAATTCTTAGCTCAAAACTGAATTGGACAACTTACATCGATTTCAGAATCATAAAAGCTTGCATGGTCTTCGATCAATGTAGACGGGTATAGGCAAATCTTGGGGACTCAAACCAAAGTACATTCAGTGTATCTACACAACAATTGTTAGACCAATACTGGCATATGGACCCCTTTTTTTTATTCATTTCGTTTATTTGATAGGCACAAATGCGTTAGCTTGGCGGTGCCAAATGCTTTTGTTTTTACATTTTGGATATCTTAAAACTAGGAGGTTACAATGTTGAAATATTTTTTTACAAAGGAAAAGAAAGTTTACAGCTATCTTAAGACTAGAAATAAGATTCAATATACAAAAGAGGGCCAAAAGATTTTTTTATGAAAAAATTTAAAACAAGGGATTCACTTTGATATACAAGAGGGGGAGTAATAGTATTTTACGAAATATTTTACGGTTATCTTAAAACTAACAATATAGTTTAGTACACAAAAGGGGGAACAAATATTTATGAGAAATTTCACAGAAATCTTAAAACTAGGGATTCAATTCTATTTACAAGATGGAGGACAAGAGTTTCAATAAAGAGTAAAAATTATAGCTATCTTAAAACTAGGAATACAGAATATTAATTTGATTTTTTTTAACTAAAACTTATGCTTGGTCAAGATATTCAGAGGGTGGCTTATTTCCGCATCAGTGTAGCAGCAGTTGTATCAAGGACAGGGGAGAGACAGGGAAAGAAGAGCAAAACTTGCAACTTTCGCTCGAACGGCGGGGGGGGGGGGGGGGGGGAGGGGGATCAGCGTATCAAATTTGCGCCTCAGTATAGTAAGTCGTCGAGTACCGGATTGGCGGATGGTATTCTTCGGACCCGCGGGGAATCTTTCAAAAGTCATCGGACCTCGAGTCGCTCTCGCTTCAGTTTCCTTCTATGCAGGCGTAGTGGTAAGGGCGATGGCGGTTACATAGTGGCACTCTGGAGCTGATCGGTTCCACAAGGCAGGAGGAAACTCTAAAAACGAGAAATAAAAGAGAGGGGCTAAATTGGGATATTTATCGTTTTTATGAAGGTATAAATAAGGGACATATAGGGGAAATCACGAGTTGCCAGCATATCTCGGACTGGTACATTGGGTGGTCTACCTCGGGCCCGAAGGGATTCCTTTAACTGAGACCTGGCGTCACAATACCCGGCGCACACCCAGACAACGTGTTCGATGTCGTGATAGCCCTCGTCACAAGCGCACAGACTACTCTCCGCAAGCCCAATACGCCGCAAATGCGCATCCATGGTGTAGTGATTGGACATAAGTCGGGACATTACACGAATAAAATCCCGACCCACATCCATCCCCCCGAACCAAGGCTTCGTTGATACCTTTGGGATAATCGAATGTAGCCATCGTCCAAGTTCCCCATTGCTCCACGAGGTTTGCCAACTGTTGAGCGTCCTCTGACGATAAATACTAAAAAATTCGTTGAAGCAGATTGGTCTTTCGTATATGTCACCATTTAATGCGCCCACCTTTGCTAATGAGTCGGCCTTTTCATTGCCCGGGATAGAACAATGAGAGGGGACCCAAACAAAGGTAATCTGATAAGATTTTTCAGATAACGTACACAAGGACTCCTGTATCTTCCCCAGAAAATACGGTAATTGCTTTTTAGGCTTCACCGCACGAAGAGCCTCGATAGAGCTGAGGCTGTCCGAAACGATGAAGTAGTGATCTGTGGGCAGAGTGTCGATGATCCCAAGGGTGTACTGAATTGCAGCTAACTCTGCGACGTAAACTGAAGCGGGATCATTGAGCTTGAATGAAGCGGTGATAGTATTGTTGAAGATACCGAAGCCAGTGGACCCATCGAGATTTGATCCGTCAGTGTAAAACATTTTGTCGCAGTCGACTTCTCGGAATTTATTATAAAATATATTGGGGATCACCTGCGGGCGTATATGGTCCGGGATTCCACGAATCTCTTCCTTCATGGATGTGTCGAAGAATACAGTAGAATCAGAAGTATCTAGGAAACGGACACGGTTGGGATTGTACGAAGAAGGATTGATGCTCTGTGCCATGTAGTCGAAGTACAAGGACATAAAACGGGTTTGAGAATTAAGCTCGACGAGCCTCTCGAAGTTTTCAATTACCAACGGGTTCAGAATGTCGCATCGGATGAGCAATCGATATGAGAGTTCCCAAAATCGATTTTTTAGCGGAAGAACGCCCGCCAGCACTTCGAGACTCATCGTATGGGTCGAGTGCATGCAACCCAAGGCAATGCGCAAACAACGATACTGGATTCTCTCCAGTTTGATGAAGTGTATGTTCGCAGCGGAGCGGAAACAGAAACACCCGTACTCCATCACCGACAATATCGTTGTTTGGTACAACCTGATCAGGTCTCCTGGGTGAGCACCCCACCATGTTCCAGTTATTGTTCGGAGAAAATTGATCCTTTGTTGGCATTTCTGTTTCAGATACCTAATGTGACATCCCCAGGTACCTTTAGAGTCGAACCAGACCCCGAGATATTTAAATGTGAAAACCTGGTTGATCGTTGCACCCATTAATAAAAGCTGGAGTTGCGCTGGCTCACGCTTCCTAGAAAAAACAACCAACTCAGTTTTCTCCGTGGAGAACTCAATACCCAGCTGAAGAGCCCAAGCAGACAAATTGTCCAAGGTATTTTGTAATGGTCCTTGCAAGTCGGCAGCTTTGGGCCCTGTAACAGAGACCACCCCGTCGTCTGCAAGTTGCCTTAGCGTGCATGAATTGGCAAGACAATCGTCAATGTCATTCACGTAAAAATTGTAGAGCAGGGGACTTAGACATGAGCCCTGGGGAAGACCCATGTAGCTAAATCGCGATGTTGTTAAATCGCCATGCGAAAAATGCATGTGCTTTTCAGACAACAGATTTAGCAAAAAGTTATTTAAAATTGGTGAAAGACCATGCTGGTGCAGCTTCTCTGACAGAATGTTGATAGAAACTGAGTCAAAAGCCCCCTTAATATCCAAGAAGACTGATGCCATCTGCTCTTTGTTAGCATAGGCCATTTGGATTTCTGTAGAAAGCAACGCAAGGCAATCGTTCGTCCCTTTGCCTTTGCGGAAGCCAAATTGTGTATCTGACAGTAAGCCATTTGCTTCAACCCAATTGTCGAGGCGAAACATGATCATTTTCTCGAACAACTTCCGAATACAGGACAGCATTGCAATCGGCCGATACGAGTTGTGGTCGGAGGCTGGTTTTCCTGGTTTTTGGATGGCGATGACCTTCACTTGCCTCCATTCATAAGGGACAATGTTACCCTCAAGAAACTTGTTAAATAAATTCAACAGGCGCCTTTTTGCAGTGTCAGGCAGATTCTTCAGCAAGTTGAATTTGATTCTGTCTAACCCTGTGGCGTTATTGTTGCACGATAAGAGAGCAAGTGAAAACTCCACCATCGAAAACGGTGTTTCGTTCGCGGTATCGTGAGAAGACGCGGCGCGGTACGTTTTCTGTACCGGGACAGATTCCGGACAGATCTTCTTGGCGAAAGCGAATATCCAACGGTTTGAATATTCCACGTTCTCGTTGGTACTATTATGATTACGCATACGTCGAGCCGTACCCCAAAGAGTGCTCATCGCTGTTTCTCTCGTTAACCCGTCGACGAACCGGCGCCAATAACTGCGTTTTTTGGCTTTCATTAGACTCTTCATTCGCCTTTCTAACGACGCGTACTGTTGATAGCTAGCGGGTAACCCGTCTTCCCGGAAGGCCTTATATGCAGTGGACTTTTCCGCGTACAGCTCTGAGCCCTCTTTATCCCACCACAGGGTGGGAGACCGTCCATGGGTATTCGCGCTGGGTACTGGTTTAGTCTGAGCTTGATTCGCACTGTCGAGAATCAAGCCAGCCAAAAACCTGTACTCTTCCTCCGGAGGAAGTTCTTGAGTGGATTCGATTTTAACGGATATCGCGGTCGCGTAACTCTTCCAATCAATGTTCCGTGTGAGGTCATACGATACATTGATTGTTTCCGATGGTCTTGAACCGTTAGCAATTGAAATCACGATAGGCAAATGATCGCTACCGTGGGGATCAGGGATCACCTTCCACATGCAATCTAACTGTAGCGAAGCCGAGCAAAGCGATAAATCCAACGCGCTTGCGCGTGCTGGTGGTGTAGGAATCCGCGTCATTTCTCCCGTGTTTAAGATGGTCATGTCGAAATTATCGCAAAGATCTTGGATTAATGTTGATCTATTATCATAATGAAGACAGCCCCATACCGTACCGTGCGAGTTAAAGTCTCCCAGAACTAGCCGCGGTGCCGGTAAGGATTCCGTGATATTACAAAGCGTTCGGTGCCCTACCGAGGCTCTAGGAGGAATGTAGATGGAAGCAATGCAAAGGTCTTTACCTTTGATTAAAACTTGACAAGCGACAATTTCAATGCCTGGTGTCGAAGGGAGGTTAATTCGGTTGAAAGAATAGCACTTTTTGATCCCCAAAAGTACTCCTCCATAGGGGTTTTCTCGATCCAGACGAATTATATTAAAGTCGTGGAAGTTGAGATTTATATCGGAAGTTAACCAAGTTTCACATAATGCGAAAACATCACATTTTAAACTATTTAGTAAAAATTTAAAGGAATCAATTTTCGGGAGGATACTTCTGCTGTTCCACTGTAGAACAGTGATCGAATCAGTGACCTCGTTCGATGACTTAGCCATCGAAGGATACGATCGCTGCAAGGAGGGGCCATTTAGTAGTCAACTGCTTCAAAAATGTTTGCACTATAGGGAGAAAACGTATCAGAAGGCTTTTAAGAGGATCGGTAACATTGAAAGCTGTGAAAATTAAGTCCACGATGTCAGAAAATTTCATTAGTCCATTACTGGACTGAGTGTCTGTTTGAAAAAGAGAGACACTTGGGGTTTCTGGTGTCCCTGGAAGTGGTGGGTACTCCTTGTTTGAATTAAAATTTCCAAATCCAGGAGCAGATTGCTTCGGCATTAGTGCAGCACTTCCGTTGGATTTATTAGATGTGGTTGGCGCACTCTCAGAGGAGGACACCTTGGCACCCTTACGGGGCAGTCTAGGGGAGGCAGGATTTCTCCGCTTCCTGGACTCCCCCGGGTTAACAAAAGATGTTCCCTCTTGTGGATTATCAGATTCTTGCTCAACAGGAGCCAAAAGAGCAAAGGAGTTTTCGGAAAGGACAGATGGCGAAGCATTCTTTAACATTTCTGCATAAGAGCGCTTCGAGCGTTCCTTGAGGGAGCGCTTAATTTTATCCCCGCGCTGTTTGTACGCAGGGCATGATTTAAGAGCATGCGGAGGGCCCCCGCAGTAAACACACTTTTCAGTGTCTTTGTCACAAGAGTCATCCTCATGCTCTCCACCGCACTTGCCACATCGTTTTTTATTGCCACAAAAGGTGGCTGTGTGGCCCAACTGTTTGCAGTTGCTGCAGTTCATTACCCGCGGTACAAACAGGCGTACAGGCAGGCGAACCCTATCCAGAAGGACATAATTTGGAAGAGACGATCCGGCGAAAGTCACCCGAAGCGAGGCTGATGGTATATAGGATTCTTTATCTCCAGCGAGCGTGTGCAATTTCTTGCAGTCTAATATTTTCACCGGCTTTAGTAGGGGGTTTTTAAAACAGCCAGCCCCATACTTCAGCACGTCCTCGCATGTCAAACTCGCCTCGGTTATGACCCCGTCGACCTCTACATCTACACACGGTACATACACCCTATAATGCTGCGTAAAGCGGGTACAGGAAGCAATCCCGTTTGCCTGTGCGAGGTCGCTAACAACAATTTTTAACTTATTCGCGCGAACCTTTGTAATCTGGGTCACGGCCGAGTAATGCTCTGTCAGATCACGTGATATTTTCAAAATATCAAATGATTTATTGGTGGTCCGGAAGTAAACCACAAATGGCCCAGTCGAGTTCTCTGGGTATGCTTTTAGGCGAGGGGGTTTGGTAGGAGGCTTATCAGGGGATGTTTCATCATTCATATTATCATCGGTGGGCTGACCGTCGAGGGACATTTTAGCGCGAGATCAGCACTTCGCGCAAAGAACGATAAAAAGAGCAGTAACGGAATGTATCAAGGGCAAAACAGAAAATAATAGTAGAAGGGAAACAGGTACTTATCTTTTCGATGCCGATGACCTTTGCTGGGACTGGCTGACAATACCAGCACGACACACTTTGTTTTCGAAACAAAGGCCTAGCAATCACAACTGGCTTTGACACTGCACTGAGCACTGGACACAATAAAAACTGAGCCGGGGAAGGCAACTGCAAAAGCACTAGCACACGTCTTATCCGAGCGCAAGTCGAACAACGAATGAAAATGGTTAGTGTTGTTGCATTATTTGCAGTTAGCCAGGGAACCAAACTAAACGCGAAAAATTACAGTTCAATGTGAACCGCACAAAACTGGGGTGAGTATTATAGTGTTTGTAATGGTATCAACCCATGACAACACCATCACCATGGTCCATATTTTGGTACATCTATGGGTTGTTGAGGCCATTTTATGATGTTTTGATGTTTGTGAAATTTGAAACGGACTATATTCATAGTCTTTTTAAGGGGTTTATGGTGTTTAAACCCATGAGAATTTGCTCGGGATACTCTTCTTCACAACTAACAGGAGAGGGAGAATGAAGCAGATAGGATAGTGACATCTGTTGGGAAGCAGTCTGCGGTATCTTCCGGGGTTCTTTGCCGGGAACAAAGAATCCAGTTATTCGTCACCACAATATCTAGGAAAGTTTCAACAGAGGGCAAAACTCACCTCAGAAGCCAATATTCATCTATGAATTAAGAGTCTAACGACCTGTTCAGGGTATCATCCAAACAATATGTGGATTATATGGGTTAAAGGTCGTGTATATTTTTTTAAACAATATCTGCAAGTAAACATCAGTATGAGTGTAGTTATCTGATGAAATTGGAGAACTTAGCGGAATGTAAAATTTGAATTTTCGGCGATTTTTTCTTAAAATTGTAATAAAGTTGATTTGTTTTTAAATATAACGTAAAAAGCAATAAAATTCAAATAATCGTCGTCTAACCGGGTCGGAGAAATTTCTATAAAATCCGGAGGATCTTGGATCGCTTTAAAAAACCGATATCTCCAGTTCAAACCCAAAGGGAAGGCAATGACCCACTTGTCGAATGACCAAACAATTATGCGGACGATCCCTACGTTATAAACCATAATTGCGAAAAAAGTAACTTCAACCATTTAGGATTTAACACTCGATGGAAATAACATTGATCCCAAAACCTATTTTACCGTCATTCGTTTATACCTATATTTGTTCAATTATACAGCGATTCTGAAAACTTACTATTTTTTAGAAAATGTCTTCAGAACAACAAAATGAATCGTCACAGCGAAACACGAAATGTATACTTACTTTGTTTCTAAAATATCCGACGAATGTGATCAAACACACATTTCGATAGTTCCGTGGACCTCTACTCCTTGTACAGTCTGTGCAATGCCGTAGTAAACGGAGAGAGAAATGTACTTCTCATTGCTGTTATACCTACTACGCTGAGTAACTATAGCTGTTGATTGACTTTAGAAACGTGAGGCGACGGCGGCGTCAGGGGAGGAACCTTTCTTATTATGAGCTGCACTCAGTACTGATCATCTCGCCGAGTGCCATAGTCGTCAACGGTTGGAAAAGTTGGCGCGAAGTGTAAAGAAAGCCATATGGAGTTCAAGTGCCACAAACAGTGCTTCCTGTTGCCATAGATAGTGGATTACCATTCGAGTGGGAGAAAGATTTCCCGCAGATAACCTGCGACGATTGGAAATCGATAATTTTAGTCAGTCTGAGCCACGTGTGTACATAGTTGTAAATAGTTGTAAATTTGTAAATTTGACTGGCTGTGATTTGTGTTAACCATAATGGCCGGCGTGCTTTTCATAGTAAACATCCCCTCGGCTAAGTTCGAGATAATCCTGCGCCAAAAAGAGAAGGAAAAGTTGGCCAAAAGTAGTTCGGCCGAGCTCACCGATGAAAAAGGCGACAAAAAAGATGCTAGCAATGAAAATGAACCGTTTCTCACACCTCGACCGCAGAGACACTTGCTAAAGGTAAGAATGGAGATGACCTAATTGTATGATGCTGTATAGAAAGATTTTCTAACCTTAAATGAAACTACCTATGTTCGACAGACAATAATGATTTACAGTACAGTATGTAACTACAGCTCGCTTCTCAAATGTCGAAAATGAGTGAACACTCATGTTGTCGGCCAATGAAGAAGCAGGATCAATTTTGCAACTCCAACTCACGCCTCCCGAACAATAGTGCTGTAAACGTTGTAACTTGCATATAGTTTTACCGTTATGGTTTCTTAGGGAGGTAGGGTATATGATCCCGTATTAATCTCATTTGACAGAGTGTCACCTTACTTCATTGATTACTTAGCGCTTGACTCGGTGCCAGTACCACTGCTGGCTCCAGGGGGAGCCACGAGAGGGTACGTCCCCTCCTCAATTCAACCTAAAAGTTTTCCATCCTTAGAGGATTCCTTAAGGAACATAAAGAATAATTTCTGTATTTTGTTCGACAAATTTTTCGCCACACTCCACGCCTGCCAGGAAATGCGTTTCCAAGAAATTTCATTTTCCAAATAATTGCAAGAAGGCGTGCCTTTACCGTTCGACTGGAGCCCCCTATGGCCAGTACCTATGTATAATTTGTAGAAGAAGTTATATAACAAAACTGATATGCACAATGCAAAATACTCGTGTTTAACGAAGCTAAAATTTAAACAGAGTGTCTGTTTTTTCACCCAACAATTTGAGCCAAAGTCGTAAAGAGAGCTACAGATGCTGCTTCAACTAATACTTTCAAAGTGATAGGACAAATTTGGCACTCAATTCGGTTTCTCTCAAACACAAGTATTTCTGGAGTAAATTTAGAATAGGATGTAAGTGACAATGAGAGATTCTCTTTGGGGTCTTTCTCTTCTATTCATTACTCGGTCGTTTCGATATTTAGTACTCAACTCTTTGCATATTATTCTATTAAAAACTCTCGGCTTTCAATAAGTACTGCAAAATTAGTGCAAAGTGTTATAGTGACGGCGCAATAATCGAAAGAGAAAGTGAACAAAGAGAGGCACTCAATGTTACTTAAGTCGCATTCAAAATTTGCTCCAAAATTCACATTATGCGTTCAAGATTTGTTACTACATTTCTAGGCAGAAACTAAGATGAACTAGGCAACAATTACCCTAGATACACTTCAGATTGCGTGTACACGCAGAAAAAAAATATGCCGGTTCAATAAAAATATGGATCAAATTCAATAAATAAAATTATTGGTCGGGGACAATAAATTTATTTATTGAATTCAACAAAATTTATTTATTTTTTCATTAAAAAATTTATTGTCCCCTTTTTTAATAATTATTTCATCGAAATTTAATCAACATTATTGAAATTAAAACTGTTTTTATTGAAAGCAAAAGTTTATTATAGTTCAAATAAAAAAATGTTTTCAGACCAATAAAATTGTTGGTTGAAGTAATAAACAATAAATGATTAGATTCAATAATATATATGTTTGGTTTAAATATGTTTAATTTTTCTGCGTGCAGGACATTATCATAATGCTATCATCTGGTCATAAGCTACCGTAAACAAATGTATGAGATTTGTGATTCGTGATTATATTTCTTGATGTGGAATCCGGCGTTGATTACGTCAACTATTGAAAATTGATAGCTGATTACACTCGATGATTTCAACTCAGCTGGCAGACAGACATAGTATTATACCGTTGAAAGTTAAAATTACTTAAAAATATCGCTTATAAACATTGTACTATAATTACCAGTTAAGTGACCCTCGACAATGAATAGTGTTGTCAATGTTACTTCAGAAGGGATTGAATCTAAATCCATATCATCAATCCAAATAGCTTGCAGTTATAATAACTAGGCACAGAAATCGCCCGTACAGCGAATGACTTACTTAGGCAGCTGTTCGGCCATCTATGGAAGCTGTCCTTCAATGTCAGCTGCTTTCTCCGAACAGCCTAGATAAGCCGTGTAGTGTAGGCAACCCGTTGTATGGTTAAAATTGTTGAGAAGGTTTAAATGAACTCAATGGCAAACGAAGCATACGCTCCGAATTTTTTGGCAGTTCCTCGGCACTATTTTGCTGGATTTTGTTGACACTTGCGGCTGAGAGTAGTTCGGTGAAGTTTTACTGGGTTTCGATGTGTACAGACAAACCGGCCAAGAGCTCGTGTGGTACCCGGCCAAGAATTGAGCCGCAGGGTTTATGTTTATGTTTATGTTTATTACCTTCACCAACAGGCCCCTTGGCCCCAATGGTGGTTTCTTAAACTAATTACATTTTAAAATTGCCAACTTTTTCGCTTTTATCGCATTCCGCATCCGGTTGAAATCAAAAGCCGTCGCCACACTGTTAAAAATTCGCTGGAGTCCGGTAACAGCGCTCTGGCAACCATAGTTGGTTCTCATGAACGGAACTCGCAAAAGAGATTTATTACGTAGAGCTCGAACGCGGGCTTGAAGATCCAGACGTCCGAGGATTGTAGGGCAATCCACTCTGGCAGAGAGTAAGTCCGAGACGAACAGGGCTCGAGAGTAGTCCCTCCGAATGCTGAGTGTATCGAGGTGTATTAGCTGGCAACGGTTTTCATAGCTCGGCAGCTGAAATCTGTTTCGCCATGGGAGATGCCGAAGGGCAATGCGTATGAACCTGCGTTGGACAGCCTCGATTCTGTCAACCCCGTTCTGGTAGTACGCATTCCAAACAGCAGAACAATATTCTAACGTTGAGCGGACCAACGCGCAGTAAAGCGTTTTAAGACAATATACGTCCCTGAAGTTTTTCGCTATTCGGAAGATGAACCCAAACTGTCGTGATGCCTTATCCACGATGTATGAAGTATGTGGTTTGAATGTTAGGGCCGAATCCATGATGACTCCGAGATCTTTGATGTGAGAGTGTCTTGGAATACTCGAGCCGAAGAAATGGTAGTTAAACTGAGTCGGATGGCGTTTCCGCGTGAACGTAACGATTGAGCATTTGCTCGGGTTCAAAACCATTATGTTTAGATCACACCTCGTACTAAAGCTGTCCAGTTCCCTCTGAAGAAGCTCGGCATCGCTTTTATCCCGTATTTGTTGAAAATTTTTCATGTCGTCGGCGAAAGAAAGGCGGGGTCCTTGTAATGTGATATTGACGTCATTAAAGTAGAGGAGGAATATTACTGGACCGAGGTGGCTTCCTTGTGGTATGCCGAATGTAACGAAGAATGGTGCAGATAGACAATCCTTAATGCTGTTTTGGAGTTGCCTTCCATCGAGGTAGGAACGAAACCAGCGCAGAAGTTGTCCACGAATGCCGAGTTTGTCCAGCTTCGCTATTGCGATATCATGATTGACTTTGTCGAAGGCCGCAGATAGATACATGTAGATAGCATCGGTTTGCAATCCGTCAGCTTCTGCCTTCTAACTTACTCAGAGACGTCATACTTTTGACGAGCAGTGAAAAAAGAAGTCCAGAAAGCTGTCGGAAACCCATTATCATCCATTCATGACGAGACAATGTGGTATTGTCAACAGCTGTGTGTAGGACTTTCGCGCACGAGATGTCCCCTCTGTATTTTGCCGTTCATCGCAATTTGGCGCCATTTGGACTTTGTTCGTGTAGTCCATCCCGTTTTTTAATATCTTGCACTAAAGTTTTGCTTAAATGCAGTTTTTTCAACGTGTCTCACTGGGATTCCTCTTGAAAGCTTAACCAACCCGCTTGCGATCCTTCACACTTTTTCCTGCCTATCGACGGTCAAACGTACGTTGTACTGTTTCAAAACACGACTTACAGTAGATTGGACTATTCCCAACTTCTTGCTTATGGTACGGCGATAGAGATTCCGGTTATTTTAGTTACATGTGCAAAATTTGTTTACATCGCTGATGTTTTTTTACTCCATTTTTATACAATTGCTAGTGAAACCTATACAATGTAAACAATACACATTGAACTAAATTGACCCAAAATTTTAGTAAAAAATATGTAAAAGAAAAAAAGGTACTTTGAAAGCGTTGCAATTTGATTCCGTACACCCTTTAAAAACGAATACGTCAAAAATGGCGGAACCAGTTCACAACCGGACTACCGTAAACCGGGGTGACTTTGATCATCGGGGTGGCTTTGATCACTCGACACTTTTTTCGTAGATCTCTTTTTAAACCAGAATAGTCTACCGAATCATTTTAATTTGAAATGATTTTTACTCTAAAGTTATAAAATACTGATTTGTTGTACTTTTTAAATATATTGTTCGGTTTTTGGGTACAAAAACTACAAAAAACCGAAATTTGAATTCACCTTATATTTACGAAGCTTCGTAAAGTGTCTATTTTTTATAAAACAAATAAATCTCAGATTTGAGCAAAAGTAATAAATTACAAGCGAGTTTTTATTTTCCTTTAGAGTGGGATGTGCATAATTTACATTTAAAAGTTTGCTTATTTTAAATACAATTTATTGTGAAACTAGTTGGCAATTATTTCAAATTATTTCAAGCTAAAATTCGCAACATTTTTTTATTGTTCAATATTCCAACGTGTTAAAATGGATGAAACTTTTTGTACATTGATAAAGAACTGAAATAAAACAATTTTAGCAGGTTTAAAGGTTTTCAGAATCTTTTATTCTAATTGGACACAAATTATACGAATTTTGGTTACTCGAATTTTACAGTACATTGAAATACTTTGTATAATACCAATTAACATCTATTTAACAATGAGTATCTTTCCAGAGATAGTTTAAACAAACATTTGAATGAGAAACATTGACATCAATGATTAAATGTTGGTAAACATGTAGGTTACCAAAGTCACCCCGGAATACGAAAACGGACTTCAACTTGAAATCATTTTTGGAAAAATAGCTGTAAGCGGATAGTTTTAGGTAAAATCATCTAATCTTGTTCTCCATACATCAGTACGTGGTTTAAAAATATTAAACTTGAAAAAAATGTGTCGTCTAAAAATATGTAATGATTACTTCGAAAAGTGATCAATGTCACCCCGGTTTACGGTACAATGAATAATAATTTGGATGGTCCATGGTGACTCTTCAATTTTCGCTGTCATTTCACGTTCGGTCAGGTACGAGTGAAGACAATCCGGAAAAGGATCATTAATTCCAAGCCATGAAAACTCTTATCTGGCGACTAATTTTATCAAAATTCCATGTATATGGCATCTACCAGTGGTAGTGTTTACAAGGTTTGAATGATGAGCGCTACTAAGTTTGTAGTACATAGTTGATCATTTAGGCATGAACCCGTGTTGGGAAACGTAAAGGAATGCTTCCAACTTTAGAAATTTGTTTATCAATTAAGATTCCATAAAAATGCTAAAGAATTGTTGACGAAATAAGGTACATATTTCGCTCCATCAAGTGATATGTGGGATAGTTGGCCAGTTTCCTTCCTCTATTCCTTCATGTGGTTCTAGAAACTATTAGGGTTGGCTCGAAGTTTGTGTGCATTGATTGTAGTAATAGTAAAGGGTTTTATTAAATCATTTGTTGCGGATGTAGAAGTTTACAAATACTGACGTGATTCAAGTTTTCTTTCGTAGCGTATTCAAATAATTCTTTGTGAACCTCAAAAATTGGTGTATACTATCTCAATTGGCTTTGATTATACATATTCGATTTATCAACTTCCCAAAGTCAATCACTAGTTTATTTGATTCTCAACCAAAACAGAAATAACTCTAGATTGCTCCAGCAGCGCATCAAATACTAAATATAAACCACTGAGTTGTGGTACCTTGTAGACTCAGCTGTTTTATTGCTCTTTCTCAAACTACTTTATTCGCGACAGATGCTACATTAGCACTATGCAGTGTTGAAAATTATTAGGAATAGAAAAATACACTTTCATCCATTCCACTGTAAACAATTGTCATATGTACTAATCTAATGAAATAAACCGCTTTCAGGATAAGGAAGATCTACGTCGCAGTTTCTTTGATCTTACCCAATGCAAGCCAAAAGATTCGAAGCCAACAGAAGGCGAGGGTGGTGCTGCAATACCCCAACTGGTCATCCCCGTAATCAACTGTCCGGATGGCGATGGTTTGGATGACCCGAAATCACCTCAGGATGATAATGATGCTGCGAAGCAATCGCTTGCGGTAAGTAATTTTAGTTCTGTCTTCTGTTCTGTTTTGGAAGATATGCTCACTGATCAATCTACCAGGTTCCGTTCGATCGGACCTCGGCTCTGAGAAAATCTTGGGAAGGTTTCAAAGACATATTAAGTTCCGCCCGCAAAGATAAGGAAAAGGATCCTCGTGCAGCGGAAGCAGAAAAGTTTAACCTAGATGCCGAGTCGACCTTAGAAGATGTAGTGAAGGAGATTATCCGGGAGAAGAAAATTTTCAATTCGGCCTGGATCGAAACCAACAAAGGAAAAGGCTATCAGGTAAGAGTCGGTACACAATTCGTGGAGTACCCAAATACGATTCACAATTTTGTTTTAGATTTCATTTACCCTAGAATCCGGCAACAAGTGTGACGATTTGATCTATCTGCTCAGTTCATGGGGTGTGGGTGAGCGATTTCATTCGACCATCTCTATAACCTCTTGCACACTGTTCACCGAGCATCCAGAGGAAGACGAAACCAATTCAGAGTGAGTATGATAGTGTTTTGAACACATTCTCACTTTTTCGCGTTTATCGCCACATTCATTTCAAGTCGTTGCACAATGGTCAAAATGTGGAAATTCTTGCCTTCAATTTATTACGGTGAAACCATAAGATTCTTAAAATCGTTTAAGGGGGGGGGCAGGTATTTTCAGTGAAAAATATATCGTCTTTAAAAAAAGCTTTTTGGCAGTTTGGTAAAGACAGTAATATTCTAGTCATTCCATTTCCATCCAATAATGGAATACGGACTGTTCGGCCATTTGTGGAAGCTGTGTTTCAATGTTAGCTTCTTTCTTCGAGAAGCCTAGATAAGCCGTGTAGTGTCGGTAGTGGTTGTTTCAACCGGTCAAGAAATACACTACGGACCACTTGTTCCGGTGTTTAAAACCCACCAAACAGAGAACCACAGATCCATCGTTTTATACGACCCATGCTATGGCTACAATTGTTAAGAGTGTTTAAAATATTTTCAATGACGAATGGAGCCTGGGAAGAACTGAACGAACTCCCCAGTATGCTGCATTACGTAGCGGAACGTTCGCTTTACAAATCGATTTTTTCGCCGATGATCGGCATAATTTTGCCAGGTTAAGCTGGTTGGGGGTTTGGTGAAGCTTTCTTTTGATAGTAGTTAGGTGAAGTTTTACTGGGTTTTGATTATCCAATTTCAATGTGTACAGACGAACCTGCCCAGAGACCGTGTGGCATCCGGCCAAGCATTGAGCCATTGTGTTCATGCTATCATGTCGTAGGAGGCGACTGAAAACAGGAATCCGTAAGTCAAGGTGTAGTTCCGTGCCGAGTACATAATGACTGTAGGGTCTAAAATATGTCAATCGCGCACGGAGCATTTTGGGTTTTGCCCTTACTGTGTTACGTTAATCTCTGACACAGTGAACCGTTATTTTCGTAAATTGTGGGAAACTAATTATAATAGTGTCCCATTTAAACCTGATATGACATGCGTTTACATCCCAACTTGCTTGGCATCCTCTAGTTGTTGTGCAATTTGGAACAGTACCCACGTTGATCTTGCTACCAGTCATGCACGACTGTAATCACTAATAGTTACATGGAGTGAAGATATTCTTGCTCCCAGCGATATTATACTCACATGTAGTTTTCCTTACGGGACATTCCATGTGAAGATTCCCTCTCGAGAGGAGTAGTTGTCTGACTATATGGAGAGACAACAACAAACGCAAGTGGCCTGTTACACTGACGGATCTCTTGTGAAGGGACGTGCTGGTGCTGGTGTCTACTGTCGTGAAATGACATTGGAACAATCTTTCTCGTTAGGTGAATACTGTACGGTATTCTAAGCAGAAATCTTCGCGATTATGTGCGGGGTACAATCGGCCCTTCAACAGGGCTTATCCGGCAAAGTTATGAGCTTCTACTCCGATAGTCAGGCTGCAATCATGCAAATCACTGTCCAAGCTAGTAATCGCATGCCGATCCCAAATCGAAGAACTAAGAATTGTCAACACTATCTACCTTGTCTGGGTGCCCGGATATTCCGGTATTACTGGAAATGAATGAGCTGATGAATTGGCCAGAGCAGGTGCAGCGATTGACTTCGTTGGATAAGAGAAAAAATCCGGCGCTGGACTTCGTCCGAGCCCCCCAATAATTGGAGAAATCTACAAACGAGTCGCCAAACAGCGTTTCTAAAACAAACGTGCCCAGTGATTTCGAAAAATCTTCTACATTTTTCGAAACTCCACTGCGGCATACTGACCAGGGTTTTAACCGGCCACTACAAACTCAATCATGGTAACTATTCAGCGCACTGAGTCTTTTTCATGTGATATTTGTGAATCCGACAACGGAACCTTCCTATCATCTGATATTTCGAATTTTCGGCCGTCCTTACATATACGACATCATGTTTGGACGACTGAAACTCAGAGACATGCTAAAGTTTCTTATCCAATGTGGTAAAGAGCTTTAGGCTTACTCGAAGGCGAGTTGAACTACTTGTAAGTTTACCTGCTGTTTGTTTTTGTGCTATTGCTTTCCCACCCTTCCAATTCTGCTTTCTCTCTCCTCCTACTCCTTTCCTTACGCTTAGGAAATGATGATCACGCCAAGGCACAAATCCCCGACTACAGCTGGGGGACGTTTCATTTGAGCCAAAATATTCTTGATTCCTGATACTGAGAAAATAAACAATCCAACCAACATCCCATCAACAAACAGTGGTCGAATCCGACCCCGTCTACTGTACGACCTGGTGCTGTGTGTTTTCAGCGGCGATGAATCATATGCAATAGCCGATTTTAATCAGCTCGTTGTGGTGGCAAGTTTCCTAGCAGATTCAAGTTTATTTTCACGAAAAAGAATCATAGTTTGTCAAGGGATCTGTTCCTTGAGCTTGAACTTGAGCTTTTGATATAGTTTGGCAAGGGATCTGTTCCTGTTGCAAGAAAACCAGCGTTTCGTGACGGATAAGACTATGAATTTACAGCGTTGAAAAAGGAATATCATAACAAACAGATGTTACCATTCATTAAGTCTCACGATGGTGTAGTTATGTTTTGGCCAGTTTTAGTTAGTTGTCATTTTAGCAAGGACGTGCGACAATGGATCAACGGCAATTGAGCACAAAGCATTCTAAACGATCTGAATCCACCAAATTATTCCCAATTTCGTCCAATAAACAACCAATGAACAACAATAAAATGGCATCAACTCAAAAAATGAGAATTTCTTTGAAATAAGGATTAAATATTTTTATATGCTATTTTCCTGAAAAATATGTTGTTGCCTTCGTTTTATTTTTCGATTGCTTAAGAGATATAGGCATTTTAAAGGCCCCTTAATATCAATAAATAAAATTTAATAACACGAAAACCTACTCGTATAATTAACAGAACAAAAACATTATTAAAAATTTCTAGCCTGCCACTTCAAGTTTTCAGGTCTATATATTTCAAATATTTGCTCTCATGACTAAAAACTTTTGATAACTTTCCCTACTTACCAATCTCTAGCCAATTGAATTTAATTAGAGCAAAATAATTTAAATTAAAAGGGCTGAAAAATTGGATAAACCTTCGAAGAACCTCGTCAATTCGCTCATTTCCCGTGCAAAGTCAAACATTTAAACTAAAGCAAGTTATCAAATATCGATTGCATTTTGCTATCATTACACATTTTACTATCATTACACACTTTACGTTTCTTAGAAGATTTTTGCTTTGTTTATATTTCTCCGGCAAAACAAAAACTGAGTACTCATTTCGTTAGTAACAAGAAATTTCAACATCTCAGGGAGTTTATAAGCTGCACACGTTTCCCCGGCATGGAAGACTAAACATTTTCCACAGTCAATAAGATTATTTTGACGGTAGAGTAATTTTTTAAAAGGGCGTGAAGCTTCTACATGTAGAATTTGCGAAAAAAAATGTTCGATTACCGTATTTTATACAACAAAACTATCTTAGAACGAGTTACAGGGAATGAATACTTTTGCACGAAAAAATATATACTGAAAACAATGTTGTATTATTTTCACAAAAACAAAAATGTATGTTTAAAATTTAAATTGCAAGAAATCCTTATTTTTTAAAACTTTTTATATTTTGTCAACAAAATCTTAATGAGAAGAGAAATATTTTGAACATGTATGCATGACAGAGAACTCATCGGTAAAAAAGTTATTCTAACGACAACTTTATACATGTATTTAAATGTCATACTAATCGACATACAAAACTGTAGTTTTATCATAAAATATGATTCTAAGTATGATTGCAAGTCAGAATGCATGTAACAAAAATCTTCCCAAATGCGATAGTTGTGGAGATATTTGGAATTTCGCTCCAACAAAAACAATTAATTCGTAAAATTATGCCCTTTTTATAAGTAATTCGCATTGCCCCATCATAAACTTTTTCAGTATATTTGGACCATGGAGAAGCTTTCACTAAAAAGTTTCCCTATCAAAAAACTTTTAACATATTTTTATAATTCATACTATTTGCAGTCAAAAATACATTTATTGAATATGGTTCTAAATGCCATTTCAAATAAAAATGCTCGCAACAAAAATTATCTGAAATGTAATAGTTCTTGAGATATTTTAAATTTTGTTTTGACAACAGAATTATTCTGCTTATTACGACCTTTACATAAGTTACGCGCGTTTCTCCATCAACAAAATACGTTTTTAAAAACGGCTCATAAAATTTCCTGTATTTTTTCTTTGACATCAAGACGATATTGTAAACCGTTTGAACGCTACATGAAAACAACAAACAATGATTCAACTGTATAGTTTAATCATCAGATCCAAGTTGAAATGATCGTCGAATTTTCAAAACGAACTGAACAGAACGAAACTAAAATTTGCTGGGGATTTAGTATTTCCACTAAACCATTGTGAAGAAATATGTCCATACAAACTTTAGTTTTAAGCCTTTGCCCCAGAGTTTGGGGCTGTTAATGAATGTTGTATTAATAGAAACACGGTTATCTCAATTAGTTTAGAATATATTTACATTTATTTCGTAATAAATACTGTTTTGAAAATATCCTGCTACCGCCCGTTAGAAAACGTCAGTCTTTGTAATGTTTGATGTTTTTCCAACGAGATTGGTGCAAATATAAAAACATATCGTGCTGGATCAGAAAATCAAAACGAAATTAGGGTGAGTTACTGGTTTTTACCTGATTAACAGTAAATAACCACTGGATTCTGAGGATAAGTTGAAAAATGAGACCACAGATTACAGACGTTCATTTATTTATTTTATTTTATTTTTCTTTGCAATTTTTACCACCGATAAACAAAATTTCCGGATTAAAAATAGCTGTTTTTACAAATTTTCATCACCAACTTATAGGGTTTAGAGTTTTTTTTCAAAATCGAGCCAATTTTATTGTCCAAAAGGAAATCGCCGTATTTTCTTCAAAAAACTCTTCACCAATATGACACTTTTCACTGTATCTCAATAAAAAGTAATAAGAAGAGTTGCCAGACTCCTAACAAGTAAATTTCATAAGATTGGAACACTTTTCACTTCATATTCCTCCGCTTTGAACGAAACGAAAGGGTGGCAATATAGTTGCTACTGCCTTATAAAGGGTTAAAGTGTTAGGCCACGCTCCAGTTTTTTGAAAATAACTTCACGACGGCATACATAATTTTTTTCGCTTTGATTTCTGAAAGAGACCCCTTCGGGCCCTATTACTAGCTACGTCCTTGCTTGGTAACCCTGAGAAAATCATTATTCTAACAATTCCAGGTTAAATGGCAGCAAAGATGGCGGATGGACCAACTTCCTATCATCTGTTCGGGCTCGTTTAAACGTAGCACAAATCGTCGAGGAGGTCAAACACGACGCCTCTATAACGTTCGATTTCATCTCAATGCTCGGAGTCGCTAGGTAAGACTTTTCCCACTAAATTAAAACATAATTGGTTTTCTAAATTGCTGTCATTTCCTCTAGCATATTAGCTGCGTTTGGACTGATTGAAGATAGCACCTTGTTTCTGCTCGCCAGCATGCTTATCTCACCGTTGATGGTGAGTATGGTTAAGCGCCTAAATGTTATCAAATACATTCAGCATACTCACCACTCGATTCATTTACTTTCTTTCTCGCGTCTTCCAGGGTCCAATCATTGCGGGTATTTTTGGAACTGTGATTAAAGAAAGAAGCCTACAACTGATGGGAGTGAGAAACGAAACGATTGGGATCTTGTTTGCCATAACGGTCGGATTCATTTTTGGACTAATTGTGTGCAGTTTGGATGAACGTTACGGCGTGGGTGAAGGGATAACGAATGAAATGCTAAGCCGGTGTGAGGTACACTCTCTGCTGGTGGGAATTGCGATCGCGTTGCCCTCGGGAGCTGCAGTAGCGATTGCGATACTAGGCGAAAATATCGGATCGCTTGTTGGCGTGGCGATCTCAGCCTCCCTGTTGCCTCCTGCAGTCAATGCGGTAGGTATTGTGATATGGGGACTTTCTATAGGTGCTATTACATATGCGCATGATTTATTATATTGTAGGGTGTTCTCTGGGCGCTTTCTGTTCTATGTTTTCTTCTCGGAGCGCCAGATGAACGTTACAGTGCCGTGGTAAAAACTCAGATATACTCTGAAAACCAAACGATTGAACTCTTCGCACTTGGCTGCATGAGCATGTGTCTAACGTTCCTCAACATCTTGTGCATTTACGTTATGGGTATTATTTTCCTCAAGGTAAAGAATTGTATTTCCATCTCCAAATTTTATAAATCTAATTCTGCATCGTTCATAGATAAAAGAAGTTGCTCCGATTGTTAATAAGGATCAGAAACAATTCTGGAAGCACGACATCAAGATCGCTCGAGATTACAATAGGACACTACACTCGACGGACGGAATGTCCATGAGCAAGCAGTTAATCCATGAATTGACTACTCTTCACAACCAAGATCCGGATGGACGAGGATTTGGTTCAGAAATGAAATTGAGCATCAGTTCTAGAAATCAGCACACTTGGTCACCAAATCACAATTACCACCAAAGAGAACACAGGCCAACCATACAAGAATTAGAAGCATTATATCAAAGTCTGTCGGCTAATACTGGCGAGGGTCAGTACCACTATCCGACCCACCATGCTGCTCCTTCGTTTATGAAGTATGAAACATATTACCGAACTCTCCAACCATTGAGTAATTCTTACATTAACTCTCTCTCAACAGGCTACATCCTACATCTCACATGCGTCCCTCGAAACCTTGGTCACCGTCAAAAGAAGACGTATGTGTGATATTGAGTGTCTATGAAAAAAAATAAACTTTTTTCTTCTATCCAACAGGGTCAAGCAACGTCCCCAACAGGACGTATGCGCCAAGCTTCCAATCCAAAGGACATCGGACATCATCGGCTCCATCGATTTACAGAATCGATCCGGAGTACCTCTGCGCCACTATCGAAGATCCTTGAAAACGTCCCCAGTGAAGGCGTTCCAGGCATTCGTTCAGGCGGAGTATTCGGCGAAGGAAACTCCCGGCGAAATTCCATCATGGGAAGACCCTATAAATACAGTTTGAAAAAATCCAACAAATTTATCGTCACCCCGGCTTTCGACCCCGCTGCCAAAAAATAAGATGCTTGAAGCTACTGTGCCTGATTATAAAAAGTAAGAATTCGTCCAATAGGAAAATGTCTGTTCCCATGTATTATTTTATCGAATGTTTATTATTTGTATTTGTTTGTCAATGTTGTTCGATGAATTAAAAGCAAATGTACATTCTTAGATTGTAGATATTCACAAATATGAGCACTAACATTAAAAACCAGTTGATAATGTAAAACTGTTGCTTTTTCATTTATTGTCCAACCCTCTACGACCCTGCGGACGGCGATTTTTTTGTAAACAGCTTCCGAACTTTCTTCCAAAGTCCGAATTCAGCGGTAAATGACAAGTTGGGCCACCATTGATGTGCAGCATTGCGTAATCAACACAGTCCACCAGACCGTCATTGTTGCAATCCTTACCGTACTTTTCCATGTACTGCGTCATGATGTGTGTGGCACAATCATACTGGTTAGCACAATCTTCGTAGGCACCCCAACGGTTCGGATCATCCTGTGCCTTAACTACCTTGCCAGCATCAATCCAATAGGCACGCGAAATGGAAAAGGGCCCACAATACTACCAGAAAAATACCATAGTTAATCGGACTCAACTTTTTAATTCGCGGAAAACATGTCACAAACCCCCTGACCGCACTGCAATCGGTTGCTACAACCGGTTGAAGCTTCGCAAATGCATCGAAAACACGAGGAATTAAGGTTCGAGAGGAAGATCCCGTCGATCGACAAGATTACGCAACACAGCACTAATAACTTTAGATAGATCATTTTACTACAGCGACAGTCTGCGTAGCACTGGCCGCAGGCTCATGCTATTACCGATTATTTGATGTGTAAATATTGGTATAAAAAGTTTGTTTGCATCTGTCAGTCATTCGTTTATTGTTTTTATAATTATTTTTATACTGTAGCCTAGAGTAATAGCTGATAATAATTTAGAATATGCTTGCATTTCCCATATCGAAAGGTCATGCAATCGCTCTGAAAATCGAATTCTAGCTCTTTGCCCACAAAGCTCGAAATAAATCAAAATCGAAAATATTTGCTGTTCTGAAAAGTATGTGAAGGTGACGAACCTGCAGTTTCTCAGTCTCTGGTTGAGAGCGTCAAAAATTTCACTGTCGAGGAACTGTAATGAAGTCCTCATAAATTCACAATGGTTTGCTATCACTATCCCCAAGATAATACTTATCCAACCCCAGTATCTTCTATAAGCGATCTGTAACACCTCCTTCCAAGTCCGCCGGAAACATCCGTTTGATGTTATCACTTCTTGACTACTGGATTACCTAGAAATTTTCAACTACCACCCCCAGGAATCGAAGTCAGTTCGGCGATTCAGGTGGAGCAAGGCGTCCGGTTCGCTGGTGCCCCGAAGACCCGCGACTTGTGGTGTCTCGTCCCGGTCTGCTCAGTCTAGTCCCCGGTATCGTAATTTTTCAAATTACGTTACGTAATTCGTCTCCATTTTTTCTTCCCGCAAATGACCCGGAAAAACACGCGTGACTTTATCGTCCAAATTTAATCGAGTGAATGAATCACCTAATCGCAACGCGTTGCGATGAGGTGATTCATCGTTGCAACGCTTCGAGTTCGAAGCGCCAAGTCCAGGTAGTGTTGGTAAATTGCCTGACAATACACTACCCGTGCTTGCAAGCTGTCATAGTTTTGGTGTAATCCAGTAAGCAGGGTTGAACTTAAATAGGAGCTTATTACACGCTAAATGAAAATAATCTTAATTTAAATCAAATTTCTTTTTATTGGAAACATTTATTTCTTATTCTTCTAATAGGTACTACACCCGGCTGGGAATCTAGCTTACGCTGACGGAGGGTTCCCCGGCGAAAGAAGTTCTCCCGATACCGATTCTTCTTTGGTTTTAGCACCACAGCCCCAAAGGGGAAGCCAAAGCTCCCTGTCCGGTTCCATTTAGCACCCCTCTCGTTCCACTTCCCCGATGAGCCATTCAGCTATACCAAAATCTTGTTCGAGAACTGCTTGATCTAGTCCCCAACGATGGATCTAGCATACTCCAACGAAGAATTTTCCGGCCGGAGAGATTCTCCCGAAACCGAGTGGTACATTTCTCCCGATATCGATGTTCGTTTCCGTGAGCCACTTTGCTCCCCGCTTCGTCCCTATCTACTCGTTCTAGTCCCCGGCGGTGAACCTAATTTACTCGAAGGACCAGCCAGTAGGTGCTGAGGTGCATCCAGCAATTCCGAGTGGAGCGTAACTTCCGGTTCTCTGGCGCCCCAACGACCCATTTCTAGCTAGGGATCATCCATAAATGACGTAGCATTATATGGGGGAGGGGGGAGTTTTGTATTTTGTGATGATGTGCGACGACAGGGGGGTAGGGGGTCATGTCATGCTACGTAGCTGTATTAAAGGAGAATAACTAATATCGCTTTTATTTTTTTTTAAATTTTACGGTGACAAGGGGGGGGGGGAGAATTACCGTCAAGATACGTAATTACCAGGGGGTATTTAGAGGTTTGTGACGAAATGCTACGATGGGGGAGGGGGTTGTTAAAAATCACTCAAAAGATGCTACGTCATTTATGGATCGCCCCCTATTCGACGCGGTCTACTCGGTCTAATCCCCGGCGGTGGATCTAGCCTACTCTAGCCAGCAATTCCGGTGAAACCTAACGTCCAGTTCACTGCCGCTCGAACCCGATGCTACGTCGCGTACTACTCAACTGATCCCCGGCGGTGGAGCTAGTCTACACCGTCGGAGAGTTCCCCGGCGGTGTAATTTTTCCCGACACCTGATTTGTGGTTTCACTGCGGCGTTCTATCCGCTACTTCGTTGGTCCCTTCGCCACATCCTCTGCAGCTCGGAGAGTTTACTCGTAACCACTCTGTTGACAGCGTCGCGGCACTTCTCCTCGACGATATTGTGCACTGTCTCACCAGACATACCTTCTCGGACTTCTTCAAACTTAGGGTATTCGAAGACCACATGTTCCGGTGTCTCTTGCACGTTCACACACTCCGAGCAAAGCGGTGACAAAGCGTGTCCAAACCTATGCAGGTGCTTCCGGAAGCATCCGTGCACGGACAAAAACTGCATCAAATGGAAGTTCATCTCTCCATCCAACAGCAACTGTTGTGGCTGTCGACAACAGAAACGAATCTCGACGTTGCAATTATTACAGAGCCGTATCGTGTTCCTCTCGCTATTGGTAACTCGGTGGTAAATGGGACAGAAATGGCGGCAATCCAAGTAATGGACGATTTCCCTGTCCAAAAGGTGGTGGATAACACACACGAAGGTTTCGTGATCACCAGGATCAACGGAGTATTCGTCTGTAGCTAGTATGCTCCCACAAGATGGACACCAGAGCAGTACAATCGGATGCTGGACGCACTAACCGAATCGTTAATTGGACGACCGCCAGTTGTTATAGAAGAAGACTTTAACGCTTGGACCGTGGAGTGGGGTACCAGGAATCAGAATATATTAGCTTAAATTCCCCGTACATAGTCGGAGATTTGTGCCTTCGGGGTACCAACGTAGCTAACGTAATAGGTTACAGCTTTTTGGAAGCCTCGACGAAGCTGGATGTGTGACTGTGCAACGAAGGTTCCGCTACCACATGCCGTAAAGACGGCCGAGAATCCATCACCGACATGACATTCTGCAGTCCTTCTCTGATGGATAACATGAATTGGCGAGTTAGTGAGCAGTACACATATAGTGACCACCAAGCGATCCACTACACTATTGGTCGGCGAAATTGAACAGTAACGCTGAGAGTGAGGACTGGCCAGCGCAAGTGGAAAATAAAGGACTTCGACAAGGACTTTTTTGTGGAAGCAGTTCGTGCTGACAGCGTCACTCAAATTCCGACTACCAATGAGCTGTCGGAAACAGTAGCAGGGGCATGTGATGTAACAATGCCGAGGAAAGTGGAGCCGCAGTACTACCGGCATCCGGCATACTGGTGCAACGAAAGGATAAGCATGCTCCTGACAAACTGAAAATTATCGTGAAGGGTCTTTTCCCGAAGCACGATCCAACCGCATGGCCGCTTACACCGTACGTTGATGCAGACGGTGTAAATGCTGGTGAGAATCGAGTTTCCAACGACGAGCTCCATATAATGGCAAAAGGGATGAAACCGAAGAATGCTCCCGGACCGGATGGTATTCCCAAGTTGGCATTGAAGACTCCGATTCTGGCGTTTCTGGACATGTTCAGGATAGCCCTACAGCAATGCCTGAACGATGGCTACTTCCCGGATAGATGGAAGACCCAGAAGCTGGTGTTGCTGCCAAAACCAAGCAAACCACCACGAGATCCAGCATCGTATCGGCCTATATGCCTGTCGGATACTCTTGGTAAGCTTCTGGAAAGGGTTATCCTCAACAGGCTGACGACCTACGCTGAAATTGAGAACGGCCTATCACAGAGACAGTTCGGGTTCCGGAAAGGGATACCGACGGTGAACGCCATCTGCATTGAAGCAACAGAGAAGCGTTAATCGCTACTGCGCCGTGGTAACAATAGCTGTGAAGAACGCATTCAACAGTACCAGCTGGACCGCAATCGCCGTAGCGCTGCACAGAATTTGGGTTTCGTACTATCTGTGCAAGGTGCTGAAAAATTAAAGTCTACGAAACAAACATGGGGCAGAGGTCGATTTGGGCCACGACAGCAGTACCAGTAGTTGGTCTTCTTACTCGGCCCAATGCTCTGGAATATACATTACAACGGAGTGTTAACACGGGAACTGCTCAGGGGAGTTGAGATCGTCGGCTTTGTAGATGAAATTCTGCATGTCGTAATCAGCATCGGGGGACAATCCATCCCATCGACGCGTGCGCTGAACCACCAGGATGTGAAGGTCGACGATCGGATAAATTACAACAGCCATGTCGACTATGTATGTGAGAAGGCTGCGAGGACAACTAACGCATTGGCAAAGATTATGCCGAATAACGGAGGAGCAAAAGGCAGCATGAGACGTCTCTTGGCGGGTGTCTCATCCTCAACACTGAGGTATGGCGTAGAGCTTCCATTTCCCGACGGTTTTCAGCTTCCCGGGATTCGGGAAATAAATAATGAATTTCCCGGGAAATCCCGGGATCCCGGGAATACAGAAGAAAAATAAAAAGGTGAATGTTTCTCTTGAAAACAAAAGAATAAATTGAAAAGTTTTCAAACCCGTTTGATTGCATGTATATCTGCCCTAAAGCAGTTGTCAGAAGATGGCGATTTGGTGGCCTACACATCATTCAATCATTTGATAACTCGTCAATAAGTTTACGCAAAACTTTTACTTGGCTATATGTATTGCCCAAATTTTGGTAATTACGATTACGATTAGGATGATATACTAAACGCAGCTGCTGGAGTTACTGTCCAAAATTGGAATTCGTTGTTCTGTTCTGATACGATGGAATGTGATCAATTTAATGCAAAGCACCTTCTTTGGTAATTTTGAATGAAAAGATTGAGCTGCTTCAAGGTAGTGTGCAGTTACTTCCGATCAAAAGAGGAAAGTTTATACGTGGAATCCATTTCCGTCACAGTAGGATCAGCATAATTTCGAATTAAGTGTGAATCAAAATCAAGCAGATAATGGACGAACTGTGCAGCGATGGATGAAGCCTATTATCGATTTCCTGTTACGGGCAAGTATCTGGATTACTTGATAGAATCCCTTAAAAAATCCTGCCTGCATCCTTGAAAGCATTCAAAGAGTTTGGATGCGCATGATATTGGACAGATACAACGTTATGTATTTCTTTTCATACATCCAAAAATTTACTGATATTACAGTTACAGTATAACAAATAAGACGAAATATGCATTCGATGAACCGACCAAATATTTCTGCAGACGTTCTAGAAACATTCCTTATTTTAAATAGTGTTTGCGCTAAGCATGATATCACTACCAACCATCCCAAGTTTTGAAACAAACAGACATTGATTTTTTAAGAAAGTAACGAAATTTCCAGTACTAATTTGATTGCAAGCCCTTTAATTCAAGATCTAACTATTAAAATAAACTATTAAAAGAATTGTTAAAAATCTGATCAATCGGTTCATAGGTGGCAAATATATCGTGCGCATCACTAACGCTACTGTAAGGAAATGGTTCGGTATAAAGGCCGGCAAATTAATCCATTTTTGAATAAAAATTTGAATGAATGCAACATTCTTTAGCAGTGTTTTGAGTCTGGCGTGGACTATATACCTAAAATAATCACGAAAACATATCAGTGAGCCTATAGTATAGATATATAGTCCATTGATCTGTAAATCAGTTGGAAAAGCACAATCTGCATTCACTACTCACTCCAAATGTTTGCCGGTAAAGATATTTCCTACAGATTTTCATTTGGAGAATCTAAGTCTTATGGAATAAATTAAAAATCTTTTTTCCCGGGATTCCCGAATCCCGGGAATGAGAAAACACAATTTCCCGGGAATCGGGAATCCCGGGAAATCCAAAAATCCCGGGATTCCCGGGAAATAAATTCCCGGGATGGAAGCTCTAGCTATGGCGTACCAGCCTGGGCTGCAGCGCTGAACCGAAAAGCCGTTTGTGTATGTATGTATGCGTGCGTGTTTGTGCGTAAGTGTGTATGTGGCAAAATAATGTCACCTGTGTTTATCAGAAATGGCTGGACCGATTTTTCCAAACTTAGTATCAAATGAAAGATACAACCTTCTCGTCGCTATTTATTCCATATAAGCAGGAACTGGAAAATGTTCAAAGGGGGAAAGGAAAATTTCGAAATCGATTTTTGTATTTTTGAATCCAAATGTCTTTAAAATGCATGGAATGTCAATATTTGATGTCAACTCGAAAAAAATGACTACATATGACTTTTTTGGACTTTGGCACATTTTTGTCCAAGTCAAAAAAGTCAAAACTCTAAACATCGCCAACCTAATCCCGGCCATTTTTTTTACTTTTCTGTATTTTAACTGGGATATAGCTAGGGGTATGCTTTGAAGGATTGGGCTCCCAAATTAAACACCACTCTTCTCTAAATCCCCCTCCCCCATTAAACCCCCCAATAGATCCCCCTCAAACAACCACCTCATCCATCCTCTCCAGATCCACCCCTCTGTCATCACAATAACATTCACCCAGTATTTACACCAAGATAGGCTGGGGTGGTTCGGTTGTGGGTTATTCATCCCCTTCACACACACACATGATAAAATAGGTTTGCCGAAAGACAACATTTAGCTAATGCTAATTAAGCTAAATAAATATTATATATTTTCGTTTCAAGCAGGGCCGGATCCAGAATAAAATTTCCTAGTGAGTCTGAAATTTCGATTTTGAATTGAACACATTACGTAATACGCAACAACCGCATTTAATAAAAACCAGTGAAAATTTTGGTTTGAAATTGACGTAGACACATAGCATCTCAAGTTCGAGGCTGTAGATCCATTGTATGTATGTGCAAATCGTACTGAATATGTGATAGACATTTCTACCATTATATTGAACATAACCAGCCATGGAATCGTAGTTTGGACACATGAGAAAGGCACAATTGCACTGCTGAGTGGGTTAAAACGGTCAATATCGCATTATTTTGAAATTACCAACTTTGGGGGTTTAGTATTTTTGTAGAATTTTACAACGTAAATCAGCACATCTTCTGGTACAATAATTCTGGCAGTTGATTCTCCCAGAAGTAATTATAGAGAATTTACACTTCAAGAAAATCTAGTTTGAGTCTTAATGTCTTCAGCAAAGTTTTCGAAAATGCTACTTAAAACAGCTTTGTTGAATACATAGATTCTCCGTGTATTTAGAGTAACGAAATATATTAGCCCGAGAAAATTCTCGTGGGTTCAAACACCATACATCCCCATAAAAATACCATGAACATGGTCCGCGCCAATTTTTACAACCATCAAAACACCATGAAATGGTCTCAAAAACCCATAAATCCACCAGAATATGGGGATCTTCCAGAC
The DNA here is from genome assembly GCF_030247195.1 of Topomyia yanbarensis. Taxonomy (NCBI): domain Eukaryota; kingdom Metazoa; phylum Arthropoda; class Insecta; order Diptera; family Culicidae; genus Topomyia; species Topomyia yanbarensis. The sequence continues at coordinate 174,903,306 of NC_080671.1, read as the reverse complement.
CATGGGGATGATATTTTCATGGGTTGAACCCATGCCAAATACTATCAAAACACCATGCAGTAGGGGATGAATTTGTGCCATGATCATGGGAGAATTATTGGCGTTTCGTTTCCTCGGGTGACTATATGTGAAAGAAAACCTTTTAAACGAGTTATTCAAATATTACTTTATATAATAACTCTGTAGTGCTGTTTATAAACAATAAAACAAAGATTCGCTCCAAGGCATGAATCTCTGAAGCTCACAATAAAAGGCAATATTGACGAGAGCTGGCTTTAAGAAAATTTCCTGAATGTTGTTTTATATCTCGATGCTACATACATGTAGCCATTATTTTTTTAACATCATCAACAACTTTGGTAACCAAGTACCTTACTATTTTTTCAAGAGTTAATTAACCATCAATATTTCAAGGAGAAATAATCACTAATATCAAAAGATGCGCTATTTTATTTTGTAAGGTTCTCAAACCATCAAAGTTAATGGTTTCGAAATTATGTGATTTTTTATCGTAAGAAAAATTTCCGAACATTTATTTCACTTTAAAAGTCCACATTTTCTGACTTCAGGGGGAGATAAGGGGATAACGATTTTTTAGCAATTGGGGTGAAGCAAATTGATCAAAACTTTTGTACATTATAATGTATCAATAACATCTTGTAATTTTTCTATGCAAAAATATCGACAAGCGACTCGGTGTCGAATCAGGAATCAGAATATATTGGCTTAGATGGCACGTTCCCCGTATGTTGTCGGGGATTTGTGCCTTGTCGTGTGTTTTCATCATTTCCTGAGCGGAAGGAAAGGACAACGAGGTGTGGGGAAGTAGAATTGGAAGGGTGGAAAAATAACAGCAAAAAAACAAAAATAAACAACAGGTAAGTTAAACTCACAAGTAGTTCAACTCGCCTGCGAGTAAGCCTAAAGCTCTTTACCACATTGGATAAGAAACTTTAGTATGTCTCTGAGTTTTAGTCGTCCAAACATGGTTTCGTCTATATAAGGACGGCCGAAAATTCGAAATCGCAATTGCGCTACCTCTGGACAGTTGCATATCAGATGATATGAGGTTCCTCCAATAATTACGGTGCTCGAACGAAGCCCAGGATAGCCCGTATTTTTCCCTTATCCAACTTGTCGAAATTGGCAGCGCGGGCTCAGGACCAACGAAGTCAATCGCTGAAGCTGCCCTGGCCAATTCGTCAGCCCATTCATTTCCAGTAATACCGCAATGTCCGGACACCTAACCAGGGTAGATAGTGTTGACAATGCTTAGTTATTCGATTTGGGTTCGGCACGCGATCACTAGCTTGGACCATTATTTGTCTGAGCTAAGGGCCTTGATTGCAGCCTGACTCAGTTGAAAAGCCGATTGTACCCCGCACATAATCGCAAAGCTTTCTGCCTGGAATACAGTACAGTACCTACCTAGTGAGTGAGATTGTTTCAATCTCATTTCACAACAGTAGACACCAGCACCAGGACGTCCCTCCATCAGAGTACCGTCAGTGTAACAGACCACGTTTGTTGTTGTCTTTCCATATAGCCAGACAACCACTCCTCTCGAAAGGGAATCTGCACATGGAATGTCCTGTAAGGAAAACTACTTGTGAGTGTAATATCGCTGGAAGCAAGAATATCTTCACCCCATGTAATCATTTGTGACCACAATCGTGTATGACTGGTAGCAAGATCAACATGGTTACTGTTCCAAAGCCCAGTAACCTGCAGTCTGTATGCACATAATAGTGTTTTTTGTTTGAGGTGTATGTGTAATGGTTTAATATTTAGAAGTGCCTCAAGAGCAGCAGTCGGAGTCGTGGTGAAAGCACCAGTCAACACCATGAGCACCATTCTTTGCAGATGGTTTAGCTTTGACTGAACTGTCATTACTTCTCCCCTCTGCCACCACACAAGGCATCCGTATGACAGTATTGGACGTACAATTGTCGTGTAAATCCAATAGATGTATTTAGGTTTGAGACCGCAGGTCTTTCCAAAAGTTCGTCTACACTGCCCGAAGGCCATGCACGCTTTCTTGACTCTGAACTCAATGTGAGCAGACCAATTCAGTTCAGGGCCGGCGGAAAGCGTGGGTAGTATGGGTAGTACTACCCACTCGAAAATAACCGAGTGGGTAATTACCCACTCTAAATTTTGAACCATTTCAAAAAATTTAGATGTGCAACGCATGTATCTCACACTACACACATTTGAAAACATCGATGTACCACAATTCCATTTGCATAAACGAACGTGATTTAATGTAATGTAAGCGTGTGTATTGCGAAAAGGGAAAAAAATCCTTACTAAGGGTCCCCTCACCCTATGCTTTCTACCCACTCGGGCGTAAAGTGTTTCGCCGCCGCTGATTCAGTTTGGAATCCAATACAACGTATTTGACTTGATCTGCACACAGTAGCTCAGAATCAAAGAACTACAAGGGACGAACCCCGGTTGTTATTCGCTTCTTCGTGAAAAGAACTATTGAAGTTTTGCTTGGGTTAACTTATAATTTAACTTGTCGACACCACTGTTCGACAGCTCTTAATGCCTGTTGCTTTAAGTCAAAGTTTGTTTCGATGAAAAATCCAGTAATTAGTATTTGGCAATCGTCAGCAAAATCGTAGGTTGGAAATCCAAGCTTATTGAGTTTCTTCAACAAGTCGTTAGCTACCAAGTTCCATAACAAAGGTGACAGAACGCCGCCCTGAGGACAACCGCAAATACTCAACTTTCGTATCTCAGCCTATCGCAATGACGAGCAAAGTATGTGGTTACTAAGCATGAGATACATGCAGGTATTCCATGACCGCGCATCGCGACTCGGTGACGAAGCTTTTTGTAGAACGTCTCTGGAAAAAACACGATTTGCGGTGTTAATTGTCATTCAAAAACAACTTAACCGATTTATTTCAAACTTTGCATACACATTCTCTGTATAAAATACCTAACCTCTGTCAAGAGATAATTTTTCAATTAAGAGGGTTTTTTCATAAAATGTGGGAATTATTCACAAAAATAACAATTTTTTTTTCTATTGAATACCAAACATTTTGAAATGAAAAAAATAACATTCAGAGACAGTAGGGGTAAGGATTCAATGATACTTCTGATACTTCGAATATTTTTTTTGATTTCAGATAACTTTTGGCCGAACTACAGGTAACACCGCAAATCATGTTTTTTTTCCAGAGACGTTCTAAAAAAGCTTCGTCATCGAGTTGTTTGTTGATATTTTTGCATAGCAAAGTTTCGGAATGATACATTACAAAGTACAAAATGTTTGATCAGTTCGCTTCACTCAAATTTCGTAACTTCGCAAGTGTTTTTTTTTCTCGCTGAAACCCTTAGACCACCCCCTCCCCACCCCTCTTAATAAAAATGATTTTTGTCACAGAAAAATTGACCTTTCATGTGGTAATTTTAATCGACTTTCAATCTTGCGGAATCTTTACACATCTACTAACTTGAGGATACCCACGAGTTGTATAATTTTAGGATCTGTTGGATTCAATTTAGCGTTCTAGCCAATTTTGGGCCTTGGTGTTTAAAGAGTTTGCGTAGGCAAATGCAGTTGAAAGAAAAATAATCAGCTTCTCAAAATCATCCTCACCACACTATGCTTTTGATATTCAATTAGACACCAATCATTTTCTCACAGAATAAAAACAAAATAATTCAACAACTGTATTGTCTAACTGACGTATATTATCACATATAACAAATATTAAAACATGGCCACAAATTTAACTTCTTGGGATCAAATTGTATTATTTGAGAATATTTCTCTCAGTTTGCGTAATCATTCTCCGCGCCATCCATTCTCCAAATAACCTTCTCACGCAACGTCTTCGGTCTCCCATCGGAATCTACTTTGACCTGCATCACCACCGTGTCCAGCCGAATGGGGCGCGTCTGCTGAAAGCGATCCTCCTTTTCGGTGTGATTATGCGTCACATTGTTGCTAAACTTGTTCTCCGTGTTAGTCGTCTCGAGCAACGTCTGGTTCGGGGTACTTTGAGATCCCGCCGGTCCGTTATTGTATCGTTTCTTACTTATTGTTATGGTTTCGTTCTTCACATTGTTAACATTTTCCAGTCGCTCTATTTTTATTTCTTCCGTTGCGTAAATTTCGGCATTTTTGTTGTGGTTGGACTCAACCCGCTTATCATCGACGGCATCGTTATCGTGATTATTCATCAGAAAGTCGCTAATCTCGAGAAAGAACTTTGCCGGTAAATTATTGCCGTTGATCTGAAGCATCGAATTGGATTCTAATTCCTGCTGCTGTTCTTGTTCTGAACTCTCTTGTTGAGTCGAGCTCGGTTCGTTACTTTCTCCATGTGGAATTTCAAACAACCTCAAGATGGAGCTTCGTATCATAGCTGCCATGTTTGTCTCTTTGAGTGTGCTCAGTGACGATTCCGGAACTTGTATCTGAAAATTTTTAACATGCAGCCGAATGTTTGTTTCTCCTTCTGTTTGCCTCTCGTCATACATAACGTCAACTTCTCCATTGGCTTCGTCATCAGTGAAGTCGTTCTGTTTCTTTTTGTCAGCAATTTGAAATCCAGACCTACTTTCAGCCGATACAGAACAAACCAGTGTAAGCAGGGCAATGGGTAATAAAATCCTTGTTAAAATCTGCATCGCTCTAGGAGAAACCGTCTGTGGTCAATTGTCCGATTCGCAATTTGATTGACTACAACTTTCAAAAAAATCACCCAACTTCTGTGCACCTTCGCTTCGGCGCGATGTTGAACTCGCGGTACCGTTTGTTTGAATAGTAAAAATTTTGAATACCACACGACTGGTTTGAAGATACACGCCCGGAACAACACAGACAATCTAAGACAACTCACAAAAGTTTCGCTCTGTGATCTGCTGGTTTCGGTGCCCAGAGGCTTTCTGTCTCCGAGTGTCACTCCGGGTGCCAAATGGTGACAAAAATAAACACCAAAACAGTGGCGACGAAATGGGAAGGGAAAATAATAAATCAACCGCGTGCCGTTTCCCGTATTATGCTGGGCATTCCACAATCGACATGTGACACGCGTCGGGTATACTTCGGCGATAAACGACTTTTATTAAGGCGAGTATAATGGGGCGTAAAAAAGAACGCGGATTAAAAGTCTAATTTCGAAAAACGTAACTTGAGAGAAACCAGAAAGACAAAAGTCAAAACACTGAAGCAAACCTTAAAATTCGAAAACAAAAGTCAAAAAGTAAAAGTCCAAACTCCAAAACAAAATTCAATTAAGGATTGATTTTAACATATTTTGAAACTTGATGTTTTTGAAAATATAAATATTTAAAACCATTTGAATAAATGAAAGGTGAATGTTCAAAGTCGCATAACCACCAATTTTTTATAACTCGTTTCATTTATTTTTTGAAACTCTAAGCTGATGCCATCATTTTGGCAAGAAAAGCAACGTCAACGTAAATATTCCGTCTTGTTTTTGACGTATAAAAAAGTAATTGAATGTTGAAAATCGCCAAATCGTGCATTTGATCATATTTTAGCATTAATTTACAAACATTTTGGTTCCTGAAACAATATTGTAGGTCCGATATTTCCGGAGAAAATCACGGTTAATCGCGTCGCGAAAAGCAAGAAACGCCGCATCAGCGGCAAAGAGTACACGACGCTTTTGGGAAAACGCATTCCAGCGAAAGTGATCCTAAAGGCCTAAGCAGTATTCTGTGCAATTAAACGTTATTATTAATTAAAAAAGTTTGTCCAAAGAAATATTGCATGTACTCTCGAATCTCGTCTTATCGGCAAAGTAGTACCAAGATAAATACGTTTTATCGACAATCTCGAAATATCGACCAACGAATTCACGAAAATAAATAAAAAATACCTGTTTATGGTCTATGTTATTTATTATGTGAGGTTTTTTGAAGCATCTTGATCATAGAATTGCCCAAAATTAATTAAAACCTCCGCAAAGCTTACTTCGCTGACTTCCACTTGGTGACGCTAATGGTTGATATACGGCTTTGAACTACCAGACCCCTCGAATTATACGTGTTCAAATTTCAAGTCGTCGTTTTCTCCTCAATTTAAATCGAAATCGTTTCAAACTTTAATAAATGTCATATTACTTTATAAAGAACAAACACTCGCGAGCCTTTGATTTTAACATTAAAAATTAAAAAATCTGAGCGTTTTTCTGTCCCATATAAAATTAGAAATGGCGGTTGTACGATTTTGAATCCACCCTTCAAATTTGAAAAATTAGCTAAGTTGCAGCTATTTGCACCAATGTCTGAGTAAGCAAATATGGCTGAGCGACAAGTAGTTCGAGTTTTGAAATATTCGGTGTCTTAATTATAGATTTTATACAGGAAAAAAATTATCTGAAAATTTCAGATAAACCTGACTATTATTTATGAAGAAAAATAATGATGAATGGAGTCGTTTTTCTGCATTCAATTCGTAAACAATGCTTTAAGGGGGCGTCTGGTGTTGTGGGTAAAAAAATCGACTTCTTTTGTATTGAACCTCTAGAATAGTCTCCCGCAATCTCGGTGGCCACGATAAGCTTCTTTTGTTATAAACAGCCATGGATTTCTCGCGCGTATTTGCTATAACACTCAAGTTTCCACCTATCGGCAGTAATTTTCGAAAAACTGACAGTGTAATATAGTGTAAACAATGCACTCTAAACTACCCAGTCAAAATGGGCAAGTTGCTGGCTAACGGGGGGCTATTTGCCAACTCGGATGCGCTAATTGCCCTTCAATTTGCCAGCAAATTGCTGGCAATTAGGGGGCTATTTCAAATGCAACATTTGGGCGACTTGTTGCTCTACCCGCCCTTTAATCGCCCCCAAATCGCCCAAGGAACGCGCAATTTAATCGTCCTTGATTGCCTAATATGAAAATCACAAATAATACTTGTTTTCGAATTCGAATTATCTGCTCACATAAACATATCAGTACACTTGGTAATCACCACCAAACTACAGGAAGAATCAATGGTGAAATTGGTATTGCACATCAAAACTTACCACTATCTGACTTTCATTAAGACTTTAGGTAAGAGATCTTGTTCCACTATACTAACACACGATTCCACAATTTCCCACATTCGTTGGCTAAATGAAGTGCACTAGACAAACAAAATAAAAGCGAGAACACGCCAATTGTTTAAAAAAACAATTTAAGCCAAACATGAACCGCCATGTATGAAAAACACAAAAAACACCAAGTCCATTTCAACCGCTAGAAAATTTGACTAAATGTTGAAATTGCCTTTAAATCGCATTCGCAAATTGCATTTGTTCCTACGGGCAATTAGCACAGGCGAGTTGAGTCAAACGTCAAACTGTTTAACTTGCCTGACCATGTTCGTCCGCATTTTTTGACCGGGTACTTCTACTCAAATTTTTAAGAGGAAATACCCAACGGGTTATTTTCTACAGCGTTCTTTCCCGTGATGTAATTTGATGTGGGACACCCTTTAATAGCGTTTTTCTCGAACTCGCGTTTTTCAAATTGGCGAACACGGTAACTCAACAACTAATCAACGGATTGTTTTGACTTTTATATGAGAATGCACAATATGTGTAGCCTGTCGATGAACCGTAGAAAACTGAATAAAAAAATTCTCCCTGATATTTCGACGAAAAGTGAACGAATTTTTTGAAAAAAATATCGCCTCGGTCCAGCGCTTTGGACCCCGTTTTTTGGTTACTTCACCCCAAAAAGAGAATATAGGGTAAGCGGTTTCGCATATCTCGTGGCATATTTGTAAAGGGTATTATTTATTGCTGTTTAACCGTGATAATCAAGTCCGGTCCAGCTGATGTTGGGTATGAAATACTTGCTAGACAGCGTCCCCCTGGTAACTACAAGTCTAAGCTTTACAAATCATATTGGATTTCCTGTGTCAGACAAATTTATCAAGAGTTATCGTGTTCGCCGCGGCGCTCCTCGACGTGGAAATGGTTGGACGTCTACTCTTGGAACGCTCATATGTGTGGGTCTGCGAGGCTGAAATTATTTTTTCCGTGCACAATGTATAAAAATATCTTAACATTACATAAAAGATCTTGTTGTTGTTGTTGTTGCTTTGCCTTCAAAAGCGTGAAACAAAATAACTTTCGGTTTGAGCACTTTACACCAGACGCCATCCCCCTTAACGCGTTTTTCTTGAAACCGTAGCTTCGAAGTCGGTATGAATATCCCAAGTACCCGTTAAAGTAATCTCCTTTTTCTATTTATGAGTTGACAAAATTATTAAGTAATTGCTATAATATTTTTGTTGCACATTTTCGAGACTCATATCTTGGATAAAAATGGTTATTTCATTATTCTAAACAACTCTGCAGTAGGTTAAACCCATGTAAGAATTATCATAAACAGTAATATTATAACAACTTGATTTGAAGGTTTTTTGTAAATAAACAAATATATTACGGAAGCTTAAATTCATAAAGCATTCATGTCGTTTATAAACCTGTTTGCAACAGCATTCTCAATAGTTAACTGAAGATATCTAATCCCTAGCTAATGTTTTAAGAGTTTATTTATTATAAGAGGCGAATGACCTTAATGTTAAAACCTCTATAATCGAAATAAAAAAAAAGTTTATTTATGATTCGTAAATTTGTCACGGCTCGAAGCGGCAGCTTAACGATAGATTGATGGGGACATGAGTTTTACACTGGCTTAGGTTTTAAAGATAGAAAATCGTCAAAAATAGTTATAGAATTAAAATAGCTGATTAAAAAATACCATTGCTTGATATTTTATGACTATAAATATACTGCTGAATAATCTCTTATTTAATTTATCTAACTATATCTGCTCGAAGAAAGTTGAGTTTTACTTTTATATTGAGGGTATAAGTTATGGGTATTACCGCAAAATGAGAAAATACCGAGGGATTGAAATAATATTATTATCTCCGTGTGTTAGTAATTCGCATTTTGGTACACTAGATCTCGATTTTCCATTAGTTTTGATATCATTGGGCACCAAAACGGAATAATATCAGTTCCGAAATATGATGTGCAATTTTTCCTACTATTGAGAATTCTGATCGATTTCAAAAATTCGAATTTTGATGGCTTTAAGAATCTAAACAATTTGAAATCGTACAAAAAACTCAAGACGGCCAATTGTGTTACCACCTTAGACATTTTTGAATTCCAAAACACTTGCATGAGATTTTACATAAATATTCTCTAATTTCATCAAACTGAACCAAAAATACAATACGCAATACAAATAGCGTTCCATAAAACAATGGCAGACTGAAAAATTGCGGTAAAATCTGATATAAAGTGAAGTTCTTTCGTAATATTATTGTAATTGCATTATTCTTCCTATTACCTACCAAAGCACAACGCCAAAATGTAGACTATGTCGTGGTGAGCTATTTTGCATGATCAGAGAAAGTCTGATCGTCACATAAATCCGTGAAGGCTTCTGATTTATTGCCAATAAATACCACTGAGAATAATTAATTAGTAGTCATGAAATTTCACCTTTTCGCATGCAAAAAATGAATGAAAATAAGTTGGCATTCCATTAAGAAGAAGAGCCGTAGCAGCCAATGAAAATGTTGTAAATTTCACATAAAAAAATTTTATGACGCGATGTGGGACGATGTGAATCAAATACCAATATATGGAGGAGAAAAATAAGCCATCACTCAGAATTGAAGACTTGTCTACTGGGCACGACCACGGTGACATTGTTAATCCGGCACTAGCTTAGTTCTGTCACTAAGTTTTATAGCGGATTCTAATGAGACGAAACGAAAATTCCATAACTAATTTATTTTAACCCTTTTATGCCCAACCTTTTGTCTAGTGCATGTAGGGTTTCAAAATTATTTTTCCTTGTAAGCGGTTGGGCCAAGAAGCACGAAAAGCGTTTTTTTTAATAAGGTTAGGTGCTTCCCCCGCAGTGCTTCCAATTTTCCAATTTTAAATAAAATTCTCCTAGAATATTTTAAATAGTCCAATTACGTGGAAAACGGAGCCAGAGACAGTCTAAATTGATTAGTTTAATCAGTTTTCAATAATATTGCAACAACGTAAACTGTTCCTGGCAGCACTGCTCCATCGAAATCAATCAGACTAATTGCAATAACTTCAATTCTAGAGCTGATCCTTGTAACGGTTAATACCCAAAAGAAAGGCAATAGTTACAGCCTTACTTGGTTTTACCTCAATCTAAAGAACGGCAGCGTATAACAGTGGTTGTGTGGTATCCGGTGGGTTGAAATCTCAGCAAAAAATTGACTAACTGGATTTCTGTTCCCATTTTGTAAAAGGGGACTAACATCAACCTCCCAGTACAACAGGCTGTATTGCACTAGGAGGTTGATAGGTCTATTATACAGATAAAGCATCAATTATTAACTATACAGATAAAGCATCAATTATTAACTTTTATTGATATCTTCGGCTCTATTGCGTCTAGAAACAATCGGTGAGGTGCATTTTAAAGAAAATTAGCCCAGGAATCTAGAAAAAATAGTATTTTTTGGTTACAGTGTTGCCAAATATGCAATATTTTGAATTTAAAGCTAAAACTGCATTTTTCTTGAAATACTTCTATTTTTATTTTGAAAATTATTATTTCATTGCGTTCCTCAAATTTTTTTACATATAAAAACATCTAAAACTTCTATATAACTTGAGCCAGTCTCAAGATACATGCTGCAAAACTGATAATTTCACATCATTTTTCTCGCTATACCTCAGTAATTAAGCAAAATTTTAAAATTCTGAGAACGCCATTTTGCGGAGAATTTTCAGTTTGGTAATGTGGCATATCTAACTCAGTTTACCCCAAAATGGCGTTTGTCATAAGATAGCACAACAGCGACGAGTTGCTGTAAAATAAGTGCTGATGATGAAATGTGTAGTGCTGGGATCGAGTACGGTTAGAGTGGCACTTTTTGGTTCAAGTAACCGTACAAAGAAAACTTCTATGTTGGAAAACTACTTAACCCCGTCTTCGTGGTTCTCAACAAAAATGCCATGACAAATCCACGAGAAATGCTTCGTGCATGTATACTTATGAATATTGGCGCATGTTTTATATCCGACCTCACAACTTACGATACGCATATCACGGTCAATAAGACTGTTGATAACCTAACCAGGAAATACGTCTATTCAATTATTTTTTTGGACAGGGGGTTCCTCTCGTCAAAATCTGACGCTAACTTAGTGGCAAGACTAAGCTAGCACTATATGTGTTTCTGAGCAAACCCCTAGAGTTCTTATAATGTCCTGCAAGAAAAGGAGCTCTGATTAAGCTTATCAGAATTATTGGAACCGAAACCGGTTTGGCTTAGCCACTGCAATATGCACTAGGGGAAACCGAGGAGATTTAAAACAGAGGAGAGTTGAAACAGTGCCAATTACTAGCGAAACAGTAGCGTTAGGAACTCAACCGTAGTGCATTTGTTTCATTTATATCATGCCCACAAATCCTCCAATACACGCCAACAATGTTAAATAAGTGGTTAAGTATGTACGGTAAACACACTAACAAAAATGCGCAAAAATAAGTTTTCGTTATATTTTTCAAATTAGTATAAATAGGATATTGTGCGATGTTGGATCATGACAATATCATAATTATGTAGTCTTACTGTTAACATTTATGGATTGTATGCGTTTCTTTCCATAGTTACAATGTATATCTTGTAAATTGTGGATCAAGCTTTTCTTCTCGACCTAGGAGAGTTGAAACATCTTGTTTTAACTCTCCTCGATGATGAACTTCTAGTCTTATGGCAATATTATAATCACATTAACGTTCCTGAACTAATAATAATAATCAAAATGCTTCTTTCCTGAATTAACAACAGTGATCAACATTCTCAGTTTATTAGTTCTAGATCATTTATAGCCACGGAACATACATTTGTTCTAATTGTTTACTCCTATAGCTTCTGAAGTTTGGAGCGAAGTGACCATAATTCAAAATGAATTAAATACTACTGATATGGATACCATATTATCTGTTTTCATAAACGCGTACCGCTTGTAGTCGTAAATAGTAGCACTGGTTATATCAACGATTTTAATCAATACAGAATGCCCTAGGGGAAGTATTTGAAAAATACTACATAACCAACACCATGAAAAATGGGTACCATATTTCTTCATTCTCCATTTATAGTTAGTGGTTAGGTGGTTAGGTAAAGTATCTTACTATTATTACTGTTAGGATCAGTGCATAAATTCCTGCATTTGTGGCCAAAATCTAACATTAATTTTCAAAATAAGTGTCAATTTATGCGTATATCTACACTGTAAAAAATAATAACAAGAATTCATGTCATTTTAGGTAATTATCTAAGTGTGAATATGACATAATGCCATAATTATAACATTTGGTGCTTTAGAAAACATTTAGATTATAATTAAAATAATTGGTTACTTTTCTCAACTCACATTGGTTGCTGTTTCAACTTACCTCGATAGGCGGAGAGTTGAAACAAAGAGAACACTGTTTCAAAAATCAATATATTGCTGCTTTGTTATTGATTTGTGCCATTTATTCTGACGTAATTTGATAAAACATAAACATAAGAAAAAATTCAAAAATAAGCTACCATCGAATGACAGTTTTTGTTAATTTATCTAATAAAAACAAAAAACTGTTTCAACTCTCCTCGGTCTCCCCTATACTATATTTCTCCTTAGTGCAGAAAATTTAAGTAAAAACTACTTATTCTTCACTAAGGAGAAAATCGTTTTAAGCCACATTTGCGCGTAATGGGTACAAAACCTATAACTAAATAAATTATTGAAGAGGCGCTTCGAGTTCCCCTACGTCTATTGTACGACATTTTTGCCGTGTAATGAATCATCACCTCCTGATGGTTTCAAAAGGGTTGTATTATACTCTGGCAGAAATGGGTTCCCATTCAAATGGATGATGATGCAAACCCCACTACATTATTTGGGGTAGCTCAGATATCAATTTGAGAGGCATCGAATTGATGGAATAATTTAGCAACGCACATCTGCATATACTTAACCTTCCGGCAGTCGCGCTAGTGCACTGAGTGCACGCTGGTCTGAAAATCTAGCGAAATGGTCTTAGAGCAACTGCGGCTGCTCGTTCAGAGAGCCATTTTCGCGACTTCCGGAGGGTTAATGTAAGAAATCACCTAACATTTGCACGATCTGGCAGAGAAGAGGTGTTAGATGCAACTCTCCGCTCTGAAAGTATTACGCATGAGTTGGCAAACTATCTTGTACCCAACGAGCTTGAACCGTTGTTATCTGATCATAAGTACATCGTCTTTCATTATTTAAACGTCTAAATGTTCTTGCGGTTCAACTATGTAATAATTCAATTTTGAATAAATGGTAGCACAAAATTGGATTTGATTGTGTCTATCCCACTCTTTCTGTAACGAGGGACAAACCTGTCTTTGCCATGAGACATGTTGGTAGACTTGAGCGATTCGTAGTAACTCTGCCTAAGCTCGACTCCTGCCAGCAAAAGACAAAAGATCAGTCCGTAAGATTTTAAGTCTGTTTCTAATGACGTTTTCCGATCTGTATAGTCCACATCCTTGCTCTCGTTTAAGTACTAAAATTTAAAATTTTTGCCACTTTCTCTACTTAGTAATCTCTAGCTAATTGAATGTGGTTAAAAAATAAAAAATAATATAATATTAGTCGAAATAGAAAATGAAGAAAGTTTATTAGATCTAAATTCACACGACTTTTTCTATGTATGTAGTTTTAAAACAAACATAGAATGACCACTAGTATCTTAACAAAAAAATGAATTCTGCATGCAGTGATTGAGTACTTGTATTTTAACCTACACATGTCAACTATTAGCATATTTATTCGTTATTGGTCAAACAAGGGGGTGGGAAGGGGAAAATGCGCTGACCTAATTTCATATCCGTTCGTTCTGTTTCTCTGAACTCGAAACAAATTTATGCCCGCTCCAAACTGAGTCAGACCTGCTCGACAGGTTGTCATCCAATCTTAACCCAGTTACTGAAGGTATAGAAACTTTCATGTCTTTTTCTCCTGACCAATCGAGCAGTGAAACTGTAGAAAATACACAATCATCATCAATATATTATTAAATACCCTTTTTTAATTTACTATAATTATTTATATTTGTTAATCATGCAAATCAATAATATTAATTACATTGATTACAATTTTAAACCTATCACAATTAGTTTTCAGTCAGCGTGGCTCAACCCACATGTGTCCTTTGCAGTAACGGTTTCAGGAGACTAGCCATCTTCAATTTGTACCTGCAAGAAAAGCGAAATTGTAATAAAGAATTGTCCTCACACATGTCGCCCAAATTGCCTTCGCTTGTGCTTCAAAGCTTTCTTCGGTACTTCGGCAGCACTCTCCGGTTCATCCTCTTCCGCAGTGTCGCTACTGTTCTCTTCACCTTTTCCAAACACCATCAAGGTAGGCTTACCGGCTCTCAATGGCTTGAGTTCCGATGCGAACTTGATCGGAATCTCGGCACCTTTATTGAAAAGAAACGACAGACCTTGCCCCAACAGGTTCACGGGAATTAACTGATCTTGGTAGGTTAGATGAGGGGTGGCTGTTGTTGTTGTCGTCGTGGTGGTGGTAGTTGTTGTTGTTGTACTCGGAATATTAGTTTCCTCGTCAGAGCTGTCACTGTCCAGGGACGCTATTTGTGAGTTTAGAATCTCCAAAAATGCTGCTCCAGCTAGAGTGCTGATGTCTGTTTGGCTTGGTGGCGCAGGCACTGCAATCACAATCCCATCAACAGACACGCGTACATTCTCTGTTCCATTTTGACGCTGATCGAATATCACGTCATAGTCATCCTCGACACTATCGTACTCATCATCGTAGGTCAGTACTGGTGAACCACTGACTAATGCGATTGTTCCGATCACAGAAAACCAAAATAGTCTGTTAGTGTATTTGCACATCGCAGGAAAAAAAATCTTTACACTGTGCAGAATTTAATTATACGCGGGACCGCCTTCTTGAAACGATGTTGTGTGGACCACAACTTGTACCGAAATGATGATCACAAGACCCAGCATCCCGATCGCGAACTGGGAGTGGGTCCCACTTCCAATTTGCTATCCCGCTCTAATCATCACCCAACATTTTGCGGCTGTTGTTTTACCTTCGCATTCGTTTGCAGAAGCTTGCCGCCTGGAAAAAGCCAACTCCAAGGTTCAATAAAAGCTGAAGTTTTTCTTGTATTGCTTTCTATTAGACTCCTTATGTACCAGCGAAAGCAACGATCGATGAGTTATAAGCTGATCCATTCAGTTACTTTTATTATTGACCTATTACCAGTTTCGAGCAGGTTTTGCATACAGGATCTACTAATCATTACGAAGAGAACGGCAAATATGGAAGTTTAGATAATGTACGTTAGCAGATACCAAGCTTTTTTGTAACCATTATATTGTAAATGGATTAAATTTTCAAAATTTGAGTGGAAAGCTTCTAGTGAGTATCCCACTGTCACTTCACTTCTAAGGGTAGATAGTACGAGGGTACGAAACGCATCTGGATAGATTTATCTCCTTCCAAAATATATTTACCGTTAGTTAATATATTGTACCTTTCAAAATGTAGCGAATATCCTGCGTAATCTTATGTTCCAGTTACCGCCATACAGACGGCTATACAGAGGTTTAGAACGCAAAAATCGCTTTGAATAACGTCAACATTGTTAGTTTTAGGGAACATTGAAAGAAATTTCAGTTAATAAAGTTTGAAGTAACCAGATTGACAAATAATCTCCCTTCAAATGCGATGCGAACTTTTTTCCAAGTACACGCAGACCGCCAACTTACCTCAGGGCCTTGATAAAATTCAGAGATGTTGCTATCAGTCCTTCCTTTTATGCAACGCGTTCCATTTTGCAAGATCAAATCAAAGCGGTAAAATATGAAAACTGAAAACACTGCCAACTAGCCCCGGTCTCCCCCACGCATTCGATTAAATTGCTGCAAATTGTTTTGTGCATAACTTCACCGATGCATTTTTACAAAAGGAATATTGAAAACGGCAATTTATGATCTCATACCGAAATTATAGCCCCGTTCACCACAAGCCCTGATGCGGTCCAACGCTGCTTTTTTGTGGCGTGTATCCTATCGTCTCGTGTGCTTTATACTGATGTAAGCAGTATTTTTCTTTACAACGCTGTCAAAATCAATTCCTCCGAACACCAAACTTTATCTTTGCGTTAAACAGAGTATAAATATATACTATGTTGGATAAAGAAACCAACAACTAACAATCGATAAACGCAATATTCAACATTATACCTACCTACTACACAATATTTCCGTTATTTTTTATCACTACTGGGACAACCATACAATTTCAAACAAAAAAGTTCACCGTAAATCTGAAAACAATTCAACCAACACACAGTGTAACAAATAACAAAATCTCGACTTTACTAAATAGCTTGGTAGAAGGCTAAGTTCTATTTTTCAAATTTGTAAATTTGTGTTATTACCGTATCCAGTTAGAAACTAATACAATGAACTTAGTGCATTTTTTCTGGCGCTTTATTTTATATAGTTGTTTCAATGTGGAACTAGAACTGAAACAATTACATCCCAAGTGTAGCGTATTGTTTGGTAACTTCGAATAGTTTTATTATAAAAATCAAATTGGTATATAGCGCCGTTCTATTTGTTGATTACTTTAATACACGTTTAAAACTGTGTAACCACTTTTGGATTGAATCGTTAAAGATTAGTTTCGCAATTTTTTGAAAACAAAACTGAAACTGCTTTACAAAAATTCAATTAGCTCGCCCACCAAAATCTCCAATTAGCCCCCATCTTTTAGAAGGAGAAAAACCTAGTTGACTACGCTCGTGCTTTCAAAATACCTACATAAGTCATCTGTGCGTCTCAATCCCACTAGCCGGCAGCGGTATTATGAAAGAAAGTTTTCTGCATATGGTCTGGCTTCCCCAAACAACTTGATTTCGGAATGTGGATGGTGTTAGCTCTGCCGATTTTTCAATGACCCATTTCAAAATGACAGTGACCTAGCGGTACATTCCGAGGTCATTTTCCGATCGGCAAGCCCCGCTCAACTACAATACGAGCACCAAATTAATACCAGTAGTATTATTACACCTTCGATTCTTTATCACGAATAAGTGCGCATGGCATTGACGCGTATATATATTATATCGATACAATAAAGTTTTTAGTGATGAAATAATTTGGAGACTTTTACAAGGAAAAGAAATTACCTCACCGGATTTCATTAGCTGCGATGGAACTTCATCTAAACTATCAACAGCGTAACATCCATTTGGTATTTATTCTCTTGAAATGCGGTCCTCCTTTTCAGCAATCGCAAATCATTAATCTTTCGATCTTGAATTTACTGCTGGCCAAACCTGCCAAGTTCCTCTTGATAATAACCAGATCGAAGCGAACTCACATCTGCCTTTTCCGGGCAAGCACCTACTTACTACTTTTATTCATGCGGTGGTGCAAAGTGCAAAGGGCCGGGCAAGCACCAGTTAGCGATAATTATCGGAATACGTCCGGGTGCTTGGGCACCTGCGTCAAACACTCTTGGAACCCGAAAAATTCGTCCAAGGCTTAACTGTGCAATGCCATCACTGTGAACAATCTATAGCGTTTACCGCTGATTGAACCATCCGCGCGTTATAGTCATGATATTGCTCGTTTGTAGTGATGTATTTTTCTACTCGATTAACGTAAATAATCGATCAATCTCAAAATAAAAATTAGAAAAATAAATAATCGATTACACTAGTTTACAAAATATAAATACAAAAATGAACTTTAACATTCGAACGCCATTTCTGAATTAAAATTGTGTGCTGAATCCGAAAATGAAGTTTCAAAAATTAATTTTACCTTTGAAAAGAAAAGTACGTTCAGTAAATCCAAATATCTTCGGTTGTACACGCAGAAAAATGTATTGTAGGTACAACAATATTCTGGTTCAAGTTCAACAATAATTATTATTATGTCAGAGCTAATAGTATATGTTGTTTGAATCAATCCCTAATATTGTTATTTTTACAATAGCATCCGCGTTTGACGTTTCTTGAATAAAACCACATTTTTGGTTGAATCAACAATATTATTATTGAAACGATCATTATTATGACATTGTTTTAATGACGTATACACGATATGCTCTACAATACATTATTGTTGAAATAACATTATAATAAAATTAAAATATGTGCTTTGCCCATTTATACTTATTTATTTTTCATATGTAAAGCTTATATTATTTAGCATTTTAGCTTTATTTTAAAATAAGTACAAAATTTATTTACTTATGTTGCGGCATTTTCCGAAACCCACAGAATCGAGTTAAAACAAGGGGCAGCTTCTTCATTTTTCGCTAACGAACTTAAGTAGCTGGAGATTGCGCTGAAAGTTTAAAATAAAATGTTGCATTGAATATATTAAAAAAATAAGTGTTAAACTTACGGTTGACTGATTCGTGCTAGCAAATGAACATTTTTAATTAATAACTCACATCACAACATTTCTCCTAAAGCTACTTCAATCTGAATAAAACAAAAATATAATACACGCTGATTTGTTACCACGTAAGATCAAAATAAAATCAAATATAGTTGAAATAACAATAATATTGTTAATTTAACAATAAAATGATATGTATTCAATAAATTAATTTGTTGATCCAACGATAGAATGTCGATCGGAATCAAAAGTGAAAATTGTTGGTTTAATCGTGCGAAATTTCGCTGCGTGTAGTGTATCGATATGAAATATTATTATGTTGACATTGTCGGATTCAACACACGATATTACATTGGACATGACCACCAGCTTATTGAGTTCAGAAATGCTGTCAACTAATATTATAAGGTTTCAGCAAAATCAAGTAAATAGATCATCTAATAGCTATTAATCGACAGCATAAGTCATTAAAGGGTTGTTAACGCAAAATATGAAAATCGTTGCACAAAATGACAAGCGCTACAAAAAATGCCTAGGCGATATTGTTTTCTTGTTTGACAAGATAATATTTACTACATTTTTCCTCTTAATTTTAAAAAATATTTCAAAATTGTAATTGTAATTAATAAAATGCAGTCTCAGTACACTCAAGTTTTTTTTATCGAACAGTGTTAGTTTTTGTCGTCAATAGCCTGTTCAGAATTTTTTGTGATACAAATATTTTTAACGAAATGTGATAGCTCGCTTAGTTTAGAAGTTGTGAGCATTCTTCATCTGAAACAACATAATCTATTCAAAAGTTGATATCTTAAATTAGTGCAAGTCAACCTAATGTTTGCCTTTCTCCTATAGAAAGACTATGCAATCACTCTGAAAACCTACTTTGTAAACGAGCCCCGGAGAGCTGAGTCTCTTATAACATTCGACTCAGTTCGTCGAGTTCGGCAAATGTCTGTGTGTATGTGTGTGTGTGTGTGTGCGTATGTGTGTGTGTGTGTGTTTGTGCGTATGTGTGTATTTATGTATATGACCAACAAATGTACATCGGTTACTCGGAGACAGCCGAACCGATTTCATCAAACTTAGTCTAAAACATTCCCATAGGGTACTATTGAATTTAATTTAATTTTGACTTTTGCTTCAGGAGTTACGGGTTGAAGAGTGTGGTCACCTTTAAAATTCCCATATATTCAGCATGCTATCTAAGAGATACAAAACTTTATAAAAGGTATTCTTGTTTGGATTTATAGTTTCAGGTCACTGATGCCCAATTAAACCCAACTCGATTGTTTTAAATTTAGTCTCAAATTAGAGCTACAGCTTCCATATGAACTGCCATTAAACTCCATTGGAATTAGAGTTCTCGTTCCCGTGTTACGGGTTGAAGTAAGCGGTCACATGCGAAATTCCCATATAAACCGGTTTAATCATTATATCTAAATGATGCAAAACTAATTGAAATGAGTTTTAAATTGTTGGTCCTAATTACTAATTGCAAATCAAAGTCTCTGTGACCCATTTTGGGAACCATTGAGGATTCCGAAGAAATGATCAAGTTCCAAAATTGGAGTCACACCTTTTTTCATATATTGCAGAGTCGATTCTCACACTCTTAGTCTTAAATGAAGGCTGTAGTATTCACATCGATTGGTACAGAACATTATTTGAACGAAGTTGCGGTTGAGTAAAAGAATCCGGTCACACGTGAATTTCCTGTATAGTTTGCCTTTCTCCTATAGAAAGGTGATGCAATCACTCTGAAAATCTCGTATAGAAAGGTTATGCACTCTGCACCTGGATTAAAACAGGTTGTTTATCTTGCATTCGGAAGAACTCATACAGTAGTACATTTAATGAAAAATCACGGAAGTAATTTGTGATTAACTCATAGGGGAGACTGAGGAGACTTGATCCCATCATTGTAACTCAAAGGCGGATCAGAATACATTAATCGAATATACTATAAAGTTGCGTAGTTTTATCTAAACATAAATTTCATTAACACAGAAAAAAGAAATTGGACTTTTGTGTAACCGAATTTTTACCGATTTAAAAAAAAAAGTCTCAGAAAAAACTGAAAGAAGATTTATTTTTCAAATTTTCAAACTTTTATAAAATTGATAAAATCACCCACTACATACTCTAATTTTGCATACAGAATTACAGGTGAATGTCAATTATATGAATACGTTTATGATTGAGCTGATTCTTTTTGTTCAACTATATTTTTACTAAAGTTTGCTGAAATAGATGCTATGGGTTCACTCGATCCCTTCAAATTCGTGGAGATTTGATCCCCTTCGCCATTACTTCATACACACCACTGAAAATAACCAAATTCACACCAGAACAATTGAAGTCATTGTTGTCATAAAAAAATATCAAAATTGAACGCTTCATCGTAAAGAAACATAACTATAATTGTTTACTACAGTATACGTAGCAACCATTCATCCCACATTTGACGTTCCTCAACCATAATAAAGACAGCTTTCAAATAATTGCACGGAGATTTGGGGAATTCGTAAAAAAATCAGGTGAGAGATGCGTAATATGTAGTAACAAAAATAACAATATCTAATCATAACAATTTAATCAATACTACAATCCATTAATAAAATTGAATGGGGTAATGTACCCGTTTTTGCTCTATTAAGAAGGGTACCACATTATTACTACAATAATTTTATTATTTCAGCTTCTTTGATTTGTTATTAAGGTCCATTTTTTTATTTCGATTATAGAGGTTTTAACGTTAAGGTCATTCGCCTCTTATTAAGAGCCGATATAATAACAAAATGGTCTTGATAATGGTGAAAATCTTCTGTTTGAAACCCCCATTATCGCAATACCATTTGAGTCAATGCGTTGAGCAAAGATGGCAGACGCTGCTCTAACCAAAGGCTTCAGATGGGTAGGATGATAGTAGAAACAGGGCAAAAATAGGCTTATTACCCTACATGATCACGTTTTCATAAAGGAATCAAGTGTCCCTAAATTAGGGATCGAGTCTCCACTAATCTAAGAATTTTCCATTTTTTTGTTGTTTTCCAGAAATGCTCATAGCTCATGTCCAGTATAATATTTCCCTGTAATTTTTTTATGATTATTAGTCATCCCTAGAAACAATATAAAACTACAAAAAAAAACATAGTTTTTTATCATTCCACGGAGTTGGACTGAAAAATAAAAAAGAGGATCAAGTCTCCTCAGTCTCCCCTACTGTGTCTCACGTGGTGCATTTGACAATAGTTTTTGGCATTACTCAATTATTCGTAATCCGACAAGCACATTGAGGCAAAGATAAATTGGTCTGTGATTATCCTTCCAAGTAACATACATTTTTTCAATTTTATGCATCTAACTGATTGAGCAACTTCTGGTGAATTTAACAATATTGCGACCTACTGTGGCAGAAAGAGATTTTCACTCATAGTTGGCAGTGATACAAATGCTCATCACATCATTTGGGGAAACTAAGATATCAATAAAAGTGGCCTTGAATTGATGGAATGCCTATTTAATACATATCTGCATATACTCAATGCAGAATATCGCTCAACACTTTCATGATATTAGATCAAACTCTCTGCTCCCGCAGTATTAGGCATCAGTTGGCTAATTTCAGCAAGGTAACGATTTCAAACCTATGCTATCTTATTGTAAATAGAATTTTGATTGAAGTGTGACGGTTGTAATAATATTAGGACCGTTTCTCACTGCACAGACGAATTAATGTGAGATTATGTCATTGATTGCTCTTCACACATTTCTTCCGACCATGCATCCCATTTTAATATTCCCCTCACAACAGCATGGAAGCGATGACTATGCTCACTATACGACACTTAGAACAAAAAACAAAACGGGACAAAACGTACCGTAACACCACCTGGGCCCCTAGAGAAACATGAGCAAAAGCTCACATTAATGAAGGCGGACAAAACTAAAAATGCAATCAATATAGAAAAGAAATAACCAGTTATGGATACAGCAGTGAGCTTCGGCCGATTAGATGTGCCGCTACCCAAAGTGACGAAGCAGCTATTATTTAAATAACTTAATGATATAGTAAATAACCGCACAGTGAATAGTGATGGCCACTTCTCTGGTACTGGTAACCGGGACATAAGCGAGCCGATCCAGAAAGGGTCAACGAAACTAACAGTACTTTGCTTTCTTCAGATTTGTGTTTACTGCAGGCGCACCGGTTTCGAAGTCAGAAAAGAAAGACCGCAATCTTTATAAAATAAATCATCAATTATAAAACGATAAAAAACAACAATCGAAAAGTGAAAAGAAAATATGCAATTCAGCATTTATGCTCGAACCATAAAAAGGAACCAGGAAACAATTATTTGGAATCATCTTGGGATATTACTTTTGTGAGAAAAAAGAATTGTGCACAAAACACGATCATGGCGACATTTCAAATGGCATAACTTTTCACAAACTAGAAACGATACGCGCTAGTGCAAATAATGAAAAGCGTTAAAAATAGTTTTTTTTTTAATGTAAGGTATTGTGCCTATTGTAGCATATCGCTACCCTATTTTGCATCTCATGGTTTCGAATTAAGAATATGATCTAATGGCAATATCACTTTCATCAATCTACCTTCTCTTCTCGACCGAGCAGAAGTTACGATTCTGCTGTGCAATAATTATCAGTAGAGTAAACAATCCAATAGCTTTGTTGCGTATCCACAGCACAAACAGTATACAACAGGAACAATGCAACACTTACCTCAATCCTAAACCTTTTCTCACTTGAAAGAAATTAATTCAGTTTCTCTTTGAAGTGTTTTGTTTACATTACAAGTGTTTTGTTCATATTACGAGATGTAAACAAAACAAAGATGAACTGAATTGATTAATTTATTTCAAGTGCATTTTCATTATTTGCACTAGCGCTTTGTCGTTTCTAGTTTGTGAAAAGTTTAAAGATGTGTTTTTTTTTTGTTTTTTTTTTTCTAATAAAAATTCTCTAGCCGGAAAAAGAGACAATTGATCCTAAGGTTAAAACCTCTATTATCAAAACAAAAAATGTGTTTTTGCGACAAATATGGAAGTGAATCAATTCGAGACGAGTGAAAATATTTTGTACAAGCAAATTAAAGCCGTGGTACTACTTTCCGTAACGGAATCAGGAATTAGAATATATTGGGTAGATTGGCATGTTCCACACGTTATTAGGAGATTTTTACCTTACCATGTCGTCTTGTCACTTTCCTGATAAGAAGGGGTAGGGAGGTAAAAGAAAAAAGTAGCGGTATGGAAAACGACAACACAATACAATCTCAACACAAAACAATAAACAGCCAGGATTATTTGCTCCCGAAGAATTAATGAACGCTACTGGTAAGGCCTATAGCTCTTTACCACACTGAGTTAGAAACAATAGCAGTTGAGTTTTAGATCTTTGTAGGTTCGTCTATTTATGGAGAACCAAAAATCCGGATACGTATTACTGTAGGACATCAAATGATATGAATATTGAGTTTGCAATGTCCAGTCAGTACCCTGACTAGGATATTGCAATTGTACTTACATCGAAGAAATTTTTTTGTAGCTTTTGGTAGTAGGATGGGGTAAAGAGTTACACAAATCTGGGCAATTGGCTGCCGAGAATTATTTGTGATAGATTTATCGTTTATTGAACTAATTGCTTGGTGAAAAAGCAACCTCAGCTCCGGACAGTCGACAGAAGGGAATGTTGCTTATGTTTAATTGAATCAAACGACAAGTGAACTATTTAAACAATAAGAACGAAGAAAAAAATAACGTGTCACCTTTTGCGCCAATAATCATGCTACAATATGTTTATACTCATGATGAAATATGAATAACAAAACTATATAGCACTCCAAAGCATATACAAGTACTCAATAACATATGAATAATTGATAAAATTTACTAATGATTCAATGGACTAAAAGTAAACCAATGAATTTTCCTACCACTTCGGTCAGAGAATCGAAGGGCATTTCTGTAAGCTTCGCGAGCCAACTTGAATGCCTCCGACCCTTCCCTGTGTCTGTAATATCAAGCTTTTCTACATTACGCTTTTAGTCTGCACTATGGGGAGGCATGTGACCAAAAATCGAAAATTACATCAACTCCAATTTAAGAGGGAAGGTTTCTGCGCGAAAAAACACTTTTTTCGGATTTTTTTAACTTTGCGTGAAGCGAATTGGATCAAAACTTTTGCACATTAACGAATTTTTTTGCAGAACGTCTCTGGAAAAAACATGATTTGAACACCTTCCCATAGTGGTCTGGTTAGTTCAGCATTCCACCAAGGGGTTCCTCTAGAAGCACGCATAACCCGAAACGGGCAAGCCTCTTGGTATGCTGTTTTATGAGTGAGTTTATTTTATCCACGAACTCATCCAAGTCACGTGGAGATTCAATTGTTGGAAAATACCCTTAAAAGCTAGTCACCAAGCCCTCATCATAGAAGTCCCAGTTTGTACATTTGCGATTACGATATGTTACGATATTTAGCGGAACGTTTGAATGATCAAAGACGATACACTTATAATCAAATAACGACGATTCGAGCTCGTTTGGTACGAGCCAGTTTGCTAACTCATGCGTAATACTGTCAGAGCGGCAGGAGACATCTAAGACCTCTTCTCCGCAATCTCGTGCAAATGTTGGACGATTTCGTACATTAAGTTTGTGCAGATTTGTACTGCTTAAGGTTCAACTGAGAAAGCTTGGAAAAGCGGCCATGTTGGAAAACGAATAAAGCATTTTTTTCTCACACCGTTGGAATAATCTTCATGAAAATGAATTAATGTGGTCGAGGCATTGGTAGAGTACTAATGATAGATTTTCATGAAAATTTTTCCAACGGTATGAGAAAAAACTGCTTTTTTGTTTTCCAAGATGGCCGCTTTTCCACGCTTTCTCAGTTGAACCTTAAGTATTCCATCAATTCAGTGCCTCTCAAATTGATATCTGAGCTACCCCAAATTATGTGGTGAGCATTTGCATCACCGCCGATTATGAGGAAAAACTGCCACAGTACGATATAACCATTTTGAAATCATCAGAAGGTGATGGTTTATTAGGCAGAAAATATGCCGCAAAATTGACTCATTTTTTGTTTATGTTATCAACAGTCATATTGACCGTGACAGCACAAATATCGCGAGTTGTGAGGTCGGATATAAGACATGCGTCAATAGCACCATTCACAAGTATACATGCATGAGGCATTTCACGTGGATTTGTCATGTCATTTTTGTTGAAAGCTACGGTGACGGGGTGGTTAAGTAGTTTTCCAACATAGTTTCCTTTATGGAAATGCGGTTCATGAACCAGAGCTATGGAATCTTTTCCTTCCTGCACAAGGCGGGATAGATTCATAGTTGCTGTACGTTTATGCTGAAGATTAATTTGTGCTACTCTAACCATACTCGATCACAGCACTACAAATTTCATCATCAGCACTTGTTGTATAGCAACACGTTAGCTTATAATCGCCAATAGCGAACCCCGAAATGGGTAATAGGGACATGACCACCATTTGAATCCCACGATTTGCAAAGAAAAAGCGTCCACTGGTCAGAGATTCGCTTAACACAGTGAGGGCAAGACCCACGACACTCCGTGCGCGACTCGCATATTTTAGTACTGCTAGCCATTGCAGCAGGATATCAGTGGATCCATTCTTAGTTGAGATACTCCAGCCCGCCGGATGCCACACGGCCTCTAGGCTGGTTTTGCCCAGAGAAAGGTAACAGACTTTTATCAACCTCCTAGTGGACCACAACCACAATAATGGTTAACAAAGGTGTGGGTAACACTTATGGTTTCGACATAGAAAACTTGCGCGCTTGCTGGAAATTAAATTATATCTCAAAATTTAAACAAAACGTCTAAACCTTTGTCCATACACTAGGGTTGAATTTTATGTAACCTATTTTGAAAGAACATCAGAAAACAGGTTCTGGTTGAATACATATTGCATATAGTTGGATTGGGTCCATCGTAAACTCCCGTTGTACACGATTTGCATTTCTTTCAATAATCGTAGCCTGGGTAGATCGTGAATAATTAAACCTAATTGGTTGGTACAGAGATGACCCCCTTTACATCTGCAAATATAGCACGACTCATCTCATCATCACACGCGAAAGGTAATAAAAACACCAGTCACGAAACACCAGCCGCGATAACATCGAATGTAGGTCGAACCGTATAACGGAACAAACGAATAAGCTTATATTTTTGTAGCATTCGCGTCGTGTATTTTATTCACCCCTTTCCCCGGCATGAGTTCATTCACGTCACATGTATTCCCGGCTAAAGGCAACCGGCCAACCGACCACCTTCGTTGTGAATCTCCAATGAGAAAGCATACTCCTTTTTTTTCTTCCAATTGGATATACATATCTTGTTACTCACTCGAGCCATTTCTTCAATGTGTCGATCGTCATTTTTACGTCATTTGAGCGGTGCACTAAATTGTCTTATATTGCGGTTATTCTTGAGGCCGCATGAGTATTTCAAATCCAACGGCGGCTTGCAGAGAAAATGACAGTGGAACAACAATTACAAAAAAGCATTGATGAATTGTTTTACTTTATTTGGCACTTAAAATGTGGTGTACAATAAATTAGTAGCGACGATGCGCCGAATTTTAATAAATAAGTTCTACGATCTAAAGGCATCGAGGGAAGGCGATACACCTCATGGCGTTACAAATTGACACACACCGTAGCTGTCACGTTTACGATCTGGGCCGCACTGCTCCTGGGCGCCGAGTAGCTTAAGTTCCCATCCGTCACCATTCCCTCCATTATCCTCTTGCAGTTGTAGTTTCATCATATCGACATCCGACAGTGGGTACTCTAGGCTAGCGAACGAAGAATCAGGAGAATCGGGTAAATCAAGATAGGTCCGTTGCTCCATCATCAGGTAATTATCATCATCAGTACCATCATCCTTGATAGGATTGATCCCACCATCACCATTGTTGTTATTATTGGTTAGTATAGCGAATACGGTATTAGTTCTAATATCTTCATCGAACATCGCCGGCACTGGCAGTGATTTGGACTCTCTTACGGCACTATCATAATAATTACCTGAAGGGGCGGGAAAGCGTATCATGTTCGAGGAAGTTGGTTGTTCTACGTTGAGTGTGAATGGTCGTACAACACGGTAAATTGGCGAGGGAGGACCTGAGCTGCTACTACGACCAGTACTGGAGATATCCACTTTATACGGGGTGCGACCTTCGATAAATTCCTCATTGGATACCCTTGCCTGTGACTGAACGTCGTCCAAAACTACTACTTCAGGTGTTATATGCTGTGACTTTTTTTGACCCGAATGGTTCTTAGTGCCCTTGCGATGAGCAGACTTCTTTTTCTGTTGTTTCTTCTGACCCGACCTATTCAGCAGATCGAGAAGCGAAATTCCTGCCGACGGAGACGATGGAACAACGACAATAACAAAGTTCTCCAAATCAGCCCTTATGTTGAACTTCCCTTCCTGCCGCTGATCAAAGGTAATTGTTTTGCGAGGTTTCGTTGTCGTTATGGCTGCTTGCGCAGGAGTTTGTTCAGAGGGAGCAAGAGAGGTATGCTCAGCTACTATAACGGTCGCTTCGCTGGTAGTTATCTCAGCCGCACTACTTGAAGTTTCTGGTCGTGAATCAATGGCATTACTCGATAATGTTGTATCTGGAACAGCGCTCGCACTATCTTTTGAAGTAGCACTGGTATCTGCCGCCTTTCGTTCGCTTCTACTGGCATGTTGATCCTCCCATATCATTGGACCGGCCAAAACGGCTGACCCAAACACCAACAGCATCAAAATCGCCCGCAGCATCATTGCTTCCAAGCTTCTAATCCGGGGTACTTTTACTGGTTAGACGCAACTATTTCCGTCTAAATATCACTGCTTTCTGGTTCAAGTTCAACAAGCGACTGGCCGCCGAGAGATATTTTATTTGCGCCAGGTTCATTGGAAACGACGCAACAGGAAAGAAGTAAAATATAAAAACAGAAAATTGAAAAATGCCGTTCGCTGTTCCCTGATGTGCACCACGAAGATCGTAGTTGCTCTTTCTCTATCTAGCACAGATGGCCACCCGAGACCCTCAACCTGAGTGTAGCAAATATCGTACTTTTTCACGAATGACAGCGTGTTGCCACCTATTACAGGGAGCTTTCGGCTAGCATGGAATACGTGATGTATCTAAAAAAACAACCACTTTTATATCATGTAATTTTTAGCGTGAGTTTAGAATACATTTATATACCTCGGCAACTCTGTTAATTTTGCGACATTTTGAGTAGAAACAATATACGATACAAACACACGTGCCGCGACAGGCCAGCAGAAGATCTCACTGTAAACGCAGCGCGTGGCAAATCCCGCGATTGCTACCGCAACCACCGTTGAATCGATCATTGAATAAGTATGTAAATAGCTATATGTATTTATCTTTCACCATTTCTCCATTCTATAGGTACTATGTTATACTTGTTAATCGCAGCAGTATAAGCACTTCAAAAACAACAACGGTTACGTATCTTACAAAGTGATGTTGCTCATTTTATTAAAAAGGGTTTATATAAAATAGGAAGGGGTATTAACGAAATAAAATCTGATCTATTGTCACCATCAAAATTACCTGAAAATCTAGCACCCATTTACAGTCAATCACTAACGAAAACATGTTAATTGTAAAATTAGCTACAACGCTCTTCAGACGCCACAATCAAAATTAGAACTGCTCTTGTTATGTTAAGTCTTGAACATTTAAATTTCCAATAATAATAGTTACTTACTGTCGGTAACGTAGTCAAAAAGTATTTATATATTGTTCAGTATATCTACCGTCATCTCGTTCTGATGATTTCAAAAGCGTTGCATTATATTGTAGCAGAATGCTCGTCGCATCATTTGGGGCAGGTCAGACATCAATCTGAGGGGCTCTGAACTGATGAAGTACATAAGTAGTACAAATCTCCATATTCTGAATGTGGGAAACAGATTAAATTTGGCGAGGTCTGCGAGAGAGGAGGTGTTAGTCATAACTCTTTGCTCTGCAAGAATTTCGCATTAGCTAGAAAATTGGCAGATTTCAAATTAAAATGAACGTGACTGAACTGTCCCTATTCGATCATAAATATATTTTTTTCGATAATCTAGATGTCAGCCTCAATGTGGTAATATACCATAATGCTAAATCTAAAAACTGGGACCTCCTTTTGAGAAACTTGGATGACGTCGTGGAAATGACAACTCATTCATAGTAGCGTCCTATTGCATCGATTTTGTAGGCTATTCTCGGTAAGTTTAAGGGGAGGTAAGGGTTTCAGCATGAAAAAAACACTTTTTGGCGTTTTTTTAGAAATTTGGGTGAAGCAAATTTATCAAATCATTCGTACATTATAATGTATCATTTAAATAACATGCTGTAATTTTTCTACACAAAAATATCGACAAGCGAACCAGAGCTTCCAACCCAGGAATTTATTTTCCGGAAATCCCGGGATTTTTGCTTTTCCCGAGATACCCGAATCCCGCGAAATCATTTTTAATACTCCAATAGAATTTATGTAAGTAATTTTTGGATCTGCACATTTTTTAAGTCACTATAAGTATATTTACAAATAGTATTTTATTGCTCATGTTTATTCTTAACTTGAATAATGTGAGCAGTTTTCACAAGTCGAGTTTTCTGAGCGAGGAAATTCCCTTCAGGTTTACTAATTCAGAATTCTTGTGTTCCTTTCAGTAGGGAGCGCTCAAGCTATGAAGAAGGCAAGAGGTTTAGGCCTATCAACTTATGTTATTTTCTTGTAAAAAAATTGGAACTGATAATCGATCATCGTATCAGAAGCGTTAGTTTAGTTGAATATCCACTGCACAAAATGCAACAAGCATATCAAGTGTGGGAAATACCGAGGGAAATCCTTTATTCTGGATGCGACGCGCGATCTAGGCCCATGTATCTCGGGTTGGATAAACGCAATGCTTAGTAACCGCATTCTTTACTCGTCACTAAGACAGACAGAGATACGCGAAGTTGAGTATTTGCGGTTGTCCTCAGGGTGGCGTTCTACAACCTTAGTTATGCTACCTGATTACCAACCTACGAGTTTGCTGGCGATTACCAAATACTAATTACTGGACTTCGCATGGGGACAATCTTTGGCTTAATGCAACAAGCATTAAGAGCTGTCGAACAGTGGTGTCGACAAGTTAAATTATCAATTAACCCAAACAAACCTTCAATGGTTCTTTCACGAAAAAACGAATAAGAACCGGGATTCCTCTCTTGCAGTTCTATGATTCTGAGCTACTGTGTGCAGATCAAGTCAAATATGTTGGAGTTTAATTGGATTCCAAACTGAACTGGTCTGCTCACATTGAGTTCAGAGTCAAGAAAACGTATATGGCCTTCGGCCAGTGCAGACGAACAGGACACGAAGAATTTCTTTTTAATGAAAGTTATTCATTTTCCATTATTTATTCTGTATTTCCAGGATTTTCAGGGAATTTGTTTTTTTATTTCCAGAATACCGTGATGCGTAAAACACCCGGGAAATGGAAGCTCCAGATACCAACCCCCTGGTAAGGAATGATAAACTCCGTGCAAAATTCAAATTTTGTAATTTATATCTCGCATCAATAAAAAATGGAGGGCAATTTCATATTAATTTTAGTGATTTTAAAATAGTTTATATAACAAAGAAAGGGTTTTCCCTTTTTTCAATAAAATTACCTTTGGTTCACTTCAATCCATTTTCGGGTGCATTAATTTTTCTTGGATCGGCGAGTTCTGTCTGATCAAGTGAGTCGGTTGGTCGTGTGTGAAGTGAAATCTCCAAATTGCTGTCATTTCGGGACGTGTTTTGGGCGTTTATTCGCAGGGCGCAAAAACATCGCCAGGAGCGAAAACAAGCCGGGGGAACGAATACACCTCCGCGCCCGACGAATGATGTTACTGCGAACGAGAGTGTGAGAAGAACCAATCTATTATGAAAGTGAGACGGATAAAGGGCGAACACGAAATTATTGCGACACATTCAACAGGGCATAACTTTTTTACCATTGGGTAAAAATCAACCAAATTTTGTACACTTTCTCATTGATGTGTATTGTTTACATGCTGTCAAACTCGAAGTCGTGTTTTTCGATTCAACGAAAATGGAGGTGAACCAACGCGAGTTGACGTTGGACCACGGCAAAGGAGCTGGAAGAAAACCGGAACCGGAGAACAAAAAGACGGAGGGAAAGGTGAAGCGGATGATTAAAGCAAATCCCAACGTCTTAAGCCGTGATTTGGCTAAAAAGATCGGCATGTCGCAGAGCTACGCCCAGAATGCAAAGAAGAGAGCTGGAATACATACATACAAGGTACAGAACTTCCCAAACCGCGATGAGCGGCAACAATCGACGGCTAAAACTCGGGCACGGAAGCTCTACGAGAAGATGCTGACAAAATATGGCTGCTGTGTGATGGATGACTAAACGTATATAACAGCCGATTTTAAGCAAATTCCGGGGTTGGAGTTTTTCACCGGCAAGAGCAAGTGCTATGTGGACGACAAATTTAAGAAGAAGAAAATGTCGAAGTTCGCCTCCAAATATCTCATTTGGCAGGCCATCTGCTCTTGACTGAGGAGTGAGTCTTTTGTGGCAAAGGGCACAGTAAATGGCGAGATCTACAAATCTGAGTGCCTCGAGAAGCGCCTTTTGCCGTTCTTGCAGCAGCACGACGAAGCTCCGCTATTTTGGCCAGATTTGGCATCATGCCACTAATCTTAAAGTGTCCTGGAGTGGTATGAGGCCAATTCTGTCCATTTTGTTCCAAAGGACATGAATCCGCCAAACTGTCCGGAGCTGCACCCGGTGGAGCAGTACTGGGCAATGATGAAGCGGGAACTTCGGAAGAGCAAGAAGACAGTCAAAGACGAGAAGAGAAATGTTAAGAAAATGGAAAAAAACTGAGAAACTGGTACCGGATGACACTGTAGACTTTGATGGAGGGCATCAAGCGAAAATGCGTTCAATTTTACACTCAAGGCTCCATCGATTAACTTTTCTTTTGATGTTTGAAGTAAATATATGTATAAAACTATCCTAAAATTTTGGTTTGATTTTCGGTGTCGCAATAATTTCGTGTTCGCCCTTTAAGGTGTGGAAGCCACGTTGCTAGGCACCGACTCGCTTGTTTACATTGAGAACAACTGAAATCTGAAGTGAAAATTCAGACGCACAAATGAGAGTTTCCGAACATTTTCCTTTGGTCATCTGCACATTGGCAGAAAATTTGAAGTTTTGTTAGTAAACGATTAAAGTTTTGCGAGTGTTTTTGCAGTGGTGTGTGAATGAAGTGCATTTGAAAAAGTGCAATGAAAACAAGAAGAAAAATAAGAGTGTTTCGAAAAGAAACCCCAAGCGAAGAGGGGTGATATTTTCGCACAAAATAGCTACAGATGGCATTCCGTCAAAAACTCGGATTGATTGTATAGGAAAATGTTCTAGCTTCCTTAAGTAGTAGTTTCGTGGCACACCGGCAAGGTTAGTGTGTTGAAAAACGTATTTTTATATTTGCTCATATCAAATACATGGTTAGACAGGGGAGAGAGGTGTGTGCGGCGTAGCAGCTATGTTGTGGCTCGCATGTATAATCTCCTTAAACCCACTCAAAAGTGCGTATGCACACTACACGGAGAGCTTCATCGACGGCATGCTTTCTCTGCCTGTCTCTCGTTTTTTTTTCTGCTATGGAATTTGTGCGGTGGACGTTTTCGGTCACGGGGGCGCTGTCTAGCAAGTATTTCGTACCCAACATCAGCTGGAACGGACCTGATTATCACGGTTAAACAGCAATAAATAATACTTTTTACAAATATGTCAACGACTAGTACACGAGACATGCGAAACCGCTTACCCAATATTCTCTTTTTGGAGTGAAGTAACCAAAAAACGGGGTCGAAAGTTCTGGATCGAGGCGAGATGTTGGGTACGCGCAAAATATATGTGATTTGACAACCACAGCCTACCCTTGTTTTCGGTCTGTTCACTCGTTGAGTACTTGCTGGGGGTGTATTCTTGGGTGTGCGTGGGAATCGTGGCGGAGTATGAACGACGGGAGTGAGTGATGAGCGGACTCTGTATGTTTTTGTTTCTCGGTGCACAATGAGAAACAGTAATATGCAGAGTTTGCATGTTTTCTATTTCCGTCTCTTTTATTCTGCTATGATTTTGGTCCATTCTCGGGAGCAGGGATGCCAACGGTACCGATAAACTACATTTTTTTCGGTATATTTACATTTGCACAAGCCGTACAGCCCGCTACAGCGACGTATCACTACAGCTCTGGCCAGAACGGTAACCAAACCGAGTACATTTTCCCGTACAGCAGCAGAATACATTTTTGTTTTGTTGCTGTACTCCGACTGCACGGTGAAAGTGTGGCGTAGTAAAGTTTATTCTCTCGCTTTGTACATTTTTCTCTGCATAGTCAAAGGGAGCGGCCCGCACACGAAAGCGTTGATGCCGGCCGTGGCGTAAATGAGCCGCATTCATTGTTGTCATTTTTGAATAAAAATATTAAAAAGATTGAAAATATTAAAAAATGTAAAATACGAAAGAGAAGCTGTACCGCTCGCGTCTGGTGGCTGTACTGGGGACAGTAGTTTTTTGTCATGTTACTGCTTTGCACACAGGCAGCCGTACCGCGCTGGGCGTCCTGCAGTAGCGAATGACAGCAGCAGAAAGGTAGGCATTTTGCATCCTTGCTCGGGAGTGTACTTCTGGTGAATATTCGGCGAGAATATGGACCAAGTATGTCCAATGTGTGCAGTTTGCAGCGCGGCAGACGAGGGGTGAATTGAGGGTTATGCTGCCGAAGACTAGATGTAGTTCTCTGTGTATTTTTGGTAACATAGAAAAACTGGTATATTTTTCTATGAACGTATTCTAATTTATATATCAATTATATTCAATTAAATACACTAAATACGTGTCGATTTCTTACATCATGTAAGCAATCGAAAGTCTTATTGTAATGCTATAATCCATTTGATACAAACATTACATCAAGGCGGAGCTGGTACATACACCTTAAACAAGAATCACTATCATGTGCATACAGACTGCAGGTTACTGGGCTTTAGAAAAGTAACCATGTTGATCTTGCTACCAGTCATACATGGGGTAAAGATATTCTTGCTCAAGCGATATTACACTCACATGTAATACTGTACTGAAGCGGTTCTCAACCTTTTTCGTACCACGGACCCCTTAGAAATCGCTCTGGGTTGCTGCGGACCCCAACGAATAAACATCGATTTTGTATGCAATCAATATGTTATTTTCAGTGTGTTAGGAAACAAGACTTCAAATTTCAATCTGCACTCAGATAATATATTTTTCTTCACGGACCCCCAGCAACGACTTCGCGGCCCCTAGGGGTCCGCGGACCCCAGGTTGAGAATCACTGCTGTATTGTATTCCAAGAAGAAATCTTCGCGATTATGTGCGGGGTACAATCGGCCCTTCAACATAGCTTGTCTGGCAAGGTTACAAACTATTGCTCCGATAGACAGGCTGCAGTCAAGGCTTTTATCTCAGACAAATCACGGTCCAAACTAGTGATCGCGTGCCGAACCCAAATCGATGAACTAAGTACTGTCAACACTATCTTGTTAACATTGTCTGGGTGCCGGGACATTCCGGTATTACTGAAAATGAATGGGCTAACTAATTGGCCAGGGCAGGTGCAACGACTGACTTTGTTGGTCCTGAGTCCGCCCTACCAATTTCGGCAAGTTGGGTAAGAGAAAAAAATACGCACCTGAACTTCGTCCGAGCACCACAATAGATGGAGAAATCTACAAACGTGTCACCAAACAAAAGCGTTTCTAGAACAACTATGCCCAGTGATTTCGAAAAATCTCCTACATTTTTCGAAACTTCACTGCGACATTCTGATTAGGGCTTTAACCAGCCACTGCAAACTCAATTATCACATGGCAATTTTTCAGCATGCTGAGTCATTTTCATGTGATCTTTGTGAATCCAACTATAGGAAACTCATATCATTAGATATGCAATTGCCCAGCAATAGTGCAAACGCGATTTCGAGTTTTCGGACGTCCTTACATAGACGACACCATGTTTGGACGACTGAAACTCAGAGTTATACGAAAGTTTCTTATCCAATGTGGTAAAGAGATTTAGGCTTACTCGCAGGCAATTTAAAATATGTGTGAGTTTAACTTACCAGCTCTTTGTTTTTGTGGTATTCGACGGTGTAGTCACCGATTTGAGTTTGTCGGGTGTGGGTCTACTGAAGCACTGGACGGGAGAAAATGGTGTGTCCCTTCACAAACAAATGGTGGACGGGACAAATGTTGTATCGGAAGACTTTCATCTGAATTGTGTTGCGTTTAATTACGTCTTCTTCAATAAAGATCGTCTGCCTGATCGCCTTTCACCCCGAAAAAATCATTATACATTCTTGGCTCAGAAATAGTGTGACTTTGGCGGGATTCCTTGTATAGGGTTAAATTTTTCTCTTGAGGAAGCCGAAGCAAACAGCTAAGCAACCTGGTCTTAGAAATTTGAAATCAAACAAGGAGTTTGCAGCGCATCAAGGAACACCAAAACACTCATGTGATATTTCAACCAGTGTTTTACCCTGGCGCAGGACTGATTGAAAAAAGTTTGCGCAGCGGTAGCTTTGTGATATTGTGGAACTCTTCCTGATATTGAGGAGACTTCAATTCTCACGGTACGACATGTTTTCTCGATGATAATTTATTTAACCTACTCCACATTTTTTGCTACAGCTTGAAAAGGTTGCCTCATTGACTGCTCATGACCACAATTCCTGCCTGGAGACAGCACTCCTATCCGGATTTATTATATAACGCTGATCAAGATCTCAGCGCCCCCCTCCCTAATAATAATGCCGTCCATCTTACCGCACTTGCAAATGGATAAAGTTCCACTGTTTGTCAATGTACACGAACGATCTCCAGCTGTCCGGGCGCCCCGTAATAGTTGTGTGCAATGGTGTTGATATGACACTAGGTGACGTTCCTCGCCTAAATCGAACTGGTGACGTTCCTCGCCTAAATCGAATGCGGTTCATCAGCCAACACTACCAACTACACATCTCAAAAAAATCACTTTAAAGCAATGCCAAAACGTAGATTTGGTCTCCTGTCTGGGAGAAGACAAAAATACTTACTAAACGAAATTTTGTTCGTAATAGAACTCACAATTACTATCGCGAAATTACACCCTCATTTTAGACCAATCAAAAGGCTTTCTTCCAAACTCTACATACATCAAATAGATAAATCGTTTGATATCGTTCTTTCAATTGTTCACTTGATAATATACAAAAATTGCCTCTTACAGCACAACATAATTAAACGACTTAATTCACAACTAAAAGGATAACGTACCTACAAAATACTAGTTGTGGGTCATTTTCATCCATTCGTGCGCGATCAAATAGAGTAGAGGGATAGAAACGCATGAGTACACGGGCGTTGGTGCTACACGTATATCAGTAGGTATTATAAGCTAGAATGAAATTTCACAAGAGACCAGATATCGACATATATGGCAACATAAACATGTTTCAGTGCTGTAATGCCTATGTCAAAAGTTCACTACTTTAAACAATAACTAACTTGAGGCATACTTACGCAACTGTATGCCATTATACGCATATTTGTACCATGTTCTATACAAATTCCGATATACATGGGCCAATTATCCGTAGAACAGCACTGTATGTCAATCCCTGCATTAACTGTTAGAATATCTTATTTACGGAAGTATTATTTATCATTTGTATTATTTTTTAGACGGTAACATGCTTATATACATTGTATAGTTCAGTTAAAGTTATTCAAACACACGAAAAAGATTTTGTTCCTAAGCTGCTTCTTTTGCATCACAGTTGTTAGCCTCTCGCTATCGTCACGTTAGTTTGCTTTCTTCGTGATATATATATATATATATATATATATATATATAGCTTGAATAACTGGACATAGGACTAGTGTAATAATAGATGAAATAAAGAATACTAGAATGGCACAAAGAAATAAAATGAATTATATGCTTCAAACTACGGCAGACTTCTTGAATAGCAATCCAATTTGCAAAATACTCACAATGATATCGCTATTCTACACGTGTACTTTATTGCCATGATGTTAAATATCGACAATTCAAGTTAACAAGTGTTCCTATTTAATGCTGTTCTGCTAGAAATGTTTCTTGTTCGTTGCTGCTGTACTTATTTATGCTGTTCGTCTTATTTGTTATTCTTTGGAGCATTTGTCTTACGTTTGGACAACCGAATATTATATTTATATGAAAATCTTATAATCTCCGATAAGAGTCAACTGGCACTAAAATCATTCGAGAGTTGTGAGGATTAAAACGGAATAGCTGGTTTCAGAAAGGAGGATACTGAGTTTATTCTGAAACGTGAGATAACTAATCGGCTAAAATAAATTATTACGGCAATATAAGGGTGGTCTCTTTGTATATGCGTCCTATCTAAAACAAATACTTTTTTCTTTATACAATTGTGATGTCTAAGCTGATTCTACCAATGCACTTTAATACGAGTCGTATACCATGGGATGCAACTCCTTGTTTATCGGTTTAGACTCTACTGTTCAATTTCTTTCGCTTTGGTTACTTTGAAGCATGTCCTATTGAAATGTTCACACATTTGCTGAACCTTTGGATGGAAGAGAAGAAAAAAAGGTTAGACACCTAACAAAGAACCAAAGAGCTTGTTAACCCCATTTCTTACCACAACCGTTCCGTAATGCCAGTGTGCAAGAGAAGAACCGACGACAAGGATATAGAGAAGCGGACGTTCAATAGCAGGCATCACAATGCTCATCAGAAGCGAAACGCACAGCACACCGGTCATCCAATTAAAAGTTTCACTAATCGTGTTGGACATCTGAGAGACAATCAGTCGACACTGGAGAAAAAATAGTGCTATGAGTATATGCTGCAAAACATCAAACAAAGACATACGCTTATATTACTGAAGATGGTTCCACTTAGAATGTAAACCGCTCGAGGGTCCTTGTTCATAATATCATTCGGAGATATGAACACCCACAGCAGGGACACAAACATGAACGTGCCGTACGTAAACAGTGGCCGCAGGGCTTCTTTAAGAGAACGCATTTTACCGGTACGATCCTTGTAAGAGTGGTACATATTGTACACAACCATAGGCAGATTTGACATTGCGCTGACGTGTAAGCAGAGTTCCATCATTTGACCAGCTGAAACACCTCCAGGCAATTCCGTCTTCCACATTTGAAACCCGTACATCCACGTCGCTAGATACATCAGCACGGAACCCTTCAATAGGCGATATTAAAATAAGTACAATTCGTGAATGTTGGATTTATTATTTATTAAAATTCACTTACCCACATTCCTAAATCGTACCCCCACGGTAGATACAAAACTCCCGTGTTGTACTTTTCCCAGTGTGAAAGATAAAAATTGAAGAAGATCGTCCACATAATGTAGTACATCCGAATCGGGGGTACCGATAATTCTCCTCGACCAAAAATGCTGTACAAGCAGCCTGGGATGAAAAACGCCGAATACGAATCCAGCCCATGATCGAACAGCTCTCCCAGCGGACCAGACAAACCTATCCGACGGGCCTGTTTACCGTCGATTCCATCCAGCGTGTACGCGAGAAAGATATTGATGGCTGCTACTACCCAGAACCAATTGGGTATCGGTTTGGTTCCAGGCAATTCTGTGCTAGCCCAGAAACCCCAATCGTACCACGAGAGCATCACAAAATTTACCACTGTGAAGAGAAATCCAGCGAATGTCATCAAATTTGGTGCGACCCATTTTGGAAAGTACTAGGAAGAAATAGGGGAAAAAATGAAATTTAGAACACAGTGATTACAATTGACCGTTCGCATCGAAGGTGTTACGTCTCATTTAAGGACATTATACATGCGAGCCACAACATAGCTCCTACGCTACACACCCCTCTCCCCTGCCTAACCATATATCTGACATGAGCAAACATAAAAATACGTTTTTCAACACACTAACCTTGCTGGTGTGCCACGAAACTGCTACTTAAGGAAGCTAGAATATTTTCCTATACAATCAATCCGAGTTTTTGACGGAATGCCATCTGTAGCTCCTATTTTGTGCGAAAATATCACCCCTCTTCACTTGGGGTTTCTTTTCGAAACACTCTTCTTCTCGTTTTCATTGCACTTTTTCAAATGCACTTTTTTCACACACCACTGCAAAAACACTCGCGAAACTTCAATCGTTTACTAACAAAACTTCAAATTTTCCGCCAATGTGCAGATGACCAAAGGAAAATGTTCGGAAACTCTCATTTGTGCATTTGAATTTTCACTTCAGATTTCAGTTTTTCCTAATGTAAACAAGCGAGTTGGTGCCTAGCAACGTGGCTTCCACATATCTTCACCTTAATGTTCTGTTACAAAATGTTTCAAAGCAGGAAACTGCGCGCGTTTCTTAGTGCAAAATCTAGGATTACAGGTTCTTTTACGCGGTTTTTTGCGCCGTATTTTTCTTCGCCATTTTTTACGCGGATTTTTAAATTTAAGCGGTTTTTTTTTACGCGGTTTTGTTAAATTTATTTTTATTAATTCAGTTTGCATTTACGCAGACTGTTCAGTTTGCATTTACGCAGACTGTATCGCCCGCGTAAAAACCTGACTGTATTTACCAATTTGTGTATGGTATTGCTCTAAACAACTTTACAAAGGACCGCGCAAATTTAAAAAATAAACTGTTTTAATCCATTGTGCCTATTTTATTTCTCCAAACTATGAAAACTATGACACTACGACTGGTTATGTTCAATATAATTGTGAAAATGTCTATTTTATTCATAGTACACTTTGCACCTACGCACAATGGCGCGTCGACGGTGAAGCACTTGAAACAAAAAATATCCTACTGAATTAGCCTAATCAGTCATTAGTGCAATGTTGCCTTCCTGATAACTAATTTTGTCATGCGAGGGTGGACTGAGGAGAGTGAAAACTCCACGAACGAATCACTCTCCAGCTTAATTTAGTATGCATTGTGATATAGTGGTGATATAAAGATGATGGGGTTGTGAGGGGAGGAGGGGGGGGGTGGGTTATGAGGGATGGATGGAGTGGTGATCTGAGGGGTGATCTAGGTGGAGTTTGAAGGGGAGGAGTGATTTGTGAGAAGGGATAACCCCTCGCCGTACACTCCTAGCCACGCCTCGGTAATGATCGAGAAACCTTATCAGTCAAAACAAAATTGTCCGGGATTATGTTGACGAATTTCAGAGTGATTGCATAATCTTTCTATATGAGGAAGCCAAAAAAATGCCAAAAGCCAAGTCAATTCTTGTCATTTTTTTTTTCGAGTTTACATCAAAACTCGACGGTTTATGCATTTTAAAGACTTTTGGCACCAAACATTAAAATTCGATTTTTAATTTTTTCTTTACCGCACACCCCCCCCCCCCCCCTCACTTTGAAAATTATTCAGTTCCTGCTTCTATGAACTCAGGAACCGTCGTGGCCAACGCTAAAGCGACTTTGGTTTGTCATTCGTGATCTAGACTAGCAAATCCCATTGCACACATTTTAAAAAGTTTTGCATCATTTTGATATCAAAGTGGTACCAGTTTATATGGGAAATTTCTGTGTGACCACACTCTTAATCAGGTAACTCCGAAACCGGAAATCAGATCGACGCAAAATTCATTAGCAGCCGATGGTAAGGTCGCGCCTTTCATTTGAGACTAAGCTTGGGCAAATCGGTCCAGCCATCTCTGAGACAAAAGAGACATTTTTGACACATATGTACATGCATACATACACATACACACACAGAGGGGGCAGCAGGGACAGGAGGAACAGCAGTCTAAGGGCTTGACGAAGAACAACTGGATGTACCGGTGGCTATCCGTATTTGTAAATCTTATGAAGGAACTCAAATGGCAGCGATTCGACTTCCGGTGGCCGCTGCCAACAAGCTGGCGGAGACCGAT
Organism: Topomyia yanbarensis; assembly: GCF_030247195.1. Taxonomy (NCBI): domain Eukaryota; kingdom Metazoa; phylum Arthropoda; class Insecta; order Diptera; family Culicidae; genus Topomyia; species Topomyia yanbarensis. Next base: position 174,861,734 of record NC_080671.1, on the reverse strand, counting down.
AAGATAAAAGTCGGATGGTCAAGATGCTCGCTGAGAGTCACTCCGCAAGTTTCCAAGCAGATGGAGCGATGCTTCAGATGCTTTGACCTCGGACGCTTGGCGAGGAACTGCAAGGACCCGGACAGGTCTGCACTGTGTAGAAAATGCGGAGAGCAGGGGCACGTTGCTAGAGACTGCACGAAGCATCCAAGGTTCATGATCTGCAAACCAGAGGACGGATGGCTTCAAATGCCCTGCGCACATAAAGGTGAAGGCAGGCCAATGATGATGGAGACAACCCAGCTTAATCTTAATCATTGCGACATTGCACAGCAACTGTTGTGGCAGTCTACAACAGAAACGAAGTGCGACGTTGCAACAAGTAACTGGGTGATGGATAGCGCAGGGATGGGTGCAATACATATAATGGGCGGTTTCCCTGTCCAAGAGGTGGTGGATAACACACACGGAGGCTTCGTTATCGCCATGACCAACACTATATTTTTTTTGTAGCTGCTATGCTCCCCAGAGATGGACACCAGAGCAGTACAATCGGATGCTGGACGCACTAACCGACTCGCTAGTCGAACGAACGCCGGTTGTTATGGGGTAGCAGGCTAACCAATGTAAGAGGTTACTGGTTGTTGGAAGCCTTGACGAACCTGGATGTGAGACTGTGCAACGAATATTCCGCTCCCACATTCCGTAAAGACGGTCGAGAATCCATCATCGACAAAACATTTTGCAGCCCTTCGCTGATGGATAACATGAATTGGCGAGTTAATAAGCAGTACACACATAGTGACCACCAAGCGATCCACTACACCATGGGTCGGCAAAACACCAAGAGTGAGGACTGGCGAGCGAAAGTGAAAAATAAAGGACTTCGACAAGGGCCTTTTTGTAGAAGCGCTTCGTGCTGACAGCGTCATCCCAATTCCAAGTGCCGATGAGCTGTCGGAAACAGTAGCGAGGGCATGTGATGTAACAATGCCAAGACAAATGGAGCCGAGGAACGACCGGCGTACTTGTGGAACGATAGGCTCAGCATAATCCGGGCTGCCTGCCTAAAAGCCAGCAGATGCATCAGAGAGCAAGATCTGAGGCAGTCAGAGAAGAGTGTAAGATAACATTCCGGGCGGCCAGGGCCACTTTTAAACGCGAGATAGTGCTAAGCAAGTCCATCTGCTACAATGAGCTGTGCAGAGAAGTAGACGCCAACCCCTGGGGCAATGCTTACCGTGTCGTTATGGCCAGGGTCAAGGGTCCAATGACTCCAGTCGAGATGTGCGCCGACAACCTGAAATTTATCGTGGAGGGTCTTTTCCGAAGCACGACCCAACCGCAAGGCCGCCTACACCGTACGTTGGTGCAAATGGTGGTAATGCTGGTGACAATCGAGTATCCAACGAGCTCCTTATTGTGGCAAAAGGGCTGAAAATGAAGAAAGCTCCCGGACCTGATGTTATCCCCAACGTGGCATTTCCGGACATGTTCAGGTTAGTCCTACAGAAATGCCTGGATGATGGCTATTTCTCGGCTGGATGGAAGATGGTGTTGCTGCCAAAACCAGGAAAACCACCAGGAGATCCAGCATCGTATCGGCCTATATATCTGCGGGATACTCTTAGTAACAGGCTGAAGACCTACGCTGAAAGTGAGAACGGACTATCGCAGAGGCAGTTTGGGTTACGGAAAGGGATATTGACAGTGGACGCCATACGCAGTCATCGCGAGCGCGGAGAAAGCATTGAAGAAAGAGAAGGGGTTATCGCTAATGCGCCGTGGTAACGATATACGTGAAGCTGGGGGGCTATCGCTGTAGCGCTGCACAGAATACGGATTCCGGACTGTCTATGTTAGGTTTTGAAAAGCTGCAGAACCGAGTACTGGTCTACGAAACGAAGATGGGACAGAGGTCGATTAGGGTCACGGTAGGAGTACCTCAGGGCTCCATATTCGGTCCAACGCTCTGGAATATAATGTACAACGGAGTGTTAAAACTGGAACTGCCCAGGGGAGTTGAGATCATCTTTGCTTTGCAGATGATGTTGTCCTGACGATAACCGGCGAGATCCTTGAGGAGGTGGAGATGTCGACGGCAGAGACAATAGGTATCGTGGAAACCTGGATGGCTGACGTCAAATTGCAGCTGGCTCACCACAAGACCGAGGTAGTGGTGGTCAGCAACTATAAAAAAATCCAGCGGGTCGAGATCAGCCTCGGGGGACAATCCATCCACGTAATCGTCCGTCGACGATCGGTTAAATTACGAAATGCACGTAATGGAAGGAGACTGCTTCGAACAGACTCGTTGGCTAAGTAGCAGTAAGAGTGGGACAACGCTGAGAAAGGAAGGTGGACCCACCGACTCGCCCCAAATGTATCTGCTTGGGTACATAGGAAACATGGAGAGGTGAGCTTCCATTTGACGCAGTTTTTGTCCGGGCACGAATGCTTCCGGAAGTACCTGCATCGGTTTGGAAATACTTCGTCATCCCTTTGCCCGGAGTGTGTGGAGACACCGGAACACCTGGTATTTGAATGCCCTAGGCTCGAAGAAGTTTGTAGGAGTATGCTTGGTGTGACAGTGGACAATATCGTCGAAGAGATGTGCCACGACGAGCATATCTGGGACGCTGGTAACAGAGTGGTTACGAGCATACTCACCGAGCTGCAGAGGAAGTGGCAAATGGACCAACAAAGTAGTGCCATTGACTAGAATACCGCCGGAAAACCACAAATCGGGTTTCGGGGGAAATTCCGCCGCCTGGGACCAGTTGAGTAGTACGCGACATAGCACCGGGCTTGGGTCGTCGGGGCGCCAGTAAACCGGACGTCAGGTTTCACCGGAATCGTCGGACCGACCTCGACACCTTACCGGGTAGCTCGTGAGTACGCTAGATCTACCGCCGGGGATTAGACCGAGTAGACGTGTCGAATAGCTAGCAGTGGGTCGTTGGGGCACCAGTGAACCGGAAACTACGCTCCACCCGGAATTCCTGGACAGACCTCAGCACATACTGGCTGGCTCGTTGAGCAGGCTAGGTCCACCGCCGGGGACTAGATCGAGTAGGCGGAGCGGGGGGCAAAATGGCTCACATAAAGGTACATCGGTATCGGGAGCAATCTACTGCCTGTTAATTCACGGTTGGCTAGATTCGCCGCCGTGAACTACCCGACAGAGTCGTGACGAAAAGGTGATCTAATTGGCTCACGATACAAACAGCGGTACTGAAAGAAATTCCGTTGCCGGGGAGCTCTCAGTCGGAGTAGGATAATATCCGGGTTGATCTCGGGAGCTGAATGGCTTAAGGAAGCGGGTATCGGTGTCGGGGGAAACTATCGGTCGGAGTAGGGTGAGTTCACCGTTGGGGACTAACCAAGTAGATCGTGATAAGGCCGGAAGCTGAATGACTCATGGAAACATGAGCTAAATGGCTCAAGAAATCAGCACCTAAACGGCTCACGGGGACTAGAGTAAAACGGCGACGTAATATATGTAGACAAGAAGCGAGAGAAGAGTCGAGAGTTAAATTAAAGCTCATAGGTCGAGTCACTCCATGAACCAAGTGAGGCTCCGATATAGAGCAGAAGAAAGAGGAGCGACGAAAGCACAACGATCGAAGTAATATCTTGTCGTAGTTCCGTAGGGAAGAAGGGCGTAAAAAGTAAGGATTGTTTTTAGTGGTTATGCGCGAACGTGAATCGTGAGTCCACTGCCAGTACACTACATGCCAGGCTTTTGAAGCTTTTTAAACCTTACTATAAAAAACATGCACATTCAGATACACACACATATAGACTTTTTCCGATCTCGACGAACTGAGTCGAATGAGACTTGGCAGTCGGCCCTCTGGGTCGGAATTAGATTGACGAGTTTCAGAGCGATTCCATAACCTTTCTATATGAGAAAGACAACAACATCGTAAAAAGTTATAATAGAAAAACTGGTATTGAGGGATTTATCGCAAATGACGCTACAGAACTGGAAAGCCTTACTGTTGTAGAGCGTATTTGCGATAAGTTTGGTAATGGCAAGCATCTAGCTAAATTATTTGGAAAAATAAATTTTCTATGTCACTTTTAGGGGCATTAATTATTCAACGATTTCTTTCAAAAGATGAGTCTTTTTTTTCGAGTTATCCTACTGAAGCTGTAGAGCTAATATAATATTGACCACATAATAATAATTTAATATATATGCGGTCGTAGGGATTTCACGACTGCGTGTATCATCGCGAAAGGCTCGAGCGTTTGTACGTCAACATGTTCGATCGCGTAGGCGTTTGAATGTCGCGTGTGCTGGCGTGTATGTAACTTCGCGTGTATAAATTCGATTTTATGACCGTGTCCCTTCGCATTTTCGTGTACGTTTTTGGTTGATCGGATCGGATCGTGAATCTGATAATTAATTGTCGATGTACGATTTAGATACTAAAAGAGTGTTCCATCATATAATTAGAGTTGTCGATCATGTCGCCATGGAGCGTGTTGTCTAGCGAATATAATCATTTTTTATTGGTCCAATTAAAGACATGAGTGCTAGATGCGAGAGTAAAGACGCGTCTGATTCATGGTCGTGCGAGCGGTGGGTTAATGCTTGAGACCGCTTTGTAAATTTATGGTTGCTAAAATGTTCCCTTTACCGGGGTGTTTTCAAGTTGGCGAGATCGCGGGCTGGATGTGTGGATGATTGCAATTGAATGTTTGCGTTTGTGACCAGGTTTGTGTTATCGCGAAGGCCAGGAGCGTCCGCGGTTAAACATGATGATGAGTTATTTTCTACCAACGACCATGCGGTAGACATGGGTAGAACGCCTATCTCCTACCAGCAAATGGCAAGGGATTCTTCACATTTCTTTTCGATCATGTCCATATATGAGCCTGCCTAGTCTTAGCTTTCCATTCTATGTTTATAACTGATTCGCTCTAGTATAGCTATCCGTCTTTTAATTTCGTTGCTCTCGTTTCTCTTAGTGTTAAATTAACACCGTTTCGACGAAATAGGATTAACTGAAAAATTACTCACCTCCACAAGCCAGTTCCAAAATGGGTGCATCAGGTAAATACTGAGAGGTGAGGTATCTCGAGCGCTGTACTGAAATGAAATTTACACAATACATTAACTATCTAAATAAGTGAATTTACAAAACATTGAATAGCATGGAATGAAATATATAACATAATTTCGAGAAAATGAAGTAATGTGGAAGAAATCCAAAACATCATAGCTCTGTTAAGTTCTCGCTCGAGCATTTCATTATATTTTCATATCATTTAATTCGAACACTATATCTATTACCTCGACTTGCAAAATTAGAATAATTTGTAATTTTATTTTGTACGAAAGTCTGTTAGTGTACAATGTATAGTAGGACAAGAAAGAGTAGTTTTGATTAGAGTTTACATTAGGAGCGAATGAAATTTTCTCTAAACGCTTCGCTTGAACTAAAATTATAATTATTAGTTTTGATGATAGTTTGAGAGATAAAAATTCATCTGCTCAACAAATAAAACTGGTTTACTGGATTGCAATGAAGCATTCGAATTGCAAATACCAACCAAAACACAGTTATGGCTATCAATCACATTAAAAAATTCCTGCTAGGATTTTGACCCATAGTCAACCCTAACTTTTGTATCATTATTTAATCGATATTTGTTGATTTGATTCGCTATTTCTCCTTTTTATTCTTCTATTGGCAAACAGTAGTAAACAGGAGCATTTTATTTTGCTTGCTCCGAAGAAACTGGTTGCCAAAAAAGCAAGTACACACATAATGATAGCCATGATCTAAATCAATATTCCGATGCCTTACTTCAATCCAGCTCATCACCACGACCTAATTGTTTAAGTTGGGTAATTAAAAGCTGTAGTTCTGCTGAGTAATATTCATGCGATCAGCATAATATATAATATACTTATATGTAACACATATCAACGCTTTTTTGTGAAAAGGGCGATACTTACAAATGTAAACATAAGGCTTTTTTCATACATGCGAATGAGGGCTTTAAAACGCAACAAATTAACCTAAAAATTGGGATTCTACGATATTGCTTTCTTAAGCTACAGCAAAAAATACATCGGGCGAAACTGTATTTTTGTTTGTTTATTTAAAGTTTCGCCCTCCACGCTCCATGCAAACAAGAAGGGCGATACTTATTTTGCTAGCAGTTCAGAGGCGAAACTGTTTTTTCGAATTTTTTTTGGATAATCAAGCTGATACCAGCTGTAAATAGTAACAATGATCGCTCTTGAAAAAACCCGGACGAAATCGGTGGTGTAATACGGTAGTTATTGTAAAAAAACATAAGGGCGATACTTCAATGCTGATAGGTGGGACCGAAAAAGTAAACAATCGCCAAAGGGGCGATACTATCATTTTGTCGATTTAAATAGCAAAAACAAATTTTAATTTAATAATTTCAAATACTTTATGCAGTTTTGGGTTTCGATCACTGAATCATGCAATCTAGGGTGTAAAAAACATAATAGTTCTTAAATAGGAAATAAAACCAAGCCTTGAAATATTCACTGTTGATTTTCTGTGAATGGTGTCACTGCTAGTATCGCCCTTTTCAAAAAAAAGCGTTGATATAGTGAGTAGTAAGTCACATATTACAAAGTACAAACGAAACCAGCAACTGCATAAAATCAAACATTACCATATGCCCAAATTTCTGCTACCATCTGAAACATTACATGCACCGGCATATTCCACCCATATAATATCAATATTACATAATAATGCGCCAGTTATATCTGTCTCGTTATAAAATCAATCACTAAATCGAATCATTACTTATTTTATCGCTTTGAAGCCTACCTACCTTATAACTATCAAATCCGGCAAGATGTTGCTTGGTTAAATAGCCATTATCGTCCGTGTTACTTGATGCTTTCGTCATTTTATCCTAGACTTGTTTAGCTTTTCAATGGCAGAATTATAACACTGCTATTCACCAGAATCGAAGCCTGTAAATAGTCCTGCTAGTTTACTAGAAGGAGCCACCGTCAAGAATGCTGAATTAAATACGATCGACGGTGACGGGCAGGTAAGGTTTGATTGGGGAGTAGGTTTAGGTTAACACCACTGATTACTCCAATATTTTACTAGATTTACGCTTCACATAGAACTCCATGTGTCACTCGCGTGGCGACGGTGAACAGCAACGGCTCCAAAGCACCTGGATTGGTTTTGCAAGCGCACGTCCTCACAATTTATCCGGATTGTTTCCGGAAAAAATCACCAGATGTATGCTCACAAAATACAAACACATTCAATACTTTTCTACCGTCGACGGTATGACTGTTGGCTTTGCGGCTTGACTGTTTGTGAGTTTGTGTGCGTGTTCAAATCAATGACAACACAGGGTGACTATTTGACGTGTAACGTCAAATAACAAATCTCGACAAACATGTCAAATGGTCCTAAGTGCAAATGAGAGCCTCTCTTTGTTTACTTTCTCTTTCGATTATTACGATTATCTTAAAACTTTTCAATATTGTTTCAGGATATATCGAAAAACTCTTATGTCGACTAGCTTAATCTGCTAAGAGTTAAGTAACAAACGTATAAACTGCCGAGTTATTAGCGAAACAGAAAGTAAACAAAGAGAAACTGTCATTTGCACTTAGGACCATTTGACATGTTTGGCTAGAAATGTGTCAAAATTTTCCCCATCGGGCCATCATACTCAATGAGTATATATAGGTGTGGCAGAACACACGATTTACTAGTATTGGCAACCAAAAATATGTAAACAATCCAGAAGTACATCGGGTCGACGTCATAGCGTTCACACGATTCAATGGGAGCGGAACGAACGGTATGACGAAAGCAAGTCGATTTATTCTGTGATCACTTACACCATTCATGTAAGATTCATCTTACGAATACCAAAGAGCCCTCTTCTCCATACCTGTATATACTTATTGCATCATACTTGCAAATTTAATCACTTCAATTTGATGTGATTACTCACTTTGGGCCGATTCCTTTACGCTTAACTTTTAATCTAGGTTGACCTATACGTTTAAACCTGGGGCGACATTATGGAACTATTTCGAATGGACTTTTTCATACAAGCTTGCATACAATAAACCTTTCGTTTCGAGATGCGTAATGCACCCCCCGGCTTAAGCATTAAGCGAGGGTAAAGAAATCGGCCCTTTAATATCTAATTTGCGCTTGTCAACATTTATTACGTGATTCCTATAAAGCACATCTTATACTACGTTCACACTGCAGAATTAAAACCTAGGGGCAGATCACTTGTGATGCATTTTTAAAAATCAGCGAAATTAAATGCATTTATTTCCATCAAAATAAAAATTCATAATGTATTTTGCGTTGCGTGCAATGTTTTTGCGTTGCGTGCAATGTTGTTTGCGTTGCGTGTAAGACGTCAAAACCCTACAGAAAAACTAGCCCTACATTTAACAAAACGTCGAACAAAGTGGATCAGTGTAGGATGTTTGTTAAACAAACTTTTCTGCGAGGCAGTGCAAAGCTGATGCAAAAATGAAAATTAAATGCATTTTTTTCAATTTGATGCAAATTTTTTATACAATCTTAGAGTGATCTGCCCCTAGGTTAAAACACGTTTTAATAATTAGCAACAAGAAAAATGTCATCAAGATAGCGTTAAAACACGCTTTAACTCGTAGTGTGAACGTAGTATTACAATCATGTAGAAGCTATGTGAATAGCGCATAACCTTTGGTACTTAGCTTACGTCAATCTCATGTGTGAAAAAATCGAACAAGAAATGGCCAACAACTTGCTGGTTGAGTTCAAATTTCTGGATTATAAGTTGAAAAGTTAACATAAGTATTGCTTGTTTTTGTTTAGACTTTAGGTGATTGGTATAAAACTCATGTCTCGATTACTTTCATTAAAGAGTGCGACCACAAATAACAAGCGTTTAGGCTCGATTGGAAATGTGTGTAAATACCCGCTACTGGAATTCCCAAAAATTCAGACGTCTGAAACATCACGCAGAAGAATCAGCCCTTTATTAATCAACAAAACATTTAGTTGACTCTAAAACGTGGCGAATGTTTCAACCCGAAATGGGCGTTATTCAAAAGCATGTATTTGGTTGGTTCATTGATTGAATCAAACCTGAATCTTGTTTATCGCTATATCAAACGGAAAAATTGTTATTTAAAACCAAAATTTGTTTATTTTTATTAATTTTTTTTTCTGCGTGATGTTTGGCACATGTTTGTAGGTGGTGCATAGATCGATGCAATACTGTAGAACTGCAGTTGTCAAACACGTGTACCAAACAGTTGCACAGATGGCAACAGTGAAACACGGATTTCCAACGTTTGAAAGTTTACACAGCTTTTTAAGGAAATGTTGTTCTAGTCTAAATCTGTGACGAGACATGCAAATAACAAAACAAAATCGAACGTCAAATGCAGCCAAGGGGTACTGTCGAATTGCAGCCAGCCCATTTAAACTATGTGAGGCAAATAGAGAGGCTATGTGAGACGAACGATAGAACAAAAGAAAAAGGAAACATCTATCGGCAAGTGCCGTCGTAAATCTCTGTAATCTGTGGTGCGACATTGGTTGGTTCGAGCTTCTTACACATCGACACCACCACACAGAAAAAAAAATATTGGTAAAAGTAAAAGTGTTCCGCTCTTAGCAAAAAACAACCAACGCCTACTATTGGGTTGAAAGTAAAACTTTTAAATTAATGAAGAATAATAATCAAAATAAAAGTTTTGCTTTTAATTTAATGAAGAATAGTGATCCCAATAATAATTTTATTGTCAAACTAAGAGTATGCGTTGGTTGTTTTTTGCTAAGAGTGAAAAGCTTTTATTTTTACCAAATTTTTTTTCTGTGTACGTACTCTATTTGTATATCGACAGCAGTAGGAGCCGATAGGGATTAATTGAACGCATAGAAGAATTTTTTTTCTGTCTGACAATCTGATGGATAAAATTATAAGAAATTACTAGTCAAAATGCCAACTTTTTAGCAAATGAAACTTCTTGCGCACGTTCAATATCTCTTGTCGTAGTCATTTGATATATCTGGTCGACAACCAAAGATGACAAAATGAATACTCTATAAAAAAATATAAGCAATTGAACGAAGGAATATTACTTATATTACAATGCAAATTTAAGTATCTGGTTCACCACATTAAAGGTATCTGGCTCAACGGGTGGAAGATACCTGCTTTTTGATACTGTATAACGGAAGTTCACGTATTAATTACACGAACACAACACATCTATTGTATTTTGATTTCATGTAATAGTTACGTAAATTTTGTTTCCTTAGTATATGTACACACGTAACTTTTACCTGGTAAGCCAATTAAGGACATCGTGAGGAGAGTCACAACAACGACGTTGGTCACAAGCTGGCAGCTAAAATGACTGCCGTCGTTTCTGCTTCTTCTTTTCATTTCACCGTCAAATCAAAACATTGCGTTGACGCGCAAGATAAAATCATTTGTAACGTAAATGTCTTATCTCAGATTGCTTTGAAATTGTATCACTGTATGTAAGCATGTTAGCACATGCAGATGAATAGATTCTCTTCATAGAATATTGATTCATTTGGGAAATTTATACCTTTCTTTGTTTTAAAACAAATGTAACACGTGGTTTAAATATCAGTCAGCTTATAGGGCGCTTGCAGAGCGCATATGTATTGATGGGCCGTTGGGCAGACAAATATGATAGCTGCATATAATGTATACGGATCAGCGAGATTATTTTTTTTGTTTTAAATAATGAATTCACATTATTTCGAGCAAATAAGGAATTATGTAATGCTATATATGACGCACCAATATACATTCTTTGCGTAACATAATATTTGCAAGCGTTTGAATAAGTTACGCGGATTAAATAAATAATATATTGCTAAAGTTATGCTTCATATCGATGGAAACAACGAATATTCCAAACGATTCGTGCCAATGCATCTTATTTTAAAATTGTGAAATGTCTTGTACGTCGAGAAAGTTCGTGAATACAAATTAGCTTCATGAATGGTTCTGATCCCTATATACCCTAATCTTAACTTTAAGAAGTGTTGAATTTGAGTTCTTATCACAGATAGTGAGATAAATTAATTATTGCTCCATTCCAATATATGTAAAACGAAATTTGTTAATATTTTAAGTTTTATTTTTATGGGTGAACACATTATATTTGAATAGCCCAACATAATCGGATTTAGTGAAGTATGCTTAGATGCCAAGTCGGTCTAATTCAGATCATTTAGTATTGTGCATTGCAGTATAATTGATCAGAGCTGCTACTCTCCACGCGTTCTTGACAATTATTTTTTCCATTTATTTAACTTTAAAACTCTGGACAATTATCGACATGGGAAAAGCGAAATAATTCAAGCGTGATTTTTAAAAACAGCAAAACTCGCATAAGACCCAAACGAACAAAACGTCGATGACATTCTTGAAGTTTTGTTTTTTAAAAATGTTATTTAAAAACCGATTTTTACTCCAATTATTCAACCAAAATGCTCACCAAAGGTGACTATTGAATAGAACGAACATTTGCGATCAAGACATTCAAAAGAGCGTTATGAAGAAAAAATAATGTTATGATGTTATTAGTATCACGTTCACAGTTTCGTCGTTTTAGTTTCGTTAGTTTTGGTATTTTTGTTGCACTTACGTTATTTCAGTTTCGTCGATTTTAGCGACTAATCTTATCATTATTTTAATCTAGGGGCAGACAACTCTAGAAATGTATAACAAAAAAATGCATTTAATTTCCATTTTGCATCAACTTTGCACTTCCTCGCAGAAAATTTTGTTTAACGAACGTCCTACGCTGCTTCACTTTGTTCGACGTTTGAATGTAGGGCTGATTTTTTGTAGGGTTCTGACGTCTTACACGCAGCGCAAAATACATTGCACGTAACGCAAAGTACATCACGAATTTCTATTTTGATGGAAAGAAATGCATTTAATTTAGCTGATTTTTAAAAATGCATCATAAGTGATCTGCCCCTAGGTTTTAATGAATTCTTTGACCGAACTGCTTCGCCGAGGCAGTATTCCGATGAGGAGAACTAACATTTGTAGTTTGTCACTTTTGATTAGTGTATTGAAGACAAGTAAAAGTTACGTTATTCTGAGCACCACTCTTCTTACACTTTCGACATTTTTCAATTAGTTGGTTTTAGCATGTTACGTGTTTGTAAGGTTTCTTTGTACTATTTTATCTAAATTATTGTGGAAAATGTGAAAAATTCATGCCGGAAAGAAATGTCATTTTCGAGTGTATGTCAATGTATAAAACATCCATTGAGCAGACTCGTGCATGTATGTATTGCATTTTAAAACATGGACAAGCACATGTTATTGACGTTAACGCAATTTCACTTTCTCTAGGGGTCCAAAATTGGTTGGTTACCTCACTGGTCTTCTTCCTTATTCTATTACAATCACTTTTGATGAAGATTACTTATTGATTGGAGGTCACTGGACAAAGCTATTCAACTTTAAAGGTTAACAGAATTTTTGAAAAGCTATTCTAAGCATGTGCGAGAAAGAAAGGCAACACATAAATTTATATGAGAATATTGTTTTAGCAGAAAATCGAATTGATTTGCAGTTTTCGGCAATGTTGATTCTTACACCCAACACTATATATCTGTGGATTTTGGGATGCAGAAGGTCTCGACAAACCTATGATTACGGCGTAAAAGCCAACTGTCAAAATTCACTTTGAATGCATATTCCGGACAAAACATAACTCGCCAATCACAGATGTTGGCAATAGATTAAAGAGAAAAGTTTTCTTTATCGTTAACTGCTTTGTCCTGTATTCGGCCAGTAACAGTTTGTCCGGAATTTCCGTGCAAAGAGAATTTTGACAGTTGGCTTTTACGCCGTAATCATATGTTTGTCGAGAGATGATCTTAGGATTTTTACTGATTTTTCAGCTGATAATATTATGATTTCGCTGCAACCACGTAAACAATCATTTCTACCATATTAATATATCTTTGGTTTCTGTAGTTTTCACTATGTTTGTAGTATATTTATCTCACTGTATGGTATTCGTTTTTACTATGAAAGTAGTCACGTCAAGTCCCGTGATGACTTAGGTTCATAGTAAATTTTACCATACACGATATACTTTTTACTGTAAGATTTTGCTATATACCTAACAAATATAATGTCACAAGTAAGTGGGTCGCGCCTCATGGCGTGGCAGAGGAGTGAAAGGGTGAGCATCCAAGTCAGTCTCACACGGCATGTTAAGGGTGAGCACAAAAGTCAGCCTCACATGGTATGTCAGAAGTGGGCCTAAGAAAAATTTCCCACATGGGATGCCAGGGGGAGTGACAGAGGTACAATAGAGTGGCACGATCGAGAGTGAATCAGGTGATAGGGTGAGCACCCAAGTCAGCCTCACATGGTATGGGTGGGGCAAGCACAAAAGTAAGCCTAGCAAGGAATGAGTAAGGTGAGTACACAAGTCAGCCTCGCAAGGAACGAAAAAGGTGAGCACAGAAGTTAGCATCATGTGGGAGTGTTTGAGAGTGAATCAAGGTGCGATAGAGAGAGCACCCAAGTAAGCCTCATACAGGACGTATGAACGCGTGAGTGAGAGTGAATGAGTACACTAAGTACAGCCATCCCCCCAGAAGTAATACCGAGAGGTAGTTCCTGGGAGGAACGATGGCGGAGCACAATGGAGTTTAGTCGGTATTAATGGCAGCGTCACCATTCGAGCCCGACACGCCCCCAGTGCACCCCGTGCGGTAGATTGGACCCTACCAATAGCACGTGTACTGGGCTAGGACGTAAAGATCTTCTCCATTGTAAAAAAAAGTAAGTGGATCGTTCTGCTAATAGTTATGAATGCATTGAGGGTCTAGTTTTTTAGAAAATATACTTTATTTGCGAGTACTTACAGATGACTATGATGAAGCTTGAGCTCAAATTCCAGACAGAATTCAACTAGTCTGGTTTATGATCATCCTAAAAGAATCAATAGGGATCTTTAGGGGTGTGCGAGTTAAGGCATTTTCTGATGCAGATTAGCACTGTGAGTTAATATCTGTCCTTTTTCCATTTTTAGGCCCGAAACTATTAAAAAAAACATTTTTAGTTGGTTTCCTTTTAGGACAATAACACATCCAAACCCATGCGACTTGCACGACTCTATAGGTTGCGCTATCAGATCTACCATAGTTTGCAGATGAAACTTGGGATGGCAGGCTGCTAGCGGATAGCAAAAGTACCAGATCATGCTGAGTGGGGTGCTGTCCCGGTTAACAATGAGACGAACGAGATACTTGCAGATACGTCATTTAGTAGAACAACCTAGGGGCAGATCACTCTAGAAATGTATAACAAATTTGCATCAAATTAGAAAAAATGCATTGTCTTTGATTTAATTTCCATTTTTGCATCAACTTTGCACTCCCTCGCAGAAAAGTTTGTTTAACAAACGTCCTACGCTGATTCACTTTGTTCGACGTTTTGTTGAATGTAGGGCTAATTTTTGTAGGGTTTTGACGTCTTACACGCAACGCAAAATACATTGCACGCAACGCAAAATACATTACGAATTTCTATTTTGATGGAAAGAAATGCATTTAATTTAGCTGATTTTTAAAAATGCATCACAAGTGATCTGCCCGTAGAGAACAACTGTCAGTTTGTTGAATGAATTTGATTTGGATTTTTTAAATTTAAAAATCAGAAAAGAATAATTAAAGTTTAAGAATGATATGAGTGTACTCGTAAGGACACCCGCTATCAATACCTATGTAAAACTGACACAATTTTTCCAAATTAAAGATCCCTATTACATCGACAGTTTGTCATACCACTATTAAAATTTCATTTTAAACTTATCACTAGACTTTCCAGCAAATGTTTGCTGGACATGTGACTGTGGATGTTAAATTATATTTACTTTGTAGAAAATTCGTTCTCACAATAAAATGAGCAATACAAATAAACTTGCTGCGACGAAAATTTTTTTTTGTAAAATTTGACCTTATAACATGAAAATGACGGGATGATAACAACACGTATAATAAATACTACCGGAAATTAAGTGAATTTCAACCTAGGGGCAGATCACTTGTGATGCATTTTTAAAAATCAACTAAATTAAATGCATTTCTTTCTATCAAAATAGAAATTCGTAATGTATTTTGCGTTGCGTGTAAGACGTCAAAACCCTACAAAAAATTAGCCCTACATTCAACAAAACGTCGAACAAAGTGAATCAGCGTAGGACCTTTGTTAAACAAACTTTTCTGCGAGGGAGTGCAAAGTTGATGCAAAATTGGAAATTAAATGCATTTTTTCTAATTTGATGCAAATTTGTTATGCATTTCTAGAGTGATCTGTCCCTCGATTTCAACACAAAAGTATAGTTGGTTTAAATAATTAATATAGGCAGCAACACCATAGAATTTCAATTGATGCGTAGTCCATTTTTCCTAGTAAGTAAATTTGAACACAGATTTATTGTTATGTTTACAAGAATATTATTTTCTGTGCAGATATTATAGTTTTTTTCTCAGTGCAGATTCTGATTGGGAAAAAATGGCCGCCTAGCTTTGCGCAAAAATCGATCAACCCAACTGCGGTAAAACGACCAAACCCACTTTATCTTTTATTTACGTTTCCTTTCAAAACGTCAAAGTAATATCACGCGGATTTTTGTGTTGCTTCCACGAGTTAGCGAGTATTTATTATAGGTATTATATTTTGATAAAATGCTAACATAAATTGAAATACTTCGTCAAATAATACTGTATGTTGGGTCATTTATAACTTCTGTAATATGGTGAAGAATATGAGCAAATCAAAGCCAATCAAAAAAGGGTTGAAACTTATCCTTAAAAAGTTTCACGAGCAAGTAAAAAATTCTGCAACGTATTTAATGTAAGTTACAATAATGTTTCTTAATTGTATTCCATATTGTACTAATATTTATCTAATGCAGTGCACAGCCATCTCACTCCGAAAAAATCAAATTACTTGTTAAATCGCTGTACGATCATGGCCAAAGATTTGATACTAACGGTACCGACCCTAAGCCTTATCTCGAGGAGCTGGTGGTGGAAGAAATGGACGAGGAACAAATTTGGCAACAATTAGAGCTACGAAATGAACAACTTTTGAAAGAAGATTTGCCAAGAACGTCGCAGCTGCTTTCCATAGGATCGAAGCGGATGCAACTAAGTTTTAGCACGGTGGATAAAGAAGGTGTAACGAATGATAGCGCTTCTGACGTTGATGGGATTGACAGTGCAGATGGGTCTTTGAATGATGAGGAGGTAGATTCCTCAGAAAACACTAAAAAACATAAGCTAAAACAAAAGGAGAGGCGAAAAGGGAAACGGTCTGTGGTTGATGATAAATTCTTTAAATTAGAAGATATGGCAAAGTTTCTGGATGAAGAAGATAAACGTGAAATGAAAAGGCAGGCTGGCAAACCCGAGAAGAATGCACTGATTGAAATTGATTATTTTAGTGAGAATGCTGGCAAAGTAAGTAAACACTTTTCAGTTCAAAGTAAATTTATTATTTTTAACATCTTTATTTGAAGCATGATCTTTCCGAAGGGGACGATATAAAATATTCTGATTTCTTCGATGATGAAAGCGAAGCGTCCGAAAATGAAAATCAAAGCACTAGCGATAGCGACCAAGAAACACAAATGAGTGACGAGGACGATGCAGATGAAAAGCGTTCTGAGAACGAACATAATCCGACAAAAGAATCGGACGAAGAAAATTCAGAAGATGAAGTTGAACGAAACCGACGGCTTCGGTACGAGTTGTACAATTCTGCTGAAGATTTTGTAGAAACGAAAAACAAAAAACCTCCCATTTTGGAACCAGAACACGTAGAATCTGAGCCAGAAGTAGTATCCCCTGAACATCGGGATAACGGTCCTAAGTCTTCCTTTGAGCTGCGACAAGAAAAAATGCAAAAGCGGATACAGAAAATGGAAGATCAACTATTGCAGGACAAGCCCTGGCAATTGAAGGGAGAAATTTCAGCCGACACTCGTCCGCAAAATTCTCTTCTGGAAGAGATTCTGGAATTCGAATCCACTACTCGACCGGCACCTGTTATCACTGAAGAAACTACCATGCGCCTCGAAGATATTATCAAACAGCGCATCAAAAACAAGGCTTATGACGACGTAGAAAGAAAAATTCGTCCGCCGGATAATCCTCGGGAATATCGAAAACAGTTGGTGCTAGATGCGGAGAAAAGCAAACAATCGTTGGCGCAGATTTACGAAAAGGACTATCTTAAGCAATTGGAAAAAGCTAATCCAGATGCAGGTAAGTTGCAAATTATAGTTATGCAAATGTTCCGTCTCACATTCGTCCATTCTAGGAGATGAAATAGCAGCAGAAGAACCAAAAGAATTCAAAGAAATTCGATCGTTGATGAAAACGCTGCTCGCACAGTTGGATGCATTGTCCAACTTTCATTACACGCCTCGTCCAGCAGTGCCTGAGTTGAAGATAATCACCAATACACCGGCTATCAGCATGGAAGAAGTAGCTCCGGTAGCGACATCAGATGCCGTTCTACTAGCACCCGAGGAGGTGCACAATCGACCCAAAGGAGACATTATGAGCAAGGATGAACGCACCAAGTCGGACAAAAACCGCGAACGACGGTTGAAGAAGCGTTTCCAGCGAGACAAGTTCAAACGTCAAACGGAAAAGGAACGAAAACTTCTGGAGAAAGGTGTGGCACCGAAGACAAAGGAAGTGCAACAGAAACTGCTCAAAAAGGTTTCGAAAGCGAAGAATGTAAGCTCAATGGCGGAAAGCGTCGGAGTGAGCAAATCGTCAACAGCATTCTTCTCGCAGCTGCAGGATGAAGTCAGCACGCAAATGAAGCAGAAACTCAATCCTGGCAAAAAGAAAAATAAGACAAATGGATTGCAGGCAACGCACATGAAATTATAGAATATATACGTGAAATATACCTACACAGATTGATTGAATCTGTCTAACACAGTTGATATTGATCACTTACCCAACAATCAAAAATGGTGGTCATGGATAGTTTAACCTTTCCAAATTAATAAACCACAATTTAGCTCGTTTTAAAATTAAATATTTGGAATTCTACAACCAAGTGTCTCTTTACAGTTCATACGAAACCAGTAACTGTTTCTCAATACAATGTTACAACAAAAAGTAAATTTAAATAGTCTTTCAAACATCAGCTTGCATCTGTGTATCGGAAAGCTGAATTTTCTCTCCGGGTTTGAATGCAGGCATTCCTAAGTAAGGACAGGTCGCGCAGCGGAAAGCATCGCCTAGATAGCACTGCAATACAATCGGAAAAAGTCGTCAAATATTTAGCTAACAAATAAAATGTTTTCTTACACTTCCACACGATGACTTAATTGCAGTGCTTTGAGAAGCAGATCCTTTTGTTTCCGCTTCAAGTTCTTCAGCAAGTCCACACGAGCAGTCCTTGCAAGCCTTACGCTTTCCAGTTGTTCCGCAAACTACAATACAAAACCCTGAAGTATTGCTCAGAGATAATACGAAAAGCTTTACCTCTCAATGATTCCGCAGTTGGTTTAATCTTGTCCTCATCGTCCAGTAACTCATCGGCATCGATTTGGTCGTCTTCTTCATCAACATCAAGTTTCCAAACGGCAGCTACTTTAGCCTTGTTAGCCGCAAACGATAGCTTGGTTGCGGACCCCACTTCGTAGTTGGGTTTCTCGCCAACGTACACTGTAATATAAGCCAGACACAGTTATCAACCATGGCTTTATAACGCTCATTTTTTATCGGAATGCCTACCGTTTCCCTCTATTGATGTAATATTGATGAAACCAGATAGCAGTAGATTAGAACGTGCTGCATCGGTATTAGCTGAGTCATCCTTGAACACAACTTTCCCCTTTGGTTTCACCAGCTTCAGCAAATGACACACCAATTGCGAGTTTCCTGTAGGAACATTAGCCAAGATTACATCGAACTGGGATTGCTCGTAGTCCGCTGAAATGAACAAAATATAGTCGATAACATAGATATGATCTGCATCCTGTAAGTGTGCCTACCAAGTTGAACACGGTCAGCATTTTCAACGTTGACTCTAACGTTTGGCACGGTTTTCAGCTGATTTACTTCTTGTTCAATGCCTGTGCTAAGTGCTCCACTCCAGACGTAGAGAACCTGGTTATGTTCCTGCACAAAATTCATGTTCCTGTCGGGTCAAAAACTTATTATATTTTACACTAAGTGTAAAGAAAAAAAAGTAAACCAAAACAAACCTTTCCTTGACCTGATGTACAGTGTAAACTAACAGATTTTCGTGTGCAATAAAACTACAAATTACAAATTACTTAGGACCAAGTGTTTTTTGTTTGATGATGTCTGAATTGACAGACGGCTAAGATCGTTCACGGTACATCCGTACATCTCGCCAGCGTTGTCGTGTACAGGGTGACCATAATGTACTTCATCGAGTTCTTGCCGGCCCGGTCTCGCGTACCCCTAAGTCGAGAGAATTATAGTATAGGTGTTCACATTCGTCATGTTTGAGACTATCAGCACCGGGCGTGGGTATAAGCAATTTACTAACCGTCATCATAACACGACACCGCACCGGCGGTTGGTAAACAGGTTGGGAAATGGAAACTTATCGTTTCGGTTTACAGCGAGTGTCTATATTTGGTAACTTCTTCCAACCGACGCCAACGTTGCTATTCGCAGAAAGGAGGCAAAACAAAGGAAAATGTAAAAAATAGGATCTTGCGATAAATGTTATGCGGAAGTGTTCTGGGTGAATTTTGATTCGACTCGTGAAAGATTATTATTTTAAATACAATTATGGATTGAGCTCAATAAATAAAACTATCGGTTGTGAGACAATAAATTATTTGATTGAATTCAATAACATTTTTTTAAAGTTTACAGAAATTAAAACAATTATTGAAATTAAAAGTTTATTGTAACTTTAATGAAAATATACTTTCAAACCTCGATTATTTTGTCGTTTAATACAATGAACAGTATTTGTTTGTATTCAATTACTCACAGTTTTGATTATGCTGTATGTTTTCTGCGCGGAAGTAAAAATTAGTGCATCTAAGCAGCTTGGATTGAACTGGAAGATGTAGCATTATGTCAAGCTGGGCATGATGTGTCCCAGGATCCGATTGATGGGATGCTAGCAAAAAGCGGAATTTCATTGGCTTTGAAGCTTGTAAAAGCCCGAAAATTTTTATATGTGGAGGCCAATACGAAAGCTAATGATAGTGTCCAACGAAAATCGAAAATCGCTGCGAACAAATGGTGATGATTGTGGGGACTGCGGAAACTAATGGCGTTTTCGTTTTTTCTTGGTGCTACACCGGTGTAGTGCAAAGAAAGAGATAGACTGATTACACCCAAGTTTGAATGAGTGTAGCACCGACTACACCGGTGTAGTGCACTGTCAAAAACGAATATGCCATAAGATTCGAGAAGAAAGAAAATGCGTGTATTTTTCTCGCGCAAAGTTTTTAATTCAGGACCAGTAGTAAAAAGAAGATCACAACGATAATGGTTTATCACACACTCTGCAGCGCTTAGTTCAAAAACGCTGGATTTAATTGCTAGTAGGTACGCATGGCAGGACACAGATCACACCTGTTACATCATCACCATCTCATTTCATCCGGTGGTTCATCATATTTTCCAGGGATAATATTGTGTTGTGGTGTACAGTCGTGATTCGCTGGTTGGACACTTTTTAACTGGACCGCTTTTTAGTTGAACCTCCGCTAGTTGGACCATTGTCCAACTAAAAAGCATCTGAACGTCAAAATCTCGTGCCAAATTTACTTTTAAAATCAATCTGACAATATTTAGAGATAAGAACAGATGCATTTACACTGCCAACATCTTCTTTGGAGAGTTTTTGACATTTGTCAGTCGGTCCAACTAGCGAATCAAATTCGTTAGTTGGACAAGGCTGTGGCCCAACCAGCGAATCACGACTGTATACTACCCAAGATCGCTTATTTGCCCCGTTTTCTATGGGATTTCCTATCTTCATGGGACTGACTTGCGATCATAGGCAGTATAGTGAAATGCATGAACGTGAATGCACTTGGAATTCAATTCACTTAGTCTGTAAATAAGGGGAGGGCGGGAGTAGACGGGGTTGGGTGGTTGTACTTAACTTATAAAAATGATATTATTAATACATTTTAACATTTCTAATATTGTTCTTAGAAACAGTAACACGAAATGTTAATTAACTTTATAATTTATTGTTGGACAATGAAATTGCTTGTTTCAAGACGTTTATTATAAATTTACTAGAAGTATTCCGCGTCGAACAATGTGGAAATGTCCTATAATTCTAGGATAGCCACCTTTGTTAATTCGTTGCAATAGTTTTTGACTTACTCCGACAATTTTATACAAACTGTGGATACATGGATGTGGATTTGATGACCAATTTGGTAAGCAGCGAAATTTGGCACTACCCCGCAGGACCGTTGTTTGAAAGCAAGATTCCGTGTTATGTCATTTGCCATACTGATAAATTGGAATCAAATTTATAATTTTTGAGCAGTAACTCCTTATTTGATTCCATCTTTGGAATTACCGTATCGACGACAAAATGTTGAATTCAGTTAATATATATCTGTATTAACTTGCCACAATTTGCTCCAGGGTACGCACTTAATGTTTATTTCTTGAAGTAGATGTAGTTGTAGTTAGTATTTCAGCCCCAGCGATACAAGCGATTGTAATTAGAATTAGTTGTGTTATTGGCGCCGGAATACTACACAGTTAAGCTTTTTTCGGGAAATCGGCCGGAATATGAATTACGAATACGAATTAGAACCAACCAGAATTTCCGATTGATCTTTACTTTACCCATAGGTGCACCCAAAGTTCATATATCGATTACTGGAAGCCTATTGGCCGATAGTAGCGCCGGCTAGCGGCTACTTGTTGCCAAAGGCCTTGTTTATGTTATAAAGGCTCGCACAGAGTGAACCCAAATCTACCTATCGAACAGTCAGATGGCTACCTATCGTGCAAAGTAAACAAATATTCTTCTTTCGGAGAACATGCAACTGTATTCAGTTTATTATGCTTTTTTGTAATAATGTAAAATAAATTACATGGAATAGTATCAAGAATAAAGTGCTATAAGCCACGAAACAGTGGGTTTTCAATTCACTCCATAATTATTTATTGTGTAACTCGGTTGAAGTCACTCAAAATTACAGCAAAAATTATGGGTGCCAGAAACAAAGAAGATGGGATCAGTTTAGGCAGCGTTGCGCATTCCTCTGTACGGGACTCTATAATACCACAAACACTAATTGTTGTTTGCTTAAAAATGATAGTTATATGTTTTACACATACAATCTGAATTAGATGTCATTTATTAATAGTAAAAGTAAAATTACTTCGGGTATGGGTCAAAATCCACATTGAGGGGAAATTCCGGAGAAACTATTGTTGGTTCAGCGCAATTCACAGCAGTCACGAAAGAGTTGACGATACTCCTTTTGTTCACGAGCACTAGATGTGTTTGGTGAATATTGGTTTGGAACTTCCTCTCAACGTGAATTTTGATAATTGTCTTTGAAGCACAAATCTCCGATCAACAGGGGGAACGTGCTATTTGAACCAGTCGCTACTGATTCCTGATTCTAGTTCTAGGTTAGTTAGATGAGATATGATTACTATAACAACGTGCTCCGTGTATCAACCTAGGAAAACAACGCATTTTACACAAGTTAATATTATTATTGAAGCCACACATAAAATACTATCACTTAATTATTTTTGTTTTACTGTATACTGTTCTGTCTAAGTTGTACAGTAATGTTTTCATTTCGAATGTCCAGCGTACCATGTTACAGTCCAGCGTACCAAGTATTCATGAATAAGCCCACTATTCTGCAATTCAAAATTGCCTTTGAATATACTTAAAACCCAGATATGTTTACCCGGCTATGCTGTCTACAATATGACCACAGCTGATGGACATTTGGGCTACAAATTTTATGTAAAAATCAGTGTAAACGTCTATTACCTGGGGTATGGCAGTATTCTCACATACATTAACGCGCAATTTTCTCCCATCCGAATATATTTGACTGCAGCGTCTGAAGAACGTACGTCAGATGGCTTCCGTATAATTTGGTAAAACCCAACTTTCTCTGGCTTTTCAATATAGCATTAGCTCCTCTTCAAAGGCTTCGAAATACAAACGAAAGCGTATTCGAAACTGATCATTCGTATAAACTGTTTCCGCAAAACAATCGTTGAATGGTCGTAAAGGTTCCTTCTCCGCAAGTTTGTTTGTAATATCTAGCATGAGATCCTTTTCATTACACTCCTGATTCAGAGCGGCGGTAGTATGTGCTTCAGACAATAACTTCTGGGTAAACATTAGTTATTAGAATTCGTTGTCCGTTCCGAACCCATAACATTTCTTAGAATTTTTATTACATAGAGAATTTTAGCATATTTGAACAAAAAATGTCTTATTCAATTCAATAATACAATATTTATTGCTGCAAACGGCAAAATTAATGTAATGAGCATTTTTTTCATTGAAACAATAATTAACTTTTAATCTCAATAAACATTTCCAGTTTGAATAATTTTACAATCATTGCAATAAAATATTTTTAGAAAAGAGCGATGTTTGTTACTGAAATGGTTTTATTGAATTCAATAAATAAATGTATTTTCTTTCTAGCAATATTTTTTTCAATAAATAAAGTCCATATCATTAAAAAAAAACGATTATTTTATTGCATGATTGCAAAAAAGTGTAACGTAACTATAATAACAACTACCGGTGTAAAAACAGATTATTATCTTGGCAACCTATTTACCAACGACCGGTGCGAAAACGGGTGTCTAAATAAAATATTATCGTTTAGCGTAATCAAAATACACACGCATTTGCTTACGCACCGGTGCTGATAGTCTGAGTGTGTTGGTTTGTTGCTAGTGAAATCAGCCCCCTGGCAACCCTATACCAACATATGCACGGTTAAATAAAACAACCTGCAGAATAAGTTCTTTTAACTTACTTTTGAGTTGTGCGTCGCTTTCGCACTTATTAGTGTTGTCAAAAACAAAAAGAGAGATTCGACTCAGTCGAGGTCTTCCGTGGAGGAAGGTACTTTTGAGTTGTTTGGGGTGAACTCGAAATTAGGTAAATTCAACTTAAATTTGAGTATAAAAACCTATCAATGAGTTGTAATTTTTGCCGTGGTTAAATGGAAACTACCTTCAACACGGTTTTACCTAATTTTAAGTTCCCCCACGATACCACGAGATTGAGTCAAAGGAACTCAATTTTAGGTAGTTTTTCGTTTCCGTGTGGAGCTTGACTTGACAGCGACCTACATATATGGGGCGTTATAGCTATAAAGCCCCAAACAAAGAATTAAGTTTGACGCCATGCACAATATTCTAGCATTCCACACGACGTTTTGCATCTTGCGTGATGTTTAGATACCATATCATTCAGAAAATCTACACTTAGTAATCAAATACAACTTTTAATGCTTAGATCCAAATATTGTTTTTATTTTAAAGGCAGTGATGCTGGTTCTGCAGAGACGCCATCCTTGACAGGGGACTGAGTGAAATTAATCATGGCGGCCCAGAACCGCGAAGCACATAATCAACAACCGACCAATCGAAAGGAAGGTTGTAAGCACGTGGTAAAAATAAGTATGGCGTCCGGGATAGCAAAAGAGCAAATTCTCGACAAACATATGATTACGGCCTAAACGCCAACTGTCAAAATCCACTTTTAATGGAAATTCCGGACAAACCGTTACTAGCTGAGAACAGTTCACAACAGTTTATGAAAGAGAACACTTTTCTCTTTCGTTTACTGCCAACATCTGTGATTGGCATGTAACGGTTTGTCCGGAATTTCCATTCAAAGTGGATTTTGACAGTTGGCTTTTAGGCCGTAATCATACACTGATAAAAATCCAAACGTTAATTCTATTAGCTCTAAACCGCTTAAAATTTATATGAAGAAGAAATGCTATTGTTATCACGCGCACACATACCTTCTATGTGTCAACTGTATAAACTTTGTATGCACACACATAAGTTATATGTGCATATTGTTATAGAACGGGGTTTTATGTGCCTAATAGTTATGAAATGTGAATGTAAGATTAATATTTCTTGTAAATACACACATAAGGTTTATGTGCCAGCAAATAGTGTCTATATGCCTCCGTTAATTGCAAAAATCTATGTGTAAAATCAATAGGCATAACGTTTACTTTTTTTTGAGTGTATGTTTGTCGAGAAATGTTTACATCACTAACCAATCAGAATGAAGTATGGGGCCACGTGCTTCTGTTTTCTTCTTCATTTCTTCTTGTTTGCCCGAAAAAAATGACAGCTGATGAACACATAGAAAAAAATGTGTACACCTGTATCACCTCGCCTAAGTGATGAATATGCGGTATAAAGTTGGTTCGGTAAAACTGACGAATCCGTGATCGATCAATTTGTTCAACTGTCATCGCAAGGTCGCGTTTTCATTTTCGATTTTTTTTCTCTCGCGAAACCGATTTCAAAACATCACCGGACCGGGATATATCCTATGTCCCACATTTTTGGTGAAAATGCTCGCGAGTCAGTAAAGTGATGCAGCGAATTGTGATCAATGGCCGTGTGTGGTACGAATCTGCACGTCGCCTGGTCCAATACAGGTCACAGTGCCCATCGATAGGACACCTTCAAATAGTTCGATTGGTAAGTACCCAGTGATTACACAACAGGCGCTTTGTGGTTATAATATTGATTAAAGGACTTTCCGTGTACCTAATCTGACAGGCAGTGCAGATATGAATCCAGCTATAAATTCGATTTGTTGAATTATTTGTCCACACTTCTTTCCAGTATGTTAACAAAGCACCAATTAGTCAAATCAATGCATCGTTAGCCAAAGCAGCTCCCGGTTCCAAAGATGAGACGCAGCAGAAAATACCGCAGTCTGTTCAGCTCATAACTCCAGTCTCAGTGGACACAAAAGCTTTCATAGAATTTGGCAAACCAGTCAATCTAGAAAATAATGTACCCGGAAATAATAGTGAGGTGGCGGCCTCCGTTGCGTCCCTGCCTAGTTTTAGTCGGTTGATTTACCACTACCTGATGTTGTCAAAAATCAGACTGACTTGTAAGTTTAATTATATAGCACATGCCAACTGATACATTTATTTTTTCCACATTCTCAGCACTTGTAGTAATGACAACGATGGCAGGCTATGCTATGGCCCCAGCCCCATTCGAACTGTCAACATTTTTACTCTGTTCGCTAGGAACAACACTTGTGTCCGGTGCTGCTAACTCGATCAACCAGGTGATAGAAACATCGTTTGATGCACAAATGGCACGCACACGTAACCGAGTCCTTGTCAAAGGTTATCTGACGTTAGTAGCCTCCCAATTGGAGAATGAAAACTCTGAATCTAACTTTTTTTTATTTTTCACAGACGCCTTCACGCTGTTGGATTCGCCTTAGGCGCCAGTACCGTTGGAATTAGTATGCTGCACTTTGGCGTAAACGAACTGACTGCTATTTTAGGTGCAGCGAATTTAATTCTTTACACCAGCATCTACACTCCCATGAAGCGCTACAGTATTCTTAACACGTGGGTTGGGTCATTGGTTGGGGCGATACCACCTCTAATGGGTTGGGCTGCATGTACAGGAGATATCGGCGCCGGAGCTTGGATTCTTGCCGGACTATTGTATTGCTGGCAGTTTCCCCATTTCAATGCTCTTTCATGGAACATTCGTCCGGAATACCTGAAAGCTGGCTATAAAATGATGGCTAATTCACATCCTCAATTATGCACGCGGGTTTCTTTGCGCCACACTGGGTACATCACTGTGCTGTCGCTATTGGCTCCGGCGTTGGACGTTACTAACGTTTGGTTCGCCGTTGAAAGTTTGCCATTGAACGCTTACTTCGGTTATCTTGCCTGGGAGTTTCATCAGAAAGCCGATAGCAAAAGTTCTCGAAAATTGTTTCGATTTTCTCTATTACATCTGCCTCTATTAATGACACTGTTCCTTCTTAATAAAAAATACTGGGTATTCTCACAGGAGAAGACCGTCGAAGATTCTGCTGCAGCACTAGTTGTACACGGCGAGGATGAAGTTGCAACGTTCAGCAGACCGCAAAATAAGTCAGACGTTTATCTAGTACCGAAAACCGTAGCTGAAGTGGGGAACCTGAGTTCCGCAACTGACAGCATTAAAACCATCGAAGATAATTTGCTGTCCAATGTCGCTGTTGTCCTACCGACGGCAAGCAACAAGCAGAAGCTGTGACGCTGATAGGAATGTTTTTATGCAGATAAAGAAAATGTATAATAAAATTATATAAAATAAACGAAACGCTGCTTGTGATTCACGAAAACGTAGTTTTTCCGTATAAATTGTTACTTTTTCTCGTAATGTGTTGATAACCCTGTGAAGTATTTTCTCTCTTGAATTAGGAACCCGATTGTATTTCAGCATGAAAACCCTTGAAACATATTATAGATAATAGCCTCGGCATTTTTTCCTATACTGCGAGCTTCTCCAGTTTAGAAAACTGGCTTTCCTCTTTGACCGAGCAACAGTCGTTACTAGTGCCGAGATGATTGACCACAAGAAACATTTTCACTGGTCCATCGAACCAGATTGGGGTTCTGCCTTAGGTAGTTTCAGTTGAATATTTTATTTACGTTTCAGGCATTTAACTCATATTAACAGTGAACTAACACATGGGTTAACACCAAAAATTGCTAACTGCAATTGAAACAGCAAAGGCTAAAATGTGGGTTGGCTGAGGAGCTTCTGGTGTTAGCTGAACGGTGTAGCCGACAAGAATTTACGACGATGGAATTGATTGCACTGCACAATCTTGCTAACATGTGGGTTGGCAGAACCGTTTCGATGCTTGGGTCGATTCAATAATATAGCTGACACGAGGGTTGGCTGAGCTAGCTCCGACATTAAGGTCGAATCAACGAATTGGCTAGAATAAGGATAGGCAAAGAAAATTTCGACACAGTTCAATATGGATTCTGTGTAGAGTAATTTCGATGCTTTGGTAATCAATCTAGCAGGTGAGTTAGGACGCGTTCAAAAATCCAAAAATGGCTTTTATTTTAAAGTGAAAAAAGTAACTATGAATGAACTTGTTCAATGCAAGCATAAAATTCCAACGGGATTTTATTATTGATGATAAAGAGGTTAGCGCAAAAGGGTAAATAATTGGTTTGTTCCAGTACCAGGAGAAAATGGAAGTACTCCGGAGTAAACAGGAAGAAAATTGTTATTCTCTTCTCTTTTTTGTTCTTCTGGTAGCAAACCGGAGTAAAAAGGAGCAAGAATTTTTTGCTTCGGAGCAGCAGGAGTATCTTCCGTGTACGTGAACAAACTTAATACTTGCTGCTGTACATGTGCAGAAATGAAGGATAACAAAAACGAATTCAATGGTATCATCGAAGAACCGTCTGAATCTACAAGTCCGATGATCTACGTTATGCAATCGGAATACGATAGTATCACCAACGTTGGTATCACCGTGCAGAGGGATCATGCTGTATCCAGAATAACTAACATCATTAACACAATAACTTTTCAAGCTGATCAAATGGCCCTTAAGACTCGACGTGATATGCTGAAGGAATGCTATAAATCATACGATCAAGCGCAAATTACACTGAAGCAATAGAATCCCGCCCGAGGAAAGCCAGAATAGTGATAAAGTGGAAATTCATTACATCAATGGCCCTACTACATTCGAACGGACAATCGCATCAAAGGGTCGGAAGACTGGGGTTGTAATGCAGCTAGTAAGGACTCCGTGAGGCTTCCTATTATTGATTTTCCAGTATTTTCTGGGCATGGCGAAAACCGTTTGGAATGGTTCGATAAATTTAATGCTTTAATTCTCCACCGCGGATCACTTGCTGTAATACAGAAATTCGTGTATTTTAAAGTATCCCTTCGTGGTGCAGCTTTGGGATTGATTGATTCCTTACCGACAACCGTTGACAACTACTCATGAATATTATCAAACAGCGTTATGATAAACCAAAACTGCTGGTTAAAAAACACACGCGAGAATTATTTGAATTAAGATCGGTAGAAGTGGGAGTCAGCTGCGGAATTAAGAAATCTTATTGATAATGCTAAAAAACATCTTCGCTGTCTCGGAAATTTAAAACAGCCGGTTACATCTTGGGATGTTATGCTAATGCACCTCATGACCAATAAACTGGATCTTGCCACCCGCAGAAAATGGGAATCGGATGCATCGGGAACAACACCGCCGCTGTACAAGCAATTGGAAAATTTCGTATCGGATAGGCGCCAAGTGGTAGGCGCGATACCCATGAAACGAAAACCCACGATTGATTCCAACAACACACAAAAGACTCATTTGAGACCCTCTACAGCCGAGACGATCGGTTGATATAAGCGAGATCGAAGTATAGTTCGTTAACTAAGTGTACCTAAATAATGTGAGATCTACGGGCATTGTTTGCACTGATTCTTTGAATAGAGTGAATAAACCATGACCACAAAGGGAATTATACTAGTGCCAGTTGCGACAACATTTTCGGAACTCAAAAATAACGCTCCAAAGGTTCATCGGATTAGGTCATATCCGAAAACCGCAATCGCACCATTCGTAGTGTTTGTTTGTCTAAAAACCAACACCAGTGAACGCTTTTGCTATTGCTGATACACTACTCAGCAAATATAGATCTGTGATGGAAATAAGAAAAGATTCCAATAGTAAAATACGTATAACAGTGAGCAATTGAAAAGAAGCCAACGACTTCATCACCAACTCACAACTACGCTCATCGTATAACATCTTCGTCCAAAGTCATCGTATGGAAGTGGACGGTGTGATAACCGATCCCTTTATCAATACAACAGATATCATGCGAAGAGCTCACGGCAGATTTAAAAATCCGCTGATGGGCTCCGTACGTATACTCGCTAATTGGCGATTTGCGGCAAAACCAAAATTAGTCATGCGACACCTATGATTCAGCTCATGAACTGGCAAAGTGATACAGTTTGCTTTTTTTCACCCGCAAGTGAGTCGTAGCTTACAACAAAAACTTCATTTTCTTCTCGGAAGAAGCTTACCACTGCCAAAATATGAATGAAACGAGTAAGAAATTTAGTTTTATTTGCGATTATTCTGAAATTACAGCCATTTGCAACCATTTGGTTCATACACTTCTTCGATTTGTTATCGGGGTATTATTGTGGTTAAAAAAAATCGGTCCATAAATGAAGTTCCATCTCGAAACCGACACCCAATCAGTACCAATGTCAAACTCCTTCATATTTTGGACTACGTAGGAGATTCAGTGATGACTATCAGAGAGAAGGATCGGCTGTGTATGATACAAAGCTGACACTTTCCTATTAGCCGGATATATTCTTTCCTCGCGTGATCTGGAGAGTTTCATGAATTTACACCATCTCATGAAGGTTTATCTTAACTTAGGAGGAACGGTAAATGATGTGCGGCAGGTACTGTGCTCAACTAATTGCATTTCGGAACAGCACACATATAGCTCTGCGAATAATATTAGAAACCACTATGTTTTACACGCTTTTCGCAAGATGTTTTCTCATCATCTTATAAAATGATGGTTTTCCATCATTTTCATAAACAATTATAGACAAATTAATCGGTGATTTGGTGTTTAAAAGTTATTTTTTTACCAATGTTTACAGAAAATATATGCACTATGACAGAACAGAATCAAATCAGCAACACTTTGCCTCCAGCGCTATCTGTGAGCGGTTTCAACGTAGAATCGCCAATAGGTTAGCACTATTTTCGACTGCGGAAAATAGGTACGTCCTGTCGTCTAACATTCTCATCACCTTCCAAGAAACAGTACTCCCAGATTTTGTAGAAATCAACCGTGTTTTATTGCCTATACGGTTTTACTTCACAAAACCGATGTTTTGTTGCAAATGCAACAAAGTTGGACATACAGCCAAACACTGTAACAAAATAACCTGTAACAATTCTGTGTTGGAAACTCCAGAGGGTTTTCACGTTTTTTTTCCATCTGCTCTACATGTGAAATTGCACATTTACGTCCAGAGGAATCCATAATCTTCAAGCAGAAAGAAACTCTTAAAATGAAAATGAAAAAAAGCCACAAGCAAAACTACGCAGAAGCAGAAAAGTC
The DNA here is from genome assembly GCF_030247195.1 of Topomyia yanbarensis. Classification (NCBI taxonomy): domain Eukaryota; kingdom Metazoa; phylum Arthropoda; class Insecta; order Diptera; family Culicidae; genus Topomyia; species Topomyia yanbarensis. The sequence continues at coordinate 174,830,479 of NC_080671.1, read as the reverse complement.
GGCCCGAATGAAACATCAGACAAATTGCCAAACGCATGGTGCAGTAAACCCCACATCTCAGAGTTCTTCCGCTAAGAGCTGCACCACAAAGGACTCCCAAACCAACAGAGACAATATACATACAGCCCAAAACGGATATGATCGATCTTCCTTACTTATAATAGCTCAAGTAATCGACCTGATTTGCGATACTCTGAACATTGAACCCACTTGGAAAGAAAACCTCAAAAATTTCATGCCGTTGATCAGTTATTTTTGGAAGGAAATCATTAAAAGTTACCCTACACTTGGATTGATCATAACATCTTGAAAGACTATAGAAGTTATTATTTAGACATATTGATTAATGTATTTATTCATTGTATTTAGAATTGGAATTCGGCCCCGTATGGCTAACGCCGCTGGGCCTTAACAAATAAACGTCAAGACTGAAAAAAACACACAAAATAGATTCAGAGCGGAAGTCAAAGCGTTCACCGCAACAAAAACAACCGGTTTTCAATGATGTTGCATGTGTGGTGCCATCCATTTTATCGGAAGCTGCAGTCAGTACAGAGCAAAATCTCTCGAGGAAAAGATCGAGATCAAAAGATCTTCTTTGTGCTATCTTTCTAAGACCTGGGTCCAATGCCAAGCAATGCTGAAGCAAGGGATGCATAAAATGTGAACGCAAACACTATACCTCTATCCACTGCGAAAAGTCACCGCCCAGCACAAGTTTGATGTTCCGAAGGAAGTAAAGAAGCAGAAACATTCCAAGTTTGCCAATAAATACATAATTTGGCAAGCGATCCGTTCATGTGGCAAACGGAGGGCGCCGTTCGTGACTACCGGGAATAGAAACGGGGAGATCTTCCTCAAGAAGTGTCTACAGAAGCGTCGGTTGAAGCAACACAAGGGCATTACGATCTTCTGGCCGGCTCTAGTTTCGGGCCACTATTCAAATATCCTGGAAGGGTACGAAGCCAACGACGTCACATTGGTGCACAAGAACATGAACAACCCAATGCCCCGGAACTAAAGGCCATCGAAAAATATTAGGAAATTATGAAGCAGGAACTACGGAAGCATCCAAATATGAAGGTCAAATCTGAAGAAGACATGATGAATAAGTGGGTTTCTATGCAGAAGAAGCTGCAGCCAGATGTTGTACAGACACTAATGAGTGGAATTAAGCGTAAGGTGCGAGCGTACGGTTATGGTATTGAAGTTGAATGAAATAAATATGCTTAAAGCTTACTAACGAGTTATATTTTATTTTCTGAAAGTTTGAAAAGGATCGGTTTGAATTGATTTTCTGAAAGTTTGAAAAAGATGCGTAATGCAGCGATTTTTCCGTGATGCAATGTAATGTGGGACACCCTTTAGAGCATAGCATAGCAAAAACCGACCCACTCATCGCGGCTGGCTGATACAGTGAAATGTTGTTATACGACAGTATAGTTCACTGCACACCTGGCCATGTCCTTACGATCGCTAAAGGGAAGGCAATATTAGTTGAATACCTACTTAAGAAGATATGGGGAACCCACGCAATCTCCATAGGTATTACGGATGTTAGATTTTGTTAGTAGGGGAAATGGAATGTAGGTTTGGAGTGACAAAATGTATAATGAAAATTATTATAAATCGGATTGATTTCATCAGATTTATTTGGGTGATGGCACCACCGACAGACTACTTTCTACTAGAAAAACTCTAGAAGGAGAACTGCGAAGACTCCATTTTGGATCGATTGGATTCGTGTTTAGCTGTCAAAAAACGAATCCAATCGAACATTGCCTATCCTTATAACATTGGACGTGTTGCCATGCAATGCCGGGGCATACGTTGCCAAAAATGCTGTTTTTCTCTCCGCAGTTCTCTTACTAGAGTTTTTCCACTTTCTACGAGCATTCCGCTTAGCTGGGTAACCACAGCAATGAAAAACTTGACATGTAGTTGACGAAGAAGGCATCGGTGAAGACCCGGGAGACGATTCTGACTGCAAATCAGTAACAACCCGATACCGATGATGACGTTTTCACTAAACTAACTGATTTTCTCTATTTTGCACACTCGAACAAGAAAGCTTCAGTTTTGAACGGCTCATTTCTTCAGCATAAAAAGTCTAAACTTGAGGGGGTGGGCGTAGCGTAGTTGGTTAATTAAATGCCTTGTACGCAGCGGACCTGGGTTCGAGTCCCGACCCCGCACATAGTTAGAAAATTTTCATAAGAGATTTTTCTAACCCGAAGAGGCGAATGACCTTAAGGTTAAAACCTCTATAATCGAACTAAAAAAGTCTAAACTTGCAGTACGAAGAACTATTTTTCAATCGGCAAAAACGTGACACATAAGGAATTCGCATCCAACTTTGCTCAAAACCTACTTCGATTTTCTAATGTGGGACACCCTTTATAGCAGCCCACAAACACTGCTACGTTCACGTCACTCGCACAAAGAGAAATTGGAAAACAAAAACGCTAAAAATCTTTGCACCAAGAGATACACAGTTTCGCACAGTCACCTTGAAGAGCTACTTTTTTCATGCCTCCCCTCAAACAGAGAAAGAATCAAACTAAAGTTTAAATAACATTTTATCAGGAGAACTGTTTTAACATGTTTTTGGTTAACTTCGCTGTTTCCCTGTGCGTGGGACTAACATGCACAATAGGGATCTTTAATTTGGAAAAAATGTGCCAGTTTTTCATATGCATTGGTAGCGAGTGTCCTTACGAGTACACTCATATCATTCTTAAGCCTTAATTATTCTTTTATGATTTTTAAATTTAAAAAAAACCAAATTAAATTCAACCAGCAAACTGACAGTTGTCCTACTAAATGACGTTTCTGCTAATGTCTCGTTCGCCTCATTGTTAACCGGGACAGCACCCCACACAGCATGATCTGGTACTTTGTCAATCCGCTAGCAGCCTGCCATCCCAAGTTTAATCTGCAAACTATGGTAGATCTGATAAGGCAACCTATAGAGTCGTGCAAGTCTCATGGGTTTGGATGTGTTATTGTCCTAAAAGGAAACAAACTAAAAAATGTTTTTTCAATAGTTTCGGGCCAAGGGCTGAGATATTAACTCACAGTACTAATCTGCATCAGAATATGCCTTAACCCGCACACCCCTAAAGATCCCTATAAAGAGCCTCTTTATAACTACTCTCATCTGAGTAAAGAGGTCGACCAGTCTTCAAGCTACCACTCAATAGTAGAATAGCCCACATGTTTCAAGTCCATAGAAAGGAAAACATTCATAATTTTCGGGGAATATCGTTTTTGAGTACAGTTTCAAAACTATTCGACCTTGTTGTTTTAGACCCTATTTTCAATCACTACAAGCACTACATCGCAGACAACCAGCACGCTTTTATATCTAAACAATCGACAATGACCAACCTGCTCCAGCTCACATCATATGTGCTCAAAGGATTCACCGACGGATTGCAAACCGATACTATTTACATGGATCTATCTGCGGCCCTCAACAAAATTAACCATGATATCGCAATAGCGTTAGATAAACTCGGTATTTAGGGACAACTTCTCCGCTGATTTCGTACCTACGGAAGGCAACTCCAAATCAGCACTAAGGACGGTCTATCTTCACAATTTATCGCTACATCCAGCATCCCGCAAAGAAACCATCTCGGCCTAATAATATTTCTGCTCTACTCTAATGACGTCAATTGCACGGACCCCGACTTTCTATCACCGACGAAGTTTTTTCGAAAAAGTGGGTATGTACCCACTATTCGAATAACTAGGCCACTTCTGTATTGCCCATAAAAGCATAAGAGTCCCATATGGATTTTTGTCGAAAATGAGTTACCTGATAGATTGTAGGTATACTGTATCACAATGCTCAAATAAGATTACCATACCTTTAAAAAATGTTTAAAAAATGTCGAAAAAAATACCAAAACATGGTTGTCCCAAAAAAAATGTAAATCTTGAACAGCGTTTTTCTCGGCTTGCTGTTTTCAATATGGGACTCTTATGCTTCAATGGACACTTCTTCTTATGGCTTTTTTTGGGTTGTATACCATTCCCCACAAAGCCAATCCCCAGAATTCCATCCCCCAGAATGTACTGTTCCCCAGAAAGACATTGCCCAGAATGTTCCATTCCCTAGAAAGCCATTATCCAGAATGCTCCATTCCCCAGAAAATCATACCCCAGAATGTCCCATTCCCCAGAAAAGTCATTGTTCGTAATCATTTTTTCTGTGGTGGAGCCAAAGGTTTGCTCATTACCTAATTCAAGGAACTCATGCGGTGTGAAGGTGCTGAGGTGATGCCGCCGAATGTGGCTGCCTCTCGCAAGCAAACCTGTTATCCACTCGTATAACCGGTTTACTCGATCATAGGAATTGGTTCCTTCTTTCAATCATGAGCAGTTCTTTGATTTTGTATGCCAAATAATAACTCTTGCACGCAAATTTGTCATATTTCCGTCTGACCAGTTTATTCAAACATTGGTTTCAATTCCATCTTTTGAACTTTCCTTGAATCTATATTAAAATCGAAATGAATGCTCATTTTGACAAACTGTTTGATGTGTTTTAGAGCATTTCTCGACAAACATATGACAGCACAGTTCACAGCATTTAATGAAAAAGAAAACTTTTTCTTTTGTTTACTACCAGCATCTGGGGTTGGAGTGTAACGGTTTGTCCAGAATTTCCACTAAAAGTGAATTTTGACAGTTGGCTTTAACGCCGTAATCATATGTTTGTCGAGATTTATCTTTCTTTTGCATTGCAAATGTTTTGTACGCAAATGTATGATCTACCCGAAATACATTCGAAAGTATTTTCATACCTTATGCAAAATGGTACTTATACCACAGACTAACAGATATAATACTTGACAACAATTCTTCGCCAATGTTAGCGGCCATTTTGAATATATTTTTAGTTGGGACAGTGATAACATTTACGATTATAATCCATATATGGCGCCACAGATATATGCGAAGTATACGGGATAGACCACTACTAAAAAAGCTCCTGGGTCTGAGCGTTAACTAATTTGTAAATGAGCGGTTAGAAGCGTGTATAGTGTTTGGTGGATCGATATTTTTAAGGAATTAATCATAGTGTTATGTCTGTTTGTCTGTGCTTATGCTACACGACTACCAGGTCAACTACCATATAATGTCTCATGTCAGACGATGTTGTGCCAAAAGACTTTATGCCGAACAGGATAGTCTTGCTCAAAAGTTGGGACAATTCTTCAAGTGTAAACTGGGCAGACGTAGTCATTTTCATGAAGATTCACTTTTGGTTTCACCATATAATCTTACTTACATAACAGTGTTTCATTCTTTTGAATCCTAGGAAGGGGCGCTACCACTTCCTATGGTTGTCGCCCAACGTCTTTCAAAACACACCTGTATTAGATTCTGCAATTTGTTCTACATGTTTCCTGGACAATAATTCTTTCTGGGGAAAACACTTCGATTTGATGGAAGCTGGAACGAGTACAGTCGTGATTCGTTGGTTTGGCCACAGCCTATGTCCAACTAACGAATTTGATTCGTTAGCTGCACCGACTGACAGACGTCCAAAACTATCCAAAGGAGACGTTAGTAGTCTAAATGCTTCTGTTCACATCTCTGATTATATTCAGTTTGATTGTCAGTGATTTTGACATTAAAATGCTTTTTAGTTGGACAATGGTCCAACTAGCAGAGGTCCAACTAAAAAGCGGTCCAATTCAAAAGTGACTCACCAGCGAATTACGACTGTAGTAAGTTATAAAGATCAAATGAATAAAAAATAAAGCTTTTCTGGGGAATGACTTTCTGGGAAATGGTGCATTCTGGGGGGTGAAATTCTGGAGAATGGTACATTCTGGGAAATGACTTTCTGGGGAATGATTTTCGGTGAAATAGTATACAATCCTTTTTTGTTTTTAACTGTGCACTATACCGCTGTAATCGGTGCTACACTCATTCAAACTTGGGTATAATCAGTCTATCTCTCCTTTGCTTACACTACACCGGTGTAGCACCAGGGAAAAACGAAAGTCCCATTAGAGTCAACTCTAACAAAATGAGATATTCCTTTGCCCTTTTCACAAAAACATGAAATTGTCTCAGTGCACTGCAACTTCCAGACTTACCCCTGCTAATTTTGCACAGTACTGTACTGTACTGTACAAGATTCGATTCGTGACGTCAGTCTCTCCTTGCAGGACGTGAATCGGAAGTGAAAAGTAGTGTTATTTAATCTTAAGAAAAGAATTCCTTTTCTCGGTTTTCCCCAAGTGGTTCCTGCATCTAGTGATCCTGCCTCTACTGGTCCACCTCTCGACGGACGGATCTTTCAAGTACGAAGTTTGTAGATGTTCCTTGTGAACGTCATTCATTCACGCGTGCATTGATTCATTCTGTTTCCGAGTGCGTATCAATATGGATGTCAAAATTAAAGCTAGTTGTGATCAAAACCCAAAAGTATTGTATTTGATCATTATCACGCAGCGAAATTTCAAACGCTTAAACCAACAAAATTCATTTTTGATTTAATTGGTCAATCAATTATTGATTCAAAACTCATTGATTGTTAAACATACAATGTTTTATTATTGAACTAACAATATTATTGTTACTTCAACCAAAATTTATTTTATGCTGGTCTTGCATAGTAGCAAACCAGCGTGTATTGTGTATTTTGTGTGTGTGTGTGTTCTATGCACGTATTTTTCTTCTACATACATGTAAGTAAGAAAACTTAGGAAATCGAAGTTAATCGCTCGGTAGGTCGTTTCTCCTGTTGTGTTGTGTATTGGTGGGCAGGAGTATCGTTGGAATAGTGTGATTTGACGTAGTGATTTTGTCGTCACATCACAATTATTTTACTATGTATGTGCGCGGGCTACCAGAGGAATGTTCCCACTTAGCATCGACGGCGCCATCTGGGCTTGACTGGTTGATGCAACGATTTCACTGATTCCCAGTTGGACTCATTCCGGGACCGGTTCGGATATCTAAGTGGAGTCAGTACCCGGTCAAGGGAAATGCGGACTAGGATCGTCAGGCGATTTTGGTGGTTTGACGTTTGGCTCAACTCGCCTGTGCTGGTTGCCCCTAGGAACAAGTGCTATTTGCGAGTGCGATTTGAAGGCGGTTTCAATGCTTAGACGACGGATTTTCTGGCGGCTGCAATGGACTTGGTTGTTTTTGCATTTTTCAAACATGGCGGTTAGTGTTATCCACATTATTCATATTATTTATCTTATTAATTCAATAATTTTTTTTATTGTTTTATTCATGTTAATTGTTTCATTTGTTTTGATCATTTTGTTAAATTGTTGGTTTTTCCCAGTTTAGTTCGGTTTAGTCAGTTCTTTTAGTTATTGGATGACAGTTAGTTAGCTTGAAACAATTTAGTTTACTCTCTTAATTTCATAACTTTTTTAATATTGTCTGATTTTCATTTGAGCTAATTTGATTTGTTTTATTAATTTGATTTATATGGATCATTCTATCCATTTTATGAATAACTTTTTTTTGTTTCATAATTGTTTTGATTTTTGGTTTGTTTTGTTATTGTTTTTTAATTTATTCAGTTTATTATACGTGTTATACGTGTAGGACTCGAGGCTGTGCTTGTCTCACATATAGTTGCTTGCCAGCTTTGCGTGCGTTTGGCAAATTAATGAATAATACAACAGTTATATGTATGAGAGGTGTCTCATCCCACTGATGGGTGGATTAAATCGGTTTTATGAATACATGTGTGTATATATGTGTATGTGTTTATGTGTGTATATGTACATATAAATGTTCAAAAAATGGTTGCATTATACACGGGATTGTTTTGTAGTGTATAATCTTATCAATGTGAAAAACTGATACTTCTGGATAGAAGTCAGATCTTTCTTCAATTACAGCTCCTTGGAGATCTCCAATGGAACAACTTGCACAAGTCCAACAGGCAGTGACACCAGACTATGAGAAACAGAAGCGCTGAGGAAAACACGGAGTCTATCGGTTCTTTTTTATTATTTCCCCTTTTCTTTCTTAAATTATCAGGAATTCAAGTAATGTGGATGAGAGTTAAAGGAGACATCAATGGAAGATATGAATGAAGGTAGAAAACTGAAAAAATGGTAAGTTCTAGTACACATGTGTTATGTTATATATACAAATTGAACCATTATAATAAATACGCGTCGATTTCCTGCTTAAATGGAATCGAAAGTTTTACTGTAATGTTACAATCCAATTGATACAAACATTACAGTAAGGCGGGGCTAGTTGATGGAACGATGACCTCGGAACATGTCTGGCACTGTACACGAAATGGGTCATCGGAAAGTCAATTGAGCTAACACCTTCCTAAATCCGTGAACCAAGTTATTTGCATGAATGTTTAAATACATGCAAACATCTTTTTTCTGTAAATCACTACCAGCTAGTGGGAGATAGGAAGGTTAACACACACACACACACACACACAGTACTGTACTGTACTGTACAAATATGTATACATGACACACGCAACATAAATATCAGCATTGCTGATTTGTCGCATGTGAATAGCTAGAACAACAGCTTGCGCGGATAACCTAAGAGTGACGTCATCTGTGACCAAAGTGCAACAAAGTAGAGTAATTAAGGTACGATCTACATGAGATAGTAAATGATTCTGGCTTTATTTACTTTACCGGATTTCTTGCATTTTTGTAATTTGTCAAAAAACGTACCACTTCGTGCTGTCACGCAAATAAATCTCAATTTTCGCTCTTTTACGTTTTGTTGAAAACTTATGTGATTTGCTTTTCATCCAATAATAATGCTTCTATTTATCTTCCACAAATGATTCTTGTATTCCGAGTAAGGTTGCACACAAACAAACGTTCAAACAGGCATACATTTTTTGTTTCTTCATTTCGTTTTACTTGTAAACGTTTATTACTTACTTCAGAGAAACCCCCTATTTTCTGTATTGTATTCAGATTTGTGTTTGTCTGTTGCTCAACTTCTCCTATAACACTCTTATACGATGTAATCGCTACTAGTATTCAATTTTTACCTCTTATAAATTATTAGTGCTTACTTTTTTTCTTCTTTTTGTTTCTTTCTATCCGATTCTCGTGTTGCTTTATACGTGTTCTTCTATTGATAAACTTTAAACACTACTTTCAGCATAAAATTCTTACCACGATTCTCGCGTCCAGTAAAATACATCCAACCCCGTACCTCGGCTCTCCTCATTTTCGCTGTTCTAAATCATATCTTATTCGTTCATCATTCCTTTATCAGAAACAAACTGTAATGCAGAAATATTTATAGTAACTATTTCTGTCTTCGCTCGCGCTCGCCTAACCAAATCTCTTCTACTCTGTCAGTTTGCTGTCGCTAGCCTAAATTATTCACGCTCTAAGTGTAAGGAAAAAAAACGAAGTAGTTTGAAAAAATGTGAACAATAATAATTAACAGATTTCATACATTCCAACCAACACGCATCAATCCGAAAAATAGATATTATTTTAATAGTTTGCATCTTATAAGTTAATAGTAAAATTTAATAAAAAAGGACATTATTTCGCTTGTTTTTTGTTTGTTCATAAAATAACCTCACACGAACTCATTCTTATCAAAAATGTTGCAGCAGCTACTGTGAAGCAATCATCAACGCAAAACGACAATCAGACATTCTGGAGGCATTGTTGGACCTGCAGATTTTAATGATACCTTTTCTATAACTGGGATTCGCTGGCTGTGTGTTTATATGTTATGCTATGGTTTAGCGCAGTTTCGCATCTATTTGTTTATATGCTTTACTTCGTAAAAAGTGTCCAAAGTGTGAGTGTGTGGCGCTACCCCTGCCATATCTGAACTGTCACTGTTTTACAGAATTGAATCATTATGTATATATTTTGAACTTATTCCATGTTTTATTGTTGTAAAAAAGAAAAAAATTATTTCTTTTTAAAGAAGAATGCTTAATTCAAAAAAACTACCGCTCCGTACGACTCTGTTTCTAAATATTCTACACATTTCTACCGCTCTATTGATCTCAACACAACAAATTTTATTCATTTACCTTACTCATCCTGCATCTCCTCCGGTAGTTCGTGCGGGTTTATCATACCAGGCACCGTCATCAGAATCCTCCTCTTCTCTTCCTGTGCCTTCTTCAGTTCGGTCTCGCGTTCCTCCAAGTATAGATCGGAATCGTCGTCTCCCGTCACCTCCTAGAAAATGCAGGGAACATGATAGAAATTATATTTATCCCTGTCGCAGATATATTACCTTAATTTGGATCAAGAAGTCTCTTAAATGCTCCTTAAATGCGGGCACGTCCTGATCCAGATTGAAAAGGCCGGTGACGAAAATCTTGATCTGGTTGTCGGTTAGATGGCTGAAGGCAGACTTGAGCAGCGTCGCAACGTACTCCTGAATGTTCAGTACGTTGTCCGGCGATGGCCCAAGGCTGACCGTGATCCGGCCGGCTTCCACAAGCGAGAACATGTATGCCAAAATGGTCGCATGGTTTTGCAGACTGGCAGTGTGCGAGGTGTCCGTCACTACTGAGAATATTTGCATCAGAATGTCGGTAAAGTACGTCTGATAGAAACTCTGTGCTGCCTGCGGGTGCTGCTCGAGGTTCTGGAGCATCTGTAAGCAAAATGAGCATTGGGTTAGAATCACAAGTTAACCATTTTTAATTATACAACTGGTCGTAAGCAGGAACGTTCTAAACAATAACTGATTCTGTCGGTTCACACTTATTACCGATATTGTAGAGATGAATATTGGTAGATTCGGAAATCGTTAATATGTATTAGAATTATTTTTTTTTTTAATATTCAGATCGTTTTCTGATATATAAACACATCCCTCGACCACAAAATATCGCGTGGGCGTTTATAGTGCGCGCATGCTTTTTCAATAGTAAGTTTTAAAAAGCTTCAAAAGCCCGGTCTGCAATGTATTGGCATTGTGTAGGACTCACAAGTCACTGTCGTGCCCAACCACTAAAACACTCCTTGCTCTTTTTTCGCCCTTCTTCCCTGTGGAACTATATCAAGGTATTACTCCTCAGAGGGGGTCTCTATGTGCTTTCGTCACATTTCTTTTGCTCACAAGTTTTCCGCAGCTGTCTCGGAGACTCACATGATTCATGGCTCGCCCTTGAAGTCATTTAGCTCTTCTCTTGCTTTTCGTATCCATCTATTACGTGGTCATGTGAACCCTTTTAGCTTCTGGTTTCACGAATCATTTAAATCCTGCTACCGTGAGTCATTCAGTCCCCAGCCTTATTAGGATCTACAGTGATAGTCCCTTGCGGTGATCTCACCGTACTCCGACTGAGTTTCCCGACGGAGGAATTTCTGCCGACACCGATACTCGCTTTCTGGAGTCATTTGGCTCCCAACTTTACCGAGATCTACTCTGATATAATCCGGCGGTGAAACTACCCTACTCTGACTTAGTTGCCCGGCGGCGTAATTTCTTTCGATACTGTGAGTTCCCCAACGATAGATTTCTACCCGATTCGCTTCTGTGAGCCATTTAGATCCCCGCTTCGTCCCGATCTACTCGATCTGGTCCCCGGCGGTGGACTTAGATTATTCAACGGGCCAGCCAGTAGGTGCTGAGATGTGTCCAGCGATGCCGGGTGGAGCGTAGCTTCCGGTTCACCGTCTACTCGGTCGGCGGTGGATCTAGTCTACTTACGAGTTACTCAGTAAGGTGTCGAGGTCGGTCAAGCGATTCCAGTGAAGCCTGGCATCCGGTTCACTGGCGTCCGACGACCCGAACCCGGTGTTACGTCGCGTACTGCTCGACTGGTCCTGTTCTACATCTCCTGGAACCCGATTTGTGGTTTCACGGTGGCTCTCTAGCCGATGGCACTACTTTGTTGGTCCCTTCGCCACTTTCTCTGCAGCTAGGAGAGTATACTCGTAACCACTATGTTGACAGCGTCCCAGATATGCTCGTCGTGCCACATCTCTTCGACGATGTTGTCAACTGTCACACCAGGCATACCCCTACGAACTTCTTCGAACCTAAACCATTCGAAGACCACGTGTTCCAGGTTCTCTTGCACGTTCACACGCTCCGGGCAAAAGGGTCACGAAGCATATCTAAATCGATAAAAAAAACTTCCGGAAGTATCCGTGCCTGGACAAAAACTGCGTCAAATGCAAGTCCACCTCTCCATGCTTCCTATGCACCCAAGCCGGCACATTTGAGTCGGCCGGTCCACCTTCCTTTCTCCGCGTTGTATCACTTTTGCTGCCACTTAGTCAACGAGCCTGCCCGGACCAGTTCCCTTGCATTTCGTGCAATTCTCCGTTCGTAGCGTTCTACGTCCTCACCCAGGGTGATGCGGATGGGAATCATCCCGGCAGTTACGCATATCGCCTCCGACGATATCGTTCTGTACGCACTGGTGACACGAACAGCCATTAGGCGGTGCGTCCTTGTCACCTTCGTCTGGTTCCACTTTGCGTTCAGCGCAGCAGCCTAGATCAGTACGCCATACCTCAGTATTTGGGTGAGACACCCGCCTGGAGACGTCGTGCTGCATCTTGCTTCTTCGTGATTTAACACGATCCTTGCCAATGCGTTAGTTGTCCTCGCAGCCTTCTCACATACATAGTCGACATGGCTGTTGTAACTTAATCTATCGTCGACCATCACACCCATGTACTTCAGCGAACGTATTGATGGGATAGATTGTCCCCCGACGCTGATCACGACACGCTGGATATGTTTACGATTTCTGACCAGCACGTCTTATCATGATCCTGCTGCAACTTGACGTCAGTCATCCAGATTTCCACGATGCCTATTGCCTCTGAGGTACTCCCGCCATGACGCTAATCGACCTCTGCCCCATGTTCGTTTCGTAGACCAATACTCGGGTCTGGAGGTAACTTTTCAGAATCTTGCACAGATAGTCGGAATCCGCATTCGGTGCAGCTCTACGGCGATTGCCACCCAGCTGGCCCTGTTGAACACGTTCTTCACATCTATCGTAGCCCAGTAGCGCTTACCTCTTCTCTTCTGCTTCAATGCTTTCTCCAGGCTCGCGATGACTGTGCGTATAGCGTCCACCTTCAATATCCCTTTCCTGAATCCGAACTGCCTTTGCAATAGTCCATTCTCACTTTCAGCATAGTTCGTCAGCCAGTTGAGGATGACCCTCTCCAGAAATTTACCAAGAGTATCCAGCAGGCATATAGGCCGATATGATGTTGAATCTCCTGGTGGCTCCCTGGTTTTGTCAGCAACACCAGCTTCTGGATCTTCCATCTGCCCGGGAAGTAGCCTTCGTGTAGGCATTTCTGTAAAACTAGCCTGAACATGTCCGGAGACGCCAGGATCACGGTATTCAGTGCCACGTTGGTGATACCGTCCAGACCGCAACTATAAGGAGCTCGTCGTTGGAAACTCGATTGTCACCATTATTTCGTGCTTCGGGAAGACCCTCCATAAAAAAGAAAGTTTAAAGAAAGTTTTTGTCTATCCTTAACGAGTCCCCAATGGTGGAATCTGTTAGTGTAAATACAACCAATAAACAAGATCTTAATTTTTATTGCTGCACGATGTTTTTTTTTGAATTAAATTATATTTTATTTCAAATGGCCATTGTACCAAAACGCTGATGTATGAACCAGATTTATGCTCAATCAAATTCTCGGTATTTCATTTTTTGAGGAATGTTTTTCTGTCGAAAATCATTCAAACCAAAACGAAATATTCCGAAGAGGTACGACTTCTAATGTATATTCATGGGAAACCTTTTACCTAGATCAACATATGCCCAAATTTGCTTAGTCAATGTGCATCGATAAAGGAAAAGGCTTAAAAATGCTATAAATATGCAATTTTAAGTGCTATTTGTTATAAATATTTGATTCATGTGGTGTTATATATCCTGTCTTCTTAATTCTACAGTATTAGAGGAGGAAACAGATGGAAGTACACTGCCAATAATCGCAAGTCAGTCCCATGTATTATGGGATTCCCTATCTACATGGGACTGTCTTGCGATTATAGGCAGTACAGTGTAAACCCGTTTTTATCAGCCCCCAATTTTGCCAGCTTCTCGGCCCGATTTCCTCAGCCAGTCAGGGTTGCCTACGCTACGGCTATGTCTACGGAATAATGTTGAATATTTTAACAGCTTCGGTTTATTAACGGAAATGAATAAATGTGTTGTCGTTGCCCCCATTTGGTCAATCAAAAAATCACCAGAGGGGTGATAAAAACGGGTTTTCGGTGTAACTTATACATATAAGTTGATGGTAGAATTGTGAGAGTTGCAACCAATATTTATCAACACAATAGAAACAATAACAACCAAGAGATCAAAACATAAAACACTAAATATCCATACATGATCACTCATTCCGCCGGTTTGACATCATCACAGATCAACAGCATGCAAGGCACACGATTTCCGACTTTCGATTCTCTAAAAACTCGCTTCATCCTCGGTCTCACATATTCAGTCTTCCAATACATCCGCGCATACTAACACGTTAGCAAATACCTGCAATGCCAACAGTGGTTTAGCGTCCCTGTGGACTAAAAATATTGCATCGTTTCATATTTCTCGCTTACGAATCATATTCAAACCTCATTCTAACCACTACTGGCGTATTTGGTACCATATGCAATGCATATTTAACTCACCTGCATTAGAATATTTAATCCGGTGTCGGCGACGTTGCGCATTGTATGCTTGAAAGCCCACACTATGGAGTCGAAAACTAGCTTGAACTGATTCGGCGGAATGCTCAGGAACGCCTTGAAGCAATGTGTGTTGACAGCTTGCAATAGCTCGTAGAAGTTGGTTCGATGCTGGGGATAATCTTCGAAATTCTTATTGATCATATCCAGCGTACAATCGAACACCGCATCGAAAATTTTCGGTATTTCTGGTGTGATGACCGACTGCAGTTTGTTCACGATCGATGCCATCGTACTCAACACCAACGGTTCGCGGGCATTCGATACTTTAGTGCGCTGGTGAAGATAAACAGAAACAAAAACTCCAATTGCACCGCATAACAAGAATTTGAATGTAGTTTACCTGGTAGTCAAACAACACCGTTTCCAACAGCGGCGGAATGAAGTTCTCCATTACCATTTGGGAATCGTTCGATTTAGACACCCACTCCGATATTAGCGACAGGGTTTCCTTCTTGACGACGTGCATAGCCTTAATCAACGGCTGATTGTTGATAGCCAGGCCGTTGATGGCAATCGCTTGAGTAATGTTTTCCGACATGATCTTGTACACGTTCAACATATCAAGATAGATGCGTCCAAGTTGCGATACATAGGCGTGACCAAGTGCCTTACATGCCCGCACGTTCGTTTTCAGTATACTACCGAGTTGCCTCACGGCGGCCATATCCTTTAGAATGTCGACATTCTTCGTGGCCTGCGATATGATCTCATCCCACACCTAGTTGGAGAAGAAAAAAGTGTCAAATTTACGGCACACATCGGTGGTGTTAAAAACTGATTCTTTTTATTAAATAATAAATTTTATTAAGCGTGGGTTTAACCAATATTCTACTTTTAGGAAAACAAATCTTGCGCCCAAATTTTCTACATAGAGAGAGATATAGAATAGGTTTTATTATTCATTAGAAATTTAATTTCGTGAATTTCACTACCAGAATAGAATCATATTTATCTGCTGTTAATTTGCTTTTCCACAACCTCTAAAACCTTTATGTCTACAGCAGGGATTGTAATTCTCTCTCACTCACGCGAGAAGTAGCTTATCCGATGTCCAACTTTTCCGAGATAAGATGAGTCGCAAAATTCTCCGTCTCCACAAATAGCGTGAGAATGATTTTCCGGATAAAATTTATTCGACTTTTTCCTTCTCACCGGAGAAGGTGATAAAATTTTAATTTCGTGGAAATCAATAAAAACTTCAAAAAATACACTTAATTACAAAGAAAAGCGGCAAAGAAGTATGATGGACTTGTTTTATCGTGTTTGGGAATAACGACAGCAAAGCAGGGAACGGCAAAAGGATACCGTGATAAACTCATTCACTCATTCTCCGGCTGTTTTATTTATCCGGAGAAATAACACGTTGTATTTATCCGGAGAAGTTGTGTGAGTGCCAATAACTTTTCGTGTGAAAATGTGAGTTTTTATTGTCGCAGTAGCAAACTATCCGGGCGCATTTACTCATATGAGCGATAAATGCAATGCCTGGTCTACAGTCAAGTGACTTACCTGATTAGGCAGCATCATATACTTTTCGATCAAATTATTCTGCTGAACCTGGTCGACTTGGGCAGAAATCATGTAACCGACGGCTTCGTAGAACGTATGAACCTGCAACAGATAAAAATAAATTATGCCCGAAAAAATATCCCGGTCGAAAATTAAACTAACCTGCTGCGGCTGCAAATCACAGATGATCGTGCTCATGGTGGCAAGAATTTCTTCGATGAACGTGCATGACTCGTTCGGTTGCAGTTGCACAAAGTGACGCCGACATTTTAGGGCAATCTTGATGAACGTATCGCAAGCCATGTCCTGTACGCCGTCGTGCGTTTCGTGCATAAACTCAAACAACTTATTTACAACAGTTTTCAGGAATTTCCAGTGGGCCCGCAGGAAACGTGGATACTGACCAACCACATACATAATATTCGAAGCTATGATTGCCTTGTTGTCTTTGCCTGTAAGTACAGCGTTTAATTAATGTTTTTCTCAGAAAGCTGTCAAGTTAACCCCAATTACCCTTTTTGTGTTCGCAGAGTCCAAGCAGCTCCTTGATTACCGTAACCAGGAACCGTTTTTCGTCGTCCTCGAAAAAGGCACCGGAGATCGAACCGATAGCCCAGCACAGTGTGTTCAAGTTTTTCCACGAGAACTCAGTGCCGTTCACCTGGTGACACAGCTTCTCGGTCATGATACGCTCGGTGTCGGCGTAATCCAGATGGGTTAAATAGACGAGTGTTTCACGCATATTCTTGTACAAATTAATACTATTGGTGTCCTTCATGAACTCGCGCACTACTTCACCGTTCTCATTCTCCACAACGAGCACTTCTTCGGGTTTGGCCATTCGCGAGATCATTATATAGCGCACCTTGGACAGAATCTTGGCGTAAAACGTACGACGCTGACTTGAACTGTAAGATTCTTTGTACAATTCGGAGGCGAGAGTGTTCCAGTACTCCAGACAAATTTTGAAGATTTCAACGTCCTCCACTTCCGAGATCATGACCAAATAGCTAAGCGCTTTTAGCACAGTGTCCATCGTCTCGCGCTTCTCTACAAGAGCCGAGTGTACCCGCAAAAAGGTGCACAAGAACATGGCCAAATTTTGTACAAAACACTGTTCATCGTCTGAGCCGTTCATGTAGATCTGATTCATGTTAGTGCAGGACGGGATCATATTATCGAACTGTTCCATGGTCTGGTTGAACATACCTACGAAAATGTGTCCGTAGTTGGCTAGCTGCAGACCGGCTATCTCCGACAGACATTTCAGCGTAATGTTGCGGAACATCGGTATCGTCAGGAAGCGGCAGACCAACATGTCGATCAGCTTTGTCTCAAAAATGTATCCAAGGGGAATCCAATTCAAAAACTTTAGTAACGTTTCCAAGGTAGCCGAAATCAACGGGGCATTCAACGAATTCTCCAGTACGAATTGACACAGTTGAAATACTTGGGAAAACTCCGAGCACATCGTGTCCTTCAGATGCTTTGCCTTGGTTTGTGTGATCTGACCTGAACAGAAGTCGAAAACTTCTTCGCTCAGCAATTTCAGAATGATCATGTTATTCTGGCAGAGGGTTTCGTTTGTTTTGGATGCTCCCACAATGTCGCTAATAAACGTCTCCCAGTTGTTGGGCCATTCGCGCTTCAGTATTTGTACCAAAATAATGTTTAGCTTGTTTAGGTACACTTTGTTAGCTTCCATTACGGCAGCCTCTTGAGAGGTTTTGATAATCAAACCAACCACATACTTCTTGATGCCCTCGCATTGGTTTCGGGGCAGAATTTTCCAACGGGTCTTGATAACTTCCTCAAGAATTTGCAGGGCATAAAATTTTGTCTGCTGGTTTTGCGAGAATTCAAGAATACTATCAACCCTGGTCCATGCATCTGGATGTTCCTTCAACGTGGTCAGCACGTTCTGAGCCAGCCTCAGTTGCTCCCCCGTGCTATTGTACAGACATTCCACAACGCTGTCCAGCAGACTGATGTCCAACTTTTGCGAGAAATCCAACAGCTTGTTGGCTTCCTCCATCCGAATCATAACCACTGACATCTCGTTTCGTTGTAATTCAAGCTGATTCTTCACACGCACTCGAACCTTCGTTACAAACTAGACTGTAGGCATAAAACAATTTTATTACAATCAGCTCACACGCTTCTTTCGCTTTTGACTTGTCGCACACGCTCGATTCTTCCGCGCGCTCGTATATTCTAGCTTTCGCACCACTCGCACGCTCGCAGACGTTGTTGAATGTTGGTTGATGGTTTCACGATGCTTACATTAAATGTCCTTTCAGCTCTGCACTTTCTATTCAACGATGATGACGAGCACTGTGGGTGCTCTGGAAACACGCACACTTTAAAAATCGCACCGCACAGCTTCCCACGGTTTTACTTACGAATAACCCAACAGGAACGGAAATTCGCAACACTTCTCAAAAATCATTCACTCTCGCAAACTCACACGCTCGATCCTAGCATACGATGCACGCGCAGCTTATCCTTTCCCGTATTTCTTCCAGTGCGTCCGCTTCACCCAGGTCAACCAGGGAATGAAAATGAGACAAACTGGATTACTGCTCGTTGCTCACTGCTGGCACTTCTACGGCTGATGTTTCACACGGCTGCTTCCGGATTTCGGTCGATGTTCTCAGGTATACTAAACGCATCAACATTCAACAGTCCTGCGGAATACAATCAATAGTTAAAAGATTATTTTGGTTGCAGGTTGAAATATGGAAAAATGGCGGAGTTTGATACGAATAACTGGTGCGATGAGAGTGACGATGTGCTACTGTTTCAACGTATTATTGTAGAATATATACTTGAACATGACCTCCTACTTTGACAGACTTCACATCCGATTTCCAGCGTACAGTACTTCGTGGTACGATTCTATAGACATATATAATAAATACAATATAGGATGTTCGGGTCAAGATCAAGAATATCTCAAGGGATGTTAGTTGATCATATTTGAAAACTAAAACCTTTCTACCCATACTATCAAATCATCCTCCAACAACATCGAGGTATACTACCAGAATGTTGGTGGCTTAAATTCATCAACGGACAGCTATTTGCTCGCATCCGCGAGTTGCTTTCATGACGTCATCGCCTTGACCGAAGCATGGCATGACAACTGATTCGACATTAGATATCAACTGCTGTGACCGCAACGCCCTCAACAGCCATAAGACATCAGGTGGTGGTGTGCTTATCGCCTGCGTGTCATGTATTTTCCACCTGTTAGCGATTACACCTTGATCGATGTACGTATGGTTAGGACGTTAAATTCACTTTGAGGAGAAATTCTGGAGAAACCGCTATTACCCAAGCACGGTACACTGTTATTATCCATAGCACTTTTCTCTTTTGTTTGCTATCGACGGCTGTGCTGGGCTCGTCCGAAATTTCTTCACAAAGTGAATTTTGACAGTTGTCTTCTTCGCCTACGATTAGGATGTTTGTCGAGATCTTTCCTCGACTTGCCTAATTTGACGTGGTGCCTGGCAAGGAATGGATTTCCACGATTGGATATCGAAAAATTTGCGCTTATCATCAATACCAGTAGAATGGACGTACATTGAACCTCTGCTTTCTTATCCAGTATGTGCGTCACCTTCCCCCACTACATTTTGTACTCACCGGTAAGCTAGGAGTGAGTTTTGAAGTCACAAACTCCATCGTTTACGATGGTGAAAACGCTGACTACGACAGCATCGTTAGCACGCTGTTTAATATAAACTGGGACGAAAATCTCAACAATAACAATTCTTAACACCTAATCGACCGTCATTTACTTGAACAAACAGTTAGTACCAATGAACACCCTCCCTGGCAATCAACCCTCCTTAGACAGTTAAAAACTACTAAATGAGCTGCATTTAAAAATCCTCGAAACATAAGACACTTGCATTACAAATACAAACAGCAAAGCAGACGCCCTTTGTTCAGACACCAGTGAAAGGTCGAGAGTAATCTGAGTCCAAGTCGTTCTAGAAGTATGTGAACGAGCAACGAAAAGAATCCTGTTTACCATCTTGTATGCCATTTAATGGAATTTTATGCGCCGACACTAAGGATATTTGCAACTATTCTCCGACAAATTTTCAAGCGTTTCTTCCGACGAGATTCTTTCATCACAACAAGTCGCTACCACCGCCAATCTCACTCCTTCTCTAGGAAAAAACAATTGCGTCGATAATACCGCCATTCTTGCAGCAAACTCCCTATCTGAAAACATCTAGTTCCTGGGCTTCTTGAACCACTACGACGAGTCTTACTGGAAAACAGCATATTTACTTCCAGTCAAGAAAAGGGGAACTAATAGAACATTGATAATTATCGGGGAATCTCGTGTTTAATTGCCGTATCAAAATCTGGACAACGTCTGCGTTGGTTTCGTTTCTACCTCGATGGAAGGCAACTCCAAATCAGCATTAGGGACTGCACCATGTGTTGCTACATCCGACATCCCACAAGGAAGTCATCTCGGTCTAACAATATTCCTCCTCTACTTTAATGACGTCATCAAATTATAGCACCATTACAAGGACTCCGCCTTCCGTCGACATGAAATTTTTGACAAATATGGGATAAAACCGATGCCGAGTTTTTCAGATTGAACTGGAGAGCGAGACAGGGGGTTGGGGAAGGTCCAACAAGCCGCCCTGGAAAACTAACCGTTACGAACAATGCAGAAGAAAATATGAATCGGAACAATCGGCAAAGACCTACGCGATGAAATAAGGACTACGATTGGAAACTCGGAACGTGGAACTGCAGGTCACTCTGCTTTCCAGCTTTTGACAGGATAATCAACGACAAACTCAGACCACGCAACTTTGAAGTCGTAGCACTGCTGGAACTTTGCTTGACAGGACACAAGGTATGAAAAATCGGCCAACGGGCGGCTACTTTCTACCGGAGCTGTGGCATCACAAAGCCGGTTTCCAGGCAATGTAGCGCTGGGTTGGCTGCGTCAACGCGTGATTCGACGGACTCCGATCAACGCAAGGTTGTGTAAGTTGAGGGTCAAAGGCCGTTTCTTCAACTACAGCACCATCAACGTACACTTCCCACACGATGGGAGACCCGACGACGAGAAGGAAGCGTTCTATGCGAAGCTGGACGAGGTGTACGATGGCTGTTCGCAACGGGACGTGAAAATCGTCATCAGTGATATGAACGCTCAGGTAGGACGGGAGGTAATGTTTAGACCGGTAATCGGGCCAAACAGCTTGCATACCATATGTATATTGAATGACAACGGCCAACGAAGCGTAAACTTCGCAGCCTCCCGTGGCATGGTAGTCCGAAGTACCTTCTTCACCCGCAAAGATGTCCACAAAGCCACGTGGTGATCACCTGACCAACGCACCGAAAACCAAATCGATCATGTTCTAATCGACGGGCGATGCTTCTCTGATATCACCAACGTTCGTACCTACCGCAGTGCGAATATAGATTCGAACCATTACCTAGTTGCAGTATGCATGCGCTCAAAACTCTCGACGGTGCACAACACTCGTCGTAGTCGGACCCCAAGGCCCAACATCGCGCAACTTCGGGACGCCGGGGTTGCCCAAGACTACGTTCAGTGGCTGGAAGCAGCACTACCCACGGAAGAACAGCTGGGTGCAGCTACTCTTGAAATTGGCTGGAGGGAGATCCGTTCCGCCATAGGAAGTACTGCTATAGCGGCACTAGGTACAGCGATTCCGAATCGAGGAAACGACTGGTTCGATGACGAATGTAAGCAGTTAATAGAGGAGACGAGTGAAGGACGGGCGAGGATGCTGCAGCACGGAACGAGACGGAATGTGTAGCGATACCAACAAGTACGGAATGGGCAAACCTCGGTCCTCCGGTAGAGGTGTGCGCCGATGCATTTTTAATCGGCGGCGGCGTAAGCGAGATATTTGGCCGGCGGCGGCGGCGTTGGCGGCGTCACGCCGTTGGACCCTAACGGCGGCGGCGCGCCGGCGTGTGTCGGCGTGGCGAATATTGACGCCAATGTACCTAAAAAAATCCTGCAGTTCAATTCCTTTCCCAAATTGCCGGTTTCTCTTGTAACAGACTTCGCAGCACATACAAACAGACGTTACAACTTGAAGAAAATTCTAAAACAATCATCGCCCACGCTGTACTACCGACATCTGTTGAACACATTGCACAAAATGTAATTCTTGCAACCAGATCTATTTTTTTATTTTTCTGACAGGAATTGTGTCAGATGGAAGTGAACTTCCCCATGGGGTCTGCCCACCCAGCTCGATATGTTAAGTATCAGCCGGTGGGTCCACCTACCTTTCGAGGAGTTATCCCACTCACACTGCCATCTGACGACCGAGGTCACCCTGGTGCGCTCGCGGGCTCCTCTATTTCCACGTAGTTCGAAGCACTCCCCATCTTCCCGGATGACCAGCCCGACTGGCATCATGCTCGCTATCACGCAGGATGCATCGTGTGATACCGTGCGGTAAGCAGATATCACTCTGAGGGACATCACGCGGTAGGTGCTCTCCAGTTTCTATAGGTAACTGGTTACCCTCAGTGCTCTTGATCATGACGGGCCGCCGTACCTGCGGATAGATACGGCAATGCCTGCCAGTAACCTACGTCTACTGGCGCACACCTTTGAGCTGTTGGATATCATCCTCGATAGTGCCGCAACAGTAGTCGACGCTTTCTTGCATGTATAGTCGACGTGGCTGCCGAAGGTCAGCTTATCGTCTATAATGACTCCGAGAGAATTCAGACTCCGCTGTGAGGTTATCACGACTTCTCCAACATGGATGTTGTGCCGACTTGCGGTTGTTGACGATATCTACCTCCGTCTTATGCTGAGCGAGCTCCAGGGTTCTTGCGCTCATCCATTCCTCCATCGTGTTGATCGCGTGTTCTGCAGTTAGTTCTACCTCAGAGATTGACTCCCCGTAGACCTCCAAGGTTACGTCTTTGGCAAAGCCGACGATCTTGACCCCAGGAGGGAATTTCAGTCTCAGAACAGTATAACAGTACGCGGTTCTGGAAGTAGCTTTCCAGGATCCGGTACAGACCCACCGGTAGGTTAAGCCGGTGTAGCGAGAGCGCGATGGTATCCCTTCTTGCGCTGTTGAATGCGTTTTTCACGTCAAGTGTCACTAACGCACATAGAGTCCACCGTGGACTTACCCTCCCGAAAGCCAAACTGGTTGCTTGACAGGCCGTCCGTACCTTCTGAGTACGGGGTTAGCCTGTTGAGGATGATCCTCTCAAGCAATTTGCCAGTCTTGTCGATCAGACAGATTGGTCTGTACGCCGATGGGTCGCCTGGCGGCTTCCCGGGCTTCGGCAACAGCACCAATTTCTGCCTTTTCCATCTATCGCGGAAGCGGTATTCGTCAAGGCATCTCAGCATAGCTAGCCTGAACATGTTCAGGTTCGCTATGATCGCTGCCTTGAGAGCGCTGTTTGGAACTCCATCCGGCCCTGGAACTTTGTTCATTGCTAGGGAATGAGCCACTGCGAGTAGTTCTTCATTCGTCACCGGAGCCACCATTTCGGCCGCGCTCGCACTGTCTCCTGGTGCAGGTGGCCAGAGGCTTGTGGCTCGAGACGGGAAGAGTGCTTTGACAATCGTCACCAACCGGTCCGGAGACCGTTCTGGGGGTGAAGAGCCCCCTTTGGTCTTGGCCATCACGATTCTGTAGGCGTCACCCCACGGATTCGCATTGGCACTCTCACACAGGTTGAAGAAACACGCTCTCTTGCTGCTTTTAATGGCCTTGTTAAGGGCCTCTTACCCTCTGCATCGCCACATCAGTACACCAGCATCGCGAAAAGTCAAGATCACTGCCCAACTATTCTTCGAGAAAAAAAAATCAAAATAGGCCACTAGTCAATCAATGATAAATAAACCTTGTATTGAAAATATTTTTTGTGTTTTCACAAAACTAGTTCACGCAAAAAAGATGGCATTATACTCAAATGTTTAGTCGGTGGTAGTGTCTGAATATGTTTAATATGTTTATGATAACTTGATGATACATTAATTTGTATTAACTTTATTGACTAAAAAAGTCAAGAATTGAACGATGTGCAACGATTTTCGTAAATTCTCTTCGTGTTATCGTGATATTTTAGTCTTGAGCTTACCGTCGGATTTTTTACACAGAGTCACGTGTCTTATAGTCTTCTTAATTATTTCACGGACATGAATTGTGGCAATGTAATGTATTTTTGTTCCTCAGTGCAGTTTCATTTGATTTCAAACATTACACTGAATCTTAGCAAAAGAATAACAGGGTTACAGATCCTAGTAGTTTCCTTGTATCTAATGCTCGCGCCTATGAGACTGGTTGCTAGCAATTGTACACAATAGCTCACATAGAAATTTCAAAACCAAAGAGCATAGCGAATAATCCATGAATAATAGTCTGAGTTCCTTATAATTGTTTGCGAAGCAAGAATGGATCTTGAATTATATTCCGAATGTCGTGTAATGATTTTCGAAAAAATATCAAGAATTTGTTAATTTTGTGATCTAATTCACAACCACTAATACCAAATAAAGATCAATATGTGATAAATCATGAATCAGTTAATGTCGTATATTTGGACCATAGACAATGTTCCTAGATTTGTAGATAAAATTATGAGTCAATGATTTTCGAGTTCGCGAATTGTCGGCGTGAGAAAAATGCGTCGGCGGCGCGCCGCCGGTTTACCGTTCGGCGTCGGCGTTTGTTAAAATTTACCGGCGGCGGCGGCGTGGCGCGGCGGCGCACAGGTCTACTCCGGAGAAAGAAGCGCCAGCAGGAGGAACGCGATCGCGAAACGATGGAACGACTGTACCGCGTAAACGACACACGGAAGTTCTACGAGAAGCTGAACAGTTCGCGCAAAGGCTAGGTCCCACAAGCCGATATGTGCAAGGACGGCAACCTTCTAAAGAGTGTGAGGTGATTGAGAGGTGGAGGCAGTACTATGACGAGCACCTCAACGGTTAAGCAGCTTCGTCCTCGAAAGCAGTCTGGCAACGGATCTTAGAGCACGCGCAGAAGGCGATAGGCTACCGGCCCCTGATCTCCAAGAAGTCAAGGAGGAGATCGGTCGGCTGAAAAACAACAAAGCTACCGGTGTAGATCAACTACCCAGCGAGTTATTAAAATAAGGTGGTGAAACACTGGCAAGAGCGCTGCACTGTGTAATCGCCAAGATTTGGGAGGAGACTTCCGGAGGAGTGGATAGAGGATGTCGTTTGCCCAATCTACAAAAAGGATGACAAGTTGGATTGCTGCAACTACCGCGCGATCACACTACTTAGCGCTGATTACAAGGTCCTCTCCCAAAATTCTTTGCAGTCGATTGTCACCATTTGTAAGGGAGTTCGTAGGGCACTACCAAGCGAAGGTCCCGCGCCACCACGGCCCAAATATTCCAAATATTGTGGACCTCCCATCCCGAGTTCGGATTGACGGTGACGAAATCGAGATGGTCGACGAATTCGTGTATTCGGGCTCACTGGTAATCACCGACAATGATACCAGCAGAGAAATTCAGAGACGGATCTTGGCAGGAAATCGTGCCTACTTTGGATTCCGGAGGAAGTTGATTATCTACAAGACGCTGATTACACCGGTGGTCCTCTACGGCCACGAGACCTGGACTATGTTCGTGGTGGACAAACGCGCCGCTGGAGTTTTCGAACGAAAGGTGTTGCGTACCATCTATGGTGGCGTGCAGATGGAAGACGGAACGTGGCGCAGGCGAATGAACCACGAGTAGCATCAGCGGCTGGAAGAACCATACATCGCGCATACCGCAAAAATAGAACGTTTGCGGTGGGCTGGACACGTCGTAACAATGTCGGACGACGACCCGGTGAAGCTGATTCTTGAGGGCGACCCTACAAGAACAAGAAGACGGGACGCGCAGCGAGCACGGTGGATCGATCAGATAGAGGACGACCTGCGGCGTTGACAGAATCGAGGCTGTCCAACGCCGGTTTATACATCTGCCATGGCCATGGCGAAGTAGCTGCCGATCTACGAAAACCCGTGGCCATTTAATGCACCTAAATACACTCTGTATTCCGATGAACCCTTTTCGTCTCGTACTTACTGTGAGGCAGAGCGGATTGTTCTACAATTCTCAAACGCAGGGCTCTGCAAGCCTGCATTCAAGAACTACGTAACAACTGGTGGTGTGACCACCTTTCAGGAGAACTAACTACGGTCCTCATAGCGCTGTTAACGGACTTTGGCTAGTTTTAAACAGAATTGCCCCAGCAATTAACTTCCACTTGTAACGAAATGCGGTTATAGCATAGTTTTTGTCTATCATTAAGTGTAACTAGGTTAAGTAACCACCATTCGGATACAACAAATAAACAAATTTGATAGCGAACTGATAGTTTTCGACGCAACAAATCGCTGTATTTCCCATCCACATAAAACAGCATTCGGTTATAGACTTTCGCGATGCCTCATCGCTTGTGCAATTCGAGCGTTACAAAATTCAGCGAGATCTCCTTTTCCCGTAAAGCCCAACTTCCAATCTCTTATGCTAAGCAAATAACGGAGATTTCTTTTCCTGAAACCCATTTAGCATCTAATGGGAAACTTTATCTGGCCTGGCGATAAAAAGAAAATGTCCAAAATTGGATCGCTCTACTTGTTTATTTGGATCTTCAAGTCTGCATTCGAGCGCTACGTAACAACTCTCCTTCGACCACCTTTCAGTAGAACTAACCATGATTATCACGGACTTCAGTATCCTTTCAGTGCTGATACTGCATTCTACTTTCACATGACGAGATATACGATTAAAATATGGTTTTTATCTATTCTTAAACATACCTAATGTAAGTAACTAATATTTGGAGCCTATTTGTTTGTTTGAGAGGTACAAGATAATGAACCATCTTTTATATTAATTTATTATTGCCCAACATTTGCCTTACAAACTTCTCAATAAAGTGGTCAAAACCCTTCGATGAAAATAAAGGAAGTGTTTCGCTTTTTTCTATGCTAGAGTAAAACAAAGATAGAAATTTCTCAACTGCGTATAGTATGTCATGTATGTGGTATTTCATGTTCTTGCTTAAGCACTCAATAATAATTGAATAAGCAAAAAATCGCTATCCAGGAAAAAAAATATATTTTAGGCGCCAAAAACAACGAAACCTAATACAAACCTTTAGGCAATATTGCGCATTATTCCACACGAGACTCTAAGGTAGACAATTAAACATACTCCAGCATCACCCAGCCCATTACTATATTTATTCGGCAGCTGAAGCATTTCCAAAACGGGGATTTCGATTTGCATTTTTTCGCCGTCCGCTCATTATTCTGTTGTTAATGCTCACCTCGTGATTGTACATTGACACATACTTTTACGATATGCGTCATCGTTGCGTAGGGGCCACCGCGTCGTTAGTTAGCGAAGTAAACAGAAACCATTAAAAGGCAGCTGCCCAAATCGTTCCAAAGGGAATTAAATGTTTTAAAACATTCGAAAAAACTATGTTCAATAGAATTCCTCTAGCGGCAGTGTATACAAGACAAGAAAAATAATTCGAGAGGTCAACAACCCTACCGCCAGAAACAAGATGTTTGTCAACATTGGAAGTTATCATTATAATTTGAAAATTATCCTATTTAATCAGATATTAGAGGTAACGATTCTTTAAAAGTTGTTGGCTTCGTCTAAAAAAAACCATGATGATCATAAGATTTCATCACGGCAAAACGCGGTCACAAAGGCACGGGTATTACATAGTGAGTGCAACCTAATGGAGAAGTCCACAAAGAACAGAAAAAAATCCATCGTCACTTTCCATCTGCTTTTTGCTTTACCTACTACTGTCTCACTGCAGAGAAGCGTGAAGCGTATTGGATGATAGTTCATACCCGTTAAACACCGAATGTTTTTTTTTCGTGATGCTATTGAGTAATGACTCTATTTTTGTCCACGATTTCGTTAATTACGCGGTCTTCAATAGATGGGATGCCTACAGGTTGATATCAATATCTCCTTCGTTCCTAAGGTCCAGTACTAGTGCGCCCCAATTTTCGCTCTACCATTTGAGCCAATGCGCTGAACAAAGTTGACAGACATAAGAATTGGATGATAATAGGCCATTACCCTATGTAGTCATTGGTTCTCGCTTCTAGCAACAACATAAAAAACAAGCGAGAAAACCATTAGATGTAATAAGAATCGCAGCGGTGCCAGATAAACCACTTTTACAGTATATTGCAGATATTAGGTTTTAGAAGAGAGCCGACGAGAATCAATATTTTGTGCTAGAACAGAGGTTTACAACCTTTTCATCCCATGTTCTGTCACATACTTGTACCATGTATAAAAATAGTATAGAATATGGAACAATCCCCTAATATATAAAATGCAGTAAACCTTCTGAGAAGCGTAGACTAAGGATTAAAAACAACACTTTTATTTTTAAGGAATTTGAGAGATCATATTATTCTCTTAACGGCTAATGAGAATTTAAAAAACAAACCTACCCATATTGAAATAGAGAAAACGAGAATTTCAAATAGGGGGCGCGTTAGAAAACTTCAAAGTAGTGTCGCCAAAACTAACAAACACTCCATTAGCTCAAAAAATGTTGTTGAAGTGCATATAACTGTAAATATATACATAGGTATTTAAAAAAAACTAGAGCAACTCATGATTACAAGAGGGCAAAATCTGTGATAAAATGTATTCAGTTGACAAGTAATCAATATCAGATTTTTTTTAAATATGCTGAATATAGTAAACGGTGTAAATCTTGCAAAACACCATGCGATTAATAAATTACTGGTTGTATCATGGTAATTACAGATATCAATAAATAGTATTTTAGGTTGTATTGCAACAATTATCTTTCGAAATTCTTTCTTGTTGAAAAGCCACTTAGCGAAAATTTTGCTTTTAGAAATTATACTTTCTAAAAAGTTCGATTCTTCAGTTGTTTGAAATTGGTCTTATGGATTCTTTACCTCAATGTTCGGCATTACAGTCGCGATTCCGTGTCATTATGAAAACGAGATTCTGTGTGCATTGCAACATTTTTAAAATATATTTTTAGAACAATAAACTTATGGTCTTTTGGATTTTTGATAATTCAGCCAAACCGAACTGAGCCCTTAATTTTTTTTTTCTAGTCTTCAATGCATTTTTAGATAACGGGTAACATAGCAAATTAAGGAATACTTATATTTGCCACGCGCACACGCTGTGGAGCATTGCATGAAAATGTTGAATCGCACTTTTTAACAAATTGGCGAGCTTATTTACGTGGACTTTACTACCTTTCAAAATTCTAAAAGATTATAAACAAATTCGCCGAGTGGCAATTTTTTCTCTGATGTTGTCTTCGGCTAAAGTTCCGTCACATAGTGTTATAATTCCCAATAACGCTATGGGGTAATTAGCTTATTTTTACAGTTTCCATTATCACCCTACCCATTTGAAGCCGTGGGTTAGAGCAGTGTCTGCCATCTTTGTTCAACGGCTTGAGTCAAACGGTAGCACAACACTCGATTGGAGTTTTCATTGCGCTCAAACACAATCATTCCACCTTTTTTCAGGGCATTTGTGCTATTATCTGTTGATGCGAATTCGTATTCATCGATTGTAGGCCGAGTAATTCTAGAGAAAAATTTCAATAGGACGTAAGTAACATTGAGAGCCTCTCTTTGTTTACTTTCTCTTTCGTTTATTACGACGTCATTACAACACTTTGTAATAATTTTCCAGTACATATCGAAAGCCGACGGTTTTTACTACAATATTATGCAAAGAGTAGAGTAGTAAATGTTGAAATGGCCGAGTAATGAACAGAAGAGAAAGACCTTAAAGAGAATCTCTCATTGTTACTTACGTCCTATTGAAAATTTTCTCTAGAATTAATGAATTAAGTGAGGCATCTTCCTTAATATGATGAAAATAGACACTTTACCCTATAATGAAGCAGACACATTGCCTTATAGCAGTATTTTCCGATCATCTGCTCAACCGCAATGACGTTTGCTGCGTTTTTTCTACTTGACTAATCAATTCTTCAGGTTTTCTAAAGAACAGCTGATCAGCGGAATAAAAAAAGAGCGCACCAACTGTCATTGCAGTTGAAATGGGTCTTGGAAGGTACCTCCATGTAACAGCATATTTTGCTTGATTTAGCGTGTTTTGGCTCAAGATTCTCAATCGGGAATTTTTTTTCGATTTGAATGGTTGACATATCGTGCTCAAATCGTTAGTAAAAGCGATATTAACGATTCAGTTACTTGGCGAGATGGACCGTAAGCGGTCCTAGTCGTCCAGGTGACACCAGGTCTGTTCCAGTACCAGGATAAACTGCAAGTACTCCGGAGAAAATCGTTCCTGTACTCTCTTCTTCTCTTTTTCTTCTTCTGGTAGCAAACCGGAGTAAAAAGGAGCAAAGATTTTTTACTCCTGTTTACTCCGGAGTGACTTCCATGTACTGGAACAAACCTACCATTAAGGAAAAAACGACTGAATTACTAACGGTAAACAAAACGATTAACGAAATTAACGATACCCTGGTGGTTGTACCATTTGTCAGGTCAAGGAAACTACGATTGAGATAATATATACATTTTGAAGACTAACGGTGGAATACAAAATATTGGTTTGAAATACCGTTACAAATATATTAAATATACACATTTTAGGTCAGTTGAAAAATATAGCCTTCCATCATTTGGTTGATCGGAATAAAACATGTCCTATTCTTAGTTACGTTGATCCAGTACTTCAAATCCACCCCAAAAAGTTGGCGCCAACGGAAATAAACTGTACAAACTGACAGCACTGCACCTTACTCTAGCGGTGAGCAATGAGCAGTTTTCCTGTGAATTGACCTAACCTACATTGGCACGAACAATCCAAAGAACGGATCACGGTGAGTAGTGAGAAAAGGAAAGTGAGCTGTAAGGAGCAGATTTAGATGAAAAAACTACGTCAAAAGGACGCAATTACGTATTAAATGTCGAGGCAGATGTAAATCTTTCCATTCTTCCCTAATATTTGCATATACTTCCGACAGGCACTAATTCGTCGAAACACACTTCGGCGCATATACCAACGCTAACACATTGATCTGGTTCGATGTTGTTTATGGTGAAATTCCACACCCGCGAAGACGATTCGGACCGAGACAGACATTGAAGCAGTAGCACATTTTTTCAAAACACATTTTTCACACCGTATGCAACCCGATCGCTCCAAACTCCACCGTCCGCTTATGACTCATATCCAGATACTTCCGGAAAACATATTTCTGGTCACTTTTGAATCAAAATTATCCACTAAATAGAAAAAAAATTTCCTTACTTTTCCAATCGTGACAAAGTCAACAAGAACGCATTCACTCACACATTGCAATCGCTCACTTTTCTTCGAGTTCACATCACTCGATCGCACTGATGCTTCGATGCCTCTACCGTCGACTACCTCTGTTCGCACGCACTCGTCGATTCGTTGCCTTTGCTGAAAGAAAACGCGAAATCGAATCGTTGATGGCCGCTTACGGCCAAAGTATTTCGTTTATTTACAGGTAGTGCATAAGCATCAATAAGTTAAACATAAGATGAGGCTATCCCAAGAAGGTATATGATGGGTGGCTGTTTAGTAATTTTCGAATGTGTTGCACACTTAAAATCTTGAGCGTTTTTTCAAAACGTCATATCTGCAATGAGTTACTCTCTTTGTTTACTTTCTCTTCTGTTAATAATTCGGTCACTTTAACATTTATCCCTCAGCTCTTTGCATAATATGCTAGTTAAAACCACCGATTCGATCTGTACTGTAAAATAAGTGAAAAGTGTTATAGTGACGCCGTAAAAATCGAAAGAGAAAGTATAAACAGAGAGTAACTCATTGCAGATATGACGTTTTAAAAAAACGCTCAAGAAATCTATTTCCTACCAGTAGGTAATTTTAATTTGCTGTCCTTATTTCACGGCCAGAAAACAAGGGAGAGGGAATGATTTTTTTTCACTTAAAATTAATAGGATGAAGTTTAGTCGGCTTTGGGGAATATCTCATTATTTTTGGGTAAATTTGGACTCCCTCTCTTTTGTTTTTCGTAGGAGGAAGTAGGATGCACAGATTTAAGATTACCTACTGCTAGGTAATGCAAGTTTTCTGTGTGGTGATTTAACGCTAAAAATGACATACATTGAAACGAAGATCATAGTATTAACTACTATATGAAAAGTGTCAAAAAGAGACTTCTTACTTTTACTAGCTGTTAGGTTTGCATGGCTGCCAATCTCGCGGTTTTTAAAATTTATTTCTCGACAAACATATGATTACGGCTTAAAAGCCAACTGTCAAAATTCTCTTTGAAAGGAAATTCCGGACAAACCGTTACTGGCTAAACACAGTTTGCAGCAGTTAATGAAAGAGAAAACTTTTCTCTTTTGTTTACTACCAACAACTGTGATTAATGAGTAACGGTTTGTCCGGAATTTCCTTTCCAAGAGAATTTTGACAGTTGGCGTTTAAGCCGTAATCATACACTGAGAAAAATCCAAACGTTAATTCTATTTGCTTCAAACCGCTTAAAATTCATATGAAGAAGAAATGCTATTGTTATCACGCGCACACATACCTTCTATGTGTCAACTGTATAAACTATGTATGCACACACATAAGTTATATGTGCATAATGTTATAGAATGGGGTTTTATGTGCCTAATAGTTATGAAATGTGAATGCAAGATTAATGTTTCTTGTAAATACACACATTAGGTTTATGTGCCAGCAAATAGTGTCTATATGCCTCCGTTAATTGCAAAAATCTATGTGTAAAATCAATAGGCATAACGTTTAATTTTTTTTGAGTGTATGTTTGTGGAATCCATAGGTTTGTTCCAGTACCACGAGAAACTAAAAGTACTCCGGAGCAAACAGGGAGAAAATCGTTCCCGTATTATCTTCTTCTCTTTTTTCTTCTTCTGGTGGCAAACCGGAGTGAAAAGGAGCAAGAATTTTTTGCTCCGGAGCAACATCCATGTACTGGAACAAACCTCATACTGACTCCATTTAGAACTATAGATACTATATTCATAGTTAGGCGGACACAAAAGCCGAAAAACTGGCAGCTCTTATTTCAGGAAGAAAACACTGGCATCCCATGCAAATGCTCATGCTCTAACTTAACATCTTAACGTATGTACGAATAGCAAAACCAATTTGAAGATTTGCGGTTTTATATTTGTGGTTTCATATTTGTGCGAATATCTCCCGGTGGTACAGAAAAAAATATTGTTTATTTTTGGTTCTCTACGCCCGATGACACAAGGAAAGAGTAAAATAATCATCACCATAATCACAATACCTTTTCCACATCCATTCGAAAAGAACATGTTATGTGACTTCATGCTCGATTGGCTCCGGCATTTGACATGTTCAATAGACCTTTCTCGTCCGACCTAACCCCCTTTTTTCTTATTTTTATTCAAAAGACTACACATTTTTAAGAATATTGCCGTTGAAATGAGACTATTTGGAGCTATCGTAATTTTATAATGATTTTTTGAAATTGGAAAAATGCAAGAATGTTGAGTATTTTTTTCACCTTTGCAAGAATGGTGGGACTCAAAATGTGTGTTTAGGCAACACTGTTTTGTATATTTTTGCTTGAGTTCTTGGCAACGCGGCAAATGAAGTGGTGAGTCGCGGTACAAAGTTCATTGGTTATGTAAACAAACTAAAGTGAACCTCTCGGTGGAGAACATTGCATGATAATGTTTAACCTCACTTGTTTGACAGTTCAGAGAGATTGTTTACATGGTCTTGGAATTTTTGTTGATTTGATCATAGTATGAGAAACTTGGTTTGGTTCGCTGCCAAATGTTAACACTTTCCAAACAAGGTCGCTCAGCTGTAATTTTTTATTTGATGTCGGCATCATACATTGTTCCGTTAAATTTAACATTTTTACTTTTCTTGTACATGATTCATTGTAGAAGTAAGGAATTTCTAGCCAAACATTTGAAAAAGGCCCACTGCCAAATGCAAACAAATCGAATTTTCATGTTCTCTATTAAAATCCTGGGACAAAACCTGTGGATATGTTTTTTTCTGATCATTTGATCTCTTGTCTTGCATAGCCACTCTTTCTTCCTCATACATTTTAAATGGACTGGCTACATTTGACAGTTCCCCCTGACTGCATTTGACGGTTCCCTTTGGCTGCATTTGACAGCTCCCCCTGGCTGCAATTGACATTAGGTTTTTTCGTATCCACACGTCACGTCCCAGTTAAAAACTATCTATCTGGCCATGTGCATAAATATAACGTAACAATGGATTATGAAGAATTTAGATAATGATTTTATAACAAATTATAAAAGGGCCCGGCTGATATAAAAGTCCTAACTAGCAATACGCTTATTATAAAATGATTATAAAGGATTATTGTAACTGATTCCAAAAGGATTATAAAGGCAGTGAAATACGTACTCAACGAATTAAGGGGAGTGTCTCATGTAAACAATATGCACAATTAAACTAAATAAAACAGTATTAAATTTTTTAAATAGAATTATAATGAATTCGACCCAAACTTCTTTTGCCTTTTTCTCAAGGTTTACGTTTGACAGTTAGACCCTTTTCAAATGTTTCAAATGTTTGGGTAGAATTTAGATTATTAATTTATCGTTGTTGCGATCAATTTCATTTGGTTTGTTTTGTTCACAATGTTAGTCGCAGAGCATTTTGGTGATCTATGGCAATTGATGACCTTTATACCCCATACTAGGTCCGCTCCTGTTGCAGCTGTTTCGCCCCGTCCGGCACCGAGTCAACCGATGGTCCAGCCTGCGCCGCACTCGTCTGTCGCTATGCCAGTGGCAGGGACTTGGATTAAAGGCTAAAAGGTCAGCTACGGCTGGTGGTGTTGCTGCAATCGGTTTGCCTTCGGCCACGTTGGACATTCGGCTAACGGGAATATTCAGCGATTCCGATTCGAAGGAAGCAGCGCCAGTAGCAGACTGCTTCGGTTCAGCAATACGCTCCGGTATTGGACGAAGCAACACTCCGGCAGGACGAAGGTTTCAATGAGGGGCTCAGGCATAAGTAGCAGAGTCCTTGCACTTACTGCTTGTCGAGTGAATAATTCCGACGAAACCACTGCCACTCTCGCCAAGCTTGATCACCGTCATAAGTGCGACGTCAGCGGTATAATGCCAGGAATAGTCGAGAAGAGTGCCAGGACTGACTTGCCGAGAGCTACAAGATTAAATAGCAGGGCGTTTTTAAAGTGACCGTAGTATAACGTAGAGGCTTTAGGCAGATGATTTATTCAGTAGAATAAGATAGCAAAATTACCCAAAACATAAGAGCTGGCTGTCGAAGTGAATCCACACACATCATCACCTACAGAGGCAAGCAATATTGGAACGCAGCGAAATTCCTTACAATGAATTGATCTCGTTAGATGAAATTCCAGGAAGTACAATTTTCATAGCATAATTTAATCGACCGAAATTGTAGTCCTCAGTCGAGAGAGAGACTGAGAGTAGCAGCAGCTAGGAATTTTCTTTCGAAAGCTAGGGGACCATTAATAAATTACGTAACGCATTTAGGG
Source organism: Topomyia yanbarensis (assembly GCF_030247195.1). NCBI lineage: Eukaryota > Metazoa > Arthropoda > Insecta > Diptera > Culicidae > Topomyia > Topomyia yanbarensis. The sequence continues at coordinate 174,794,631 of NC_080671.1, read as the reverse complement.
GGGGGGGGGGGGGGGGTACGACAAGTTGTGACATAGGGGGAGGGGGTGTTAACTAGATCGTTACGTAACATGTTTTCATCAAAGAAAAAAAAAATTTCTTGGAATTTGTTACGTAACAGGGGAGGGGGGGATGGAGAAATTTGTGACAATTTGTTACATAGGGGGAGGGGGAGTCAATTTTGGGCAATTTTTGCGTTACGTAATTTATGAATGGTCCCTAGCAGCGGTTTCGCGTATCCTGCGCTAAGTAGAGAGCGTTAAGACAGATCTCTGAAGCATGTCAAGTGCTATCAGATGAGAAAAAACCTCGCATCTATGACCAGTACGACAAGGACGGTCTGCTGACCAACGGTTCCGTCCGGTACCACCATAACACACGGCACCGGCGACACATATATTCACAACATACTAATTACTTATCCTTCCGAAAAAGTAAATAAATTGACTATGAAATTTATCATTCGCTGCCTAGTTATTTCGTGCCAATTTGAACAAGATAGCAGATAGCTTTATTGCGGTGCCAAAATGAAGGCTACTCGGGATATAATATAAATTTACATATAATTTCTCCTCCCTGATATTCTACCAGAATGTATAATGCTCTGCATTATTATTATCATTCCAATCAAATCCTTCTTACTCCTTATCGTCAGTGCCGAGCGCTATTTTGCATTTGCCGGCCAAATCAACGACAATGCGATAATCGACGAAACTTTTGCTGTAATGGAACCTGAACACGAATAATAAATAATTGTTCCATTCGAAAGCGATAACCTTGTTGTCCTCATGTTTGCAGCTATCATACGCTGGTAGGCATTCTGACCAATGGAAACGCTCTTCGATATGGGCATTGAACGATCAAAATCATTTCAACAACTTATCATCGACCGAATTCGTTACCTATAAAGTTCAGGTAAACTTCACCAGCTAAAAATGAATAATCAATCGGATCATCTTGTTAGGAATTAACCCACGAGCAAACAAACAAATGTGTACAAACCCTTATCCATCATCCAGAAAGCAATCGTTTTATAGCCCAATGCTTGATCTTACGATTCAGAAAATGCCACCGGGTTTTACATCCAGCGCCGATTGGTCAATGTATGAACCAGGTTACCATTTTTCCAATCCTCATCCCTCTTGAGTTGATATTCTTTCAAAGAGCATCGAAAGTATTCAAGTAATGTAAATTTTAAAAGTCCGTGTAAACAAGTCTTAGGTAAACAAGCACACCGAACTGTCAGAAAAGTGCGGTTATACATTTTCATACAATGCTCTATATTATTGACAGGTATATGAATGAATCATTTCAGCATCAGTGATGCCAGGTCTATTTAAACAATAGCCTACAGTAAAAATATAAAAGTCTGCCGATTGCTACAAAAATCTTCAATAAATGTGTATAATTTAAATGATCAAAAATGTTGAAGGCTGGTGTATAAATTGGCTGGCATAGGCTTTGTTCTGCTAAATATTTGTAATCTGCAAAAGATCTGCAGTGAAAATGCAAAATCTGTAGATTTACTAATATATATGCATATCTGGCATCCTTTTAGTATTCCCCACAGGAAATTCATCCAAATGGTGTAAAAATATGGGGAAACAAGGCAAGATAGGTATTCAGAATATGGGGTTAAATGAGCAGCTTGCACTATTTTTGATTTTTTCAATAGTTAGAGGTACCAAATCATCGGGGCAATAGGCAGTAACGAATTGGGGATAAAAAAGGAAGCATCCTATCATATAAAATTTTTTGACGAGAAAGGTCTATTGGCTCCGCTCAGTGTCTCCGCTTAACTATGAATATATTAGGTATTAGGTTTTACACCAACCGACATAACCCCACAAAATGAGCCGGATGAACTTCGTTTGACAATTCTCGGTGGTTTGTTTACATTGTAGTTACGTAAGTTCGAATGTAACAGAGGAGCACCCGTTGCACTCGCACTCACGCAACTGACAAACTAAACAAACCACCGAGAATTGTCAAACATGAACTTCATTCATCATAAGTTCATTCGTGTCGTCATCTTGTAGAACTCAATTCTAGAGAAAATTTTCACTAGGACGTAAGTAACATTGAGAGCCTCTCTTTGTATACTTTCTCTTTTGTTTATTACGACGTCATTTGTCACTTTGCACCAATTTTCCAGTACATATCGAAAGCCGACGGTTTTTACTAGAATATTATGCAAAGAGTAGAATAGTAAATGTTGAAATGGCCGTGTAATGAGCAGAAGAGAAAGACCCCAAAGAGAATCTCTCATTGTTACTTACGTCCTATTCTAAATTTTCTCTAGAATTGTGCCGTTTGAATTGGGAGGAAAACAAATCGATTGTACGGCGAATTGGGAGGAAAACAGCTTGAGGGGAGCGCGGTAGTATAAAAATGCGAGATATCAGTGTGAGCATTTTAAACGTCAGATATCTCAATAGTAACTATATTCAGAACTCCGTGCTAAAGTTTAACTGGGTGGTGTGAGCATTGTTGCCAGGACTTCGGTTGAAAAGTATTTGCCATGGTTGCCAGAATTATTGTGCAATGAGTTCAACAGATGGTGAGTTTTGTGCAATGAGTTCAACAGATGTCGCTAGTATACCGTGGGCGATTATTTTTTTTTAGAATTTTCTTCAATGTGTTACGTCTGTTTGTCTGTGAGAATTGTTGTAAAAAGTTATAACACAACATCGAAAATATGAATACATGAAAATAATTTCCAAACAAAATAATAGACAAATAAATATCATCATGGCCGTACGCTCAATTTTGGAACTCACTGTATTACTTGAACCAATGCAGCCGGTGAACAAACATTGCGGACACTGCTCTATCTAAAATTTTGAAAAGCGTTGTGAATATATGCTTATTTACACTATAGAAAACCAATCTTGTGAGATTTTTTTGAAGAGCTGGTATTTTCACTGCTGAAAGTAAAAGCACGTACTTACTTTTATAATAAACTAGTAATATTTATTTAGTCTCACTATCTTAAAGTGTTTTAATCTTTTACAATCCTGTTCTTCCCTTTCTGAGCCTAAATCTATTTTGGCAATTATGTTACAAACTGGTCACCTATAACAAAACTTATACATTGTGTCTGAACCTTTTTACAATATACATCAATCAACATACGCTATATTTGCACTGTTATCTTTCTTTTTTTTTAATTCTTCATAACCAATATTGATTTCGTGTTTTTGCACAATTAACCTATAAATTGTGCCATCGCAGTAGATTTTACAAATTCCTTCTATAATATCAAATCAGCAGATAGTACTACAATGTAAAAATAATGAACTTATGAATAAATTACGTTATCATTAGATACTTATTCTCTGTTTATGACTTCAATAATATCATTTATTAGGTTAGCAAGACTATTATACATGAAACGTTAACGTCGGAAACGGTTTGGCATTGTTGCTACAATTAATTTAATTGGGTTTAGTGCATAGTACGGCATCGATTTACGATTAAAACATTTTTTCCTAACCTCAAATTTCGTAATCTTTTGATAAAAGATGAAAATTAAATTGTAATGATAGTATGTTAAAGAAAAATGTGTAGGAGGTGTGCGCACGCAATATTTAAAACCGAGAGCACGTCGTTTGGCATAAGTTCATTTGGCATAACAGCAGCTGACACATGCTTTCGTTTGGAATAATGGTCATTTGGGATAATTTGAAATATACATCGAATTCTCTATTATTAGGCGTTGTTTACCAAGGAATAACGGTGCAATATTTTTAGCAACAATGAGGTTTGTTTACGACAGGAGTTTGATCTAAATCCAAAGTTTAATCCTTCTGGTTAAACAATTCACGGAGCCTCCTTATTGAAATGTTCGTTACCTTCTACATCAAAACTTGTGTAGAAATCGTTCCGAATTTTTGAAGCTATTGAAGAATTGATGGATCACTGCTTCTACAGTGAACAGAAAAAAAGATACAAGTTTAGACCTTTAAGCTATTGAACGATAGAAAGGACAATCCATCTCATGGCTATTCTAAACCTATCGTCCTAATTTTTAATCATAACCGACATAGAACTTTCAGTAAAACCTCATTGAACTAATCCATTATTACACATACCATACCGGTTCCGAGGAAGCCTTCATGCAACCCTTAAGCATAATACTAATCGCTCACCGAATTACTCTGTCGGGTTAATGGCGTTACGGTGGAGTTGTGACGGGTCTTACGCGAGCCTTCACTGTCCAGTTCAGACGAAGGCGTGGTCGAGTTGCTTAGGGCGAATGTCTTGTTGAAATCGATCGTTGCATAGCCGAGTGATGCTTTCTTTGGGCTCTCTGGGGGCAGCAAACCCCCAGCCAGGGGGCCTTGTGAGAGCGGCGTGGTAGCAACTGTTGCTGGTTCGCTTGGATTGTTTAGATTTATAGCTGCTGGGTTATTGTTGTTATTCGCTGTCGGGGTAATCCCAGTTGGTGAAGTGACCGATGCCGGTGCGGTAATATTATTTGACGAGTTAGACTGGTCGAGATCCAGAACAATGTAGTGAACTTTTCGATTAACTGACGTCGGCGTACAAGGTTCAGAATGATCCAACGGAAGTTCGACGTTAGCAAATATGTCCGGTTTGGAGTATCGACCACGTAGCAGAGCGGATTTCATTTCGCCTGGCTCTAGATTTTCGTAAAAGCGTGTTGGATCGATCATGTATGTTGAATTTAGGCGCAGATGGGTAAGCATACTTGGTCCTACCAAAGTTGGTGTTTTCACATTTTGATACTGGTTTTCATCAAATGAACCGGCGTTGTTGTTGATAGAAATTAGACTAGAATTACTTTTGCTGGCTGGTTTTGCTTTTGCCTTAGGAACACTTTCTGGCATGCAAGCAATATTCACGTTCATATACATTCGTGCAGGGTCCATCTCATTGGTTATTTGTGGCATTTCCAGTGGAAGAGGATTCAGGTCAGGTTTACTAGTTGATAAAGCTGGTTCATTGTCAGCACTAGGAGCTATTTCTTGAGGTGGGATATCCAAAGACATACGATTCACAGGGGGATTTATAACAGCGGTACTAGCGCTATCTTTCATAGGAAATTCCTGGTACAGGTTACTGACCCCGTGATGAGTGCCACTAGAAGCACTACTTGTTGGTAAAGGATTTAGGGTAGTAACTTCCAAAATATTGGTTACACTGTTAGGCGAGCCTGGGGACGTCACATCTGGACTGATAGGGCCACTGCTAACAGAACTCAATCTCAAACCCTGCTGAAATCGTGTGGTAACTGTTTGCGGCTGGCCACCTGGTCTACTTGGCGTTGGCTCAAGATAGTTAGCCTCTAGGGGGAGTGTATCAGTACTGCGACTTTGGTTCGAATTTGAATGAATGGTTCCATTAGGACTTAGAGATTGGCTAGTAGCTATTCCAGTGCGATTTATAATATAGCTACCAGTTCCCGTAGCATTTTGCTGACCGCTCCTTGTGGCGGTGTTGTTTTGCGATACACTTCTTGCCGCCACCGATGGTCCGGAAGAAGCAACCGGTATAGGGTAAGGGTCGTTTGGATTCGTATTTTCATCGCTGTATATTCGTCCCTGGATGTAAGACTGCACTGTATAGAACAATGTTTCCGCTCTTCGACACTTAAACGCGTAAATACCTTCTCCCGTAGTGCATCTTCTCCCCGCTTCGAAACTGAACTGATCTACGTTGCAACCGTATCTTCTGAGGCATTTAAGCGGCCAAGTAGTGGGATCTTTTCCTTTCCTGTATAATGTTAGCTCTGTACGGGAAACTTCTAGCTGACCGCTCCACAAAGGGGTTCCATCGTCGTCTATATTGATCACGTAGAATATATTTGGATGCACATCGTTAATATCCTTTTTTGAATTGATGCACCCCATTGTGGTTTGTGGCAGCAGTTTGCGGTATTATTTGTCTTCTTCAATCGCGTAGACAGCTACAGGAGCGGCTACGGTAGAGGGATTTTTCCCTTTCGAACTTTGTAATCATTTTCCAGGTACGACCCAAGTGGTGGAAAAGCGTCTTAACTATAATTTCTGCATAAACTACACAGCATTCTCTTACTACTTTTACTAACACTTATTGACAATACTACACAATATCTGAATTTGAAATTTAAGACTAATTTCATCTAATCATCGAGAGGAGATGAAAATAATGGAAAATTTTTATTTTCATGAATCTTCTATTTTTTGTCTTTTTGGGAATTCCTCACTGATGGACTAACTTGTATGCAACTTTCGTACTAAAAAGTAACTGTCATCGAAATCGAACTGCCTATCGAGCAATATTTTTCACAAGGACGTACCTGTGATCGTGTGGATTCAAGAAAATCGATATTGAAATTTTTCGAAATAAATTTTATTAAATACCAAAGCTAATTCGAAAGCCAAAACAAACATGACAAATAAATGCATTTCATTAATGTTTCAAAACGAGAAGGTCCATCGTTGGCTGGCCAAAACAGAAAATTCAACTGCATGTTCATAATTAAGATTTCTGAGAGCTCAGAAAAATACGAGGGACAAGCACTAGGGTAACCAACCTAATTTGGACCCCTACATATTTTGGACCCTGTTAATGTACACTCAAGTTTTTTTTACGCGGTTTTTTTTTGCGCGGTATTTTTTTATGCGGTTTTTTTTTACGCGGATTTTGAAATTTACGCGGTTTTCATTTACGCGGATTTTGAAATTTACGCGGTTTTCATTTACGCGGATTTTGAAATTTACGCGGTTTTCATTTACGCGATTTTTGAAATTTACGCGGTTTTCATTTACGCGGATTTTGGAATTTACGCGGTATCCATCAATGAGGTTCCCTTTATCGCGGATTCTTAAATTTAAGTGGTCTTCATTTACGCGGATTTTGAAATTTACGCGGTTTTCATTTACGCGGATTTTGAAATTTACGCGGTTTTCATTTACGCGGATTTTGAAATTTACGCGGTTTTCATTTACGCGGATTTTGAAATTTACGCGGTTTTCATTTACGCGGATTTTGAAATTTACGCGGTTTTCATTTACGCGGTTTTCATTTACGCGGCTCGTATCCCCCGCGTAAAAAAAAACCTGAGTGTATTTGCCTCCTACATCGCCAAGTTTCTCTACATTTGTTTGGTTTGATGCAGTAATTACATTCCTTGGGTTGTCTATTAAGTTTCAACAAATACAAATTACTTACTTTACGTTTGGAGATAAAATTCATTACGAGCTCTTCCATCTATTTCTTCGTCCCACCCTTGAATTATTAACGTGTCATAGGTTGCAGATTTGAAATGTAAATCAACCCTTTTCAAACTTTGCGCGGAAGGTAGTTTCTTCACAACATCGATGGTTGGAATCAGTTACCACAAGTCAGGTCAATGGCTTCAGGTATGAATCCTGCTTTACTAGCGCTCCAGCGTTGGAAAAACGGTTTAAAACCGTTTGAAGTCTTCATGTGATTGACCTGCACGTAAAAATTTGGTTCTGTAGATGTAGAGAAATAAAAACAACGAAAACGTGACCTACCATTAACGTCTATGTTAACAGCATAATGCAGTTCTTGAACTAGTGTCCATTAATTCAACATCCGAGAAGCGGGATAACTACAGGTGCAAATCATCAATATCATCTATTAACTGTTGGAGCGGTAGGGTTTGATTGTTTTATAGTTCTTGAAACTGTTCGTTGAAGCGCTTATCTCTTCCTCGCTAGAAAAGGCTAGCCAGTGGATCAGGTAGATTCGGCGTTGGCTGGCGAGGCGCTTTTGTCAATATGCTCGTCGTATCTGAAGCATGGCTACTTTGTACATATTAAGTTAGATCCTCTTTCTCTTTTAATCGGTAATTTTCTTGACTTCGAGCAGCCAAAATCCGAGTGATTACGGTGAGTATTAACATGTACCTGTTGTCTCCGAATGACATGAAACATTTCACTTGATTTTTTCGTCCTTCATTTTTGAATGCTGCGCAAACATTACTAACCAGTTGCAGCTTCCGTCTATGATCGTTCGCATTTCGATCGTAATCCGAAACAAACCAATGAACTTCAAAACTAATAAGTGAAAATGTTATCCAACAGGATCACCGACTAATTACTGTAATTATTAAAGAAATCTCAAATTTTCGTCAACAGGAAACAATTGCATGTGTCAATCGTTGCTAAACAAATTCATCCGTGCAGCCAGTTTTAACACTATTTCATCAAAGTACACTGTCACTTTGACAGTGTACCTCGGTGTACCACTGGGTAGCTTAAAACGTGTCCTCGAAAAATCGTCAGAGCATTCCGTATTAACATATTTGTATTTGGTAATAGTCTATTTTACATTGAAATTTACTGTACAAACGTTAAAGTTTATTGTTTTTGTATTGTAGCATAACACTAAAACTTACTGTAAATTATTGTAAAATTACTGTATTGTCACAGTGAAAATCATGGTTTTGTTACTGTACATTTCTATTCGGGTAATAGGGCACTTCTGAAAACATGCCCTAGATTTGTAGTAAAATATCCATACTATATTCTTTTTTTTACAGTGCGCACGATTTGCAAGATAAACTTTGCCTCGCAGGTTTTATCAAAGTGCAGAAAATGGTAATCAAAATAAAAAAGGAGGTGACAGCTAGCTTTCGGTCTCGTTTTGTTCTGCTGATTGACAACTTGCGTAACAATTTTTTACAGTCGAGTCGTCGAAGAAAACATTTTTGGCGATTTTTTGTAAGAAGGTATATTAACATTATTAGCAATTAGCTGCAAAATATTTATTATAATCTTTTCCGCCACAGCACAAACGAAAATGATTCGCTCTGCGGTGATTCCGGTTCTTGCAAATGGTTGGAAAGCTGCAATCCCTCGCGGCTCTGCTGCTGGTTTTAATGCGACTCAAGTTCGCGAGAAAAACACTTTACCTGTAGTGGAAAAGGACAAACCGGAGAAATTGTCTTATTCGCCATTTGGAACCAAACAGTCCAACTGGGCTGAATGGGGTGTAGCTCGGCTAGACGATCTACTGAATTGGGGTCGTAAGGGCTCTATCTGGCCGCTTACCTTCGGATTGGCTTGCTGTGCCGTCGAGATGATGCACATTGCAGCTCCTCGTTATGACATGAATCGCTTCGGAGTCACATTCCGTGCTTCTCCGCGACAGGCAGACTGTATCATTGTAGCTGGTACTTTGACAAACAAAATGGCTCCAGCTTTGAGGAAAGTTTATGACCAAATGCCTGAACCCCGATGGGTCATTTCAATGGGAAGCTGTGCCAATGGAGGTGGATATTATCATTACTCATACTCAGTTGTAAGAGGTTGCGACCGCATAATTCCGGTTGATATTTACGTTCCCGGATGCCCTCCAACGGCGGAAGCATTACTCTATGGTGTACTGCAGTTGCAGAAAAAAATTAAAAGGATGAAGGCTCTTCAAATGTGGTACAGAAAGTAGATCAAGTTATCTGAATTTTAGATTGTGCTGTTGCCCATAAAGTTATATACGTCGAAAGTGAAACAATAATTATTGATACATTTCATTCTATTGAATCTATCCGAAATCGAACGATGGAATAAGCGGCCCTTACACGTTCAATATTTTTGTCCATACACAGTATTGTTACAATACAATATTGTTACAATATTTCAATCCCATTTGAAATCCACATCGTCAATACAACTTTGTTCCATTACACGTACAATACTTTTGTCAATACTCTAGTATTTTCAAAAATATTGAACGTGTAAGGGCCGCTATAGAATCCACTACCGTTAAATTTAGCAAGATTCAATCATCTGGCGAAACAGCAGAGTACGGATTGCATACGCTAAGGCGATTTAATGGCACACTCCTGGTCAAACCAAGAAGTCGTACTTAGGGTTCTCATCAGGGTAAAAAGGCGAATCCAGTTTTTTACGTGCCATAATGGCGGTCTAAATTGTTTAGTTCGTAATATCCCGAATAGAAATGTACAGTAACAAAAACCCGAATTTCACTGTGACAGTACAGAAATTTTACAATAATTTACAGCAAGTTTTAGTGTTACGCTACAATACGAAAACAATAAACTTCAACGTTTTTACAGTTAATTTTATTGTAAAATAGATTTTTACAGTGAAAAAGGGGGATGGTTATGTATCTTAACATTAAAAAAATCGATTTTTCTCCGCACATTATTTTCTCGAAAACTAAAATTTTATGTGAATTTACTGTATCAGTTTTATTGTTACATGAAATTTTATCGTAAATCTATTGCGAGAACTCTGCATCGAACAATGTTGAAACAGTAATAACTATAATATTTATTGTTTTATGATTGTTTGTAGGGTAAATGCAATTTTTTACAGTCGAGTCGTCGAAGAAAACATTTTTGGCGATTTTTTGTAAGAAGGTATATTAACATTATTAGCAATTAGCTGCAAAATATTTATTATAATCTTTTCCGCCACAGCACAAACGAAAATGATTCGCTCTGCGGTGATTCCGGTTCTTGCAAATGGTTGGAAAGCTGCAATCCCTCGCGGCTCTGCTGCTGGTTTTAATGCGACTCAAGTTCGCGAGAAAAACACTTTACCTGTAGTGGAAAAGGACAAACCGGAGAAATTGTCTTATTCGCCATTTGGAACCAAACAGTCCAACTGGGCTGAATGGGGTGTAGCTCGGCTAGACGATCTACTGAATTGGGGTCGTAAGGGCTCTATCTGGCCGCTTACCTTCGGATTGGCTTGCTGTGCCGTCGAGATGATGCACATTGCAGCTCCTCGTTATGACATGAATCGCTTCGGAGTCACATTCCGTGCTTCTCCGCGACAGGCAGACTGTATCATTGTAGCTGGTACTTTGACAAACAAAATGGCTCCAGCTTTGAGGAAAGTTTATGACCAAATGCCTGAACCCCGATGGGTCATTTCAATGGGAAGCTGTGCCAATGGAGGTGGATATTATCATTACTCATACTCAGTTGTAAGAGGTTGCGACCGCATAATTCCGGTTGATATTTACGTTCCCGGATGCCCTCCAACGGCGGAAGCATTACTCTATGGTGTACTGCAGTTGCAGAAAAAAATTAAAAGGATGAAGGCTCTTCAAATGTGGTACAGAAAGTAGATCAAGTTATCTGAATTTTAGATTGTGCTGTTGCCCATAAAGTTATATACGTCGAAAGTGAAACAATAATTATTGATACATTTCATTCTATTGAATCTATCCGAAATCGAACGATGGAATAAGCGGCCCTTACACGTTCAATATTTTTGTCCATACACAGTATTGTTACAATACAATATTGTTACAATATTTCAATCCCATTATTGTATACGCCCTTTGCGTATAACAGCGACTTTCATAAGATAACGCTATGTAACGTTTTCAAAAGAACATTGAATATAATATCGGCAGAGCCGTCACTTTTGTTTGAACTCTTAACCCAGCTAGTTCGCCTTCTCTCTCTCCGAAACCCCTTATTTATAGGATAGCTACCGTGATAAAATAAGTAAGTATAAAGTTATTAAAGTGGCGACGAGATAAAATCCGAAAAGTGCAAAGTGCGTGCACGAAGAAAATCAGTGAAGTGATTAATCCGAAAACAAAGTGATCACCCGAAAAAGTGGGTTATATCCGAAACTGATTAAGTGGAAAAAGCACATTTTTTTTTTGGGAAACACCATTTTGTAAACGACAATACAATAAAAGATTTTCTTTCCAATCGACAATTGTGCCAACGGCACAAAAGCATTCTTTTATTTTAACAATTTTATTTGTTTTGACAAGAAACTAATTGGTTTTGTTTGCATTATTTTCACAGCAATTGTGTGCATTTCTCGCGACTTGTGCGTGCCGAGGGTACAAGCGAAGGCTCGGGTACGGCAAACAGGCCGCAGTGAAGAGGAGACAATTATTTTACCCCATCGCCGTTAGCAGTCGGTTCATCTAGGGTGGCGTCGGCAATAGTGGACTACGGATAATTTGGAGTAAGGTGTAGCATAGTACAATTACTATAGCCAAACGACAATCAGGGTGAGAATTCACTAAGGAAACACGGGTGAGTCGATTCAATTATTATTCATATTTTTTTTATATAATTATCGGCATCTGGGACTAAATTTGAAAACTTATTTGTTCCAATTTTTATCAGAAACATGGCCCATTTAAGCATGGCGTCATCCATCGAACCCTACCGCAAGGGTGTCTCTTTCGGTGATTGGGTCGACAGATTAGAATTTTGTTTCGTTGCAAATAATGTTGACGAAAACCTGAAAAAGGCCCATTTTATTACATTGGCCGGTCCTCTTGTTTATGCAGAATTGAAACTGCAATACCCGGTAGAAAATTTGAACAATGTGTCGTATAACGACATGGTTAAAAAGTTGAAGAATAGATTTGACAAAAAGCCTTCTTGCTTAGTACAACGTTTGAAATTCTCAAACAGGGTTCAGCAACCAGATGAGTCGCTTGAGGACTATGTGTTATCCGTCAAACTGCAGGCGGAGTTCTGTTCCTTTGGTGAATTTAAGAATCAGGCAATTCGCGACCGTATTATTTCGGGCATTAGGGACACTCGACTTCAAGAGAAAATTCTGAATGAAGATGAAGATTTAAACGTAGAAGCAACTGAAAAAATCATTATGACTTGGGAAATGGCGAAGTGCAACGCCAAATCATTGGGAATAGAAAACAAAACAGAATCTCTTGCTCCTTTGAATGCAATAAGACGCCCAAGAGGGTTAATGTTGGAGAAACTGGGAGCTACACTGGAGGCAGCCAGGGTAGCAAATCAACCAGGTTCTTCCAAAGTTCCCATAAGGGACAGGTTAGGTTTCACGCCTTATGCTCGGAATAGTCCGCGTTACAGAGGGAACAATCAAAACTCAAGAATGACTGAATGGAACAACGGCCTAGATAAGGTAAAAAAGACCATTCTCAATTAATTTGTGATTTTTGCGGAAAGAAAGGTCATATAAAGAAGAAATGCTTTAGGTTGAAGAACTTACACCGCGACGCAGTAAAATTTGTAGACTCATGGAATGAACCTGGACCCAACACGGACCGGAGCCTCAGCGAGTTGTTCGACAGGATGCGAGCTGACGACGTCGAAAGCGACAACAATGATGATAAAGGTGACGTTCAATGTATGTTAGTGTCGTCCATTAATAAAATTAATAACCCTTGTTTAGTTAATGTAATCATGGAAGGAAAATCTATCCAAATGGAAGTTGATTGTGGTTCTTCAGTAACCGTTATGGGAAAACAGCAATATGAATCGAACTTTAATATTCCCCTAAAAAAATCGGATAAACGATTATTGGTTGTGAATGGGGATAAACTTAAAATATGGGGTGAAACAAAGGTTTCAGTGATGCTTGGAGGAAAACAAGCTAGTTTGACTTTGGTAGTTTTAGATTGTAAAAATAGTTTTGTACCTTTACTTGGACGTGACAGTTTAGATGTATTCTTCAATAATTGGAGAAACTTTTTTGGTAATTCGTTGGAAATCAACAATATAAATTATGGGAATAATACGGACCTGATAACAGATTTGAAACAAAAATATGCAGATGTGTTTATCAAAGATTTTTCTTCGCCTATAGTGGGTTTCGTGGCGGATTTGGTGCTCAGTAACGAGGAACCAATTTTTAAAAAAGCATATAATGTTCCTTATAGATTGAAGGATAAAGTGTTGAATTATTTACAAAAGTTGGAAGATGAAAAAGTAATTACTCCGATCAAAACGAGCCAATGGGCGTCTCCTGTAGTGATCGTGATAAAAAAAATAATGATATTAGATTGGTTATAGACTGCAAAGTTTCTATAAATAAATTATTGATTCCAAATACCTACCCATTGCCGTCGGCTCAGGATTTATTTGCTGGGTTGGCAGGGTGTAAAGTATTCTGCTCTTTAGATCTGGAGGGCGCTTACACACAGTTGTCCTTATCAGAAAAGTCTAGGAAATTCATGGTAATCAACACTATTAAAGGGTTATATACCTATAATAGGTTGCCGCAAGGAGCATCATCCAGTGCTTCAATTTTCCAACAAGTGATGGACCAAGTTTTACAAGGAATTGAATATACATACTGTTATTTGGATGATGTTCTTATTGCTGGTAAAAATTTACAGGATTGCTTGGGGAAATTGGAATTAGTTTTGACTAAATTGTCGGCAGCGAATATAAAAGTAAATTGGGAAAAGTGCAAGTTTTTTGTTACTGAATTACCTTATTTAGGACACATAATTAGTGAAAAGGGTTTGTTGCCGTGTCCAAGTAAGATATCGACTATTAAGGAAGCAAAGGTACCAAAGAACGTACAAGAATTGAAATCTTTTCTGGGGCTCATAAACTATTATCACAAGTTTATACCACATTTGTCATCAAAACTATATTACTTGTATAATCTTTTAAAAAATGATACTAAATACGTATGGGACGCTAATTGCGATAAGGCCTTTGAAGAAAGTAAAAAATCATTGATAGCGACGAATTTCTTAGAATTTTTTGATCCAAACAAACCCATAGTGGTTGTTGCTGATGCTTCGAGCTATGGCCTTGGTGGAGTAATTGCTCACACTATAGATGGAATTGAAAAGCCGATATGCTTCACTTCCTTCTCTTTGAATTCAGCGCAGAAAAACTATCCAATCTTACACTTAGAAGCCTTGGCTCTGGTTTCCACAATAAAAAAATTTCATAAATACCTTTACGGACAAAAATTTTTTGTTTTCACTGATCACAAACCTTTAGTTGGCATTTTTGGTAAGGAAGGCGGAAACTCCCTTTTTGTAACGAGACTCCACCGATATATTTTGGAAATTTCTATATATAATTTTGAAATTCAATACCGACCATCCGCCAAAATGGGCAATGCAGATTTCTGTTCCAGATTTCCATTAGAACAGAAAATTCCAGAAGAATATGATAAAGAGTTTGTCAGAAGTATTAATTTTACGAAAGAGTTGCCCATTGATCACATTAAAATAGGTCAAATGACTAATGGTGATGAGTTTTTACAGACAATTATTAGATACATTCGCTGCGGTTGGCCCAAAAGAGTCGATAAACGTTTCATCAATGTTTTCTCTAATCATCAAGAATTAGAGATTGTTGACGAATGCTTAATGTATCAGAATAGGGTAGTTATACCACAGCTAATGCAGAACGAAACATTAAAGCTCTTACATGCGAACCACGCAGGAATGGTGAAAATGAAGCAGCTAGCTAGGCGCTCGGTTTATTGGTATGGTCTTAATTCAGATATAGAACGGTTTGTTAAATCTTGTCATGAATGTAACAGTATGGCGATAGAACCAAATTCAAAAGTGGAATCCAAATGGATTCCTACAATTCGACCGTTTAGCAGAATTCATATTGATTTCTTTCATTTTGAACATCATACCTTTTTACTTATGGTAGATAGCTATTCAAAATGGGTTGAAATAGACTGGATGAAAAATGGCACGGACGCAGGAAAAGTTCTGAAGAAACTTGTTGCTTTATTTGCTAGATTTGGGTTACCGGATGTTTTAGTATCGGACGGCGGTCCTCCGTTCAATTCCTTCAATTTTGTCGGGTTTCTGGAAAGACAAGGTATAAAAGTATTTAAAAGTCCGCCATATCATCCTTCAAGTAATGGTCAGGCAGAAAGATTAGTCAGAACTGTTAAAGAAGTTATGAAGAAGTTCCTTATGGATCCAGAAACTAAAGGATTGGACCTGGAAGATCAGATAAATTTATTTTTATTTACATATAGAAACACTTGTTTGATAAATGATAGACAATTTCCATCTGAAAAAGTTTTATCATATGCACCTAAAACGCTTATTGATTTACTAAATCCAAAAAAGCAATTTAAAAGACAACTATCTATACCAAATCCTTCTGTGGATGAAAAATCATCTTTAAATGCTCCTACGATTGTAGGAGGGCATATTAACGATATTTTTGACAATCTGATAGAAGGTGATGAAGTGTGGTACAAGAACCATAACCCACATCAGCACATGCGTTGGTTAAAAGCAATATTTTTAAAACGTTTCTCTAAAAACACATTCCAGATTACGATTGGAAACGTGCCAACAATGGCACACCGTACTCAGCTAAGAGTTCCTGATTCCGGCCAGAGAAGACCAAACGTGATCTCAAGATACAGACCGGCCAAAGGGACGGAGTGTGTAGAGACAAACATGAACAGTGAGGATGAAGGAGGATTCAAAGGATTTAGTGAACTCGAATTGGAGAGGAGAGGAACGAAGAGGAAATTGCAGGCATTAATACTGCCGACGGAACGGTCGGGGATAGAACCACGACGATCGAAAAGATTACGTACCACAAAGGTGGATTCGAATTTTGTTTACAAATAGGAAAGAGAAAAGACTAATGTCAAATTATACTGTGAAATTTACACAAATTCAAGAAAGCTTGATCTCGAACTAGTTTGAATTGAAAAACTAATCGAATTTTAAATAATCTAAGTGTTTGAAATATACATAAGAATTGTTTTAGTTTTAAGCAAAAAAAAAATATAAAAGGTGAAGAGCTATTGTATACGCCCTTTGCGTATAACAGCGACTTTCATAAGATAACGCTATGTAACGTTTTCAAAAGAACATTGAATATAATATCGGCAGAGCCGTCACTTTTGTTTGAACTCTTAACCCAGCTAGTTCGCCTTCTCTCTCTCCGAAACCCCTTATTTATAGGATAGCTACCGTGATAAAATAAGTAAGTATAAAGTTATTAAACCCATTTGAAATCCACATCGTCAATACAACTTTGTTCCATTACACGTACAATACTTTTGTCAATACTCTAGTATTTTCAAAAATATTGAACGTGTAAGGGCCGCTATAGAATCCACTACCGTTAAATTTAGCAAGATTCAATCATCTGGCGAAACAGCAGAGTACGGATTGCATACGCTAAGGCGATTTAATGGCACACTCCTGGTCAAACCAAGAAGTCGTACTTAGGGTTCTCATCAGGGTAAAAAGGCGAATCCAGTTTTTTACGTGCCATAATGGCGGTCTAAATTGTTTAGTTCGTAATATCCCGAATAGAAATGTACAGTAACAAAAACCCGAATTTCACTGTGACAGTACAGAAATTTTACAATAATTTACAGCAAGTTTTAGTGTTACGCTACAATACGAAAACAATAAACTTCAACGTTTTTACAGTTAATTTTATTGTAAAACAGATTTTTACAGTGAAAAAGGGGGATGGTTATGTATCTTAACATTAAAAAAATCGATTTTTCTCCGCACATTATTTTCTCGAAAACTAAAATTTTATGTGAATTTACTGTATCAGTTTTATTGTTACATGAAATTTTATCGTAAATCTATTGCGAGAACTCTGCATCGAACAATGTTGAAACAGTAATAACTATAATATTTATTGTTTTATGATTGTTTGTAGGGTAAATGCTATTGTAAAATTCTATCCGGGATGTTTAATTGCCCTTTTTTTGGCAATAATCGTTTACGTTAGCTTGAGAGTAACGCCCAGTTGAGGATGTCGGGCGTTCATTGAATAAACATCCAACAAATTGGACTAACGTAGGATGACTTCCTCTTGCTGGGCGCTTGACGTAAACGATTATTGTCAAAAAAGGATAATTAAACGTATTACGAACTAAATTTAACCGCCATTATGGCACGTAAAAGGCTGGATAATAATGTACAAAATACATAAGATTGTTTTTTTGTTTTCAATCATGATTTTAAAAAAATCCCAAAATAAGAATTATATTGGGATTTTTTTTCAAACGTGAAGTCGAAAAAAAAAACAATCTTGCGTATTTTTTAACATTAGGGCTCATTCAAAAATTACGACATGCTTTAGGGGAGAGGAGGTACAACAAATTGTAACTGTTGTGACATACGGGGGAGGGGAGCAAGTTAGATCGTTACGTAACACGTTTTTACGGAATAAATTTTTAGTAGTTGGTTGCGTTTTACTAGAGGGGCAAGTACTAAATTTTCAATACGACGCAGTGCCAGAAGTCGTACTTAGGGTTCTCACAAGGGTAAAACAGTGAATAATAATGTACAAAAATACACAAGATTGTTTTTTTGTTTTCAACAATGATTTTAAAAATCCCAAAATAAGAATTATTTTGGTATTTTTTTGAGAACATGAAAACGAAAAAAAACACATTAGGGAACATTCAAAAATTACGTCATACTTTAGGGGAGGGGGGGAGGTGTGGTCACGACAAATTGTTTTACGGAAGAATTTTTTTCCAAACAATTTGTTACGTTATAGGGGAACGCGAATCCAGCTTTTTGCCGCCATTATGGCACGTAAAAAGCTAGATAGAGAAATTTCGACGTCAGCATTTCATAAAGGAAATGTTGACGCTCATGCTGAGAAAATGGCCTTTGAAAAAATACCTCTTACTTCATATTCCCATTAATGAATAGGAGCTTGATATAAGATCTATTTTTTTGAAAGCATTTGTTTATGTTTTTGTCGTAAAATTTTTTCCATCCGATGAAAACCGCCGGCATCCGGGATACATTGTATTGTGGGCTTGGTAAAACGAGGTAAAGTAATGTTTCTTAACATAAATGTTTTTTTTTCAATAATTTCGGGCTTAGAAATAGAAAAATAATTGAGATATTAACTCACAGTACTAATCTGCATCAGAAAATGCCACCCATGCCACAAACCCCCAAAGATCCCCATTTAATGCATGTATGATAAAAAATACAAACTTTTTCACAATTTTCTTAGCTTACCTTTTGCAGATAGGCCCTTTTCAAAAGTTTGACTAGATTTTCTGTCCAGACTCTTGCTAGAGGGACACTTGAAAATGTGATATTTTTCCTTTGTTTTGAATTCGCAATTTGTCAAAACATTGGTTTTCTGCAGCAGTGGATCAGGATAAAAAGAAATCGATAATCAATTGGTGCTTATACACTTGTATCTCCTGGTGTTTTGCAGCAATTACGTGTATATTGAACTGGCGGTAATGTCATATGATGGAGAAGCTAGAAAATCTGAACGCAGCCACTATTAGTTCGAGTGATACGAAGGAACAAGAAAAATCGATAGCTTTCCAAGCGGATCGCAGCTTTGACGAGATCTACGATGAAACTTGCCGAATGGTGGACATAAAGGACTCTGCTGAAGAGAATGGATATTTACCAGACTCACAACCGACCGGAAAGAGTATTGCGTTTGTCCAGCCAAACAACCATCGGAGATCTGATGAACCCACCGAGCTAAGCTTTGAGAAATGTACGTATGAACCCAAGGTTGCCAAGCGCATGCATTATTTTGATTTGATTTTGCACATTGTACTTTCAAGTTCCGGAAAATCACGAAGAGAAATTGAAACGCATCAAGATAGAAAATGCTTTGGATGATGTTTCTACCACACAGGATGAGTGGAGGCTGTTTGCAAAATCCGAATACGGTCTCATAAATGGTGAGTAGAAGTGAGTAGTTATGTTTAGCGATGATGCAGTAGAAAATGTTTCTCCTGATAGACAAGACATTTCGTAAATGGAGAAAGTTTTGTATTTTTCCAGCTAGCTATGATGCATAGCAGTGGAAACTGCCAAAGCAGAGTTACTACACTTTTGGATGTTTATTTAATTGGGTCTATCAGTTGCGAGTTATCGAAGCGAGACACCTGCATTGCACAATCACAGTGATTGCACTTCACTTTGTACGATATTCGTTTATTTTTATTGGTACATATATGTACATATTTGACGCATTCAACAATCTGTAGACTGGATTCAATCGACCAAATAGCTATATCTACTTTTTGAGGTATTTCGAATGCATAAAGTAAAGATAGAAAGGTTCAGATTCGACATATGTTTAAAATCGGATAGTGATTTGTAACACAAGAACCTACTAGTTGAAATTTGTTCCATATCATAGACATTTCTTGGTTAGTGTTCGTAGTAATGAGGCATCCTGTACTTTGTTTAGCAAAGCAAAACCGTGGTACCAGACTGTTCCTGACTGTTACTTTTTTTGTGAGATTTCACAACCGTAATAATTGCAAAATCAGCACACTGCCCATAATCGCAAGTCAGACCCATGTTCTATTTTCTATGAGGCCGTACACAAATGATGTAGCTTTTTTTCGGCGAATATTGACCCCTCCCACCCTCTCGTAGTATTTGGTCACAAAATTCTAACCTCCACCTCGTAAATAACGTAGCATTTACCTACCCCCTCCCCCTCGTCCCATGCAAAGCGCCCAGGGGATGAAAAAAAAAAAATTACATATGTTTTTCAATTATTTTAAATACATGTCCTTTCAAAATGTTTGACGACTTTTATCAACATTTTCATTATAACAGCAAATTGCGTGCAAAATAAGCCCATTTCATGACAAATATAGTGTTGATAGTTTTGTTTTGAATTTTATATGTCAAGGGGAGCATAAAGAGAAGTTCTCTCAGTTCACAATCGTGCAGCTGCCAATGATTGTAAGCAGCATACGTTCATCTAAATTACTAATTTTTTTTTGTTGAATTCGAAGTGAAAATTTAATTCAGCTTTCAAACTAAGTCTACTAGTTAGCAACATTAGCTAACTAATGTAGCAAGATAAATCCGCATACAAAATCTTTTTGTATTTTCGCGAACTTGCAATTCCGCGATTCGTAAAATTTACCTCATGAAAAACCGCATCAAAAGTAACTTGTTTGAATTTAAATTTATTTCTCTTGGGAATGGAGGATCATTAAATTGTTTTCTCTAAACAATGGGTTTTGAACTTAATGCTACGTTGCACAACTTCTGACCCTACCCTATCCCTCGTCTCACTTCGTCACAAATTTGGTATACCCTCCCTACCCTTCCAAATGCTACGTCATTTATGCATGGCCCCTATTCCCTATCTACATGGTACTGACTTGCGATTATAGGCAGTACAGTGGACCTACGTACATCTTTACGGTGAAGATTTTGCGCCTTAACCCGTTCATGCTCATATTGTTTATAAACAAAAACGTTTTTAAACAGCTATAGCACATGGATTAAGCAAGTTTGGTTCACAAAAAAGAGTAAGGCTAATACATGTCATTATTTCCTTTTTTGAGCACTAACAGTTACAAGTATTAGCTCAAGAATTGAAGTTATTTTTTGGCGATTCTACGTTGAAAACGTTTACATCTGCAGATAGCGCTAGAAGTAGTGTTGCAGATTTCGTTTTGTTCTATCACAGTGCAGATATTTTCTGTAAACTTTGGGAAAATAACTTTTAAACAACATGTAACGTTTAAATTTGTTGAGAATTGTTTACGAAAACGAAAAAAACTATCATTTTATAAGATCGTGAGTTAACATCTTGCGAGAAGGTTGTAAAACAGTGATTTCTAATATTATTCGCAGACGTACACGTGTGCGGTTCCGAAATGTAGTTTGTTGAACACCATAGCCGCCACAACATCATTTTCCGTTCCTCTTAAGTCAAGATAAACCTTCATCAGATAATGTATATTCATGTAACTCTCCGGATCACGCGAGGAAAGAATATATCTGGCTGATTGGAAAATGTCAGCTTTGCATCATACATAGCCGACCCTTCTCTCTGATAGACTTAACAGAATCAGAACAGAAATTCTTACGTAGTCCAAAATATAAAGGAGTTTAACATTGGTACTAATTAGGCCTCGATTTCCACTTGAAAATTTATTTGTGGAAAGTATTTTTGTAATCACCATAATACCACAGACTAACAGACATAACACTCGAAAACAATGCTTCGCCCGCTTTAACGGTCATTTTAAATATATTTGTAGTTGGGACTGTGGCCACATTTGCAATTATGGCGCCACTGACATATGAGCAAGCATATAGGGGAAAGGCCTCTTGTGAAAAATTGTTCCCAAACCTGAGGGATAACCCTCCAGCAAATGAGTGTTTGTGACCGCGAATAAAAGGATGAGCTATGTTCTGGGAAAATTGCTGGATCGATGTTTGTTGAGGGAATTCCCTCATAGTGTTATGTCTGTTAGGTTGTGATAATTAGGCAATCCATGAGACGTTTCTGATCAGCTGATTAATTCTTGTTTACTTCTTCTGACGTTACTCCGAGGGGTGCGACGTCCAAAAATATCGTTGATTCGATCCAACATCAAACGAATCGGACTAACGAAAGATGTCGGACGAGTTTTTCTGTTCGCAGGAGTAGACTTGTTGACAGAACCCACCGTTGAATTGTCAAACAAACGTCGTGGTGGATTGCCTAATACCCCGATTACATTTCTAAGAAATGTATGAGCCAAATAGTTTCAAATGGCTGTAATTTCAGAATAATTGCAAAAAAAAAGTAAATTTCGTACTCTTTTCATTTATATTTTGGCACTGGTAAGCTTTTTCCGAGAAGAAAATGAAGTTTTTGTTGGAAGTTACGTACGACTCACTTGCAGGTGAAACAATACAAACTGTATCACTTTGTCAGTTCATGAACTGAATCATAGGTGTCGCATGACTAACTTTAGTTTTGCTGCAAATCGCCAATTGGCTATCAACTTTTTACGGTTAAATAAAACAACCTACAGAATAAATTCTTTTAACGTACTTTTGAGTTGTGCGTCGCTTTCGCACTTATTAGTGTTGTCAAAAACAAAACGAGAGATTCGACTCAGTCGAGGTCTTCCGTGGAGTAAGGTACTTTTGAGTTGTTTGGGGTATACTCAAAATTAGGTAAATTCAACTTAAATTTTAATATAAAAAAATCTATCAATGAGTTGTAATTTTTGCCGTGGTTAAATGGAAACTACCTTCAACACGGTTTACCTAATGTTACCTTCCTCCACGAAACCCCGAGATTGAGTCAAAAGAACTCAATTTTAGGTAGTTTTTCGTTTGCGTTTTGAATAGGGCTCATAAGATTTGTAAACAAACTTTTGTTTTGCTGATTTCCCTTAATTTGTTATAATTACAACCCAGAAAACGTTTGAAATTGGTTCTACCAAGGGTAAATTAATGTGTATTTTTTCATGAAATTGAACTCGACAGTGGAATAATGTGCGCAATAAGTTTACAAAAATCTATTTAGCCCTTTTGAAGGGGGCAAGGGTGGGAGGGGGTTGCTTCTCTAATCTTCCGGTCACATCATAGGATTTGGTTTTCTTAGTAGGTATAACAAACATAACGATGTGACACAAGGTGCTAAAAGCGCAATAAAATCCTGTTAATCCCAGTTTGCATTGGATTGTCTGCTCGAAAGATATCACATATCACCAAGGGCCCTTCCATAAACGACGTCGAATAATTAACAGTTAGGGTGGAGCGTAATGCAACATGAATTAGCGAGATAAAAACTGAACATGAATTTGAGACGTACTAGTTGAGCGGGAGTAATAAGACTGACAAGTTGCAATGTGCTTGAAGGGGAAAGGTATTTTAGATTATTTCCTTTTTTCTACGAGACATTGCTTATGAATGGCCTCCAAACAAACAATATTTTATAACGAATATCACGTAACATCGATGTCAGAGCAGTGGGTTCAAGGCCAAGTTCCCTCCGGTTCGTGCTAAACTGATAAGCAACATCTATTTAGGCACCGAGAACAGACGTCCAGCGTAAACGTAAAAGTTGATAAAAAAATTTAAGGTGCATCCAAAGAAAATTGTGATGGTTCTACCCTTGTTCCATTTAATGCGTGAGTTTTACTAAATTGACAGTGGACCATACAATTGATGCCCAAGTGACTATCACAATTATACTGGATTATGCCAATATGATGACCGTAGTGGTCTAGCGGAGATTAGTTCAAATAGCAAAACAAGTATTTTAAACTTGTTTGTTCGACGCCTGGGTGTCTTATCTCAGTGATTTAGCTGTAACATATTAATTTTCCTAATTGAATCGAATAAGCAGATAGTATAGCCGACGGGAGAGGCATTTAACAAGGTTAGGAAGACTAGGAGTGAGGACGAGAGGACGTCTGATGAGGAGGATCACACCTAATATCCACTATATTAAACAAGCATAGTGGTGTTACAACAGAATAATTCAATCTGATGCAACAATGATTTAAGCAATCATTAATACACAATAGAACATAAATAATAGCCGGTAGAATAGCTGGAGCGAATTTAGTATTCGTGGACATTACGGTTGACAGCGCTCTCTGATTTACTAATAGTCGATTGATCCGCTTCAGACCTAGGGGACAAAAGAGGAGATCAGGAAGAATACAGAAGCGTTATCAATGCGAAGTTTTAATTGCATCACTGACGAATTAGCATGCGTTGTTGGGAGCTGGATAACAAACTAAAGTCTTAATTTCAGGAACTGTACGAGATGGCACTGGGCCTGTGGCCTTCGACTGGCATGATCCATTCTTATTGGTTCGGAAGTCTGCTTGTCTGGTTTTGGTAAATGCGTGTTCCTACCTGTAAGTTGATCAATTCGCTTGGGTGGGGGACATGTGGATCCTACTACATTGAAAATCCGTTTTTATCAGCCCCTGTTTTTATCAGTTTTTTTACCCGATTTTATCGACCAACCAGTATTATGAGGCTATGTCTAGGGGTTAAAGAAGAATATTTTAGAGCTTCGGTTTATTAAAAAGAAATTAACAAATATGTTTTGCCATTGTCCTCATTTTGTCAACCTAACACAAACAAATGGGTCTGATAAAAACGGGTCTTCGCTGTAGTTGTCGTCTTTTTCGACCGCGGGTATGAGGCTAGTTCAGGAAAGGAGTGCAGGACTGGCACCTAAGAGATAGTTAATTATTCAGGACTTGTTCTTACGATTTGATAAGCAGCCCTTTCGGGTCGGAGTGGTCTGTTCGAGTGGAACCAGGTGGACAATTGGTTCGAGCAAACTTTGTGGGGAATAGTGGATAAATAATTCTTAAGTCCTTTATGACATTCTTTTTGTGAAACCCTAAAATGACTTCACTCACTTAGCTACTCAGGATAATAATAAGGGAATATCGGAAAAGTATTTGGTAGTGAAAGGACTAATACAGCTAGTAAGTTTACCGTATCAATTAATAGTCGATTGATCCGCTTCGGTGTCTTCCGGGATTCTTTGCGGGGAGCAACGAATCCGGTGATTCATCACTAACGTCGCTAGTGGGATTTCAATAAAGGAGCCAAGCTCACTGCCCTAGCTAAAAGTCAAGGACCGCATGGAACCGCGGAGAACGCGGCCGTTGCAGTCCCGGCCGGTCGGAAGAGACCACCCGCCTTTCCACCCACAATCGTTGCATCAGCAGTGTAAGGATTTTGGAGGAGAAAATAAAAGTCGGTAAATTTATATACATATTTGTTTTTCCCTTTCGTTTGTTTACGTACGAAAATTTGAATTTCTTGAGGAGGCACCTAGGCCGCCCTGACAAATAGGGTCCGTCGGGCAAGTAAGAACCCAAGTAGTGGGAAAATCTCAACTTTTACAGGTGACCATTTTGTCTACATTCCGCACCGCACGTCTCTCCCAGGAGGATAACTAGTGTACAGCGGGATTATTTATGAAAATGTTGCCAAATGTCCACTAAAATATTCACTATATTAAATGAACTTCTGTGAATCGTGCTCATTGGTTTTATTGTCGTAGATTCGAAGTTTAAGTAAAAAATACACATCCGACTTAGCCAACTGAAATAAAATTTGCATTTTTCTAATACATCTCATTTGCATTCCCAGATGATCTTCGGCGAAAAGTATGGCCTCTGCTTGTCGGCGTCGACCCCAACCTAGTCGATCCCGCTCCATCGCTCGAGGAACTGAACAGCCACCCCGAGTATAACCAAGTTGTGCTTGATGTAAATCGTTCCCTGAAACGATTTCCACCGGGTATTCCTTATGAGCAACGCGTAGCGCTTCAAGATCAATTGACCGTTCTTATACTGCGAGTAATCATCAAGTATCCACATCTTAAATACTACCAGGTTTTACTTCGCATGAAGTAGCATGATTGCTCCATAAATCCTAGCTGATTTTCTCTTCCAGGGGTATCACGACGTAGCAATCACATTTCTGCTAGTGGTAGGTGAAGAAGTAGCATTTCATGTAATGGAAATACTTTCGACAAATCATTTAGTGGAGTGCATGCAAGAGACAATGGAACCGACCCAAAAGAGGCTTATGTTTATCTACCCTTTGATTCGGAGAGAGAACGCAACACTTTGTAACTACCTGGAGAGGTTCGACAACTACTGGTGGTCATTATAGACTGTGCTAATAATATGAATTTTCCTCTTTCGTAGATCAACGGTTGGGACACTATTCGCACTGCCCTGGTATCTAACTTGGTTTGGGCATAGTCTAAACTCGTACCGGTCGGTTGTGCGTTTGTATGACTACTTCCTTGCCTCGGATTTTCTTCTGCCTATATACGTTACATCGGCAATCGTACTGTACAGACAGAATGAGATATTCCAGGAGGATTGTGACATGGCTTCTTTGCATTGCTTGCTTTCTCAAGTAAGTTGTTACTATGTATTTATCAGAAAAAATCGTTTTCATATGCACATACACTACAGTTGCCAGAGGATCTACCATTTGAATACCTTCTGAAAAATGCAGAAGAGTTGTATCGAAAGTATCCACCCGAGAAAGTCGAAAAAGATGTTGAAAACATGATCGCCAATGAGTAAATACTATATTATTCTTACGAAAGCTAGTAATACGTCTAATACCCAATTTTTTTTGCGATAATAGGAAACGACAACGCCTGAAAGAAGAGCGGGAGCGTGAGCGACGGAAGGCTTATGGTGTCGCCAAACCAGGTCATCACTCATTCATCGGTCGTATTCTGCCTCATCTACAGGTGACACGGAGATCCGTGTTCGTCACTACTGCGTTTTCCATCCTGGTCGGATTCTGTGCTTATTACTACCGCGCTCAGTTAATGCCACTTTCTGCGGTTAGATGAGGCGAACTTTTCCGGCGGATTCCGTCGTCCTTCACCGTTATAACCAGCCCGCTGACTGCATACTGGGGCTGGGGTGTTTCACGAATGCAGTGAACTTGATCGCAGTATCGGAGACCGTTATCCAAGACTTGAAATGTGGCCAAGCTTAGGTCGGTTGAAACGATTTAATTAAATACAAATGTGATTAGTTTTCCCTCGTGGCGACCATGAAATAAGATTTAACGTCATTATCTCACTTTATTTTGTCATTTTGTAAATATATGTATTTTTATTATCATATAAAGTGGAGTTAATGTATGCTTTACAAGGGTTAATGTAAAAAATGAACAATAGTTTTAATAGGCTTTCTTAAAAATCCACTAGAAATAAGTCGCACTGTTATGTTAAATTCTGTCAAATCAAATTGTATATTTTTTCGCAATGTTTAATTGATTCACATATAAAGCATTAATATCCATCCAAACTGTTTTTTATTATTTTTTTAAAGATCTTCGAAAACATCAGGGGCCCTATTCTCGCAGTCACGTTTTCTAGCGATTAGAAGGAAATGTTCTTCTAGTCACTAATCCCAGGTCACTAAGTAATGTGCCTGTGAGAAAACGGCCCTAGTGGGCCTTTTGAGTTATGTACTGTATGCAAACTAGTCTAGATGGCGGATCCAAGATAGAGTTGTGTAATACCAGAAATAAGCAGACATAAAACCAAAGAACCAGTGTAGGCGAAAATGAGATGGCATGTGTGCGATATGTGAACCAGAACGAGAGCGTGTGTGAGTAGTATGGGGATTGAAAAATAAAAAATGAAAAAGAAAACATCTATCCGCGAATCCCGTCCGTGGACCAGGGTTATCCTTTATGCTTGGGAACGATTTCACTATACTGCCGCAAACCAGTCCCATAAAGATAGGAAATCCCATAGAAAACGGGACAAATATGCGATCATGGGTAGTATAGTGGTCTGTCCCCCGTAGTGCACAAGTTATACGAAACCGCTTACCCTATATTCTCTTTTTGTAGCATCCAAAGTTCTACAAGGCACAATACAAAATGGAAATAAGATGCATTTATCAAATTAGATGCAAATTTGCAATGCATTTCTAGAGTGATCTGCATGTAGGTTTGAAACGCATTCAAATTCTAACATATAACGCGAACGCGAAATAATATTGTAAATTAGTAATTACTAAGCTAAATTATATAGTAATTAGCTATAGCTTAAGCTCGATAGCATGGTATATTTTTCATATTGTTGTCATCACGCAATGATCTATTTCTCAATTTATTTTTTTTTGGCATCACTGACCGGCGTACTGTCAAATTTGGTTTTTGTTTATATCCCTTACTTACGAGTAACCTCACTTTACGGGCGAGTGCTGTGTTTTACGTAAATTGGTGTACATCTAATACATTGTTGATCATATTAAACTACGCAGATTTCAATAACGTGTCTAAGAGTGTTTCAAATTTCAATAGTGCCCTGTGTAGAAGTATATTGTCTCCTGTGCAAGTGTTTTGAAGAGCACCTGTTGTGTTATTGCTACTCCTGCACTCGTTCTGAGGGAAGTTCAAGGTCACCAAAACGCAAATCTGTAAGTGCTAGTAAATATCTTTATTCATTATAATTATCTTCTATTGTAAGCTAAATATTTTCGACTTAAAAAGTAAATAGCGCTCTCGCTCGATATATTCCATTGCATTCAAGACAAAAGTGTTGAATTAAATTTAACAATCTTGACCATTTGGCTGTTCTGATACTGGTATATCATTGGATAAAAAGTGCCAAGCTCAGTATTCCTTTGAGCTGATTTTTATTGGTCTCATATCTCAATCAACGGATTTTCTATTGTTCAGAATAAATAAAATCAATGTTTCTTCTAGTGTTTACAAATATACAGACACAATACAGCGTAGTTATAGTTTCATTTTGCAAAGGTCGCGTGTATTAATGAATAAACGCTATACTATACAGTTTACAGAATTGCAAAACAACGGAATCACACACCTGAGAAGCATTGTAGTGCTATGGGAAAGCAGAAGCATTTTCTGTACTCCTCAGTAGAACGATTCAACGAATAATTTGTTTTTTAATATTTAAAATTAATCGGATTGTGTTATTCTTAGAATCTTATGGCAAAGTCTGCGAATGCGAACCGCGACAACGTTCCCCAGTTGGTAAATTCCGCCTTGTCAATCTTACACCCGGGAGAGCCAGTTTTGGATAGCCATTCAACCCTGGAATGAAAAATAAATACACCATTCATTAGTTAAATTGTACTTTCTTTGATCCAATAATTAAAGTAATTCGCGAGTAGTGCAAACTAATACAATAGTTGTTTTTTTCATGCAGGGTACTAATAGCTTCGAAACCGAAGAAAATAATTTCTAAAATTGCTTAAAATTCCACAAGATTATGTCGCATAAAATCGTCGCCAAAGAAACCGTATGAAAAGAGCATTCAGTGTAACTCAAAAAATTTCAAATTTTAATGTATGTACTTGACTTATCAGGATACAAAAGTGTTCCTTGTAAAAAGATGCTTCAGTGTAACTCAGAAAAATTATTTGATGTATGTACTATATACTTTATTTAAGTGGTTATAACACTAGAACTTATTGAAAATCGAATTTTTATTAATTGATTTAAAATGTGATTAGGGACGTTCAAAATGATATTCCAAAAAATGGAAGACGAAAACAATATATGTTCAAATTATCAATCTTACCACAACGCCTCTTATGTAAACCCCGAGTGTACTAAAAATTTTACCCGTCTTTTTCTCGAAACTACTTTTCTTGAGCTAGCTAAAAATGTAACTCGAACAAATGATTTTTGCTCGCTTTGAAATTTTCACAGAATATTTGAAATTGGTTTCTGCAGCGACGTACGCAGGATTTTTAAAGCATTTTCGGCGTTTTTTCGCACAAAGCTTTTTTATTTCGATTATAGAGGTTTTAACCTTAAGGTCATTTGCCTCTTCGGGTTAAAAAATGTCTTATGAAAAATTTCTAACCCTATGTGCGGGGCCGGAACTCGAACCCAGGTGCGCTGCGAACAAGGCAATCGATATACCAATACGCTACGCCCACCCCCTCACACAAAGCTGTGGAGGAGATAGATTTCCGCCTATAAACCCCTTCCAAAAAAACTCACATGGGGAAAATGATGCACAGCCGCCATCTTGTGATGAAATTACTCGATGAAAATATTTTTTGTGATTACTTATGTTATAAATCCCATTTAAAAAGATCTCGACTCTCGAAAAAATCCCGAAGTATATTTTGCAAAGCGTTTTGATTGTGATTACAGAGGAAAATGTTGGCTAAACGATATCATTAATTAAATTCTCCTAATTTATGTTCTATAGCTGAGTAATGATCATATTTCCTTAGGGTGTGCGTTTAACCCCATCTTTCCCTGTATTTGAAATTAAAGTTCCATGCGACATGACCGGGAACTCTAGTTATATGGAAGAACTATCTTTATTCTACCATCTGAACTGTATATCGAAAATTAAGTATCAGATTCGCGATCCCGCGCGATTTGAGCTTACATTTCCCGGGTGTTTTCAGCTTGCCGGGATTCGGGAAATAAATAAATTAATTCCCGGGATCTCGGTTTGCTTTAAATTCCCATAGATTTCACCGTCGATGAAGACACATCCATCGAGTCAGTACCTCGTCGTACAGGTTTTTTCGCCAAACCCTAACCCAAGGTATTGAGATCATGTTTGATTTTCCAAATGACCCTCAACCACAGTTGACAAGAATGGATGGCAGTAGTGAGAATTTCCTTGTACTTTTTAATCACTCGAGCCACGATAATCTAACATTATTGCCAACCCCAGAGTGGATTGATGGTTTTTCGAGTAACTGTTCACAGTTACTTTTGTTTTCTCCTCCTAGATGAGGAATAATTCGGCACCATGTTGATTTAAAACTGTGAAATAAATAGACCCATCAAAAATGTTTACAAATAATAGCAAGCAAAGATCCTAATTTCTCGCGTATCTGCATTCCGTTGAACGAGGAATCTACCAGGGAAAACCATTTTGAAGTCTCCGTTTGTTTTTAGAGTGACGGCGAACATCAATTTTTGAGTTCTATAGATCATCTCGAAACCCAACATTACCCAAGTAACCACCAAGTATGTACTAGTATATGCAGTAAAGTAGCATTTTATTTGGATTTCAGATGCTTCTTGCAGCATATTGGCATTTTCATTTCAATAAACTATTTAAAAACTTCTTGTCATTAATCAGCATTTTGAAAGAAGAAAAGCCCTAAAAATATTTTCATGGCAACAGAAATAATGAAGCGGTCTATTTTGCCAAAAGCGGTTTTTAACCGTTATGTGTCCAACGCGGTACCCGGGTACCTTTTTAGGTTTCAATTAATGAAATTCCCAAATCATATCCTAGTGCTGGAACATCATTTCGGAAAATCCGGATTACCAAGAACCAAATCCATTCATCCGGTTAAATTTCACGAAATTAAAAAGTGTCCAAATCGGTTAAAGGAAGCCATAGTTATGAGCATTTCAATTTGTGGGTACCCTCGTTGGCCTGTTAATGGTGTTTTGTTCAAAAGAGAACTAGCGATATTGGTTTATAAACGTGGTTTGATATTTTTCTAAATTTTCTCACTGCAATAATTTATTTATTTTGTGACGTTTGGCTTTAAAAAATATTTGAATTTATTACATTTCGGCGTCTGTATTGTTTCTATTCGTACTACAAGCTATGATTCATTCGTAACCGAACGTGTACCGAGAAACAAGTGCTTTTTGTTCTTTCCGGTGTGGTTTAGTTTTTTCGGTAGTACGAAGGTGCTTGCTGTGGCAGAGGCTGCAGTAAAGCATTACTAATAAACAGTCCCGCGAGTGATAATTATTACCTGCGATATCGGTGAAGGTAGTGCAGTGAAGTGCGTTACTAAACAGTTTTCTTGCCTGAAAGACGGCTTTGTGTGAAGGACACGCGGGTGACGGATAAAACAAACGAAGGATCAATTCACCTACCAGCTCGTCAGGAACCAACTGGTGAAGTGTTTCGTTTTTTACTTTTCTTATCGATTTTTTTTATTATTGTTTTTGATTTTTTATTTTGATTTAAATTAAATAGTCCGGTCGAGCGTGTTGCTCCCGCAACAAAATGGAACAAACAGAAGGATCACCCTCCGAAGACGAATATTACGGGGAAGAAGAACGTATATCTGATACTGAGACAGATAATGTTATGGTCGATCCACTTTCCCCCAATGTCTCACAGCCCCCCCCCCCCCCCGAGTCAAGGTTTACCAGGATGGATCCGCTGGTCCTTGGGTGGTATACTTTCGGCCTAAAAATAAACCGTTAAACAGCATAACTGTTGCACGGGAGCTGACAAAACGTTACTCGGCCGTAACCGAGTTTAAAAAGGTTCAGTCAGATAAACTGCGCGTAGTCGTTACTGACTTGAAACAGGCCAATGATATCGTTAGCAATAGCCTCTTTACGCTGGAGTACCGCGTCTACATCCCTTCTCGTGATGTGAAGATCGACGGTGTGGTAAGCGATGCGGGTCTAACTGTCGATGATCTGATGAATGATGAGGCTGGCCGCTTTAAGGACCCTAACCTTCAATCAGTTAAGATTTTGGAGTGCAAGCAATTGCACTCAAAGTCCATCGAAGATGGTAATTACTATCCATCAGACGCGTTTCGCGTAACCTTCGCCGGATCTGCAATTCCGAGCTACGTTGAAGTGGGAGGAGCTCGTCTACCTGTACGCCTGTTTGTACCGCGGGTCATGAATTGTTCCAATTGCAAGCAGCTAGGTCACACGGCCACCTACTGTAGCAACAAGCAACGGTGCGGTAAATGTGGGGAACGCCATGCGGATGATACTTGCAGTAGGCGCGCTGAGAAGTGTGTTTACTGTGGGGAGAATCCGCATGCACTTTTGACATGCCCAACGTACAAACTTCGCGCGGATAAACTGAAGCGATCCGCCAAAGATCGCTCCAGACGCTCTTACGCAGAAATGCTTAAAAGAGCTGCTCCACTTATCTCCGAAAACCCATTCGCTCTCTTGCCAACTGACGATAACGCCTCTAACGACCCTTGCGAGGGGCATTCTTTGGCTCCGCTTGGAAACTCTAGGAAAAGACCTAATCAAAACTCACCTGAACTTCCTCGTAAGGGTCCTAGGTTGTCCCAAACAAGGGTACAAAATAAAAATAATTCATCAACTGGAAGTGCTGGTACAAATCCGAAGATAATACCTCCTGGTTTTGGGAAATTGAGATACAACCAGGAGTTCCCAGCACTCCCCGGGGCACCAAAAATCCCAAGTGCTAGAATTTTACAGTCAGAAACTCAACCTAAAGCGGGATTCCTTAAATTTTCTGACATTGTGGACTGGATATTCACTGCTTTCAACATTACCGATCCTCTGAAAAGCTTGCTGGTTGCTATTCTACCAACAGTAAGAACATTTTTAAAACAGTTGACTGAACAATGGCCCCTCCTTACAGCGATCGTATCCTTCGATGGCTAACTTATTAGACGGAATCAGGGATCTGATCACTGTTTTACAGTGGAACTGCAAAAGTATTATCCCCAAAATTGATTCATTAAAACACTTGCTAAATTACAATCATTGTGATGCATTTTCCCTATGTGAAACATGGCTAATTTCTAATATAAACCTCAACTTCCACGATTTTAACATTATCCGCTTGGGTCGAGAAGACTCATATGGAGGGGTACTTTTAGGGATCAAAAAGTGCTACTCCTTCAATCGAATCAACCTCCCTTCGACGCCAGGCATTGAAGTTGTCGCTTGTCAAACAACAATCAAAGGCAAAGATCTTTGCATTGCTTCTATTTACATTCCTCCTAGGGCCATGATGGGATATCGAAGATTCTCCAACGTGATTGAACACCTTCCCTCGCCCCGCCTGCTTCTTGGAGACTTTAACTCTCACGATACGGGGTGGGGCTGTCTATACGACGATAATCGATCTTCGACAATTCAAGACCTTTGTGACAACTTCAATATGACAATTTTGAACACAGGGGAAATGACACGGATTCCTAGACCACCTGCGCAAGCAAGTGCACTGGACATTTCTTTATGCTCGACATCACTACGGATAGATTGCAAGTGGAAGGTAATATCTGATTCCCACGGTAGTGACCACTTACCAATTGTAATTGCAATCACCACTGGTTCAAGACCATCGGCACCAATCAATGTTCCTTATGACCTCACACGAAACATTGATTGGAAGAGCTACGCTGCTGAGATATCCAAAACTATCGATTCAACACAGGTACTTTCTCCGGAGGAAGAATATAAGTTTTTGTCCAACTCGATTCTCGATACCGCGATTCAAACTCAGACGGAACGAGTACCCGACGTGAACACCCAAAAACGTTCTCCCAACCCGTGGTGGGACAAAGAGTGCTCAGACGTGTACGCGGAGAGAGCTGCCGCGTATAAAACCTTCCGGAACGACGGGTTAGTTGCTAGTTATCGAGTGTACGCGATATTAGAACAGCGAATGAAAAATTTAATGAAAGCTAAGAAACGCAGTTACTGGCGCCGGTTTGTCGACGGGTTAACAAGAGAAACATCGATGAGCACTCTTTGGGGCACGGCCCGACGTATGCGAAACCGAAACAGTACAAACGAGAGCGTGGAATATTCAAACCGTTGGATATTCGATTTCGCCAAAAAGGTTTGTCCGGATTCCGCCCCGGTACAGAAAATCTACCGCGCCGCGTCGCCTTACAATACCGCGAACGAAACACCGTTTACGATGGTGGAGTTCTCACTTGCTCTCTTATCATGTAGCAATAAAGCCCCGGGGCCAGATAGAATCAAATTCAACTTGTTGAAGAATCTGCCAGACTCTGCCAAAAGACGCTTGTTGAATTTATTTAATAGGTTTCTTGAGGGTAACATTGTCCCACATGACTGGAGACAGGTGAGGGTCATCGCCATTCAAAAACCAGGAAAACTAGCCTCCGACCACAATTCGTATCGTCCGATTGCAATGCTGTCCTGTATCCGGAAGTTATTCGAAAAAATGATCTTGTTTCGCCTCGATAATTGGGTCGAAACAAATGGCTTACTGTCAGATACACAATTCGGCTTCCGCAAAGGCAAAGGGACGAACGATTGCCTTGTGTTGCTCTCAACAGAAATTCAAATGGCATATGCTAACAAAGAGCAGATGGCATCAGTATTCTTGGATATTAAGGGGGCTTTCGATTCAGTTTCGATCAACATTCTTTATGAGAAGTTGCACCAGCATGGTCTTTCGCCAATTTTAAATAACTAAACCTGTTGTCTGAAAAACAAATGCATTTCTCGCATGGCGATTTATCGACATCACGATTTAGCTACATGGGCCTTCCCCAGGGCTCATGTCTAAGCCCTCTCCTCTACAATTTTTACGTGAATGACATTGACGAATGTCTTGTCAATTCCTGCACGCTAAGGCAGCTTGCAGATGACGGTGTGGTCTCTATTACAGGTCCTAAAGCCGTCGACTTGCAAGGACCACTGCAAGATACCTTGGACAATTTGTCTGCTTGGGCTCTCCAGCTGGGTATCGAGTTCTCCACGGAGAAAACTGAGCTAGTCGTATTTTCTAGAAAGCGTGAACCAGCGCAACTACAGCTTCAATTAATGGATCAAACTATTGCTCAGGCTTCAACATTCAAATATCTTGGGGTATGGTTCGACTCTAAAGGTACCTGGGGATGTCACATTAGGTATCTGAAACAGAAGTGCCAACAAAGGATCAACTTTTTCCGTACAATAACTGGAACATGGTGGGGTGCCCATCCAGGAGACCTAATCAGGCTGTACCAAACAACGATATTATCAGTGTTGGAGTGCGGATGTTTCTGCTTTCGCTCCGCTGCGAACATACACTTCATCAAACTGGAGCGAATCCAGTATCGTTGCTTGCGTATTGCCTTGGGTTGTATGTACTCGACCCATACGATGAGTCTCGAAGTGCTGGCGGGCGTTCTTCCGCTGAAAAATCGATTCTGGGACCTCTCATATCGATTGCTCATTCGATGCGATATTCTGAACCCATTGGTGATTGCAAATTGCGAAAGGCTTGTCGAGCTTAATTCTCAGACCCGATTCATATCCTTGTACTTCGATTACATGGCACAGAACATCAATTCATCTACGTATAACGTCAACCGTGCTCATCTCTTAGCTACTTCTGATCCAAATGTATTTTTCGATACATCCATGAAAGAAGAGATTTGTGGAATTCCGGATCATATTCGCCCACAAGTGGTCCCAAATATTTTCTATAACAAATACCATCAAATCGACTGCGCCAAAATGTTCTACACTGACGGATCAATTCTCGACGAGTCCACAGGCTTCGGTATCTTCAACGAAAATCTTGCTGCCTCATTCAAACTCAATGATCCTGCTTCAATATACGTCGCAGAATTAGCTGCCATTCAGTATACTCTCGGGATCATTGACACCCTGCCCTCAGACCATTACTTCATCGTTTCGGATAGTCTCAGCTCCATTGAGGCCATCCGTG
Organism: Topomyia yanbarensis; assembly: GCF_030247195.1. NCBI lineage: Eukaryota > Metazoa > Arthropoda > Insecta > Diptera > Culicidae > Topomyia > Topomyia yanbarensis. The sequence goes on along the minus strand of NC_080671.1, from coordinate 174,758,233 downwards.
CGGCGAAGCCTGGAAAGCACTCACCGTATTTCCTGGGGAAAATACAGGAATATCTGAGTGCTTTATCTGAAAAATCTTACCAGATTACCTTGGTTTGGGTCCCGTCACATTGTTCTATTGCGGGCAATGAGAAGGCGGACTCTTTAGCCAAGATGGGCGCATTAGAAGGCGACACTTACGAAAGACCAATTTGCTTCAACGAAATTTTCAGTATCTCTCGTCAGAGGACGCTCGATAGTTGGCAAACCTCATGGAACAATGGGCATCTGGGACGGACCGCACAGAGGAGTAACTGGGGTCGAATCCTGGCCAAAACTATTTATTGCGGCTATTGCTGTTATTATGCCTAAATATGAACTAAAAATAGAAAATAACTAGTTTTTGGGACAATTTGGCATCTATCCACCTACCAGTGCAGAGGTCATTTTTATAGATCCTTCCGAATACTAGTATTTTCGAGGTAATCTTTGTGAATACATTTGTTTTTCCCAATGCATGGAAGTTGGTCAGTGGAAAAGGGAGAAGAAAATGGAAACCTGTGCACATATTCATAGATATACATTTTGCCAAACATAGTATTTGGCCCTACAGCATTTTGACGTATCTCAAATTAGTGGAAATATCAATATTTTCAAATCGCTTGGAATTTGTGGATCGGAAAAGATCGGAACAGATTGAATGCTTTTCGGATAGCTGGAATCTTGTTTTGTAATGTTGTTTCAGCAACTTTGCCGGATCTTGCCGTATAATGTAACTTTTTTATCATTCAAATTTGGAATAAAATGTTTAAAAAGGGTGTTTCTAAAGCTGGTCCAATACACAGAAACACTACTATTTTCGGTTATTTTTAAGCTGAGGTTACACAAATAGTTGTGTTCAATTACGTTTCTTCTAATATTGTCTTATTTAATACAGCCATCATCATTAGAAAGCGATTTTGCTGTTTATATAATAAAAAAAGATTAAAAACCCCTTAAAATATCACTATTTTGCATCCATGCAAAAAATCTTTAGCAATTTTTGGCAAACTCTTTATTTTGCCATAATATGCAGTATGCTTTTAGGTATCTAATAAAAATATAACTTAATAAAAAATCGAAAAAAAATGTTTTTGGATATTGGCCAAGAATTTGTTCTAGTTACTCCTCTGTGCGGTGACTACATTCCATTATCCCGAAGGTATCAACGAATGCCTGGTTTAAGGGGTTGGATATGAACCGGGACTTTATTCGTACGATGTCAAGGATCATGTCCAACCATGACCAACTTATCCCTGTATCTACAATATGGCATTGCTTCACGAGTCTTCGGTGCATACCCTTCTTGATAACCGTCTATCCAGAACATCATGACATACCTCCAGGCATTGCATTTATCGCTCATATGAGTAAATGCGCCCGGATAGTTTGCTACTGCGACAATAAAAACTCACATTTTCGCACGAAAAGTTATTGGCACTCACACAACTTCTCCGGATAAATACAACGTGTTATTTCTCCGGATAAATAAAACAGCCGGAGAATGAGTGAATGAGTTTATCACGGTATCCTTTTTGTGTTCCCTGCTTTGCTGTCGTTATTCCAAAACACGATAAAACAAGTCTATCATACTTCTGTGCCGCTTTTCTTTGTAATTAAGCGTATTTTTTTAAGTTTTTTTTTTTATCGATTTCCATGAAATTAAAATTTTATCACCTTCTCCGGTGAGAAGGAAAAGTCAAATAAATTTTATCCGGAAAATCATTCTCACGCTATTTGTGGAGACGGAGAATTTTGCGACTCATCTTATCTCGGAAAAGTTGGACATCGGATAAGCTACTTCTCGCGTGAGTGAGAGAGAATTACAATCCCTGCATACCTCACATGCAGATGATATAGAGTGCCAATAATTATCCGAAATATCGACCCTCCCCTCGCCCCTGCGATTACAGGCTGGAAACTACAACACTACAACAAAGTGTGCATATCCGCCACAATGATCAATCAGCAAACGACGATGTCAATTACACAATATGTATCCCACTTCCTACCCTTTTTCCTTTACTTACATAAGAGGGGAGCAAGCCGCCCCTAAATACGGCTTTCCCTTCCCCCACTAACATGTGACATGTAATAAAAAAAAAATGAATTATCGGCCTCGTTAAGCTACAGCATTTGGGCCTAAATAAACGTATTTAAGGTTCAAGTTACCTTTTTTAAGCATGTGTTAGAATTGAACGCTTGGTAGTGTGCGTAGGAAAAATTGTGTTCAGCTTTGCCACCGGATTATCCATTTAAACCTTTTTAAAACTCTAAAATAAGAATATCATTCGATTTATTAGATCGTCACGATTCAATTCATGCAAAATACCTGCTGGAAAAACCATCGGCTTAGCTAAATGGTGCTTTTGAAAAAGTGGCTGTGGTTTTTTCATTGCGCAGTTGTGTTGCGTGCCCCAGCTCGGTGTGGTAGTGTGATAAAAAATCACAACCACTTTTTCAAAAGCACCATCCAGCTAAGCCGATGGTTTTTCCAGCAGGTATTTTGCATGAATTGAATCGTGATGATCTAATAAATCGACTGATATTCTTCTTTTAGAGTTTTGAAAAGGTTTAAATGGATAATCTGGTGGCAAAGCTGAACACAATTTTTCTTACGCACACTACCAAGCCTTGAGGTAACTTGAGCCTTAAATACAATGGTGTTTTGTTGGATACATAACGGTTAAAAAGCGCTTTTCATGCCTATTGGTTACTTGGGTAACATATTGACTTTTAATAAATAATCTAATTCAATTCTGTGTGGTATAGGTTGGTCATCCTGTAAATATGAATGCGTTCAACCAGTGTGTTCCCGAGCAGAGTCTGACAACAATCAGTTTGTTGTCGTTTTGGTCGTTTTAACGGTTAAAAGATCAAAATGGAGGGCAGCAAAATTGTGCTATGACATCAAAAAGAAAACTAATTCTGCTATCAGTGAGAGTAAATTGAAAGCTAATTCAGATGTTGAAAAAAATTTTGATAACAAAATATGTATTCACTTTTATGTTTCACCAAAGAAATATAAACATAAATAATTCTTCAAAGAAGCAAGGATAGCAAAATGAGACCAAAATTTGATGACATATTTAAAAAATCTAAAACTGATAGCAATATAAAATTTCAATTTTATGCTATTATCAAAATATGATTTCTACTTGTTGTAATTTTGATGTTCGACTTTGCTAGGGTTAGTGGTGCGTACTACGCGTATCAGTTTTTCACATACACACATTGTGCTTCTTATGAAGAATGAAGTTAAAAGTCAAGTAAAGTAAATTTTATTTTCTCTTTGAATGTTGATGATTTTTATTCATATTGTGTCATTTTTACTAAATTTTGTTAGGGTGCCGACAACCGATCATATTTTTCTAAATGGTATAAAATTATGATTTCACTAAATTGTCAGTAACATTTTTCATTGTGACGGAATAAATTAAATACTTTCAGCAGTTATTAGTTAAGGTCTCTAGCTTTCCATTGGTATGCTTATGCCCCTATATTATGCAATTGGAGAAATGTTATGAGCCAAAGACAAAAGGGTGCCGACAATCGACCTCATTACCCTATAAAAGACCCTCGGTTCCGTTAAGACACCGCAATGAGCCGTATCGAATAAACGAATTATCTAAAATAGTTTGTTTTCATATATTTTTTCACGTAAATCAAATAATGTGACATTTGTAATACTCTATCGATCTATAATGTTTTGTTATCTGTTAAACTAGTACAATTTGCCTTATGCTGGGAACCGTAGATAGAAACTCGATATACTGAAATAAATCATATCTGTGATGTAAAGCTTTATCATTTTCATCAAATGTAATTCTATAGATGAGGAGCTGGTGCCGGAATTTTCTTGAAAATTTTCTAATTTATTATGTGGATTGTTACATTTGCACAAAAGTTCAAAATCGAAATCAATTATTGTTTGAACCAGCTGACAGCGTACTATTGACCTATTCATCGACTTCAAAATGTGTAGATCGAGATATTATCTGCAGAAATTCTATTTTCCAGAAAATAACTTATTTACATTTTAACGACATTCAATTGGCTAGGGATTACTGGGTAGGGAAAGTTGTGAAAATTTAGAGCCATAGTACTCAAGTGAGATCAAGGATGTGAAGTATACGGATCGGAAAACTAGAAGTGGCAGGGTCATTAGAACAGGCTTAATAACTTACGGGCTTAACTTTTGTCTTCTGATGATAGGGGATCATAACTTTCCCTACCCAGTAATCTCTAGCAAATGGAATGTCGCTAAAATGTAAAAATGAAAATGTGACTACATATAGTCGAAATATAAAAGGAAAAAAAATCACTCTTTTGTAAAAATGAGATAAATAAATTTCCGAATCCCAGGAAGTAGTAAAAATAAATTCCCGGGAAACGGGAATCCCGGGAAAAGCCAAAATCCCGGGGTGGAAGCGCGATCATTCAAGAACACGCGAATATGCGAAAGGACACACTGCTATAAAACTTTACGTACATACGTCTCCCAACCTTTGAACGGAACGGATCGTTATATTTCACAGTGGTGCTCGGTGTGTAAATTTTAGTGAGTCAAGGTCATCCTTTGTTCGTTCGTTAGCAGCCGTTCTGCTGGTGCCGACAGTAAATCCAGTACATTGTTTTCGCTGGTGCGGAACAATCGACGTTGTTTGCAGATAAGTTTTGCTTTATTTTTTTTCCTCGTTTGCTTTCTTTCCTTTTCCCTACTTTTACTCTACCTTGTAATCAAATAATAAGACACATTCCCGTTTATATAACGCTCTGCCCTCGTGCTTAAATGGCCGAGGGCGAAATACCATCTGATGCAATCATGGAAGTCCCTGATCCCCCTAATACTCGCATTGCTCCCCGTATAAAGCAGTACCCAGAAGGTTCCTCTGGGCCATGGGTGGTATATTTTCGGACCGGAGAGAAACCGGTTAATATATTAAAACTTTCTCGAGATCTGACTGCTAATTACCCGGCCGTAACTCAGATAACACGTGTTCGGGCAAACAAGATACGTGTTCTAGTGAGTGATCTCGGCCAGGCAAACGCGATTGCTTGCTGTGAGCGCTTTACGCGGGAATTTAAAGCGTACGTGCCTTGTGTGGCCTGTGAAATCGATGGGGTAGTGTCCGAACCGGGCCTGAAATGCGAAGAACTGTTGGAGCACGGGGTTGGCTGCTTTAAGGACCCCTCTCTTGAACAGATTAAGATCTTAGAATGCAAACAATTGTATACCGCAAACACCGAGGGAGGTAAGACTACCTACTCTCTATCAGGCTCGCTTCGGGTGACATTCGCCGGGTCCTCTCTTCCCAACTACATCCTCCTTGACAGGGTTCGCCTACCAGTTCGCCTGTTTGTACCGCGGGTCATGAGCTGCAGCAATTGCAAGCAGTTGGGCCACACAGCCACATATTGTGGAAATAAGAAACGATGCGGCAAATGCGAAGGAGAGCATGAGGATGACTCTTGCGACAAAGAAACTGAAAAGTGTATTTGCTGCGGGGGCCCTTCACATGCTCTTAAATCATGCCCTGCGTACAAGCAGCGCGGGGATAAAATTAAGCGCTCCCTTAAGGAACGCTCAAGGCGTTCTTATGCAGAAATGCTAAAGAATGCTTCGCCATCTGTCCTGTCCGAAAATCCCTATGCTGGTTTGGCTAGCGTTGAGCAAGAATCTGACGACCCACGAGAGGGAACATCTTTGGTTAACCCAGGGGAATCCAGGAAGAGGAGAAATCCAGCCTCCCCTACATTGCCTCGTAAGGGTGCCAAGGTGTCGTCCACTCAGAGTGCGCCATCTACAACCAATAAATCCAACGGAAGTGATGCACAAAAGCCGAAGCAATTTGCTCCAGGACTTGGAAATATTAATTCTAACAAGGAGTACCCACCACTTCCAGGGACATCCAAAACCCCAAGTGTCCCCTTTTTTCAAACAGATACTCAGTCCAGTAGCGGACTAATGAAATTTTCTGACATAGTGGACTTAATTTTCACAGCTTTCAATGTTACTGATCCTCTTAAAAGCCTTCTGATACGTTTTCTCCCTATAGTGCAAACATTTTTGAAGCAGTTGACTACTAAATGGCCCCTCCTTGCAGCGATCGTATCCTTCGATGGCTAAGTCATCGAACGAGGTCACCGATTCGATCACTGTTCTACAGTGGAACAGCAGAAGTATCCTCCCGAAAATCGATTCCTTTAAATTTTTACTAAATAGTTTAAAATGTGATGCTTTCGCATTATGTGAAACTTGGTTAACTTCCGATATAAATCTCAACTTCCACGACTTTAATATAATTCGTCTGGATCGAGAAAACCCCTATGGAGGAGTACTTTTGGGGATCAAAAAGTGCTATTCTTTCAACCGAATTAACCTCCCTTCGACACCAGGCATTGAAATTGTCGCTTGTCAAGTTTTAATCAAAGGTAAAGACCTTTGCATTGCTTCCATCTACATTCCTCCTAGAGCCTCGGTAGGGCACCGAACGCTTTGTAATATCACGGAATCCTTACCGGCACCGCGGCTAGTTCTGGGAGACTTTAACTCGCACGGTACGGTATGGGGCTGTCTTCATGATGATAATAGATCAACATTAATCCAAGATCTTTGCGATAATTTCAACATGACCATCTTAAACACGGGAGAAATGACGCGGATTCCTACACCACCAGCACGCGCAAGCGCGTTGGATTTATCGCTTTGCTCGACATCGCTACAGTTAGATTGCATGTGGAAGGTGATCCCTGATCCCCACGGTAGCGATCATTTGCCTATCGTGATTTCAATTGCTAACGGTTCAAGACCATCGGAAACAATCAATGTATCGTATGACCTCACACGGAACATTGATTGGAAGAGTTACGCGACCGCGATATCCGTTAAAATCGAATCCACTCAAGAACTTCCTCCGGAGGAAGAGTACAGGTTTTTGGCTGGCTTGATTCTCGACAGTGCGAATCAAGCTCAGACTAAACCAGTACCCAGCGCGAATACCCATAGACGGTCTCCCACCCTGTGGTGGGATAAAGAGTGCTCAGAGCTGTACGCGGAAAAGTCCACTGCATATAAGGCCTTCCGGGAAGACGGGTTACCCGCTAGCTATCAACAGTACGCGTCGTTAGAAAGGCGAATGAAGAGTCTAATGAAAGCCAAAAAACGCAGTTATTGGCGCCGGTTCGTCGACGGGTTAACGAGAGAAACAGCGATGAGCACTCTTTGGGGTACGGCTCGACGTATGCGTAATCATAATAGTACCAACGAGAACGTGGAATATTCAAACCGTTGGATATTCGCTTTCGCCAAGAAGATCTGTCCGGACTCTGTCCCGGTACAGAAAACGTACCGCGCCGCGTCTTCTCACGATACCGCGAACGAAACACCGTTTTCGATGGTGGAGTTCTCACTTGCTCTCTTATCGTGCAACAATAACGCCCCAGGGTTAGACAGAATCAAATTCAACTTGCTGAAGAATCTGCCTGACACTGCAAAAAGGCGCCTGTTGAATTTATTTAACAAGTTTCTTGAGGGTAACATTGTCCCTTATGAATGGAGGCAAGTGAAGGTCATCGCCATCCAAAAACCAGGAAAACCAGCCTCCGACCACAACTCGTATCGGCCGATTGCAATGCTGTCCTGTATTCGGAAGTTGTTCGAGAAAATGATCATGTTTCGCCTCGACAATTGGGTTGAAGCAAATGGCTTACTGTCAGATACACAATTTGGCTTCCGCAAAGGCAAAGGGACGAACGATTGCCTTGCGTTGCTTTCTACAGAAATCCAAATGGCCTATGCTAACAAAGAGCAGATGGCATCAGTCTTCTTGGATATTAAGGGGGCTTTTGACTCAGTTTCTATCAACATTCTGTCAGAGAAGCTGCACCAGCATGGTCTTTCACCAATTTTAAATAACTTTTTGCTAAACCTGTTGTCTGAAAAGCACATGCACTTTTCGCATGGCGATTTAACAACATCGCGATTTAGCTACATGGGTCTTCCCCAGGGCTCATGTCTAAGTCCCCTGCTCTACAATTTTTACGTGAATGACATTGACGATTGTCTTGCCAATTCATGCACGCTAAGGCAACTTGCAGACGACGGGGTGGTCTCTGTTACAGGGCCCAAAGCTGCCGACTTGCAAGGACCATTACAAAATACCTTGGACAATTTGTCTGCTTGGGCTCTTCAGCTGGGTATTGAGTTCTCCACGGAGAAAACTGAGTTGGTTGTTTTTTCTAGGAAACGTGAGCCGGCGCAACTCCAGCTTTTATTAATGGGTGCAACGATCAACCAGGTTTTCACATTTAAATATCTCGGGGTCTGGTTCGACTCTAAAGGTACCTGGGGATGTCACATTAGGTATCTGAAACAGAAATGCCAACAAAGGATCAATTTTCTCCGAACAATAACTGGAACATGGTGGGGTGCTCACCCAGGAGACCTGATCAGGTTGTACCAAACAACGATATTGTCGGTGATGGAGTACGGGTGTTTCTGTTTCCGCTCCGCTGCGAACATACACTTCATCAAACTGGAGAGAATCCAGTATCGTTGCTTGCGCATTGCCTTGGGTTGCATGCACTCGACCCATACGATGAGTCTCGAAGTGCTGGCGGGCGTTCTTCCGCTAAAAAATCGATTTTGGGAACTCTCATATCGATTGCTCATCCGATGCGACATTCTGAACCCGTTGGTAATTGAAAACTTCGAGAGGCTCGTCGAGCTTAATTCTCAAACCCGATTTATGGCCTTGTACTTCGACTACATGGCACAGAGCATTAATCCTTCTGCATATACTCCCAACCGTGTTCGTTTGCTAGATACTTCTGATTCTACTGTATTCTTCGACACATCCATGAAGGAAGAGATTCGTGGAATCCCGGACCATATACGCCCGCAGGTGATCCCCAATATATTTTATAATAAATTCCGAGAAGTCGACTGCGACAAAATGTTTTACACTGACGGATCAAATCTCGATGGGTCCACTGGCTTCGGTATCTTCAACAATACTATCACCGCTTCATTCAAGCTCAATGATCCCGCTTCAGTTTACGTCGCAGAGTTAGCTGCAATTCAGTACACCCTTGGGATCATCGACACTCTGCCCACAGATCACTACTTCATCGTTTCGGACAGCCTCAGCTCTATCGAGGCTCTTCGTGCGGTGAAGCCTAAAAAGCAATTACCGTATTTTCTGGGGAAGATACAGGAGTCCTTGTGTACGTTATCTGAAAAATCTTATAAGATTACCTTTGTTTGGGTCCCCTCTCATTGTTCTATCCCGGGCAATGAAAAGGCCGACTCATTAGCAAAGGTGGGCGCATTAAATGGTGACATATACGAAAGACCAATCTGCTTCAATGAATTTTTTAGTATTTGTCGTCAGAGGACGCTCAACAGTTGGCAAACCTCGTGGAGCAATGGGGAACTTGGACGATGGCTACATTCGATTATCCCAAAGGTATCAACGAAGCCTTGGTTCGGGGGGATGGATGTGGGTCGGGATTTTATTCGTGTAATGTCCCGACTTATGTCCAATCACTACACCATGGATGCGCATTTGCGGCGTATTGGGCTTGCGGAGAGTAGTCTGTGCGCTTGTGACGAGGGCTATCACGACATCGAACACGTTGTCTGGGTGTGCGCCGGGTATTGTGACGCCAGGTCTCAGTTAAAGGAATCCCTTCGGGCCCGAGGTAGACCACCCAATGTACCAGTCCGAGATATGCTGGCAACTCGTGATTTCCCCTATATGTCCCTTATTTATACCTTCATAAAAACGATAAATATCCCAATTTAGCCCCTCTCTTTTATTTCTCGTTTTTAGAGTTTCCTCCTGCCTTGTGGAACCGATCAGCTCCAGAGTGCCACTATGTAACCGCCGTCGCCCTTACCACTACGCCTGCATAGAAGGAAACTGAAGCGAGAGCGACTCGAGGTCCGATGACTTTTGAAGGATTCCCCGCGGGTCCGAAGAATACCATCCGCCAATCCGGTACTCGACGACTTACTAGACTGAGGCGCAAATTTGATACGCTGATCTCCCTCCCCCCCCCCCCCGCCGTTCGAGCGAAAGTTGCAAGTTTTGCTCTTCTTTCCCTGTCTCTCCCCTGTCTTTGATACAACTGCTGCTACACTGATGCGGAAATAAGCCACCCTTTGAATATCTTGACCAAGCATAAGTTTTAGTTAAAAAATTCAAATTAGTATTCTGTATTCCTAGTTTTAAGATAGCTATAATTTTTACTCTTTATTGAAACTCTTGTCCTCCATCTTGTAAATAGAATTGAATCCCTAGTTTTAAGATTTCTGTGAAATTTCTCATAAATATTTGTTCCCCCTTTTGTGTACTAAACTATATTGTTAGTTTTAAGATAACCGTAAAATATTTCGTAAAATACTATTACTCCCCCTCTTGTATATCAAAGTGAATCCCTTGTTTTAAATTTTTTTCATAAAAAAATCTTTTGGCCCTCTTTTGTATATTGAATCTTATTTCTAGTCTTAAGATAGCTGTAAACTTTCTTTTCCTTTGTAAAAAAAAATATTTCAACATTGTAACCTCCTAGTTTTAAGATATCCAAAATGTAAAAACAAAAGCATTTGGCACCGCCAAGCTAACGCATTTGTGCCTATCAAATAAACGAAATGAATAAAAAAAAAAAAACTTTACGTACACTTTAGCAACGCCAACGCGATAGATCATGTTAACGTACAACCGCTCGAACCGTTCGCGATGATACACGCGATCGTGCTGTCCCAACGCCCGCGCATATCTGAACCGTAACCGTACAATGAATATTCAGAATCACGTCCCTCTGCAATTGGCGTTACGCAATGTTTTAGTCGGTGACATTTCCCGTCTGTGACTGTAGTAAGTGATTCTGACGGGCAGCCCTTCTGAGAACCAAGCTTTATAGCGCCAGTAGGACAACTCTCGAAAAAAGATATAGTCACACGCTTATGTGGGGTTATGAAATGCACTGATGGAAAGTTGCCACTCAGGATTCCCGGAAAACATCGATAGCTGTATTGCAGACAACTGATGATGGATTGGTCCGTTGTGCTGTGGCTCGTCACGCCGGTATAAGTGATGAAGCAATGCATCCCTATCTGGTCCATCTGATTCCAACAATTTCGAGATTATATCACGAGGCACTGGTGCGGGTTCATGGTCTATTCCGTGCTGAACGGGAATCGTAGCTCCCATATGACTAGCATGTGTTGACGAATGCCAACTACCGATGATTGATTCATTAAAGAGGAAAGCTCGCCGGACGGAGTTGGGATCGGGATGATCGGATAATGATCTGTCTATTCTCCAGTACATTGACCGTCGTTGAACTTGCCACACCAACTTGCTAACTTTGACCTCCCCAGTCCTAGATCATGCTGAAACCGATCTGATGGGATTTGACACTTATTTGATCTCTCTCTTCACGTTTCTCCTGCAGTAGGCGAAATTTTTCTTCTTCGAATACCTCGTATAATTGTTGTTTTTGTTCTATTTCAGACTCTTCATCTATCACCAAGGTTAACGCAAGTGTAGTGCCATTAGCAATCGCGCTTGTTGCACTACCTACTCGTTGTAATTTGACTTTATTACTGTCATCTTTAGACATTTCTGATTGAAATCTCTTAGTTAAATACAGAAAAGGATTTGGATCTTCCAAGCAGTTCACGTTCATTAAACTTAATCCAAAATTTAAGTTAGAAATAATATAAAAAACCCATGTGTATTTTTTGTATTTCCAGGTATGGCTAGCGTTAGGCTAGAAGAGAAATGAAATGTTTTAAATATAATTACCTTATAGATTAATAATCTTAGTGGGATTGCTAAATTTTATTAATATTTTATCAGTAATTTCTTCATTACAAGTGAATTATTTTTCAAATTTTTCTGTAGTTTCCATTGTAAATTCCGGAAACTCTGAGCTCAATTCGACTTAAGCAACAAAAATAAGGATTCGAAAATAACAATTTTGCTTGAATATTTAATTCGTCAAGCGTGAGAAACAGTGCTCTGCAAGTTGTGTGGGTGTGGTTGTATTTAGTACCGGGTACTGATAGCGTACATAAAACAGAACTGCAGATAGCAAAAAAAATCACTGCTATGTCAGTGAACGAAAAGTGGGTTGGTTGATCTTCAACGAATTTTCTCGACCGCCCGCGCTGCTTTAATGGCTGAGACTTTTTTCTTACATACTTTCGTTCGTAAGACGCGCCGGCCTGATGTAATGTGTCGTGAATTGCGCGGTTGAAGTATTTTTAACGTTCCTGCCGTGCGAAGAGAACGCTACAGGATGATCTTGTTATTATGTATTCGGTTGTTGATACATATAGAGCTTCAAATTAGATAATTGATTAACCTTAACCTAATTACGAAACTTGATCCGGATGTGCCGAAATGGGATACCTCGCTGGGTGTCGGGTGGTTAACAGTAGCATTTTAGGATACTTACATTTTTCCGACGTCTGCCTTCGCTCCCTGCATTTTGCCCATGATTGTGCCTTGTTTGGAGTTTTTCACCCATCCTTTAATGCCAAGTGCTAAGCAATTATCTCTGCAGTGTTTTGTGAATCCACATCCTGACGAAGGTGACAAGTAGGAAAAAGGGCGGTTAATAAATTTACGACACGTCCGTTTATGTTACGTTTCTATTGGAAGACAACCAATGGACAAGTGACGGAAGCAATAAATTATAGCTGACAGCCTGGTGAATTGAAGTTGCAATCAAGTAATTGATTCATGCTAAAAATAAGTTTCTGAAAGAGAAGTTAGTATGGAAATTTTTTTGCCATGGTGGTGTTCTGTATTCAATATTTGTTCAGCGCTTAACAGTAAATTCAATTGTACTTGGTAGTTTGTTTTGTAACAAGATACAATTCTGTGCTTCAAGAAATGCTCTTGTAGTAGAGATTTGATTTCTTAGTTGTGCTTATATCATTTTATGTTGATGTTTGTAACAGTCCAACATGAATTTCAATTTATAGCAAAAGGTCCAAATCACCTTTCTAACGTGATAAAAGTGGTCGGCAAACGCTTGTCGACAGCCAACAAGCCTGAAGCGGGGGGGGGGGGGGGGGGGTAGATCTTCGACTGGATCGTCTCCACCTCCCTTTCGGTCACCCCATAAGGCATTCGTATAACAGTATTTCAGCTGTGGATCCAGAGGGAGAGTCCGGACACTGTCCGAAATTTTCAACTTACTGATGAATTTTATATTAGTTTCAATGCCAAAATTTTTTCAAATTCATATTTTTGTATTGTTTAGCGCTATCTGTCAGAAGGACTTAACTGTGTTCTTGGCTATTTTTTTAAAGAGTACACACAGTGCCAACTTTAAGGCAAAGAAAACTTTTTCCCTAGAGATCTGTCCTCGTGCCGTAAGATTGGTTCAACTTATACATGTCAACACATTCCATGCTATTACTATATATATATATATATATATATATATATATATATATATATATATATATATATATATATATATATATATATATATATATATATATATATATATATATATATATATATATATATATATATATATATATATATATATATATATATATATATATATATATATATATATATATATATATATATATATATATATATATATATATATATATATATATATATATATATATATATATATATATATATATATATATATATATATATATATATATATATATATATATATATATATATATATATATATATATATATATATATATATATATATATATATATATATATATATATATATATATATATATATATATATATATATATATATATATATATATATATATATATATATATATATATTATATATATATATATATATATATATATATATATATATATATATATATATATATATATATATATATATATATATATATATATATATATATATATATATATATATATATATATATATATATATATATATATATATATATATATATATATATATATATATATATATATATATATATATATATATATATATATATATATATATATATATATATATATATATATATATATATATATATATATATATATATATATATATATATATATATATATATATATATATATATATATATATATATATATATATATATATATTATATATATATATATATATATATATATATATATATATATATATATATATATATATATATATATATATATATATATATATATATATATATATATATATATATATATATATATATATATATATATATATATATATATATATATATATATATATATATATATATATATATATGCAAACAAGTATAATCAACGTACTACAAGTTGAACTTATTACATATTGTACAATGTTCATATTAAAATCAAAATTCAAACTACTCTCCAATTTTTCTGGATCCGTCCCTGCAGTTAACATCGCTAAGGGAGATGTTTCCGTATTTCACTACAAAATAAAAAATAATAATAACAAACTTCACTGCTATTATGTGGATAGTTGTCCCTTGTATATAGGAAATCCCATAGAACATGCAACAAATATGCACATAACGGTAGTTCAGTGATCGTAGCAGCCTCTGCAGTACTGCCCATAAAAGCATAAGAGTCTCATATTGAAAAACAGCAAGCCGGGAAAAAACGCTGTTGAAGATTTACATTTTCATTGACCCTTATGGGTAGAACAACCATGTTTTGGCATTTTTCGATATTTTCCAAACAAACCTGGTAATCTTATTTGTGTATTGTGATTCAGTGGTGATACAGAATACAATCCAACAGATAACTCATTTCTGACAAAAATTCATATGGGACTCTTATTGTTTTATGGGCAGAGTATTGGGTGTACGATTGTGGTGTAAATTCAATACATGTATTTGAGTTTGAGGACTCCAAGTTTTCCTGAAATTTCGTATGTCCTGCGTGAAGACCAGGCAAGCTGTCTTGACTCTGAAGGCGCGTTGATAAAAAAAAACTAAAACGATCTGGTTATGGCTTCATGCATCATTATTATAAGTGCGTCGGAATGGGTAATCAGAGCGCAATATCCTTACGTAATGCTACAGGTGCGACAATGAAGTTGATTTGTTCCATAATAGCTATACGACCATGCAGAGTTTCAGCGATGAATTATACTCTTGCTATATTTCTTCGAACACACAGTTCATACATTCCAGTTGAATCAGCTGACATTGCTTGTTCATAGTTCATAGGGAGTCAGACGGGATAGTTTATAGGGAGTCAGACGGGATCTGTCCGCAACAGTGTAAGAGGCGACGCTACACTAGAGTAATAAGAAAAAAATACCACCATCGGAAGAATCCTGAGTTGATTCATAGTCACACCAGCAAAGTCTGCTCAAAATTTGCAGCTAACGGTCCAATGTGCTTGAAGTTTGTATGGGATTTTTCAACAAATTTAGCAGGAAGAAACGCACTTGCTAGTATTTCCACTGTTAGGTGGCAATGCATGCAGAAGAAAAATCGCCACTAGCAAGAATAAGAAAGGTATTTCTTTCCTACAACTTCGAAGGAGACTTCTAATCAATTTAACTTTGTTAGGAGAAATTGTTAAACTTTCAACGAAGTTATGTCTGAGTTAGTTTAGAATGGGGTCTAACAGCGCATGGTAATGTATAACTAGTCGATTCCAACGAACTTTATATTTTTGCGAAATAATGGTTGGATTAGATAAATAGTGTGTTTTGAAGCATGTAATATGAATCATGTTCTGGTAAGAAAACTGTAGTTTTTTTAGATTGTAGCACTGTTAATTGTCGATGGATTTGCGTAAATTAATCCCCAATCGATCCAGAAAAGTCCAACTTTAAAATGGTTTGCAACTTTATTTGGATATTTCAACTGTATACTATTGAAAAATCTGTATTATTGTGAAAGCATTGTGAAAATGTCAGAAAACAAACAAAGGTTCCACTTATGTTTTGATTGTTGATGGATTTTCATAATTCAACCACCAATCGATTCAAACAATTGCCAATAAAAACATGTCAAATTTATTTGTGTGTTTTAGGGTCGATTTCTTCACTTTCGCTTAACTTTTAAACCTGGTTCACCAGTACGTTTAAAAGTGGCTTAACCGCTAAGCGAGGATGAAAAAATCGGCCCTTAATAGTACACTATTGAAAATTTCATAAATCTGTACCAACAAAACAGGCAAAACAAAATCAATTTTCGCTAATTTGAGTATTTCCCTAATCTTATCGCTTGCTATAAAAGGGAAAGGAATGCCAACTTGTTGGTTTTTACCGTAAGACAGAAACTAAACTGCTTGACGCTTCTAACTGAACTGAACTATTGACTGGGTTATCAATTTCCTACAACTGCTTCGTCGGCGATTATCCTGTTGTGTCGTGTAAATGATGACCTGGCGTCTCGCTCCTGGCTGATGCAATGTTGGTGATTGGATGCGTTGACTGCTGGTGCTTGCTCGTAAGGGGATCGGTTCAGTACGGTGTATACATACTTGATGACTTTTGAGCAAATGTATTCATAACTATACAAATCCGAAATTTTCGAAAGTATTAAAGAAAATGAGTAAATGTGGCAACACTGTCACTAAACGAAAGACATACTAAAAAGGATAAGACAATATTTTCGTTTGTTGTACAAAAGGCGGCCTTTCCATCTGCATCGTAAAGTTGATAAAAAAGGTTGCCTTGTTTCAAAACGTCCTCATTTGACACGAACTGGGCACGGGAAATGGCCCAAGCGATGATTGCTCAAAAGATAGTGGAGAGGTCGAATTGTTGGTTTACATCATACGATGCGTATGATCAGTGCCGGTAAAGTCCAAATCGTTTCATAGGATATCGAGCTAAATCATTTGATTTACCTTTGCACTTGTTAATGAGCAGTACCAAAGAATTGTATAGTTATTACTCCGTTCGACATAGTTTTTGTTTTTGATCTTAGTTGAAAATCAACTGAATCAAAATGCTGATCACTGTGAAATTGATTTCATTTATTTGCTCCGTTTCACCGCAAATATCGCAGATAATCTGAAAATTTGTGATAATCTAGAAATCTGAAATGCGTGCATGGTTTTCGCTAGACATGTAACCGTGGTCGTGTCTTGTACACAACCCTTAATTTTTTCGCAAAAAATAAAGTTGCTGAGATTTGCCTAACGATTCACTACCATATGCCGTTAGGCCCCGTGCAAAACTGACTCAAACATCAATTCGTTAAAATTTAAATAACTTCTCTTGACATTGCTGGATTTACTTGCACTCTTCGACAAAGTCGTAGGTAATTAAATTTTCGTTCTTATTTTCACTTGCAGTGAAAATCTGATGTATACTGCACCATCTAGCGGTGAAAATGCGCAACGGTGGGGTTTCTCCATGAAAATAGTCACAAAATCCTAAACAAACCTCAAGCACGTTGGTTCGGTAGATACACTTTTTTAAAGTCTCGGGTAGATACTCCAGGTGGGATCAGGAATCGACTCAGGAGTGGGCCTATTAAGTTTTCAAAAATTCCTTTTTTTCTGAGCAGTACGCTACAACGCCATTATTGTAGTTTGTGTTCCAAAAAATATTCCAAAATATATGATCGCGACAAAGAGCAGCACAGCGATTTAAGACATTAAATATCCGCAAAATCTTTGGCTATCCTGAAGATGCGTTCCAGCGCTCGAGACGCTTAGTCAACTCCGTAGGCGACGTGTTGTTTGAACGTCAGATGAGAATCCAGAATTACTTCAAGATCCTTCTAGCCTATTGAACTATTCAATTTCTGCTTCCAGCAAACGGCAGTTTAAATAAATCGAATATTTTCTTCGTGAAAATGAGATCTGCAAGCACCTTATCCTGATTTACACCTAGGCGGTACTACACCAACCAGCAAAGACTTGAAGCTGGTATTGGTGAACTCTACAAACTACAATTGATCAAATCAGACGGAATATCTTGAGATCGTTCGCGAAGGATAATCGTAGCGTTTGCATATTAGACCTTTCCACATTTGAAAATATACATGGGTCAGCTCAGATGTTTGTTCTAGGTGTGAATTTAAAAACTTTTGTCAAAAATGACTTAATTTGCACATAACTTAGAGATGTCTCCAATCAAACATCATGTTTTTGCTATGTTTCCATAGGAAGATCACTTATACTCTGATTTAATATGCCCTACATGTTTATTTAGAAGAGCCGCTTTGTCGATGGTGAACTTTCTTCGCAACGTGCCTCTCAATAGCGTATGGTTTCAACATCTTCGGGGTCTAGATTAGTTTCCCAATATAAAGTGGAGAGAGTTCTGCGGCGATCAAATTGAGCGAGGTGGATGTACAAAATCTTATGTCAGGAGTTAAAAGAAAGACTCGGCAATTCGAATTCGGTTAACTGGAAGCTTAGGTGAATGTATTTTCTATATTTTTCATAAACAACAACGTTTTTAAGTAGCTATAACTCTTATTTTAGGCAAGATTTGTTCATAAAAATAAGTAAGGGTAATAACTGGGATTATCACCTTTCATTTGAGTGCTTATAGAAGTATTGTCCGTAGAACTAAAATTACTGCCAGGGCCATATCAAGTTAGCGATGAAAAACGAAAAGTTGATATATTTGCGATATCCTGCAATATTATTGAAAATGATAAAACTTATCAATTTAGACTACCTTGAACTATCATTTCTATGCATTCGGACTATTGAGAATTGCATTGAGGCTTTGTATTTTTCATACAAAATTGAACTTGAGGCTATAGGCTATATTTTTGATAATATTACGCACGACAAAATGACGTCTGTATTCAAGCGATTTCCTCATGGGCGGTAAGACATACAGTTAAAACTTTTATATCTCCATGGACCGAGGTGATGTTCCCAATAAAGTAAAGCTTTTCACTCTCGATAAAAAAGCTACTGATCTGACGGGGAATTCGCTGTTGTGGTAAAAACTTCATTTTTGATCACAACCCAGTACATGAATAAATAACGCTATCTGAAAGAACGTCTGTAAAACTTAACTTTGTCATTTATCAAGTCGCAGTTGTTAAGTTTTAGCCGCTTTTAGCGAGTTGCCATTATTCTGGGTGGCTTATATGAAGTGATACCAGCTTCAACGTGGTAGGGGAATTATGGTTAAAACCGACACCTTAAGCTTAACAATTTTTCTAAGTTGCCACAAAACCAATAAAATTATAGTTTTTATGCAGAATTCTTCTTCAGAAAATTCTGAACAAGACTTAATTTTTTCAGCGCTTCAAAAAATTAATTTCATTAAAAATTATTGGTTGTAAAACTTGGAAAGTGACTTTTTGCAGGCACTGCGGGTAAAACCGACACCCCATAGGGGTAAGACCGACACCCCCTTTAATTTATTTTCTCTCCACTTTATTAAAATCTTTATCTTTATTAAAAATGAGATATATGCGTGATTAATAAAGTGTGAGTATGTATGATGCAAATATGTGCTTTTTATTGATTCATTATGTAGTGAGGGGAAGATAGTTCGAAAGCGTAGTACTATAAATAAGAATATTTTATGCTATAGGATTATTTATTGATATGAGTATTCCCAGTTAATCCTTCCGCACATCATTGCAACCTCCAGTGTCATTTTATTTCGTAAGAGAAAATTTGCAAGCGTTCTACGTTCTGCTGATTGGATTCATTCACTTATAAGTGACACACACTTCTTAGTAAAACTAGCTTTTTCAGATTTGATTTTTCGGACGCTGATAATCAACGATCTATTGGGGGTATACATAAGATCATTGTCTCATTGTGATAAAGTTCGTCTATGACAAACCAAGAGAACACTAGAAATTCGGTTTGATGAGCTTTTTGCAGAAATAGCAAAAGCTTCGATAGAATCAGATAAGCAAAAATTCCAATTTTTGATTTTTAAAGAGACTTACAAGAAATAAACACAATAAAAGTATTTCTGTGTATTTCTGCTAATACTATAGTGTTCTAATAGGCTAATTGAAGTGTCACAAAGATCCCCAGTATTTTGAAATGAATCGCAAGTATACACAACCATCTTAACAGCGTGTCGGTTTTACTCTAACCATAGGATGTCGGTTTTACCCCAACTGCGCACATTTTTTTATAAAAGCAATTGAAAATATTGAATTTCTCAAACTCGTCTTCAATGCACCTAGTTGATCATTGAACAGGCCAATAATAACAGGTACTGAAAAATGTGGTGATTTGAAAAGCTTTTGTTCGGTTAAAACCTTAAAATCTACCAACGAAATTTAACATCCAGACGAGTATGAACGCTGCTGTCGTATGTTTTGTTTATTTTTATGACATTCGGCGTACTAACGTAAATCCAATTTTTCTTCTAGTGCTCTAAATAAACGTACTAATAATAATGTATCATTATGAAATGAATAAAAATTTGATTTCTAGGAAATGTTGTGGGGTGTCGGTTTTACCCACAGTGTCGGTTTTTCCCACTATTCCCCTACATCTTTGAAACTAGTGTGGTTAAGAGCAGCAGCTTGTGCAGCAGTTGATGGCAAGTGTCACGCCCATAGCTCGAATTCTCTTTTGAGTGTAATAAAAATTGAAAAACGCATATTGTATATTTGAACTACAGTAAATACACAACGTTCCCTTCTAATAACGTTTTATCGCTTTCTAGAGACCTAGAACAAACAGATTCTGAGATTCTTTCAATTGAAAGTGTACCGATTCTAAATTGGCCGAACTTCATCTATAATAGACAGATACAATTCTGTCTGTCGCCTTCTGGTACCGTTTTATAGGTTCTTCACATAGCTGAGCCAAGACATGCAAATTTTGCTCTTGAGCTTTAACTGTTCTTCGCCACGCGCTGTCGAATCACAAATCTGATCTCGAAGCGGCGTATGAGATCAAGTGGCAGAGGCGAATATAAAGCATAGAAAAACACACTTGAATTAAAGTGGAACAATCGGTTTTAAAATTCTTTTCATTTCTAAAATCGTCGTCTGGCAGAAGTTGAAACTGTGTGCCTTTTCCGTTGGTATTTTCAGAAGAATGCCCTAGGAAATAAGGAGCCCGAGCTGCAGTTCAATTTGAAATTATATTGGAATTATTATGAATTTCATAGAACTATGTATATTTGTACCAACATCATCGTAATATTGTAAATAATCTTGTTAACTTTCAAACATGTGCTTGGGAGTCATATTGTGCATTGTTAACGATATGTTCAGAAATTTAGTACATTTTTTTGTAATTGCTCATAAAAGCTGTTACGCCATCGGTTGTCTAGCTCTTCCGAAAAAGTCTTCCACACGATAACAAATCTATCTTACCTTGCACCTGACCGAAGATTTCAAAGTCACACTGCACCGGCATGTGATCCTGCGCATCCTGGACACCCATCCTGAGTTAGCTTTGTTGTTGTCGAAACTCCGAAACACTCAAAGTATGCAACACTGCCACTAGCAAGTTCTAGAAACAATCTGTTTGCTGTACTTTGCACTAAAATGTCCCAATTGTCCTGAGTTGCTCACTTACAATGGATCTGGTTGGCTAAAAATATCTTCCTCTGCACAGTTCCCAAATCACAGATAGCGCGTTCTCTTTGATACTAGTTGTGCTGTTTCCGTTCCGTCGAACGACTTACGACTGCCAAATGACGACTGGTGCCGGTCCGGTACGATATTTAGGATCTATCTCTCTACTATCAGCTTTTCTGTCGCACTTCGGAGGCTGCGCAAACCGTTTGATCGATTTTCCGAAGCTCTCGCGTGGTTCCGATGGCAGTGTAATTCGCTCGAATGATCGATATTTCGATATGTGATTGCAACAACAGAGAGCGCAACCGTGTTTGTTTGGTTTGGTTGAAAGGCTGTTGACAGTTGTTTAATTCTGGCCGTCTCGAGTGGTGTATTTTTAATTGATTTTTTCATAAAATTAGATAGTTAATTTAGTGCAACTTTACAGGTGTGGGTGTTCGAGCAGAACGACTTCGATGAAGATGGATGGGTTTCTTTTTTCGTTTAACTACGACGCAAAAAGCTATCGAGGAAAACAACCAGTGTTTTCCAGAGATCGTTGACTGTTGACGTCAAAGTGCAGGTCGAATTGCGTTTTACTTCTATTTGCAGACTTTGGATATCTTAGTTGATTAATTTTTTTAGATTATAATAATTCATTTGTATCGATTGCAAAATCATAAATATACTTACTCTTAAATTTGCTATATCTACATTGTTTTTCAATGCTGGTGAAAGCCACCAGTAAGAAACTATTTCAAAGGGCACTGCTTTCTAGATGTGTATGGTGTGGTACACGTTGCGCTGGAATTTCAAATGTTCAATGATTTGCTTCATTCAACATGCACGCGTTTGTTAATCTGGGTAGTTGATTCGTAGTAGGCTTTTACGCTTTCTGTAAAGTAAACTAAAATATTGGCCACTTTTAATGTTAAATTCTCCTGACTAGATTGGATAACACATATTTTACATGTCGTCAAATGTAACTTCATGCGAATTGTAAGCGGCTTTTATGTAGGGCGATGAGCCTATGATCGCTATGTTTCTATTACCACCATACCCATTTGAAGCCGTTGGTTAGAGCAGCGTCTGCCATCTTTGTTTAACGCATTGATTCAAATGGTAGCGCAACAATAGGGGCACTCGATTCCAGTTTTCGTTGCGCTCAAGCACGAGAATCTCACTGTTTTCAGCGCATTTGTGTTATTATTTTGGTTCTTAACAACAAAGTAAAGCTGTTGATGCCCATTTGTACGCATTCCATTGTTTGTAGGCCAAGTAATTAATGAATAAGTGAAGTACTCTCCTTAGTATCGTGAAAATAGGCACTTTACCCTATATCGAAATATAAAGTTACAAAAAAATCAAAGTGTGCATTTATTATCCAGAAATGACAGTAAATGTTCCCATTTCCCGAAAAAGGCATATGACTAAGAATTCTTGATGTGTTCTGTATAAATTTGTTGACGAGTGTTTAAAATTCTACTGGTATTTGTCGAACAGCATTAAATAACCGGTTTCATTATGCTGGAAAATACTGCATTAAATAATCTATACTAACCTTCCGAGCGCCATTCAATAGCCTGATGACAAAGATCTAACGGTGCACGGCTTAAAAATGTCGCATCAATTGCAACATTTAGTTGCACAGCACATTATTCTATCCCAAATTTAATCTCCCATTATTATAAAACTTGTACAATTGGTCAATGCCAAACTAGTCCGGTTAATTGATGTTCAATTTCCCGGAACAGGAACATCGCAGTTTATATCTTATTAAATCATTGGCTTGTTCACAGTATGACCTGTTATAGTTGGCACCGGTTGCCGTAATCTTTTCACAATGTCATATCGTCGCTGTTGTGCTATCTTATGACAAACGGCATTTTGGGGGTAAATTGAGTAAGATATGTCACATTACTTGTCTGGAAAATCTCCACAAAGTGTCATTTTCAGAATTTTGACATTCTGCTTGGTTATTGAGATATAGCGAGAAACGGGCAGAGGAATTTTTAATTTTTTGCTTTAAATGACTGTGTCTGGGGATTGGCTCAAGTTATCTTGATGTATAAGATGTTTTTATGTGTAAAACTATCGGAGAAACATAGTGGCATAATCATTTTTGAAATAAAAATACAAGAATTGTGAGAAAAATGCTGTTTAAGTTTTACACTGGAAATTTAACATATTTGGTAACACTGTAACCAAAAATAACTATATTTTCTAGATTCAATACACACCTATGACACGTGTGAGTGCAAATTTTGTTTACATTTTTAGTAAAAACTCGCAACATAGTCAACCGATCTTCGTAATATTTGGGAGATTAATACAGAATAGATAGAAGCATCAATCTTCTTTGAATGGCTTATACCAATTATAAGTTTCAAGATATGTAATATCAAATTTTAAAAACCGTTTTTCTTGAAATGTGCTAAATGGCGCTTGCCATAAGATAGTACAACAGCGACGACATAGGATGTTGGCTCACTTAATTGACGAAGCTTGTTTCGGTCAGGTTTTGCGAAAGCATTGTTGCACGTGCTAAAGGAATATTTATTTATATATTTATTTAATGCGTATGATATTTATTATTGTGATCTGTTGAAAGTTAGAAGTACTAAGCGTCGTTTTGACTATGTGTGTGTACATTTTAGTTGGCACTATTTCATCGTCACTGGTACTACTTCAAAGTTAAGTCCGCTCGCCCAAACATCGTTTGTTGTGGCGCTTGTGTCGTGATGGGATGTCGCAACAAATGCAAGAGTCTAGACGTTCAGGTATAATTCAATCCCAATTAATTGCGTAAGATGATTTGGGTGTGTTGGGGAGGCTTGTTTTTGGCTAAGTTTGTTAAGTGGTTATACAATGTTGCACCAAACATTGGCAACTAAAATCGAATTCAATATCATTACACGAGCGTGTTGATTGCACTCAAAACAAATTTGTTTAAAAAGTGCATTTTTGCGTTGGATTTGTACAAATGAAACTTCACGCTTTCTCTTGATTTTTTTGTTAAAGTGTAGAAAAGGTAGAGAAAAGGGCGTTACATAACAAAATTGTTCAATTTCTTTTTTTATAGAGGTTTCATGGTTTCTTTGATCAACTACGCTATGCTCGCCCCTTTAGACAATTGTTATTCTACCATTGCAAGGCTAATATAATATATAATTCCTTGAAAACTACAAATGTTTATATTACTCAGAATTTGTAACGTCACATTACTAAACTCGGTCGGGAAGAAAGCTTCGGATCATGCCGGTAGAAGACCTCGTTTCATTACTTCAAAAGAGAAGTCTGTCCAGACAGGAAACAAACCAGTTTGAATCCCCCTAGAAGTGCAATTGATTGGAGCATGAGCATGAGCATGAGCACGATGACCGTAGTTCGTAGTTTCTACTCTGTGATTGGCCAGAACAAGTGAAATTTCACAGAGAATCAACGAATGGGGCCTGGGAGTAGCTATCCATCCTCAATGTGCACGTTTCGAAAGTTCTATATTATTTGAAATGCCAATGACGGCGCTGACCACGTCCTTACAGTCATTGGGGAAAGGAAGGAATGTTAGTGTAACAAACGTTATTATGGAGACCTGTATACTACTGCATCTTTACGTTTGCACGTGAAGGAGTTTTTGTTAGTAGGATGGGGTAGAAAGTTACCCTAACCTGGATTCACCTTGATGAGTGATACGATCTATGCAACTCTCAGTAGTGTAATCATGTGTTTATTACCCTGGGCAGCCGGCTGACGATGATTTGTGATAGATTTATCGTTTATTGGATTAATTTTAAAATGCACGGCTGGAAAAATCTTCAGCTGCGGACAGTAAACAGCTGGGAGTGTTGCTTATGCTTAATTGAATCAAACGGCAGGTGAAGGATTTCATTATTCCTTGCTCCTTCGTTCAGCCGAAACATGGAATTCCAAGAACAATACAATACTCTAGACATTTGTCGATATATCCATGTAATAGAAGCTTTCATAATACAGGAAGTTCAACAAGAAATTTCGGATGGACGAAATTGGCACAGACGTACGCAACGGACAAGAGACTGGAAACTTGGGACATGGAACTGCAGGTCGCTTAACTTTATTGGGAGCACTCGCATACTTGCCGATATAGTGAAAGACCGCAAGTTCGACAATGTGGCGCTGCAGGAGGTGTGTCTACGGTGCGGGTCTTTCGCGGGAACCGCACCATCTACCAGAGCTGCGGCAATACACACGAGCTGGAAACAGCTTTTATGGTGGTGGGGGAGATGCAAAAGCGTGTGATCGGATGGTGGCCGGTCAGTGACAGAATGTGCAGGTTGAGGATCAAGGGCCGGTTCTTCAACATCGGCATAATTAACGTGCATAGTCCCCACCTCGGAAGTAGCGATGATGACAAGGACGAATTCTACGCGCAGCTGGAGCGTGAATACGATCGCGGCCAGAGACATTATGTCAAGATCGTCATCGGCGACCTTAATGCTCAGGTTGGCCAGGAGGTGGAATACAGACCGGTAATTGGGAGGTTCAGCGCCCACCAGCAGACGAACGAGAACGGCCTAAGACTAATCGATTTCGCCACCTCCAAGAACATGGCCATTAGGAGCACTTTCTTCCAGCATCGCCTCCTGCACCGATACACCTGGTGATCGCCGCAACAAACAGACGCAAATTGATCATGTTCTGATTGATGGACGGTACTTCTCGGACATTATCGACGTAAGGACCTATCGGGGTGCTAACATCGACATCTGGTGATGGTTAAACTGCGTCCAAAACTATCCGTAGAGAACAGTGTAAGATACCGGCGCCCGCCGCGGTATAACCTGGACCGACTGAGGGAAACAAACGTCGCGACAACGTACGCGCAGCATCTTGAAGCAGCGCTGCCACCCGAGGAGGAGCTCATCGATACTCCCTTTGAGGACTGCATGACCAGAACTAAAGCAGCCATAAGCAGAACTGCGGAGAGCATCCTGGGATACGTACAGAGGAGTCGACGGAACGATTGGTTCGATGGCAAGTGCCAAGAGATATTGGACAAGAAGAATGCAGCACGCGCATCGATGTTGCTTCAAGCCACTCGTCAGAACGTGGAGTCATATCGACGAAAGCGAAAACAGCAGACTCGTCTTTTTCAGGACAAAAAGCGCCGCCTGGAAGAGTGAGAGAGAGGAGATGGAGCTGCTGTATCGCTCTCAGGAAATGCGGGTGTTCTTCACGAAGCTGAATGACTCTCGCAAAGGCTTTGTGCCGCGGGCCGAAATGTGTAGAGACACGGTAGGTGGCATCTTGACGGACGAACGTGAGGTGGTCGAAAGGTGGAGGCAGTACTACAATGAACATCTGAATGGTGCGCAGGCGGACAATCGGGCGTTCGAGGAGGACGATTATGTCAGTGTCGCAGCCGACGGGGATGTACCGGCGCCCACTATGAATGAGGTTAACGAGGCTATTCAACAGCTCAAGAACAACAAGGCAGCTGGTAAGGATGGATGAAGCGGAGCGGAACACTTCAAGGTGGGTCCGCAGAAACTGACGGAATGCATGCACCGAATTATCGAAAGAATCTGGCGCCTATCACCGCTGGTAA
This sequence comes from Topomyia yanbarensis, assembly GCF_030247195.1. Lineage (NCBI taxonomy): Eukaryota > Metazoa > Arthropoda > Insecta > Diptera > Culicidae > Topomyia > Topomyia yanbarensis. The sequence goes on along the minus strand of NC_080671.1, from coordinate 174,731,142 downwards.
ATGGACTTGTCAGGAGTTATCAGGCTGGTTTCATCAACGGCAGATCACCAAACGACCAAATCTTTACTAAACGGCAAATCCTCCAAAAATGCCGTGAATACTAGGTCCCGACACATCATCTGTTCATCGACTTTAAAGCCGCATATGATATGGTGGACCGTGTGGTGCTATGGAAAATGATGGACGAGAACGACTTCCCTGGGAAGCTGACAAGACTGATTAAGGCTACGATGGATGGTGTAAGGTGTTGTGTCAAAATTTCGGGCGGCCTCTCGGGCCCGTTTGAAACACGCAGGGGACTAAGACAAGGCGATGGGTTGTCCTGCCTGCTGTTCAATATAGCGTTGGAAGGTGTAATGCGAAGAGCGGGGTTCAACGAGCGGGGCACGATTTTCTCGAGGTCCGGACAGTTCGTGTGCTTCTCTGACGACGTGGACATAATCGGTAGAAGTAAGGAGACGGTAGCAGATCTGTATACCCGACTGAAGCGCGAAGCAGCACGAGTAGGACTGAAGATAAATGTTTCTAAGACGAAGTACATACTGGCTGGCAGAGCTGATCGTGACTGCGGACAATAACACCAGCCGGGACATCAGAAGGCGTATTATTTCTGGAAGTCGTGCTTACTATGGGCTCCACAAAACTTTGAGATCGATCCAGGAAGCTTCGCCACCGCACGAAATGCGCCATGTACAACACACTGATTAGACCGGTAATTCTCTACGGGCACGAAACGTGGACAATGCTCGAGGAGGATCTGCAAGCACTAGAAGTCTTCGAAAGAAGGGTGTTGAGAACGATCTTCGGTGGTGTGCAGGAGGATGGCGTGTGGAGGTACAAGACGGAGAGGAGCGCAGCGTTCCCGGTGGCTGGACCAAGTGAAGTAGTGTTACAGTAAAATGTGTAATTTAAATGTAAAAAGGGAGGAATAAGAGATTAGTGTGTACTGCAAGAGGTGGGCATTTGACTGCCCGCTTGAAAACAAAAGATCGCTGCACAATTTGCTTGAAAACAAATCCCCGGAAGAACGGGTGCCAAAATAAAAATGGATAGTCTGATAAAAGAGGTTGACCGAGTACGGTCGGTGGCGGTCGGCGACTCCCGCCGAAAAAAAAAGTTTAGTCGGAAAAAATAGTTGACCGAGCACGGTCGAGAGCGGTGGTGTTTCTCCCCGCTGGAGAGTCTGAAAAAGAGGTTGACCGAGTACGGTCGGTGGTTTCCCGATATTCTAAGTGAGGACTTTGGATTGCGTCTGGTTTTCGATCCGTTTAATTACTCTAGCCGGGAGGTGCGGGAGAAAAATCGTTTTTTCGTTAATTTGACCTCGACCGATTCGGGTGCTCTTCACGATTCGACTAGTTTCATGCTTCTGTCGGAGGCGTCTGTGGCGGACGTGAATTCAAGGTTGGAGAAACCGGTGACGGCTTTGCAATACCGGCCAAACTTTGTTGTGAAAGGACCGGCCGCATACGAGGAGGACAATTGGAAGTGGATTAAGATAGGCGAAACGATCTATCGGAATCTGAAGCCGTGTACGAGGTGCATCTTCATCAACGTGGATCCGGAAACTGGAATACCCAGCACAAACTCGGAACCACTAAAGACGCTCAAAACGTACCGTCGACAACCGGGCCTTGGCGATGATCCAGTTCGGCAGCTACACACAACCACGACAGCCTCAGTGGAGATCGACCGCGGTCTCTGATGACATCAGCATTATCGGGTAAGCCTGCACACTATTAATTCTCACCTCCCCTTATTAGCCCTTGCCATTAAATATATATGTTTTGGGATTATTAGACATTCTCTGTCGGATTTGGGTGAAGCTAATTCTTTGTTACAGTAGAACCTGGCGAGTATCGGGCACCTGAGAGGTTGGAGACAAGCAGCAACTGACCGAGTGACGTGGCAGAATATTGTGGAACAGATTAAATCATGATAATATGATGTACAATCAGGAAATAAAAATACATATAAGAGGTATATAAATTTTGGTATTATTTTTAATGACAATTATTTACTGGCTTCATTCTCCGCGGACGATTGATTCCTATGTTATAATTATTCGCGGGCGTTGTTATGCTATCTAAGGCACATTTTAAACGTTTTAAAAAGAACTACCGAAATACCTGAAACGACTAACTTTGTATGTCGGATAGACAACCGATGGCATGTGCGCAGTTTTTGCCTTTCTCATCTAGAAAGGTTATGCAATCGGTTGGCACTTCGACGTTTTAACCGAGGCCCGCAGAGCCGAATCTCTTATACCATTCTTCGACTCAGTTCGTCGATATCGGAAAAAGTCTGTATGTGTTTTTTTTAATAGTAAGGTTTAAAAAGCTTCAAAAGCTTGGCCTGTTCTGTATTGGCACTGTTTGGGACTCACGACTCACGTTCGTGACTAACCACACTCCGTTGTACATTATATTCCAGAGTGTTGGGCCGAGTATGGTGCCTTGAGGTACTCCCGCCGTGACCCTAATCGACCCAGCTGGCACTGTTGAACGCGTTCTTCACGTCTATGGTTACCACAGCGCAGTAGCGATTATCCCTTCTCTTTTGCTTCAATGCTTTCTCCGCGCTCGCTGACTGTGCAGATGGCGTCCACCGTCGATGTCCCTTTTCCGAAACGCGAACTGCCTCTGCGATAGTCCGTTCTCACTTTCAGCGTAGGTCGTCAGCCTGTTGAGGATGACCCTTTCCAGGAGCTTACCAAGAGTATCCAGCAGACATATAGGCCGATACGATGCTGGATCACCTGGTGCTTTCCCTGGTTTTGGCAGCAACACCAGCTTCTGGATCTTCCATCTATCCGGGAAATAGCCATCGTCTAGGTACTTCTGTAGGACTATCCTTAATATGTCCGGAAACGCCAGGATCGCAGTTTTCAGTGACACGTTGGGGATACCATCCGGTCCGGGAGCTTTCCTCGTGTGTATGTGCGTGTAAGTATGTATGTGTCAAATAATCTCACCGATTTTACTCAGAGATGGCTGGACCGATTTGCACAAACTTAATTTCAAATGAAAGGTTCAACCTTACCATCGGTCGCTTTTGAATTTTTTTTATTGATCCGACATCCTGTTCCGGAGTTACGGGTTGAAGAGTACGATCACAAAGCAAATTCCCAAATAAACTGGTATTACCATGATGTCCGAATGAGGCAAAACATATTGAAATGTGTGTAACATTGCTTGGATTTGCATGTTTATTTCATTATTGACCGATTTCTCAGTGAATAATTCACCGATTTTTACAAACTTGGTCTCAAATGAAAGATGTAGCGTTCCCGCTGGCTGCTCTTGAATTCCTAAGTGCTCCGACTTCCGGAATTATAGGGTGATGAGTTCGAAAATGTAAAATGAAATGCGATGAATGTAAAAAGGTGATTTTTTTTCATAATGTGTCCTCAACTGCTTGGATTTGTAGTTCTAGGTCACTAACAGTCCTTCAAAGTTTCTTTGGCCACATTGGCCACCATCGACGGTTCCGGAAGCCCGGCAGAAGTACTCAAATTCAAAATAACAGTTACATCGATTTCTCAGTGATGACTGAACCGATTTACCTAATTTAATCTCAAATGAACGGTGTTGCGTCCCCAAAATCTGTTATTAAAACTTATTTCGATCCGACCTCCTGTTTCTAACAAATTAATACTGTTTTACAATGAAAAGTTTTTTTTCCGTTTCCTGTAAAAATCCTCGTGGCTTAAAGCACTGGCACCACCAGGCGGTACCGAAAAACTAGACATGAATGCTGGACGAAAGTTACCCAGCAAAGTATTCATTCATAAAGTAATTTTGCACTAATGAAAACGTTATTCACATTCTACTGCAACAAGCTTTTGTCATGTATAGTGGACTAATCAAACCGACTTACATTACAAAAAGCGAAAGATTTGAACAAACGCTGCACAAATAAAAAGTATTTGGCTGCTTCACCCCGTTGGCTACCTTGCCCCGTTCTACTCTACAGATATAAAAATAAATCCTTTGTTGCTTTGATTATCGCCCTCGTCTGTGTGGTCGGTAGTGATGTGATACTGTTGCACGTTTTTGTCCTGTACATCCCGTGTTAGTAGAATCCGGAGAGCTTCTATTAGATCTTTGGAACTAAGCCAATGACAATAATATAATGCAAAACTGCTGCAGCAGACGTGAACCGTCCTCACATTGTAATAATCCCTGGCTGTTTGTTGATGAATCTACCGTGCTGCATCGAACTATGAACTGCATTAAATGGACGGCGTAGGTAAATAATGTAGATGGAAGTAGAAACAGATACGCGACTATAGTCATTTTTATTACTTTGACAAATGCTCAATACTTGATTTGATGTCGGATTTCGAGTCAGGACGGTGGCACACAAAGCGCCAGCTTCAGGCGTTTTCATTGGGAAAGTGCAGGACTCGCATTTAACTCACAATAAATTTTCAATGGCCAAATAGTGGATGGGCTGTACGACGAGGTATGTATAACCGACCTTTGGCAAAGTTTTGAAGGTGCTCAACCATACTCATCACTCACTCAATAGCAACGAGAATATAAAGGTTTAATTTACACATTCAAAGTTTCTTTCATCAATGAATGTGACCTACAGCAAGATCTTTGTCAATAGGCCATTTTCTTTTGTATAACGGACCGTAAACTCAAATATGTTGCTTTCGCGTTGATTAGGTTCAATTTAATAACAAAACATTCAACAGCGGTATAAATATACGCCAAAGTGTGTTGCTGAAATTTGTTTTCTGTCGGACGGTTCCTCGCCCAACGCACACGGTAGCAAAAATAGAAATGGCTTGCGTAAACAACTATCAGACATTGTGACATGTGACGTATTTGTTTTAGATGTATTGCATCGTCAAAAGTGTCACGAATCTTCCTGATGCGTGCCGGTTCCCGCGAACCTATCAGTTTGTCAAACAATGACAAAATAGGAATCCGGATACACAATTATGGATTATGCTTGGTCTTACTTGCTTATGCTTGCTGTTTATTTCGAATAAAAAACGCATAACTCGAATAAAAAATACATTAGTTAATCAGATACGACACTGCTATATCAAAAGATATAAATGTGGGTTAAATTAAAGTTAGGATGAATATTTCTATTAAATACATATCTCGCAGCTCGAATGCCAATAAAGTTAGCTAATCAGAAAACTCTGAAACATCATACGATTCTGGTTCCTCTATTTACACCTGGAGACTTGACGAATAAGAGATCAGTCGATTCAACCGGTTACACCGGACTGGAGCAGTGTTGTTATAAAAAAGAGATTTATTAGAATTACAATAAAACCCCATTTTCGCTCTAACTGTAATAAACACGTGTGTTAGAGCAGTATATCATTTACCAATGTATTTGCGTAGAATGTAGAACATGAACTGAGTTGAGGACACTGATTTATAATTTTTGGTTTTTATTACAGAGGTTTTTTAATGTTTGGGTAATTAAAACGTTTTTCCGGATTAGAACACTTTAAACTTAGGGGTTGGAATTCGAGCCCAGGTCGGCTGAATAGCTTGTCGTTAACAACTACGCTACGCTACGATATAGTTGCAGGTCGAGTAATCAATGAATCGATGTGAACCCCTGCTTACCTATCACAGGGGTTTCCAGAATAAGCGAACCGGTTCCCTAAGGGCAATACCCTTCCAATGGATTTGTGTGGGGAGCGCGGAATAAGACGCAGTGTTTAGGGTTTTAAGCTTGATATGTTACGCCATTTGTAACTTTCGTATTTATTCCTAACGTTCTTTATAAGTCATGACAAATATTCTTTATAAGTCATGACAAATTAATATTCTTTATAATTTTCTTTTATGATTTTTTAGTTGCCCGCAGAGCGAAGAAGTTTTAACAGATTTTTGATAACTGTCATACCGCCCTTGCCTTTTTATCCGTTCAGGCCTTCAAAAACAAATAAAAACGTTTCTATAAGGAATTTACAATCAAACAAGCCATCGCTTGTTACTGTAGTTTAATTCGCGTAAAAAGCAATCGAGTAACACCCTAGAATGTGACAGTCTAATGCTTATGTTGCGGCAAACTTAATTTCAAACTATAGAGCAAATTCACATTTTTCTTATTGAATAAAATAAAACAATTTATTTCCGAATTTGTTGACAATAAAAAATCGTCAATGAATTCATAAGTAATTTATTATAATTTTTTTAACTTTCAAAACTTTTTGTTAATTATTGCTGGCTGTGATCTGTAATGGTAGCTGATTGTTATAACGAACAAAATTGGCGCGTCACCCTATCTTTCTCACCAGCCCATCTTACCTCACCGTTCCCCTACCAACCCACATTTGTCTAAATATTTTCGCAGTCTGATTCATACAGTATACATTATATAAGATTATATTATCATACATCGAGATATACCTGGGAATATATTAAGACACAGCTAAAGCGATATATCCTAAGAACAGCTTACATCATGCATGATTAAGAATAACGCAGAATACTGTATGATTTGTATTGTTATGATATTTTAGATTGCCATAAAAGTGAAAGCGCATTTCGCTATTTTCGTAATTCTGTTGTTGCTTCCGAGCGTCAGCTCACACAACAGCAGTCTTGTTTTACTTTTCTGGCAGCTTTCAATCATGTTGTTTGGAGGCGATCATATTTTCGGACGACACGGGACAGTTTATATCAATATTTTTTTTTTAATATTCACACACAGCGCATTTTCTGACGCCGTGGTTGTTGGCGAAATAGTTAAGAAATTATGATCCTAGACCATGTATAAGATTTAGGATTGTAGAACAGAAGAGCAAATGAAATTATAAGTAAAAAATCTCAAAATATGGTTTCATTCTGATGTGCTGTTTTACTGTGTAGTGTTATGATTGCCGCATCGTTTGACAGTTTACTGGCTTTTAAATGCTAGCTCACTCACGTTACAAGAGATGCGAATCGACCAATTTAACTTTTTTTGCGTTGCATTTATATCTCAAGTATTGCGAGTTTACGTGAAAGCATCAGGAGTCTAAAGCGATTTATGTCCAAAACATCCATTGAGGTAGTAAATGAAGACTTGTAGAATAATATTGTATATTTTCTAATTCAACTAATATTCACCGAGCATCATAGCATCAAACGTATTACATTTGTGAATTCAAATTATTATGTTTACTTAAAATTGAAAAAGTTAATTTTCCGTTGGTTGATTGAAATATGTCATATGAACGACCAGTCCTTGTTATAATAGTGAAAAAAGCATATCCAATGTTTCAGATTTTACATTAGACAATTTTTATCAAATCGAATATTTTCAGGTCATGGTAGAACCGTTGTCATAGTTACAGTAAATAGATGAAACACTAAAGTCCACTGTGTTGTCCTGCAGACCAGATTACATGGTGCTTCAAAATTTAAAAAAAAAACCTGATTTAATCCACCTAATTAGTGGTGAATTGCGCCTTTATCATTTCTCCAAATTATGATTCCATGGCTGGTTATGTTCATTTCAATTATGGAAATACTTAATACATTCTTAGTACACTTTGCACCTACACACAATGGCTCGCCACACACGAACCTGATGGGCTACTTGTTGACGGTGAAACACTTGAAACAAAAAAAATATACTTAATTAGTTTAATCAGCATTAGTTCAATGTTGTCTTCCTGATAACTAATTTTGTCATGCGTCACGGGTGTGTGAGGAGAGTGAAAACCCCACGAACGAGCATCCCCAGCTTAATTTGGGATGCCTTGTGATGTAGCGGTGGTATAAACACACCAAAAAAATCTGAATTTTATCGTTGACATAATTGCAAACATGACAAAATTCAACAAACCGTAATCTACGAAATGACGGAACATTACTGTGTTCCATTCAATTTTACATGAAACATATACTTTACATGCGCAATGACATAAAATTACACTTCCTACCATTCAGAACAAACGTTGTATGTGGAGTAAAATTACATGATTTACGAAATTAAACGTCATGTAAAATTAAAATCAAACGTAAAACTAAGTCATTTTTAATGCTCGTATATGTCAGGGTCAGGAGACGTAAATTTACACTATTTTTTCTAGGTGTGAAGATGATGGGGTTGAGAAGGAGAGGGGTATGAGTAATGGATGGGGTGGTGGTCTGAGGGGGGTGCAATGAGGGGTGATCTAAGGGAGATTTACATGGGTGGTGACCAGTGAGGGGAGCGGGATGTAACGCCTTATCGCACACCCCTAGCAACGCCCCTGTTAAAATCTAGAAACCCTGCGTCAGTAAAAAAACATTAGGGGGGATGATTTTTTGAGTGATTGCATATCCTTTCTATATGAGAAAGTTCCAACCAGTAACTCCGGAACCGGAAGTTCGATCGACAAAAAACTCAATAGCAGCTTATGGGAGCGTTATACTTTTCATTTGAAATTAAGTTTGAAAGATTCGGTTCAGCCATCTCTGAGAAAAATTAGTGAGTTTAGAAAACACATACAGACATTTGCTGGTCTCGACGAACTGAGTCGAATAGGATATGACACACGGCCCTCCGGGCCGGAGTTATGTTGACGATTTTTTGAGTGATTGCATATCCTTTCTATATGAGAAAGGCAAACATTTCTGTGTGGTCGCACTTTCAACCAGTAACTCCGGAACCGGAAGTTCGATCGACAAAAAATTCAATAGCACCTTATGGGAGCGTTATACCTTTCATTTGAAATTAAGTTTGAGAGATTCGGTTCAGCCATCTCTGAGAAAAATGAGTGAATTTAGCAAACACATACACACATACACAAACATAGAGACATTTGTTGACGAACTGAGTCGAAAGAGATATGACACATGGCTCTCCGGGCCGGGATTAGGTTGACGATTTTTAGAGTGATTGCATATCCTTTCTATACGAGAAAGGCAAAATGAATGTACTTTGTGATCTAATAAAGGTTGTAGGTTTGGTCAAATACAACACAAAACCACGTTTGATCAATCTATTATACCCTCAAAATCGTGATTTATATCAAATAAAACTATTTTTCGGGATTTTGGCACTAAAAAATTAGCTACGCAGTTATTTTTCAATTGATTTTCAATTTTTAAGCATTAAGAGGAAGAATCAACGGTATGCAATGTTCTGTTCTTTTGTTAAAAATACTATGCGGATAACAATGTGAAATGAATTAGTTAATATTTCGCGATTTTTTCATGATAAAATATGAAAATTGCTGAACAATTTGGCGTTGTGTTAATAAATATTTTGAGAGAATGTACAATTCAGTATCCAACAATAGGTCGTTGTCATCAAGATCTGTTGAAAAATGGAACGGTCCGTTCTCATATATATTTTTTTTTTTCAAAAAAGCGTTTTTTGCGCTTGATTACGTATAGGTTCAAAAATACGTGTGTAAACATTGAAGTTGAAATTGGGAAAAATAACGGAAGTTATTAGTTACAGAATCCTATAGTGCGCGACAATGCTTCACTAACCCCTTAAGAGTTCATGCGAGCAATTTTTTAATTTGAAAAAAAAAAGAACTTAATCGCAAAAGGATGGTTGTTGCCTTTTTCCTCTAGAAAAGCTATGCAATCACTCTGAAAATCGACTGCATAACTGAGGCCCGGTGGGCTGAGTCTCTTATACCATTCGACTAAGTTTGTCGAGTTCGGAAAATGTCTGCACTTCGGTTACTCGGAGATGACTGATCCGATTCTATCAAACTTAGTCTTAAATGAAAGGTATGTTTCCATTGGCTGCTATTGAATTTGATTGCATTCCGGCTTCCGGTTCCAGAGTTACAGGTTGAAGAGTTCTAAGTTTGCTTTAAATTGCTTGGAATAATAGCTTCAGTTCATTGATGTCCTATAAAACCCACATAGACCACTTCGGACGCTTTCGGCGGAACCGGAACACTTGCTTCTTGGAAATGTCTGACTCGATTTTCTAAAATTTAGACTCACATGAAAGCTACATAATTCCTATTGAGTGCAATTAAATTCCGTTGGAATCGGAGCTCTGGCTCCTGTGTTATGAGTTGAAGTATATCTAAATGATTCAAGACGAATTGAAATGAGTTCTAAATTACTTGAAGTTGGCCCTGATCACTAATTGAAAATCAAATTTGAAACCGTTAAGGATTCCGGAAGATCCGAGGAAATGGGCTAGTCCCGAAAGTAGATTCACATCTGTTTCTCACATATTGCTGACTCGATTCTCACAAACTTTGTCGTAAATAAAGGGTACATTATTCACATTGATTACCACCGAGTTTCATTTGAACGAAATATTGGTTTCGGAGTTATGAATAAAAGAGTTTACTTTTCTTCTATAGAATAAAAGAATCTAATCACACGTGAGTTTACTTTTCTTCTATCTATGCAATCACTCTGAAAAAGGGCCATGCATAAATGACGTAGGATTTTGGGGGATAGAGGGGTATACCAAATTTATGACAAAGTGTGACGAGAGGGAGGGTAGGGTCAGAAGTTGTGCGACGTGACATAAATTTTAATTTTTTTGAAGGCCGTTAAAACCCATTGATTAGAGTAAACAATTTAATGTAACTCCATTCCTATGAGAAATAAATTTAAATTCGCACAAGTTACTTTTCATGCGGTTTTTCATGTGGTAAGTTTTTCGATTTGTGGAATTGAAAGTTAGCAGAAAACGAAAAGATTTTGTATGCGGATTTAACTTGCTACATTAGGAAGCTAATCTTGCTAACTGGTAGACTTAGTTTGATAGCTGAGTTCAATTTTTTCTTCGGAGTTGAACGTATGCTTCTTAAAAAACTGAGAGAACTTTTCATCATACATATAAAATTTCAAACCAAACTATCAACACTATATTTCTCATGAAATGGGCTTATTTGAAAGCCGTCAAATAAAATGCAACGAAGGGGAGGGAGAGATCGAAAACGGCCGAAAAAAGTCGTAGGAGGCGACTGAAAGTAGGAGACCCTAAGTCAAGGTGTAGTTCCGTGCCGAGGACTTAATGATTGGAGGGTCTAAAATATGCCAGTCGCGCACGGAGCATTTTGGGTTTTGCCCTTGCTGTGTTATGCGAATCTCTGACACAGTGGACCATTATTTTCTTCGCAAATCGTGGGAATCAAATGATCATGTCCCATTTAAACCTGATATGGCTCGCTAAATGCGTTAACATCCCAACTCGCTTGGTGTCCTCTAGTTGTTGTGCAATTTGTGTTGGAGATGAAATGTACAGTTCTCTAATCAACAATGGTTAGAATAGCACAAGTCAATCTCCAACATAAACGTACAGCAACTATGAATTTATCTCGACTCATGCAGGAAGGTAAAGCTTCCATAGCATTGGTTCAAGAACCGTATTTCCATAAAGGAAACTTCTATTTTGGAAAGTTACTTAACACTGCCTTCATTGCTTACAACAAGACAGGCATGACTAACCCACGTGAAATGCCTCGTGCTTGCATTCTTGCAAATAAGGCTATTGACGCGTGTCTCATATCGGAGCTCACAACTCGCGATATCTGTGTTGTCACAGTTACATTGACTGTCGGAAACGTAGACAAAAAATATATATATATATATATTGTTCAGCATACCTACCGCATAACGAATCATCTCCTTCTGATGATTTCAAAAGCGTTGTATCATATTGTAGCAGAAATGGGCTTCCGCTCATTATCGGCAGTGATGCGAATGCTCATCACATCATTTGGGGCAGCTCAGACATCAATCTGAGAGGCTCTGAACTGATGGAGTACATAAGTAGTACAAATCTCCATATTCTGAATGTGGGAAACCGACCAACTTTTGCGAGGTCTGGGAGGGAGGAGGTGTTAGACACTTTGCTCTGATAGAATTTTGCATGAACTGGGAAATTGGCAGGTTCGAAATGAAACTGAACCGTCTCTATCCGATCATAAATATATATTTTTCGAGCATTTTGATGTCACCTTCAATGTGGTGACATATCGTAATCCTAAATCTACAAACTGGGACCTCTTTTTGGAAAACTTGGCGACTAAATTTCATGGATATTTTCCAACAATTAGTCAATTAGACGACTTAGATGACGTCGTGGATACGACAAACTCATTCATATTAGCATCCTACGAAGAAGCTTGTCCACTTCGTACTGTTAAATCGACTAGGGGAACCCCTTGGTGGAGGGCTGAGCTTGATAGAATGAAGAAAGTTATGAGAAGAGCTTGGAACCGGCGTCAGCGTGATGACTCCAGGGCTTTCAGGTCAGCTCGTAGTGCATATAAGAAATGTCTTAGATCTGCAGAACGGGCTGGCTGGCAAAGCCTATGCACTAATGTCTCTAGTCTGAACGAGGCTAGCAGATTAAATAAAATTCTCTCCAAATCGAATGATTTTCAGATGAACTCCTTGAAAACCAGAGATGGTGTTTATGTGACAGACGAAAAAGATGTTCTTAATTGTCTCTTCGACACACACTTTCCAGGTTGTATCGATCCGGAGTTGATCAATGTTCACAGATCTCATTCTGGTGATTCGGACTCGTGGGCGTTAGCACGCACATTGGTTTCCACTGAATCGGTCAAGTGGGCAGTTGACAGCTTTGCTCCATACAAATCACCCGGAAAAGATGGAATACTTCCCGTGCTACTGCAAAAGGGATTTGATATTCTTAAACATGTCTTGAAAAAGATTTTGCTTTCCAGTCTTGCTACCGGGTATATCCCGAAAGCATGGCGAGAAATAACTGTTAGATTTATTCCCAAAGGGGGGCGCTCAAGCTATGAAGAAGCCAAGAGTTTTAGGCCTATCAGCTTAAGTTCTTTTCTTCTGAAAGCTTTGGAACGGATAATCGATCATCACATCAGGAACGTTAGTTTAGTTGAATATCCACTGCACAAAATGCAACATGCATATCAGTGTGGGAAATCCACGATCACTCTGCTTCACGATGTTGTTTACAACATTGAGAAAGCCTTCTCGCTCAAGCAATCTAGCTTGGGTGTATTCCTAGATATTGAGGGTGCTTTTGACAATGTGTCCTTCCAGTCTATTCTGGAAGCGACGCGCGGTCATGGGATACCTGCATGTATCTCAGGTTGGATAAACGCAATGCTTAGTAACCGCATACTTTGCTCGTCACTGCGACAGGCTGAGATACGGAAGTTGAGTATTTGCGGTTGTCCTCAGGGCGGCGTTCTGTCACCTTTGTTATGGAACTTAGTAGCTGACGGCTTGTTGAAGAAACTCAATGAGCTTGGATTTCCAACCTACGGGTTTGCTGACGATTACCAAATACTAATTACTGGATTTTGCATCGGAACAATCTTTGACTTGATGCAACAGGCATTAAGAGCTGTCGAACAGTGGTGTCGACAAGTTAAACTATCAGTTAACCCAAGCAAAACTTCAATGGTTCTTTTCACGAAGAAGCGAATAACAACCGGGGTTCGTCCCTTGCAGTTCTTTGATTCTGAGCTGCTGTGTGCAGATCAAGTCAAATACGTTGGAGTCATATTGGATTCCAAACTGAATTGGTCTGCTCACATTGAGTTCAGAGTCAAGAAAGCGTGCATGGCCTTCGGGCAGTGCAGACGAACTTTTGGAAAGACCTGGGGTCTCAAACCTAAATACATCTATTGGATTTACACGACAATTGTACGTCCAATACTGTCATACGGATGCCTTGTGTGGTGGCAGAGGGGAGAGGTGGTGACAGTCCAGTCAAAGCTAAACCATCTGCAAAGAATGGCGCTCATGGCGTTGACTGGTGCTTTCACCACGACTCCGACTGCTGCTCTTGAGGCACTTCTAAATATCAAACCATTACACATACACTTAAAACAAGAAGCACTATCATGTGCATACAGACTGCAGGTTACTGGGCTTTGGAACAGTAATCATGTTGATCTTGTTACATGGGGTGAAGATATTCTTGCTCCCAGCGATATTACACTCACTTGTAGTTTTCCTTACAGGACATTCCATGTTAAGATTCCCTCTCGAGAGGAGTGGTTGTCTGGCTTTATGGAAAGACAACAACAAACGCAAGTGGTTTGTTACACTGACGGTTCTCTGATGGAGGGACGTGCTGGTGCTGGTGTCTACTGTCGTGAAATGAGACTGGAACAATCTCACTCACTAGGTAGATACTGTACTGTATTCCAAGCAGAAATCTTTGCGATTATGTGCGGGGTGCAATCGGCCCTTCAACTGAGTTTGTCCGGCAGAGTTATAAACTTCTGCTCCGATAGTCAGGCTGCAATCAAGGCCCTTAGCTCAGACAAATCCCGGTCCAAGCTAGTGATCGCGTGCCGAACCCAAATCGAAGAACTAAGCATTGTCAACACTATCTACCTTGTCTGGGTGCCCGGACGTTGCGGTATTACTGGAAATGAATGGGCTGACGAATTGGCCAGGGCAGGTTCAGCGATTGACTTCGTTGGTCCTGAGCCCGCGCTGCCAATTTCGACAAGTTGGATAAGGGAAAAAATACGGTCGTGGGCTTCGTCCGAGCACCGCAATTATTGGAGAAATCTACAAACGTGTCGCCAAACAAAAGCGTTTCTAGAACAACCATGCCCAGTGGTTTCGAAAAATCTCTTACATTTTTCGAAGCTCCACTGCGGCGTGCTGACCAGGGCTTTAACCGGCCACTGCAAACTCAATTATCACATGGCAACTATTCAGCGCGCTGAGTCTTTTTCATGTGATCTTTGTGAATCCGACTACGGAACCTCATATCATCTGATATGCAACTGCCCAGCGCTAGCGCAATTGCGATTACGAGTCTTCAGCCGTCCTTATATAGACGAAACCATGTTTGGTCGACTGAAACTCAGAGACATGCTAAAGTTTATTATCCAATGTGGTAAAGAGCTTTAGGCTTATTCGCAGGCAAGTTGAACTACTTGTGAGTTTAACTTACCTGTTGTTTATTTTTTGTTTTGTACTGTTATTTTTCCCACCCTTCCAAGTCTACTTCCCCACACCTCCTTGTCCTTTCCTTCCGCTCAGGAAATGATGAAAACACACGGCAAGGCACAAATCCCCGACTATGTACGGGGAACGTGCCATTTGAGCCAATATATTCTGATTCCTGATTCCTGATAGCAGAAAACGAAAAGATTTTGTATGCGGATTTAACTTGCTACATTAGGAAGCTAATCTTGCTAACTGGTAGACTTAGTTTGATAGCTGAGTTCAATTTTTTCTTCGGAGTTGAACGTATGCTTCTTAAAGAACTGAGAGAACTTTTCATCATACATATAAAATTTCAAACCAAACTATCAACACTATATTTCTCATGAAATGGGCTTATTTGAAAGCCGTCAAATAAAATGCAACGAAGGGGAGGGAGAGATCGAAAACGGCCGAAAAAAGCTACGTCATTTGTGTACGGCCCCAAATCGACATTTTAACAGAGGCACGGAGGGCCAAAATTCTTGCACCATTTGATTTACTTCGTCGAGTTCGGCAAATTTGTGTATGTGTGTATGTATGTGACCAACTATCGCACATTGGTTACTTAGTCTCAAATGAAAGGCACAGGTTTGTCAGATCAATAATGTCTAACGGAAGTCGTTTTGACCACATTGGCCACCTACGACGGTTCCTGATTCCATATAAGGAGGAACTGAAAAATGTCAAAATCGAATTTGTATTTTTGATGCTAAATGTCGTTGAAATGCATGAAACGTCCAGATTTGATGTAATCCCGAAAATTTCTTTGTCGAAAATTGACTTTTTTGGACTTTTGCCTTTCTCATATAGAAAGGTTCAATCACTTTGAACATCGCCAAGGCTCTCGAGAAACTTGTTTTTGACTAAGAAAGGCACTGTCCTTTAACAGGGGCGACACCCCCAGTTTACACATCACCCTTGCCTAAACCCCCGTCCCGCATCAAAACGACCACCTCATCCACCCTCTTCAGACCCACCCCTCCCTCATTGAAATCACCTTCATCCAGTAGGCATACCAATATAGGTGGTTAGGTTGTCGGTTATTCATCCCCTTCACACACACGCCCCGCATGATAAAATAAATTAGCCGAAAGACAACATTGAGCCAATGCGAATTCAGCTAATTAAATACTATATTTATACCAGAATATAATTTCCCACTGGGTCTGAAATTTCGGTTTTTAAATGAACACATTACGTAATACGCAATAACCGCATTTAACAAAAACCTGTGAACAATTCGGTTTGAAATTATTTTGAGTTTGAAACTACTTTAAAATTGAAACTAATTTAAAAATTCCGAAGTTGAAAAGTTTCGGCGGGGTCCGACACCCCCGGCACTCGCGAAAACAACTTTAATATTACATCCTACCCCCGGTAAAGAAAAAAATTGTAGCCCCCAGAAGATTGCAAAATGTTTGCATTATAACAAAACTATAACTAAATGATGCTCGAACTCGGCTTCCTCTGATGATGTTGAAACGTTGCACTATGGGGAGGCATGTGACGAAAAATTGAAAACTACATTCACTACAATTTAATTTTATTCTGCACCGAGCGTTTATATACAATAGATTTGAGGAAATCCTTGGGTATCGCAAAAAAAAATTAGCTGAGCTGGATAATATAAATGTTTAAAGACGGAAATATTGAAAAAAGACATTCGACGTGCGTTTTTTAACTTTTCGTACCTTTATTGAATTTTGAATGAAGCATATGTTAAGAATATGATATTTTTGAAAATACATATTGATTGTATTGTTATGAACTTTAATGAAACATAATCAAAGTCAAAAATATTCACAAATTAGATCCTGCGAAAATAAAAGCTTCCAAAGACCCCCTGATGAGGAGATCCCTTTAATGGATATTTCTGAACAAATATGTTCATAATGAATGAAGAGAATAATCTGATCTTACCATTGCACCAGCCAGTTTGAGATTGTCATCATTTCATTTTTGACTAAAATACTTCAGCCGCCGGATGTCATCTAATCTTTGAACTAGTATTAGCGGAAGAACTATCCACTCCACCACATTCACATCCCTTTGTGTATAGTTTACATATACCGAGTAGTTCTGCGATGTGAGCAAATTCCTTCGGTCACTAACACAACGGTTACACTAAAACAGCATTTGCCTCTACTGGAATAGAAACAAAGTAAGTTGATTAAATCGCTAATAAGATAATTGTATTGTTTTCCATCGGACGTCATCTATCCAAGGGTTGATATCGCCCCATCAATTGGCTTGTTGAGTGTTGATCTATCCTCATCGCCTTATAATATTTACCGAACCAGTTATTTGAGCATCGCTGAATGTAAGTCGATTCTGCTAGATTAATAGGTCGTAAAAAGTTAAGATATACTGTTTGACCTTGCCATGGAACCGACGGCTGAAGCGGCGATGTTGATTCTATACCGCGAAATCCAGAGCGGACGCATGGTCATTCAATGAAGCACTGCTAATCAAAAATTAAGTCATTTAGTCGTTGCCATTTAGTCGGTTCTCGTGTTCGTGCTGTCGTTTTGTTACGGTGGAGGTATGATTCGCAGTAAATTCATTTGTCGATGGCGAGAGACAACTAGTATGGTCTCTTACCGGATGTGTCTCCGCAGCTGATGACAGCGTACTCCTTTCGCGCAGTACTTTTTTAACTATGCGATCGAACAGCATGATGCCAATAAATGTTTCTATGTGTAGCCACATGCAACTAATTTGCCTGCCCTCCAATTGTAATAGATGTCTGTAAAAAGGGTTCGCCCAGCTTGCCTGCTGCAGCCCACTATCAGTCGACAGGGAAGGATGGTATTTGCACAACCTTGAAACGGATTATCAACTGCATAAATTAAAACGGGCATTTCCTTCAATAGAACCATAATAAAAACCGCTCCGCTCATTATAGCTAGTCATGCATCTCGTGCTTGCTGTTGTAATTATAGCCAGAATCTAGTACATCACGAGGTAGACTTTAGTGCATCTCTCAAAGATAACACTCGTGTCGGTTTATATACAAATATTATGAATTCTTCGGTAATACGACTAAACAAACACTTTGCATATTTGTAGGTTAGGTTGTGAAGAATGGATGCAAGAAAAGTGTATTAAAACAACTCGGTAGATTGTTGATGGCTGATATTCATTTGTTCTGGAAAAAAAATGATCTTGATTTGGATCCGACCATATGGGTTCGACGTTTTCAGTTGACAAACGCAATTCCAAGTAGGCAAATTTCCCTAGTTGAACAACAACCGTTTGGAACACCTGCCTTCTTGTAAGTTTTTTCACTGATCCAACCTATTATAACAATTGTTATAATTTTCCTGAATAGTATGACGAAAGCATTTTTCGTTCATTCGTATAAATATAGATTTCATTCTCTGTTTCCCAAACAGATTACTGATGAAATAATTGAGTTAAAAAAAATTCTCTCGCAAAATTTCTGCGACCGACTCCAATATCTATTCAAGAAAAATGGGTGATCGGATCCACATATCATAGATTCCTCTATAGTTATTGTTGCTTTGTCCTGGACTTAGGAGAAATTTCAAACAACTTGCTGAACCAATAAGTAGATTTTTTAACGCTTACTCTGACGTTGCTTGTAATTATACGATGGAAACATGACCTAAATACATTACGTTTATATCTTTTGAAAGAAATTTAACGGTTTCAGATAGAACGGGTGTCTTATCCGGCTAGGTTTTCTCATCCCGTTTTCCCCTACAATGTCTTGAACACCAACAATGTCTTTTTTGGTGGTATCCAACGGGGAAAACGGATCGAAATGGTGAGTGAAAGCAATTATGTGAAAAAAAATTCCCCTAGAGAACCCATAACCTTTGAGACTTCGGCCCAACGCACTAATCCTTATGCTATCCCGGGGATATTCAATAGATCAAATGTGTTAGGTGGCAGCAGCGATTGTGTGGGATCTCGCTTTGCAGGCAGGGCACGATCACCGTCGCCAGTGCGATAGACATATGCTATTTCTGGGACGTTATCATATCCCAGGGATAGCATAAGGGTTAGTGCATTGGACCGGAGTCTCAAAGGTTGCGGGTTCGAATCCTGCCTCTGGGGATTTTTTTTCACATAATTGCTTTCGCTTCACTTACCACGCCCCAAGTCTTAAATAAGGTATTGGCACTTACGTCAAAAACCAAATAGATGACTCATTAACTTACAATGAATCAAAATACATTTTATTGACTGTTACACTGGCCTTCAACCGTTTAACAAAGTTGTTAACGATGAGGTACAAGACCAACCCGCTAGGATCTCGATTTATCCTTTGATAAAGTATTATTCTGTTTCAAGAGGCCCTCGCATATATGTTGCTGTCCCTTCTTGGACGACATTTACTATTCTGTTGCCATGCTTCAATTGCCGAAATACTGCTTTGATTTTGTTGGCTATTTTCGGCGAATTGATGATTAAGAGAAACGAAAGAAGTGAAAATTGACACACGGATACGTCTTCTAGAACGAATCTGTTATCAAATAACGGAAACTAAGAGCTAAGCATTCTTTTATGGGTATGAACGAATGGAAATGTAAAGATTTTTTTGCTTTCTGTTTGCTAGGAGTTGGGCGTTTCACTCTAGGCTAGCAGCATGGTCGGCGACAGAGCATTACTAATCGTCATGTTTTGCCACCGAGGCCGGCGAAAGTTTTTTTTCATAAAATTTATATCATATTGTCGTTCTGGCATATCATATTTCTCACAAGCAAATTTTAAGCCAATAATTTTTTGAAGTTTTTTCGGTTGCATAATTTGGATATCCCAACAGATTCACAAATTTTATTGTTGTGATCATAGTTTATACTATTGTGCTCATATTTATACCCGCACGAACTTGAAAATGTTGTACAATATGCGAACATGCATACAGAACTTTACAAACACATAATCGCGTACATACTAACGCGACGCACATTTAAACATATAAATTACTCGGTAGAATTTAACCGTGAAGAAGCGCTCGCTCGAGCGAACACCTGTATACGATTGTTTTTATAGGCTCATTCAAGTACATACGTACTCAAACGCGATCATGAAATCGCAATCGCACACACGAATCTACAAACGATCATTTAAGCAATCCAACACCTAATCGTTTTCGCCCTGCACAAACACTTTTCTTGGCGAATATACTCATTCCTGCATGATCATTAAAATGGCTTCGTCCGTTCGAACAAACAAACGTTTGCGCATGCGAAATCATAGAAACATTCGATCGCATGAACACCAGAGTAATTTTCCAGCAAATCACTTATGGTTCAAATGACTGCAAATTTTGGAAGCGATCGCTAGCTTCCTGGATTTAAGCCCCAAAATTTGTGTGAAAATTTACTAGTATGTAGAATAACATTTTTTTACATCTCCGCACGTTCAGATCGCTATTTCATTCAAATTGAAAACCCAATCCTATAAAAAGTTTTTCCAGAATGTGATTAACAACTTTGCTAAAAACTATTACTAGGATTATTTTTATAAAAATGTGATTGCGATTTTCAGATAGAAACGTCAAATTATTTTGCGGAAATGTATTGTTTCTGGCAACACCGCAACCGTTTCAAACCAAATTGTCTAAGAACGCATTCCAAAATATCTCAGAAATCTGGCTGATAATGTAAGGCACGTAAATAAGCCGTCATTTTTTCGAACTCCTATAAGAAAGAATTTTCAGTGGCAGTTGAAGCATTTAAAGTTTACATCAACAGTGATTTTCGACACCTTCTTAAAACTTAGATGCAAGGCTATTTTAACATTTTCACTTCGTAGAATGTTTTCAAACGAACTTTGGATCATTAAAAGGTTAATATAATGTTTATACTGATACTAAGAATGATTCCTGATCGGAGTTCGAACAAATAACGGCTTATTTATGAGACTTGTATCACCAGAAAATTGGTAATTTATTGAGCAAATGCAATGTACATATGTGATGCATAATATCAGAATGGTTCGATCTCACTGTTAGGTGAATTAAATCGGTTTTTGGCTGTGATTACGCTGTGATTAGGTGATTCAGAAAATCAATCGGAGGAATTCTTTGGAAGCTTCCAAGTCTCTGCGATGTAGATGTTTTGATATATTTAAGATTGAAACGTTGGTATTGGTGGTACATTTGCAGTGCTGACAGAAACTATAAATTTCAGTCACTATGTTGACAACCGTAATATTTTTTTTAAATTCTTGCAAATTACAGTTTTTGGCAAAATGAACAAACTTTTAATAGATGTAGTTTTTCAATTTGAATGAATTAGCGATCTGAACGTTTCATACAAACTTTAAACGGAAGCACCAAATCGGCTGAAATCCTGGACAATGCGAGAGTGGGTCTACTTCCAAATGTTTATGAAACGTGAGCTCGTGTCGAAATATGGCGATGATATGGATGGTTTGACATAGATGTCACTAGTACTCTGAAAATTTCAATCAGTCAACAATCAACACTTCTGTGGGTGGCCTGCTACTAAATTACTCTTTTGTTTTCATTTTGATTAGAAAAGCATTTTCTACGACATTTGGAAAATACGGAAATTCCGTTCAATAAAACGGAACGGGCAGCTATTCCGTTCAGAAAAAATCCTCTTCTCAACACTGATATATGAAAAGGGCAGAGATTTTTAGACATGTTCTTTTTTCAAATTTCGAAACTTGATATTTTTTGGATGCATTGATTTTTGTAGAAAAAAATATGATATAAGATATTCTTATTTAGCGTGTATTTTCAAAGAAAGGTTTTATAATTTTTGCACCACTGCTTTTCAGTCATAATTTCCACTGGAGTTCCTCCATATTTAAATTAATAATCAATGCAACATATTAGCGTCGAAGTAGGCCGTTCTCAGATGATGGAACCAGTCGCTACATTTTAGTCGCTTTCTAGAATCATTTATTGATATCTCTGCCGTTTCATCGCGCCGTGTGTACATGTACATCAATTGGTAATCATAGAGAGCCGATAAAATGCTGCGGATAGTTGCGACATTAGGTTTCGTGTGTAAACATAGGCTAAGAGCAAAATTGGAAGCAAATAATGATAGTTGTTTGAGTGATTGATTGACAATGTGTGACTTAAAAGGTTACATACCTTTTTGTACGAAAAATGTCAAGAAAGTGTGAATTTACGTAAAGGCATAAATCAATGATTTCTTATCATCAATCTTATAGTATTTTGGTAGTACATTTTTCAATGAAATAAATAAGCATAAGTTTATAAAAATGTATTGATATTGGCGGAGTTATGGCTTTTTACCAGAAACACTTTTTTATTAAAGAGGTTTGCGGTGATCACGATTGAAGATCAATGGATCAACTAACATTTCAAACGTCAATTGGATAAATAATATTCAAAATTTAAGGAAATCAGTTGAGTGGTTTTTCGGCAATCGTGATCACGGAAAAACCATTTTTGGAAAAAACGACATTCGAGTTTTAAAAACGATATTCGAGTTTAAACTTTCAAGTTACCATTACTCTTGGTAGACGAAGCGCGCTTGGAAGCGTTGTAATTTTCGATCTATTTCTCGAATCTCTTAACAATTTGGGAAAGTGTTCTCATGGAGTTATATTTTCAGATAAAGTAATTAATAAAATTTCGATTTTGAAAAATTAAAAGGTATGTACCCCTTAACAGAAATCGACATCTGGTTGAAGAAACGAATAAATCGCGACATATTGTCTTATTGTTTGTTTATATCGTCGCTGTTGTGCTGTCTTATGGCAAACGCCATTTCTGGGGTAAACTGAGTTAGATATGCCAACTTACTTGTCTGAAAAACTTCTACAAAGTGGCGTTGTCACGATTGAGAAATAGAGAGAAACGTGCTGAGTTTTTTGCTTCAAATGACTGTGTGTTGGAATTTGCTCAAATTGATGTTTTAAATGTATTTGTGTGTAAAAATATCTAAAAAACACAATGGCATAAACATTTTAAAAATAAAAATACAAGAAATTTGAGAAAAATACAGCTCGAAATTTAAATTGAAAATATAGCACATTCGGCAACACTGTTTCCAAAAATTACTGTTTTTTCTAGATTCCTTGACTAATTTCGTTCGAAATGCATCTTATCGATCGTTTATAGACCAAATTAAGCCAAAGATACGAATACAAGTTGATGATTTATTTGTATATAAAATTTTCCATGAACGATTATGACACATCATAGATATTTTGTCATCAATACACACTTATGACACGTGTCAGTGCGATTTTTTGACATGTTTGGCAAAAACTCTCAATATTGTCAACCGATCTTCGTAATATTTGAGAGATTAACACAGGATACATAGAAGCATCAATTGTCCTTTAATCAAAAGACTTTCAAAATCGTTTTTCTCGAAATGCGCAAAATGGCGCTTGTCATAAGATAGCGCAACAGCGACGATATAGTTTCTTCCTAGCGATTTTATTGTTTATTGTTCTATTGTTACAAACATAACGGTTTAAACAGGGTTTTTAGTACTAGGCTCGCATAAAAATTAAATTGGGTGTCAATAGAAACTTATATTTCTTTCAAATGTCGTTATAACAAAAACTCACTTCTCCGTTATACGATTCTCGGCAAATGTAAATATCATTCTTGCCGAGTACGTTTGAGTGTGATAGTCGAAAAAAGGGTAAATACTATGCTGAATAAAATCGTTCGGAATATCTAAAATGTGCTTTTTTGTGTGAGAAAACTCTTAACTTGCTGACATCGAACATCTAATATAAAACGGGAGAATGCAGTGGGTTTGACATGTAGCCCAAATTCCAAAACATTTACTAGCTCGAGTGTAGTTCAGCAGAAGGTCCTTGCGAGATCGACGACTTCAGGTACCAATCTCGAACAAGGTGAAATCCAGCAAAAAAATGTCAGTTTTTCGGTTTCGGTTCGTTCAAAAACGATTCGGCAAAAAAACTGATCAGTTCCTATAATAAACAGCTATAATAAAATAACTCACCCCGCTAAGTTTAAGGTCACCATCGTTTATTCTAGAACATACGAAAACGTATTTATAAATAATTGGAATGCTTCTAACATATTGATTTATATACATTTTTTTAGAGATGCGTTTTAGTAGAAGATCTTACCAATCGTAAATAATACTTATTTGTAGTAATAATACACTTAATTCTATCGTCGCTAATTTAACATACAATTACTCTCACAAGTAGCCAATCGTGGAAATTCGTAGCGGACTTCAGATTCTTGACCTGTTCAGTGGCCTAAATTATGCATATAATTTAGTTATAATAAATGTGCATACTGTCGCGGACTCACTCCAGGCGGGGAGTGTAGGATTTGTCAAACTATAGAAACGTATTCACTGTCTATTTTCATGCAAGTTGTGATCACCGTGGGTCTTAGGATTATCTATTATTGTTAATGGCACGGCATCCAGGTTTCGGATGATCTGGTGATTCTGTTCTGCTTTCATCGGTTTCTTTTCCAATAAAACACTAGTTACGTTGTTATACTCAACTCTTCCTAACGCTTCAAGCAGTCTTCTTTGTTTCTTATTGCGTTCCTTCTGGAAGAACAACCGGATGTAGTACACTGGGAAGACGACACATTGACCGGCAGGCTCTTCAGCGTCAATGTAAACTCCACGAACCAATACGGAGTTAGAACAGTTTAGAAGTATGAGTAGTAGTAGTGATACACTATGAGTGATCCAATCGCTGAGAAGCCGGTTATCTATAAAATGTGTGGTTCTAATTTAAACTATATCAGGAAATAATTCTCATAGTTATTTACCTGGTAAGAAGTAATGATCGAGCAAAGCCCACACCCCTCGCCAGACGTTGATTGTACCAATAAAGCTTAGGAAAAGGAATAGATCAGCAACAATGACGCGCCAGACTCCCGTTAATCGATCGCACGCCCATCGCATCAGAGGCTGCAGCGAAAATGTGACTCCAGTTACACCATAGCCTATCAGCTGTAAATAATATTGTGAACTTTGAATAGCTGCCAAAGGAAACACACCACGTGAACCCTTGTTGTGTACAACTTACCACTGATGACCAGGCGGATAATCCGCGATCCTCTGGAAATAACATTAAATCCAAAAGCACCCACAGCCCTCGCCATACGAAAACGACCAACGATCCGATGACCAGCACCGAAAAGAAGCAATCTAGCACGTACAAGCCTGGTTCTTTGGAACCCTGCAATGAAACAGAAGACAAATATAAATCAAACAAACAAATATAAACATCTGATGGAAATATTCTAAATAATTGTAAGTTTTTATCTGAATATCGTTGCTGTCTGATTTCGGGGGAATTTTCGTTACACATTCAAAGTGATAGCACGTTTTATGATTTCTAGAACCTTTTTACCGTTTTCAACGTAAAGATTAATTCCCCCTCTTGCAGGTTGATGGGATTTACGGTATTGTAAACATTATCAAGCCACAATAGATTCAATAGAGTTATCTAAATATAAGGATCTTCGTTCTTTTTAGTTTCTATTTGCACAAAGTTCTACTACTAGAGGTTAATTAGTTCTCATGTTAATAATCCACCAATCATTATGACTACTCAGAATTTGATTTATATAAGAAGCCCGCTTCAAGATGTTGATTACAATACGCCTCGATAGTGGTGTATCGAGCAGGCCGGAAGGGCTGATGTGAGCCTTTTTTCTGTTCTTTACTTTACCAGCTCATAATAAACAATCAACCAATAACAAATAGATAATTCAGAAAGGATGTGCTATGTGTGGTGGTTGGCTATTCAAGTATTAGTAGTGTTTGAAGTACTAATGTATATTTGTCATGCGATGATCATAACTTCAGCTGTTTCTTGTACCTGTCTAATCTGTTACATCTCTCATCTATTGTCTTTCATCACTTCTTTTCGAGTCTTATACTGCCATTCTTCACCCGCCTTCAGCTGGGTCATTCAATGATGAAGCTCATATTCACCAGATAACACGTTCCATGGCGACATGACCGGGAACTACAGTTGATACGAGAGAACGAATTCCCTTCTAGCATCTGAACCGCACACTTAAGTGTTGTATGAGATTCACGGCTCGCACGATCGCTCAGGATCACACGCAAATATGTGAATGATACCAAAGTTACAGAATACACACGAAGTCACATACACGCCAGCACACGCGAAAAACATGTTAACTTACAAACGCTTGAGCTCTTCGCGACCACTCACGCACACCTACGCCCGCGATCTCGCAAACATGATTACACCTCGGTGATAGTGAGCGTCTTAACACTCATACATTCTCAAACACGGTTTTAAGCGGGAACCTACAAAAATGCCCTCGCGCACGCGGTCATGAATCGGTCACGTCCGGAAGTCTATCGATCCTAGAAGCCTATATCCATACCTTCAGGTGGATCAATTAACCCTCCGGAAGTCGCGCAAATGGCCCACTGAACGAGCAGCCACTGGTGCGCTAAGACCATTTCGCTAGATTTTCAGAGCAGCGTGCACTCAGTACACCTCGACACCGATACTACAAGAGGGGGTGTGGCTTGTGTACTTCCCAGTTCCCCGTTTAGATAGTTTAGTATAACATAAGGAGCACATCTTCAACGCAGGTTTATACCGCCGAATAAAAAAATAATCTTACGTGTTTGAGTGCTACTATTTAAGGGCTCTACTATTATCTTATTTAAAATGGTACAGCGGTTTATAAGTTTTACATATTTTAAAACCTTATTTCTTAGCCGTTCAGAGTCAGAATTTAAAAAAATGCATATCCTTAGATTCCTTGAAGTTTCTATTGACGTTTTCGTTTGAGAATCTAGGAACGAAACCAGTATAGTTATTTCAAACAAGCGATTTTGATGAAATTGAGTTAGGTCCACGCAAAACAGAAATATACTTCAGGTTAGAACCCAACGCGATTTCCAGACCTGAGTGAGTTTTGGTCCCATGCAAAAACAACACATAAATTTGTAGGTGTAAATTCTAAATATTCTAAATGTGATTTCCCACAACAAAGATTGTAGTATGATTCATATTTGGGTCTATCAAAATATTAAGAAAGTTCAGTCGTTGATATTTACAAGGTCGTAATGATTCTTTGTCTTATACAAAACAATCTAAAAATGGACTGGGGAGTACACACGCCCCCCCCCCTTTTTTCTTTCCATTTTCTGACTACGTCTATAATATTCTGCAAATCATTCTGAACATTTCATTCAAAGGTACCAAATCTCTGCGATGAATATATTCTCATTTATTTAAGTTTTTAATGTCGATGTCGGTGGTGCACCGGCAGTGTTGGAAAAAGTAATCAATTTCTGCATTTGGATTTTACCATAAGTTTTGAAATCATTATAACTATTTTTTTGAAAACTCGTAGTTAGTTACGGTCTTCGACAAAGTTGTTAACCAAGGTTTGAACTATAGTTTTATAGAGCTGGTTTTTCATATTCAAGCAAACTTTGAACGCAATGCGCAAACCCGGGAAGCAACCAATCGCTACCAAATTTTGCACAGGTGTTTTGGACCACAAAAGGAACTCAAAAAGTGCTGTGCTCGCTAGTTTAAATCATTTTGAAGTTTTCCCATACAACCGCGTGCCACTCTAGCGCGCAATCATGAATCGTTAACGTCCGGAAATCTTTACCCTCCATTCTAGCAACTTAGGTCCCTACATTCATTTATACCAATCAAAAATTAAGCTCATATCCACTAGACAATACGTTTCATGGCGACATGACTGGGAACTCTAGTGATAGGGAAGAACCCACTTTCTTCTAGAATCTGAACCGTACACGAAAAAGTATCAGATTCACGGTCCGCGCGCGATCATTCTAGAACACACGCGAATATGCGAAAAGCACACGGTTTTAATATAGAATTTATACTCGCGAAGTTACATACACGTTAGCACACGCGACATACAAACGCACACGCGATCGAACACTTTAACTTACAAATGTTCGAATTCTTCGCGATGATACACGCGAAGTCCCTGCGGGCGCACATACCTTAACCGTACAATGAATACACATTCAGAATCACGACCCGCTGCGATTGGCCTAAAGCAGTGATTTAGTGGGCGCCACTGCCTGTCTCGTCTGCAATTGTGATTGTGTGTGTGTGTGTGATTCTGCGGGGAGCCCTTCCGAGAACCTAGCTCTACAGCTCCAGTAGGATAACTCTCGTAAAAAATGTGGATCTTGGCTCAAATAATTTAATAACAAATTTGTTGGCGCCGAAATATTTTTTTTTTGAATTGAACGTCTTCATGCGGGAGTTTTAAGTTTTTAATTTTATGTTTAACACTGTTTTTTTCAAATCGCCAAGGGATTCGAGTTCTACATTGACGAGCGGTAAAATCAAAATGAATGGCCTCATTTATCATAACAAGATGGGCCCTATTCTCACAGTCACGTCACGTAGTGACTAGAACAAAATTTCCTTCTAGTCACTAGGTGACGTGACTGTGAGAATAGGGCCCGATATTTTTGGAAAAGCACTGGATACACTTCTATAATTCAGTCGATTTGTCGTTAGCTATTTTAGATTTATTTCAATAATTCTATTAACTCATCGCCTTTTTTATTCACGTTTCTTTATTAGCATCGATGACTTTTCTCAAATTTTAACTACAAACTACATGTTGAATGAGTGATTCTTAAAAACTACTGTTATAAAAACGATGCGAACCATTTTATATTTCAATTGTACATGCAATAATCATTAAAGTGTGTCTATTTCAAAAGCAAACACAGATCACCACCAACAAAAACTACGAAAAATTTGCAATAATGAAACGTTTAAAATAGCATTCATTTTATTGTTTTGAAAGCAAGTCCGATACTGGCGTCTAAATCAATCTTGCCGTTTGATGGAGTCGAGTGGTACATTGTACAGCCAGAAATTTTCACAAGGTAAAAAGGTATAAATATTAATGCTTACCGATAGTTTGAAATAGGTTGGCACGTCGAAGTAATCTCGGCTCAAGTCGTTGACGACTACAAACGGTGATCCGGAAATGTTTCGCAGGCCCTTAAGTAGTGCCATTAGTAGTACACAGCTGAGCGTTATCACCACAACGTAAACAACTTCATGCGTTGTATATAGATTAATCATCTCCCATCCTCCGCGCCACGTATTCACGCATATTGTGCCGTAGATTTCGGTGTACATTCGTGAGCCAATGTAGTACATCAGTCGATGCCTGTTGGGGTTAAGGTGTCGCCGGAAGGTTGGTTGTAAGAAGTGAAACAGGAAGTGTCCCACTACGCCTAAGGCCAGAGATATCATAAGACTAGTGGCATGATCTGATGGGTAGATGTAATCTGCCATCAAATTCCAGGTACCGCGCCAGTAGGCCACCACCAATGGCCCGACGATAAACGAAGCATACAGGTTGTCTAACAATTCCAGCAGTATCCCGTGCCAGGTGCCAGATTTTGCATTGATGAGGCCATCCTCTATTCCAACTATGCTTCCGCGCATACTGTTTAAGCTGACGCCGTTTAGATGATTTCTTCATACAAAAACTCCCTTTGCGCATCAAACTTATCACTCAAACACTTTATTCTTTCGTAATTCTGGCGATCAAGAACTTGAGACTCGAACGGAGGAAAGCACTTCACTTATGCCAGCCCGACCACCGTTCTTGATGTGGTTGCCTGCGTCGGCTCATTTCCTGGTCGTCAGTCTCTGTTGCACTTTTTACTATCACTAGGGCTAAAGCGGAACAACACGGCATTCGAGTTTGCATTAGATTTCAAACAAACGGTCGGCGTGCGTGCCACTTTTTCCGTGTTGGATGCTGCATGCAGGTTGCTTCTAGTTTCAGATCTGCGACACACTCATCCTTCGACTGGAGTACCCACAACAGTGGCAATATCTATATATATGCAGATAATTTTGTACCCAGTTACATTGCACGCTGATAAGAGATTCCAATAATTAAAATATAGACGTTTTGATTGTTCTGAGGGTGGTTCTGTTTTAATGAGATTATTCAATGTTCAATCTGTGCTGCTCATCCGAAAATTTAAATCTTTGAATCACTCGGGCAATCGTGCAACTGTATATGTCTAATAATGATTTTTTTTTGAGTTTCAAAGTTTTTGTTGTCAATGGTCGTAAAACTGTTTTGAATGTATTGTCATAATTGTATTGTTGTAACACTCAAAAGCCAATAACCATGTCGGTAATCTCTTTCTTAAGCACAACAAAGCGTTGATACTTCAATTATTCTTAAATTTTTGCTTCAACAGACTTCACAGTAAGTGTAGGGGTCAATTACAATTGTTGTGATCCTATTGACACTTACAGGTCGCTCTGATGTACATTAGCCCATCACAGATCAGGCTTAAGAGATCAGTGCTCTATCTCCTGTACCACCAGACCATGCCAGTTTTTTTTTTTCTCAAGATCGGTTTTTTGAAAATTCTGTAATTTAATTATTATATATCTAGTCTCTTAACAGTTGCCAGAAAACTGATTTCCAAATCCCAGGCATACTTGAAGTTTCATTGCACACTTAAAAACCGTTATAGTGCATTAAAAATCTGGACATGTAGAGGTACTCGTTAGATAGATACAGTGCTCACAACTACATCCATAGACATTTTTCATTGTTCATTTAAATGAAAACGTATCTTCATCCACCTAATGGCGGAATAATGCCTTACTCATCCGAAAGGTACCTGTGATATCATGGGTTCGTCTTTTAAAAGGTGTTACGATCAACATTCTATTGGCTTAAAGCGGATTTCTTCACCATCGCTTAACTTTTAAACCACATTTCAATAGCAATTCTTCAAAAGGGCTAATGAGATTTTTATAAACAAACTTATTTCGTTCATTACTCCGCTGTCGAGTCGAATTTCATGAAAGATACACATGAATCAACATCTTTATCCTTGGTAGAATCAATTTCAAATGACTTCTGGGTTGAAAATATAACAAATTAAGAGAAATCAGCAAAACAAAAGTTTGTTTACAAATCTTATTAGCCCTATTCTAATGTTGATATGGATTTAACGGCGAGTTAAACCTAGCCCGAACGTTAAGTGTGGGTGGAGAAATTGGCTTTTAACCGCATTTATTTTAACCGTGCATTCAAGATATACGGTGCCCAATATTATTTGTATATGCGTGCTTCAGGAATCAGCAATCAAGATATACCAGATGCTACAGTGAAGACCCGTTTTATCAGCCCCATGGTGAATTTTGGGCTGATAATACGGGGACATTGACAATATCGGTACATACATTTTTCTTTCTTTTTAATAAACCGAAGCTCTTAAAATATCCCTTATTAGCCCCTAGGTATAGCTTCATAACCCTTTCTGATTATTCATTTTAAACTTCTTTTAAGGGTGTCTGACGGTGCAAAATTTAAAAAAAATAGATTTATTTTTGCATATTTCGGATCTTTAAGAGAAGAAAAATCAAATTACCAACTATCAATTTTTATATGAGGTTGACAAAATCGGGTCAAAAAGCTGATAAAATCGGGGGTAGACGAAATCGAGGGCTGATAAAATCGGGGCCTGTTAAAATCGTGTCTTCATTGTATTAAGTTCCGTAATCGGTAGCAAACCGGTAGATCGAAGACGGAAACCCATTGAGAATTCTGAACAAGCCATCAGCAACTAGCGTCCATAGCAAAGGTGACAGAACGCCTTTCTGAGGACAACCGCACATACTACTCAATTTCTTTTTTACTTTTTAACGACCAGAGATTGCTGGGTAGAGAAGGTTATGGAAATTTAGAGCCATAGTACTCAAGAGAGAGCGAGCAAGGATGTTATGTATATAGATCGGAAAACTAGAAGTGGTAGGGTTATTAGAAACAGGCTTAATATCCTACAGGCTTGTCTTCTGTTGGTGGGTGTCGAGCTTAGGCAGCATAACTACGAATTACTCAAGTCCACCAATATGCCTCCTGGTAAAGATAGACTTGCCCATTTTTTACTGTGAGGACCAACGAAAGAAAAGCCACGTAAGATCACGACTGAAAACCTGTCGACGACTAGCATCAATGAAATTGCTGCTGTTCATTTCTGTTTGCCTTTCGAATGCTGGGATAGATTTTTATTAGACTATTACCATTCTCAATTTTCTTACCTCTGCTTGGCTCTGTGAGGAGTAAAGAATGCGGTTACTAAGCATTGCGTTAATCCCGAGACTCGAGATACATGCGAATATTGCATGACAGCGTGTAGCTTCATCAATAGACTGGAAGGACGCATTGTGAAAAGCACCCGCAATATCGTGAAACAAATGGCAGCCCTAAGTTTGCGCCGCTAAAACAACAAAAATGATCCATAAAAAATTGAAAAACGATCCATAAAAAAGTTGTCAATGTTCCATAAAACAAAACTGAAAATCCATAAAACTGTGTAAATGATCCATAAAAAAGGGTGATTTGATCCATAGATTATGTAAAATTGAACCATAAAATGGTCTCAAAAGAGCACTAAAATAGTAATAAAAGAGCAATTAAAATGAACCAATGCCCCATAAAAATATTGGAAATGTTCCATAAAATGATACATTTTGCGCCATAAATTAACTGACATTGATCCATAGAATATTAACAATGTACATTAAAACACGTCGATATGTTGCATAATATCGACAAAAATGTTCCACGGTATTACAAAATGGAGCAATAAAATGTCAGAAAAAGTTCCATAAATTTGATGAAAATGTTTGCTAAATAATTTTTCTTGGTCCATAGAAGATGTAAAAATGAACATTAGAAAAGATTCATATATCGAACGTTAAATTATGGTTCATTAATATTTACAAAGCGATCCATAAGAAAAGAAAATGTTAAACGATCCATTAATATGTGCTTATGCACCAGAAAAATTAAATTTAATGAATTCATGCGAAATTTTTGCTATTCGAACTAATAATAAAGTTTATTACATTTGGTTGTAATGTCAAACTACAACAAACAATGCATACATTATAGTTAAACTTCAGCTTCCGTACCCAACTAGTCAGCTAACTGACCTTAGCTAACCTGAAATCATTATGGCAACTCTTTAAACGTCAGGGTATTTATGATATTAGAGCGCTGAGTGTTATTAGACCACCTATACAGGCTGGCATGAGTCGCAAATACTATCTGAATAACTATCTGAAGCGAAAACGGACACTTTATACACGAACACTGACTAATGTGGCTACGCCACATCGCTTTCTTGTGCACTGTCCGACTTCGCTACCGCTCAGTCGGCTTTTAACTAGCTATAGCCCCTATGTTTAAGTAAACCGGGCAAACGAGAGGACCACAGGTTTGCCTGTAATTCAAGCTACGGGTTAATCAATGCCTCGTCCAACGGATCCTCAGCGGCTTTGCGCCGCTTCGGATCCTTGGCCTCGGATATGCGGCCAAGCCGCATCACACTAGCTTCCAGTATAAGCTCACTTGTTAAAACACTGTCACTGTTATGAGAATTATTATGCACAACTTATTTTTTAAGTTTACCATAAAATTTCGCATGAATTCATTAAATTTATTTTTTCTAATGCATAAGCACATATTAATGGATCGTTTAACATTTTATTTTCTTATGGATCGCTTTGTAAATATTCATGAACCAGAATTTAACGTTCGATATATGAATCATTTCTAATGTTCATTTTTACATCTTCTATGGACCAAGAAAAATTATTTAGCAAACATTTTCATCAAATTTATGGAACTTTTTCTGACATTTTATTGCTCCATTTTGTAATACCGTGGAACATTTTTGTCGATATTATGCAACATATCGACGTGTTTTAATGTACATTGTTAATATTCTATGGATCAATGTCAGTTAATTTATGGCGCAAAATGTATCATTTTATGGAACATTTCCAATATTTTTATGGGGCATTGGTTCATTTGAATTGCTCTTTTATTACTATTTTAGTGCTCTTTTGAGACCATTTTATGGTTCAATTTTACATAATCTATAGATCAAATCACCCTTTTTTATGGATCATTCACACAGTTTTATGGATTTTCAGTTTTGTTTTATGGAACATTGACAACTTTTTTATGGATCGTTTTACAATTCTTTATGGATTATTTTAAATATTTTATATGCAAAAGTACATTTTCCCGAAACAAATTGATCGTGGATTTACAGCGTTGACACGAATGAATACTCAACTAAGCTCATGTTCATCATATTAGATGATCGACTTTCCGACCGATTTTCCGAAAGATCGTCCGAATCTGAAATCGATGCGCGCTTCAATTGAGTTGCTTGAAAAGTACCATTGATGTTTTATTTGGACTAACAGGTAATCCAGCATCAATACACAACGACGCATAAGGCGACAACATTTCATAAAAGTGGTTACATCACACCACCTAGAAGACATCTACTCGTCTTAACGTCTGGTCATACGTGTATTCACCATTAGTACCATTCACCATAAATGAACTTTGAATTCGAAAGTAACTTATTTAATCAACTAACGCTTATCTAACATAGAGGCATTTGGGCAAAGGCTGTTCCTCCGATCTATTCTACGTCTGCGATTCCAAGCTCTTCTTTATAACTTTTTGAGTCCAACAAGTTCGAAATATCACCACCAAGCCTCTTGGTTTGCTGCTACTAAAAGTGAGTTGTTTTTATCCACGAGCTCATCCGAACCACGTGGAGATGCATGCGTTGTAAAAATACCCATAAAACCTAGCTACCAAACTATCTTCGTAAAGGTTACAGCTCGTAGATATTGGATTACCATATACATATATGATTTCTTTCACTAAGTATGTGCAGATTCACGCTGCTTAAGGGAGGATTAACGATCAAAATCATATTAGTTATAGAATTCGCGTTTCGACTTCGTCTCATCAGAATCCGACACTAACTTAGTGACAGGACTAAGCTAGCGCCGGATTGATGCTAGCTCCAAAAACGAAGACACAATTTGTGTTACTGGGCAAACCCCTAGTCCTGCGTGATGTTCCGCAAGAACTAGCGTCAATTTTGCGCTTGCCTAGACCTGTCACTAAGTTAATTTTGGATTCTGGTGAGAGGAATTGTAAACGCCTCCCCAATAACTAATTTATGTTATATTAGGTCAGGACATTCCAGATGACGTCAGATTAACTAGAACAGAAAAACAGTAAAAAGTTGTTGGAGTGGTAACCTATATCTGTTCATGTAACATCAAAAGTTAATCGTTCTTGACAATGTGTTTCCAAATAGGCAAAAACGTGATCGAAATTGTTTTGACCACGAAAAGACGATTTTTGAGCTATAGTGTCTTCAGCAAAGTTTGTATATAAAATATTCCCCATCTTATTAAAGTATTAGTTTGGTGATTAATCCCCCTAAAGCTGCGAAGCAAATTTTTGTTTGGTCATTTACGAAAATAATAAAAAACTATTCAGCAAAGTTGTAGGGAATATAATAAAAAACAACTTTGCTGAAGAGACCATGTATCTATCTTTTGATTTTAATACACATTTGTGGAGTGTTCTATGATACACCCCTGAAAATCACTTTTTTCAAAATAACTTTTCTGGTGATTTTTTAGAATTTCAAAAGGTTCTAAGATTTTGTTTGGTATAAGAAAATACACAATTTTTGTTATACAAGTTTATTTCTATCTCTTACATGTGTTGAGTTATCGAGATTTTTAGTGCCAAAAAAGCAACATTTTGGAATGTAACAACACTTCAATCCGCAAATTTCCGCAGGCAAAGCCATATTCATTCGAATCTATAAGGCAAACGCTATCGAATCCAGGGATAACCATTTGTCGCATGCTGTCTCTTGCATGCAAATATATATATATATATATATATATATATATATATATATATATATATATATATATATATATATATATATATATATATATATATATATATATATATATATATATATATATATATATATATATATATATATATATATATATATATATATATATATATATATATATATATATATATATATATATATATATATATATATATATATATATATATATATATATATATATATATATATATATATATATATATATATATATATATATATATATATATATATATATATATATATATATATATATATATATATATATATATATATATATATATATATATATATATATATATATATATATATATATATATATATATATATATATATATATATATATATATCTGTCTTGTTGTAAGCAATGAAGGCAGTGTTAAGTATGTTTCTAATATAGAAGTTTCTTGTATAGACTTACGGTTCGTGAACCAATGCTATGCGAGCTTCACCTTCCTGTATAAGTCGAGATAGATAGTTGTTGTACGTTTATGCTGGAGATTGATTTGTGCTATTCTAACCATTGTTGATTAGAGAACTGTACATTTCATTTCTAACATAAATTGCACAACAGCTAGAGAACACCAAGACAGTTGGGATGTGAATGCATATAGCAAGCCATATCAGGTTTAACTGGGACGCGATCATGTTTTGATTCCCACAATTTGCGTAGAATAAAGCGGTCCACAGTGTCGGAGATTCGCATAACACAGTAAGGACAAAATCCAAAATGCTCCGTGCCTGACCGGAACATTTTAGACCCTCCAGCCATTAAGTCCTCGGCACGGAACTACACCTTGACTTAAGGACTCAGTCACCTCTTACGACATGGAAGTAGGAATTCAGTAGCTCAATTTTTAGCCGGATGCAATACATCTGTACACATCCAAAATCGATAATTGAAATCCAGCAAAACTTCACCGAACTACCATCTGCCGAAAGTTTCACCAAACCACCAGCCACCAAAAATTCGGCAAAATAATACCGATCGTCGGTGAAAAAAAATTGATGTGTAGAGCGAACGTTCCGCTGCTTAATGCACTATACATGTAATATTATTATCTATAATATTAACAGTTATGTGTCCAACAAAAAACACCTTTAACAGGCCAACGAGGGTACCCGGGTACCCACAAATTGAAATGCTCATAACTATGGCTTCCTTTAACCGATTTGAACACTTTAAGATATTTTGGATTCAGAAACTCGTCCACTTTTTGATTCTGTACAACAGAAATGGAATAATGGATCTGGTTTTGGTAATCCGGATTTTCCGGAGTAATCTTCCAGTACTAGGATGTGATTTGTGAATTTTAATAATGTACTAGCAATATGAGTATCAAAACTCTTCAAATTGTCTCGGAAGTCTGTTTTTTATTGTTACGGGACCCTATGGCAACTTGAAAAATGGTATTCGAATGGAATGGCCACTCACGGCCCCACGGGAACCTGCTCCGAAACATCCGTTCCGGGGTCAAATCACCAAATGGTTCCAAAACCACGAGATACAGCCTACTGATGCAATTCCAAGAATTTTGATACCTATATTGCTAGTATTCCATCGAAGTTCGCAAATAGTACCCCAGCACTGGAACCTGCTTCCGGAAAGCCGGATTCTCGGGAGCCCAATTCACTTTTACCAAGTCCAAAAGTGGATGAGTTCCTGAATCCAAAACGGCAAAAAGTATCGAAATCGGTTGGATATTACCTTAGTTACGGGCATTTTAGTTTTGTGGGTACCCGGGTACCCACGTCGCCCTGTTACGTAGTAAAAAAATTCAGGAGCCCCTCCTCACTCCCACCCTTACTATATCAACAATATTATTAACCCAAAAGCTTCACTTAGTGAAGTTCTAAGATGTCACAAAGTTTCAATTTCCAGCTATGGATAAAACATAGGAATTTAATTAATTGAAACTTAAAAAGGTACCCGGGTACCGCGTCGGACACACAACGGTTAACCATAGCACGAATCGCATGGCACTAGGGAATTGCGGTTCCCTGTTTGGTGGGTTTTATCACCGGAACAGGTGGTCCTTAGTATAATTCTTAGGCGGTTGAAACAACCACTACCGATACTACACCCCGATCAGAAGAGCATAACAAAACAATAACACTATTATAACTATGGTTGATATTTATAACAACTGGAGTTATATTCAGATAACGGAATGGAAAATGGATTGCGGACAGTTTTCTATAGTATCAATATTATAACATAATCTATTATGAAACGATCAATTTATGAATTGATCGTTTGTTACTAGGTCACTGTAATTAGATGATTATATCTAATACAGTTCTCTCACAGAGGACGTATATACTTTTTGAAAAAAATATATCTCATTTAGTTTTAATTTTGATAAAATCATATCAAAATTTGTTACGAATTTGTTACCATTAGCCAGATTTTTGTTTTATTTTTTGTTATTTTAACAACTAACCAGTCGGATTTATAACATGTTCTGTTTCAAAATATTTTTGAAATAAATAACTACAGGTGTAATAAATCAGTTATGCCCTTCTGATCGGGACGGCTTATCTAAGCTGTTCGAAGAAAGAAGCTGACATTCGCCAGCAATACCTTCCGAAGACTGCGATTGGAAAGTATCACACAAAAGTGTTATATTCAATAGGCTGATCGCTTCACAAAGAGTATAGCTGGATTCATACGTTCAGTGAATATTAAGGCTCAAGTTACCTCAAGGCTTGGTAGTATGCGTAAGAAAAATTGTGTTCAGCTTTGCCACCAGATTATCCATTTAAACCTTTTCAAAACTCTAAAAGAAGAATATCAGTCGATTTATTAGATCATCACGATTCAATTCATGCAAAATACCTGCTGGAAAAACCATCGGCTTAGCTAAATGGTGCTTTTGAAAAAGTGGCTGTGATTTTTTATCACACTACCACACCGAGCTGGGGTACGCAACGCAACTGCGCAATGAAAAAACCACAGCCACTTTTTCAAAAGCACCATTTAGCTAAGCCGATGGTTTTTCTAGCAGGTATTTTGCATGAATTGAATCGTGATGATCTAATAAATCGACTGATATTCTTCTTTTAGAGTTTTAAAAAGGTTTAAATGGATAATCCGGTGGCAAAGCTGAACACAAATTTTCCTACGCACACTACCAAGCGTTCAATTCTAACACATGCTTAAAAAAGGTAACTTGAACCTTAAGGTCACACTCACATACACCCATACTCACCTACACACACCCACGTACGCACGCAGCTTGTGGGAAAAGTTACCACGATCAAAAACCAAAATACTACTGAAATCATGCGAATTTGAGTAGATTCTCTACCTTTTTATACAAGAACGGTATAAATATTTAATGTATACATGTGTTAAATGATGTGTATGACAGCGATAGCTTATTTCTACGACATTCTTGTGATGTGTGGTGAGAGTGTGCTGCAGCCGGAACTTTTGAGGCGCCGCTTTGCGAATTTATCATCATACACTGATTCCGTACGATACGGATGTCAATTGCTTTGTTCTTTTACTGGCAGATAAAAACCCAGAAAGATGATTAGTAAAAACAAACGCTGATTATTGCCTGTCAGAAGAGAAATGTAAAAATCGAACTTTTTATGATAATGATGTTATCTGACACATCTCTTCTTTCCAATCAGGTTATGTGTGTGATGCCCAATCAGTATAAGGGGTACCGATCCGTGATGTTTTGCGGACAAACGAGTCGATGGTAACGGTGTTATCTACTGAGCACTATTTATAATTTTGCTGCCTTTGAATCAGATCTCGAATTGGAATTCATCAACATCGCCATCGTAACCCAACATCCTGATCACGCTGGTCAGCTACATATGTCCATTTGTGGATATGTGTATTTTTATAGGCGGGGGGTTGTTCTATTTCTTGTTTTATATTGAAATAGCGAAAGATTGACATCTTCGTGAAGTGTTTATTCTTTTAAGGTTAGCCTGGTACTGTATTTTTGAAACTTTATTTTGACAGCTACATCCCACTCAAACCAGTTGGTTGATGTGTCAATATCACATTTCAATGACATATACATTTTTCAATCTACTAGTCATGATTCTGGGTTTCCCTGAGGATTTGTTTCTTTATCAACAATTGATTGATTTATCGGACGCTGCATCATAACATATTGTTTTCAATTTTCTATTTCGGTTTGAATATACATACATCTACTTATTGCGACTAAAGGAACATTGCAACAAGCCACGATGCTCTGTAAATAAATAGTTGTCAATTATTGTTTTGCGTTTGAACTACCCATTAATAGGAAGTTCCTTGGAAGAGAGGAGTACATCTATGTCAAACGTATTTTGATAGTATCGTTTCAATTTGTTATCTTGTATTGAGGTGTTGTGAAATTAATCTTATCATGAATGTCATGATCATTCATTCAAGTCGTGTTTGTTTTTTGGCCATAAATTGACCTTTCCCGATTTATTTCTTCTTTAATTATGTTGTATGCAGCACCATCAACATGTACGAACACGATAAAAAACTATTTAGAACTAAGGAGGAAAGTTTCATAACTTTAAATATCTTGGATTAAAAAAACTTTCACAAATTGCACAATCAAACTCTTCGAGAATGTAAATAGCTTAAAAAATCTGGCTCGTGGCGAAATTTCAAATGCGACACAGCAAAGTTCGAGCGAAATTCTAGGCTGAAATTGCGGTTTGGTCAGCAAAGTAGCCTGTGAACTAGGTAAAAATGAGCATACTTAGGTAATTTCGTTGAGTAAAAATATTTAAAAAAATTTTTTTGGCTTTGCAGAATGTATTTGTCTTTTCAGTCAATTTTCATACAATAATGTTACATTTGAACAACATTTTCCTAAGTTTTCATCGCAAAATATTGAAAATTGGGTGAGTGGCAGTGAATCTTTAAAGGGCACCTCGAAAAAATGCAGTGTTTACCATAACTCAACATCTCAATCATTCTGAAAATAATGAAAATTTTTAGTAGGGGACCCGGGGCTATTAAGACCGTGGAAGTAATTCGGACCCTATCAACTTCTCATAAAATCGTAAGATTTTCTGATCGTCGTATATATTTGTGGAATCTCTATTCTAAAACATTAATTCCTCATTTATTTTTTTACTTATAATATGTCAATAGATGTTTTTGTAGCAATAATCGGATTTTTGGCTTTGAAGCGCTACAAAAAATTAAACAGTCGAGCAAAAAATAAAAGCTTCTGTCGTTACCTGGAAAATGATGTGAAGAATAACTGTGCAAAATTTCAAGACGATTGCTTCAGTAGATTTGGAGTTAGGGGCCGTTCATATACCACAAAAAAACTTCGTTTTAACCCCCTCCGTGTACAATTCCTGTACCCCTACCTCCTTCCTAGGATTTCCATGTAGACTTTCTAATTTTTTTGATTAATTTAATCAATTCTCAGATTTTTTTTCTATGTTGTGGACTACTGTGGCGAAGAAGGACTGAATGAATATCGCTCAAACTTCAACCACAGAATACCAGACACTACTTTAGCCTTTGTGAATTTTCCATGGAAATATATCATTTCTGAACAATATTATGATGTTTTATATTTACGTTTTATAAATTTATCATAATAACATAAAATTGAAAGTAACCTATTGTTTCTTGAATTAACTCGTCATTACAACCCTAAGGTCCGGAGCAATGCTAATATTTAAACTAATGATAAAGTGGTCTGGTGTGGGGTGAGCTATCGTTTTTGTTATGGGAGGCCTCCCTGTCAATTTGTTCTGAAGACGCCACAGCATAGGTAGCTCATACCGGTTTTGTTTAAG
This sequence comes from Topomyia yanbarensis, assembly GCF_030247195.1. NCBI lineage: Eukaryota > Metazoa > Arthropoda > Insecta > Diptera > Culicidae > Topomyia > Topomyia yanbarensis. The sequence continues at coordinate 174,689,666 of NC_080671.1, read as the reverse complement.
CGTCCAGTAGGCAATTAAGCGCTGGATAGTCTGCGAATTATTTTGTATATTGACCAGATGCAATTTCCTTCACTTGTTGGAATTGGCATGACCGGCGTGGAAGTTCGCTAGCATTTAGTCTGTTTTTTCATCTTTTCTCGACGTACCTTCCGTGGATCGACATCCTTGCTGTAATATTCCGGCAATGAGCCATTTTTAGAACCACAAAGCGATGGGTGTCATTACCTCGAACCTGACCCATTTGCATAGAGGCTGCTGGGCCTAAGTCACTTAGAAAGCAGCGTAGTATGAATTTCGGTTGCACTAAATGCACACTTCCATTCTTTTCTGATTACGAATGTAACAAATCAGCCGCTGTCCAACCGGAGGAATCATTTCTGTCGAATCGAATCGAGTCGATCGCAGAATTCATTTTCTTTTTCTTTTTTATTTCGAAAAATCGTTTTTCTCATCTGTAGATTAAAATATCGATAAGGCGATCGTTTTTTTCGGAATCCCCGTCACTACGGTAAGGTATTCTTACACAAGGCATAAGTAATGTCATTACTGAGAAGTAATGTGACTTTTACACGGAGTAATGACAGAATTTATATACAATTTCAGTCCTGTCATTACTTAGTTATGACACTTTTATTGTGTGTGTAAGGGTCCTTAAAGATGTTCATAAACAAATAACGTTCGCGCATTTCATTAAAAACAATTTTTTGCGAAACATTTTTCGCAATCACGGTTTCTGTCAAAAAATCTCCACAATATTTATTCACAAAAAATAGGTACCTACTATAAGAGTGCATCTAAATCTTTTAAACATTTATCGTGAACGTAACGAACAAAAAATACCACAATTATTGTACTCAATAGTGGTGAACAGTTTGAAATAAAATCGATTTTGCCAGATCGATTCTTTTAGTTTAAAAAAATCGGTGTTGTCAAATCCTAAAAGATCGAATGATAAAAATAATATGTAAATAAATACACAAACATTTCTAAGATGAACGAAAATGGATTCGTGCGACCAACGAAATCGTTCGTAATATACACAAACATTTTTTTTAAATAACGAGACATTTCGGTTCTTTCACGAATAATAATTTTGTTATCAACGATAATATTCGTGCAATGTACACTAAATATGCAAAATTTACGAAAAGTTTCGTTCATCAAGCGGCCATTTCTTTAGTTCATGAAATTTTCGAAACCTACTATTTACAATCCACGAAAATACTTCGTTGCAAAATCGACGAATGAGCTCGTACATTGCACTATCATTTTCATTCTAGTGACGAATTTATATTTTTAGTGTAGTTTGTGGATATACCTTACTAAGAAGCTATACCTGACGCAAATGAGGGATTCCATAAAAAACTGACCCATCACAAAATATGACCATCGCCGATTCGGACGAAACTTTGTAGTTGTGTTCGGTTTATGAATCTTCATGATTTTCTCTGGCAATTTAACTACTTTGATTCAAGAGCATTGTTGCAAAAGGGCGTAGACGTTTCTGCGTGCATTACTTTCATTGTTTTTTGTTCGATTACTGTATTTTAAATAGCACAACTATCTGATAACGTGTTACAGGGAATGAATACTTCTGCATGAAAAAATATTCACTAAAAATGTTGTGTCATTTTTCACAAAAACAAAAAAATATGTTAAAAGTTACAAAAGAAAGCATTTTTTAAACTGTTTTATATTTGGTGAAAAAAAACCTAAAAAAAGAAACATTTTGACTGTGATTGCATGATGGAGAACTTAAAAAAATGTAACGATAACTTTATACATGTTTTAAATTTCATACTAATAGACATACAAAACTAGAAATTCATTGCAGAATATGATTCTAAGCGTCATTTTAAATCAAAATGTATTAACCAAAAATCTTCCAAAATGCAATAGTTATGGAGATATTTGAAATTTTGCTCCAACCAAAACAATTAATTCGTAAAATTATGTTATTCGCGTTTCCCCATCATAAGGCATCAATAATCAACTGTTTATTGTTTAAGAGATGTAACAACAACTTTTAACATTCATACTATTAGCACTCAAAAATACAATTTTCTCAATGAATATGATTCTAAATGCCATTTCAAATCAAAATGCTCTTAACAGAAATTTTCAAAAATGTAGTAGTTCTCGAGATATTTAAAATTTTATTTTAACAACACAGTTATTCTCTTTTATTTCGACCTTTTCATAATAGGTTTTTCATTCAAAATTTTCTTTAACTTTTTTTTGACATCAAGGCGATATTATAAACCATTTGGAAGCTACACGAAAACACAATCACATTCAAAATGTTTCTTTTCTCTTTAGGTTTTTGTTGACAAAATATTAAAAAATTAGCAGAAGGTTTTTTGCAATTTGAATTATTAACTTTTTTGTGAAAAATGACGTAACGTTTCTTTTAGTGTATTTTTTTTCTTGCGAACGTATACATTCATTCTTTGTACCTTGTTCTCAGTTAGTTTTGTTGTATAACATACGGCAAATGAGTTTTTTTTTCTGAGAATGCTACATGTAGAAACTTTCACGTGCTTTCGATAAATTGATATTGAGTCAAAATAACATTGACTGTGGAAAATGATTAGTCGTTCATGCCGGTGAAATGTGTGGAGTTTCATCGGAATCTATGTCGGTCACGATATTAAAGATTTTCGGACGGATTTTCGTGGAATTTTTCAAATGTTCATTTAATGAACATGAGTTTGCTAGTTTTGAAAGATGGCCGCTTTTTCCGGGCACTTTGTTCCGGTCACATTTCCAATTTCTTTGCAATAATAATTCTGAAAAAAAGTTTTCGAGGAAACCATAGACTTCCAGAGCCAGAGTTCTGGATCTTCCGCAACGATACGCATACGGTCTATATCCCAGTCACAAGTACGAATTTATGCGAATGATATTCCAAAAAATCTTAGAACTCTAGGACAATGCTTATGAATGGGCCAGTTCCACTGATGTTCCAGATTTTCCGGAAGCTCATTATGTAGCCAAAAACATGTGTAGGTCATAAGTACGAACTTATTCAAACGAGAATTCAAGAAACACTAAAAACCCATGGGTCTAAGACCAGCTTTACGAACTGATCAGTTCAGCGAATGTTCCAGATTTTTTTTCCGGATGGTTATTATGTGACCAATACGGTCAATTTTCACTCGGAACTAGACATTTATGCCCATGCAACGTGAATAAATGTTCTCGAAAAAACAGCATAATTCTAGAAGCAGATTCATGGATTAGACAGTTCTTCGGATGTTCCGGATTTTCCTGTTGATTTTCACGTAGAATCCATTATTTGAATCAGAGTATCAATTTCATTTTATTTTGGGATTTTATATAAGCTTTCAAGATTATTACAAAACTTTGGGATCAGTTTCATTGATTGACCACATTGCACAGTGGTCCGAATTCACAATTTAGGAAGACAAAAATGTTTGGGGCTGAACCTTATGTTTTAGAGCTATGATGTCTTCAGAACAAATAATCAGTATTGATTAGGCCATCTCCAGATGTAGATGGTATTAGGATGGCTCTTATTGTTAGGGTGCTTCAAAAATTATTTTCTGATTGTGAGTCTTCAGCAACATTGTAGAGGAACTTACACCAAGCAACATTGCTGAAGACGTCATAGTTGTATCTCCAAAGGTTTTTATTTTATAGCTATTTTAATTGAGCAACTTAGGGTGTTCCTAACAAAAACAGTTTTTTTGCTCTAACTTCTTTATTTTTTATTTCTCATGAACGGTGTCTTGAGACAACTTGTAAAGCTTATCGAGACAATTTTTTTCATAATAGAAGAATTCAGATATCACTTTTAGAACCGAAGTTATGAGTAATATTGAATAAAAAATAGGTCCTTTTGAAATATTTATATCTAAAATTGGGGCAAACAAAAATAATTTCTTCTTTTTGCATTTCAAAGAGAATACTTTCAGGCATGTTTAGAAAAAAATTGCGAAGGTGATATTTCTGATAAAAATTTTAATGAAGTTTGAAAATTGTGATTTTACTACTGAAAAATGCCTCATGTAGAGTCAAAATTTCTCGAATGGGTCACCCAAATTAGGTAATATCGCAATTTCGATGGAAGATCCATTTTTTGGTAGTATGTGGCATTGCAAAACCAAATCCAGATGGGTTCCGCGAAAAAAATATTTCTTTATAATTTTTTTAAGCTGCATACAAGGTAATCGATTTCCAAATACGCTATACTCGTCCTCACATTTAATTTAGAATTATGTAAATGGCGGACCAACTTTTTTTCGACGGCATGTTGTTAGGTACAAAAAGTAGTATATGTGATATATTTTTTTCTAACGAAAAAGATTTATTCCATTTTTATAGACAATTGTTTAAAAAATCTACAAAATAGAAATTTTTCGGATTGGAAAAAATCACGAACAATCTGTGACAATTTTATTGCTGATTAGTTCGTTAAAATTTAATTAGGTCGCCCGTAGTAACATTTTAAATATAAGCGGGCTAAAAACTTCAAATGTCAATATTATCACAGACTAAAACACATAGAACTCGAAAACATTTCTTCGCCCGCTTTAACGGTCATTTTTAGTTGGGACTATGGTCGCATTTGAGATTATGGCGCCACTGATATATCGTCGATGTTGTGCTATCTAATAACAAACGCCATTTTGGGGTAAACTTAGTTAGGTATGCCATATCACTTGTCTAAAAAATCTCTACAAAGTCGCGTTTTCAGAATGTTAACATTCTGCTTGGTTACTGAGATATAGTGAGAAACGTGCTGAGAAATTTTAAATTTTTTGCTTCAAATGACTGTTTCTGTGCATTGGCTCCAGTTATCTTGATGTATAAGATATTTTTTGTGTAAAATTATTTGAGAAACACAATGACATAATCATTTTCGAAACAAAAATACACAATTTCTGAGAAATATGCAGTTTAGGTTTTATACCGGAAATGTAGCACTGTAACTAAAAATAAGTATTTATTTCTAGATTCCCTGACCAATTTCCTTCAAAATGTACCTCACCGATTGTTTATAGACCAAATATAGTCAAATATATGAATAAAAGTTAATAAATTAATGATTTTTTTTCTATGGAAAATTTTCTATCAATACACACCTATGACACGTGTGAGTGCGACTTTTGTTTACATTTATAGTAAAAACTCGCAACATAGTCAACCGGTCTTCGTAATATTTGAGATGTTAATACAGAGTAGATAGATGCATCAATTGTCTTCTTTGAATTGTTTTTACCAAGATTGAATTTACCAATTTAATCTTAAACATTAACAATCATTTTTCTCGAAATGTGCTAAATGGCTCTTGTCATAAGATAGGACAACAGCGACGATATGCGCAAGTATACGGGGAATAGACCACTAGTGAAAAATTGTGCTTGAGCCTGAGGGATAACCCTTTTGTAAATTAATGGCTGGGACCGTGTATAAAAGGTGGAGCTAGTGTTCTAGTAAAATCCGCGGATCGATATTTTTTTAACGAATTTTCTTAAAGTGTTATGTCTGTTAACCTATGATATTATGGTAAAAACAAAATTTTTTTAGGTGCCCATCTTGATTTGGTTTTGCAATGCCACATACTACCAAAAAATTGGATCTTCCATCGAAACTGTGACAATTTGGGTGGCCCATTCGACAAATTTTGACTCTATATCAGGAATTTTCGGTAGTAAAATCACAATTTTCAAACTCCATTTAAATTTGCCTGAAAGTATTCTCTTTGAAATGAAATTATTAAATTAAATTATTAAGAAATTATTTTTATTTGCCCCAATTTTAGATATAATATTTCAAAAGGACCTATTTTTTATTCAATATTACTCATAACTTCGGTTCTAAAAGTGATATCTGAATTATTCTATTATAAAAAAAATTGTCTCGATAAGCTTTACAAGTTGTCTGAAGGCACCGTTTAAAAAAATAAAAAGTTAGAGCAAAAAAACTGTTTTTGTTAGGAGCACCCTAAGTTGCTCAATTAAAATAGCTATAAAATAAAAACCTTTGGAGATACAACTATGACATCTTCGGCAAAGTTGCTTGGTGTAAGTTCCTCTACAATATTGCTGAAGACTGCAATATTCTATCTACTCACAATCAGAAAATAGTTTTTAAGGCATCCCAACAATAAGAGCCACCCTAATACCATCTACATCTGGAGATGGCCTAATCAATACTGATTATTTGTTCTGAAGACATCATAGCTCTAAAACATAAGGTTTAGCCACAAGCATTTTTGTCTTCCTAAATTATGAATTCGGACCACTGTGCATTGTAACTTGTTCAGTGTTATGAGAAATATGTACTATGGTATCGCCGGAATCTGCATCGGAAGCGTAATGCGGAACATCCAAGGTCGGTCCAATCATATACAAAACTTATATGTATATTATTTTTGTTTTGATTCTGTTTATTATTAGTATTCCGTCAATAAACTTGTGATTTATGATTACGGTTCTGCATACTGTATGCCAAACATGACCCCATTCGGCACCGATTCCCGCTGGCCAAACTCTCCAAAAACGGTAATATTCACAAAAAACTCAAAGTTGAAACTAACAATTTGGGTACAAGTTCGTATAGATTTGACTGAAAATGTGTCTTAAAATTGAGTTCGAAATCGGGGTCAACATGACCCGATAACACCTTATTCGTAACTTTTTTGGTACAGCACTTCAGAAATGTCCAAAAAATTTAAACTAGATTGAAAATCGTTCGTTGCGTTGAGATTTTGCATTATAACGTAGGTACACCGCGATTTTTCGAGGTAAACACTCCGTAGATTCTGTGTTACTGTCCCATTTTTTAACATTTCGCTTGGAGATAAAATTGGTGGACAATACTCATATGATTCAGGCCTCCTCGTAGGAGACATAATTTGTAAATTTCATGTTACAATATGTGATGAAATCTGATGAATATTTAAGATTATGATTTTATTTATTGTCAGATAATAAACTAGGCACAAGTAGAGAAATCTCTTGTAAATCATTGAAATGTTAAGCAATTTCCTGCATTACCGAATTCCACTCACAGTAAGGAAGTAGTAGGTACGTCGAATTTCACAACATATTCATATATCCGCGATCGCCTAGGCTGAACGCTGTTTATATAATTTGACATTGGTGCGCATTTACGTAGAAGATGTGCATGCATATTTGCATTTTACTCTACGTGGAGCTTTCCATATGTTTACTTAAGAGGTTATATACCTTTGAAGTAGGAGAAGGTGATTTTTATCCAAGAGTTTTGTGGTTCAGAAAATAATGCACTGGATTCATAAGCTTGTCGTATGTTCGAGCCCCGGCCAGGAAAGACCTTACATCGGTAGGATCGTAACACTAGCCCTTTAATTGTGCGAAGTCTGTCGAAATAGAAGGACAAATTCCGTTTCAGATCGTAGTATAAAGGCTCTGGTTGGCTTTCACTTATATGTTCGGTGTCGAAGTGACCCATTTCGCTGGGTATTCGGCAAAAGCCGCAAATATTCACTCTAAATTGCAGAAATGCATTGCTGAAGTAATTTTTTGCGAAAAATGTATGTCCCGTTGATAACCTTCATTGGTTTCAAACGATCGTTAGCAATAAGATGAAATACCTGTTATTTGTTATAAGCCGCCATCATGTCTCATGATTGCATACTTGACATTCACCGAATTAAACCATAACATTGTAGTCAACACAACCAGTTAGTTGAATCTTCGAAGGCCGAAATCTTCGATGTTGCCGGATAGTTTTTGTTCCAATCATTACGCTTTTCGTTAGGAGCCATTGGAAGAATTTTTGGAATGAGCACAGAAACGAAATAACAAAAGGCCTGTGTTAAGCAAAACCGAACCGAGCGTCATAATTTTTTTCTGATGCGATTTTTTTGCCAAAATTTATTTTTCGATAGCTTACTATTACTACCGAAGGCGATTCGGTAGTAATAGTAAGCTATAACTTATTCAAGTTCTCAGAAATAAATGTTTGTGTCTATGCTGCCCGCGTTATGATAGATGCGAAAGAACATTAAGTTATATATCTCAAAATGGCGCTTGTTCTTTTTTGCTTTAACACAGGCCAAATTAACATTGATCTGGATAAACCAAGTCTGTTGTCCGTTTAGAAATCTCACAGTTTACTTCTATCATTTATGTCAAATCTTGCGTATCTCTTCTAAATCATCAACATAGTTACTCATCCTGTTCATGTTTGAAGTTGTTTTTTGTACTTGAAGTAATTTGTTCTTTGATCTCGGTTCCATTCATCAGGGAAATAGATGATTCATAACCTCAGACTATTTTTGTTTGTTAGATTCAGTGTACGAGATCGTAGCGTGTTTTGTTTTCACTTGTTGAACAATGTATGCAGCATGTGGACTTCTGGAAGCGGCATAGAAATCGCGTGTTTATCTGCTTCCTCATTTAAATATATGCATTATTTTGTATCACTGTCCCTACCATCACCATCAGAACAATCAACAAATGCGTCAAGTACGCCATACAATTAGATTTAGCAAATTTGCAATTGTCACTCCAGCAGCGGGGGGTAGTGAACTGTAATCCCGTCGCAGAAGATTATGCTCTATCAACGTACAATGTCACTACACATATGCCGTAATTTGAATAAATCACCTAAAATTATGATAACCGCATTTTTAAATTGATTGATAATCGGATTAATAGCGCGTTAAAGTGTCAAGCTCGAGCAATATACGAGCGCAGAATATTAAGTGATGTACCGAGTAGCACTATAGTTTATCTCGCCGTTAGACCACTTTTGCTTTAAGGTATTCTGATCTCACGAATTTTCCGCGATCAGGTGTAGAACGGGGTTTTTAAACACGCTTCGATATTCACGACTTTCGACGGTAGTTTTTCGGCGTATGATCATCCAAAGTTTACCCGCGGCGATTTGTCGTTCGCGTCGTATGCAATGCTACTGCCGCTGTCCCCAAGAATTGAGCCGATTGGAGACGAGAGGATGATCCGAATCAGTCGTAGATCAGAAAGAAACTGTTATCATTGGAATTATTCTAATCAGCAAGTGGCCATACCGAGACCTGAGAGAGCGAGAAAGGGTGAGTTTCAAGAATGGAACAAAAAGTACACAGCACTATCAATCGAGACCGCCTGCAAAGAGCATTCGTACCGCTCGACTCATACGAATCTGGGGATCAGCGCTCGACGCAAACCGCCGAAGTAGAATTCGCTTCAATTTATAAAACCGACGCCTGGCACGACCCTTACAGTTTGTTACCATAGGTAGGTATGAGATTTGCAAATTGCACAAATACGTACACATATACGCAGCGCAGCTGGATCTCGCGGTACTCTGGCGATCTGCATAGATAATTTCACCTAAGCTCAACCGTTTGGTTTAGTACAATTGTTCGAAACGGTTGAGTGTTCTAGAAAGCTTTTCGGTGCTGATAGTACGAGACACGCTTCAATGAAATACCGTGTTCTGTTATAAAATGCAAAGGCATAGTTCCAATTTGATTATTGATAGTAGAAACTAGGTCTTGTACTATTTCGGGTGCATTTGCGATTGGGTTTTTGTTCAATTTCGTACATAGGAAGATATTCTATAGCGAATTTAAATCTACACTTGGAAAACATGATTCACACTCAAAAATATGCTGAAAGTTGGGACAATCGTGAATGGACGTTGAAACTTAATAGCTCAGTTTTGATTATTGTAAACGCATCTTAACCTTACATACTCGAACTATCATATTCCTATAACAATGTGAATTGGAATCATTATTGCTTAAATCTATTTGTTTAAACAATTTATTTCATGATGTCTTCTGTCTTAATGTTTTTTTTCAAATTATAAAATTGAGAATCGCTGCACTTTGATAATTTGAGCTAACATTTACCGAATTCCAATAATTGCTCCACGTTGGAGTGAATTACACACTGCAATCGATGAGTGGAAAACAATCGTTTCGCGATGCAAATATCAAAAGGAACCTGAATCGTTAGTCAGTCTTCGTTGTTTAAGCGAATTAGGACTGATGAAGTGACATAAGTAATAGTACAATAGTAGTTATAAAGGTTTTTGTCAAGCAAAGATTTTTAGTACGAGTCGAACAAATCATTCCTAACTACGTTTAAACAGTTCTAAACGAGAATTTCAAATGAGGCAAGCATTTTTCAATAGCGTTTCAACGAATTGCAGATTGCTTACCAATTTTAGCAATGAGGCCGATCTATGGTGTAGCTTTGGAGATTAAATTTGAAGAAGATTTGAAGAAAGTGGATGCCTGGCTCGCGAAGAAAAATCAATATCGCAGAACACAGAACCTGACTTGGAGGATACATTAACGGGTCCCTCAAATACCGACACTGAAGCGGACTTCCTGGCACAGAAAAACATCGATTAGGTCGAATATACAGGCAAGCAAAACAAAATATTTGACCGTAATTCAAGCAATGTACAAGGATGTACCAGATAAAATGATGGATGGATGAGTTGCCCCTTTTCTTCCTTACTAAAAAATCGAACATTCGTAATACCTATGGAGATTGCGTGGGTTCTCCGTATCTTCTTAAGTGGGTATTCAACTAACGTTTCCTTCCATCTAGCGATCGTAAGCACATGGCCAGGTGTGCAGTGAACTATATTGCCGTTCTACATCCAATTGCCCCATGTTGCAAAACTGGCAAATGAGAAAAACGCGATTGAAGATGAAAATTGTGTTAGCAATCTGGAGGGAAACGGTGCAACAAATAAAGCTTTATTGTCTAGAATTACGTTCATAGCAATCGTTTCCAATAGAATCAGTCCAGTTTTTCATTATAGAGATGCAATTAACGTTAGTTTTTACGAAAAATGTTAAGTGGGACTGTTATGCCGAGAAATCGAACGGAAATCGGAAAATTCTACGCATGTCAGTCCCATAACAATCTAAGCAAACGATTACATATTTCTTAATACAAAAGTGTATGTCGTGAGTTTTTTCGTTGCTCGGGAGATTTATTGCTTCATCAAAATCTGAAATAGGGTAAAGTGCCTATTTTCACTCTATTTAGGAGGGTATCTCACAAATTCATTAACTACTCTGCCTATACTCGATTGAGTGCGTATAATTTGACATCATCAACTTTGATTCGTTCTTGCGAACCAATTTTATAACACAAATGGCCTAATAACGAGAAAATGCTAGTGTTTGATAGCAACGAAAGTTCGATTCGAGTGCCCTAATTGTCGCCCTACCATTTGACCCAACGTGTTAAACAAAAATAGCAAATGCTGCGCTAACCAACGGCCTCAAATTTAATAATAGAAACATTGCGAAAATAGGCTCATTATCCTAGATGCGTTCACCATGTTATGCAAGCGTCGATAGTTATGAAGAGCTTTACAGGATTGTTCTCACTGCTGTAATCAATATTACCACGACCATCTCTTTTTTAATGAACCTGTATTTTTCCATCAATTTCTTCAGTGCCCAACATCTAGTGAAATGTACTTCTTAACTAAACACTACGTAAATATTTTGTTATTGCACTCTTTTTTGGGTTTTTTGTTTGTGGGACAATTATGCCTAGAATTTCAACAATGGGACAAACAGACTTGGTATTTTTTCACAAAGTCTTCGAACAAACTGTATGATTTGGATGTGTTTTCTGAAAATATACTTCAAAAAAGACTGTTTGATGAAAAAAAGTGAAAATGATCAAAAAGTAACATGGGACAATTATGCGTAGAACGGCAGTTTACTATTGCATAAAGAGATTTCACTGTATCAGCCACCCATGATGAGTGCGGTCGTTTTTCCTACGCTATGCTATCCTAAGAACATGCATGGGTCGTAGTACTTCATTTTCATATCCTGTATTTCGTAATGTAATATTGGACACACAATGCAAATTTTGGATTAAAGTATAAAATTGCAAAGTCTGAATATCAGAGTGATTTGGAGAACATATGATAAGCTTTAGCTCAATGTGAACATGATATTTTGTATACTCCCGATTTGCTCCGTATTTCTATCGGATCTTTTGTGGATGCCAGTATTGATTTTAGTTGATAGTTTCTACTACCGAAAACTAGATTCACATTACGATAAAGTTTATATTGGACAAACTAAGAGAACGCTAGAAATTCGTTTCAATGAGCACATTGCAAAAATAGCAAAAACCATTAAGGAATTTGTCAAATTTACCATTTCAGTTCTAATCTAAGGTACCTACCGACAACCTCCGACCAGTTTTCTGTAGAAATGGCTTCAACAATACTGTAATTTCTTATAGGCTGATACGAACACTGACGAGGACTGTAAGTCATAATCGAAATACTAGTATTTGTTTTGATAGTGAAGAACAAGTGTATTTTATTTTTATTTACATAGTGTAATTAACATCTGTCTTAAGTGTGACATTCCACTAAGTCGCTCAAAAAGTTGTTCAAAATTGCATTTTTGACATGTGAACTAAATTTTGTTACCAATATTGGGATGACCTTGTTATCGGTATGATCTGAGTGGAAGAAGAAATGCTTTCTGTTTAGTTAAATATTTGGAATAATTCCTTGGAAGCTATCAAAGCCCTGCGATGAAAGATATTTTGGTTTGATTTGTTGTTGTACCACACATTTGCAGTGTTGACACTAACACTACATTTCTGTTTTTACCATTTTTTTTGTTAACCATTTTTGTTAACCACCTATTGAGTCAATTTGTCAACAGTTTTTTCGGCATTTAATTAGCAAGGGTCGGTTCCGACAGCATGAAGTAACAAGTTACTTTACGCTTGTTCGGACATGCCGTAGACTCAGGTGATTCGCATTTCTAATGCCAAAAGACCCTGACCCCTACGGTAGCAGACAAAAGGTTAATTCGCCGGTGAGCTCTAAGCTTGCATATATGATCCTTCCACGCTTTTTCTAAACTTTCTCCTTTCAACATCTTGCTCTCCCTTGAGTACTATGGCTCTAAATATTGAAAAAATATACTTCACCTTCCAGTCTCTTGCTAATTAAATGCCGAAAAAACTGTTGACAAACTACATTTCTGCTCTCAAGTTAGTCTTTCCATCTTAAAGTCGTAAGTAACTAATCGCCCCTAAATTCAACAACGTTATTTCAGACCCCAAAAGAAAGTAAGAAAATACTGTCTTCGCTAATAATTTTTTTTTTTTCATACAACCACGAGCCAGTCTAATGGGCACTCGTATGAATGGAAAGACAAATTATGTATCAACAAACCTATGTCGATACACTTTAGACTATTATGATATTCCTGTTTGAATTGAATACTTATTTCACTTGAATGTCAAACAGGAACTTTCGGACGCATATGATATGTATATATGTATATATTAGTCGAAATTACTACCTACCTTAATCCGAAATCGCGTAGGAAAATTGAACACAAATTCCTTGTGATCAGTCAGGATGAGAAATGGTGGGGCCAGGAGATTGCGAACCGATTTAAATAGTACTAGCGGAACGAAACAAATTGCGGACACTGCCAGCGCTGGCCATAACTCATAATCTGCAATAGAGGGAGAGAGGTGAAATACATAAATATATCTAGAAATTGCGTTTTTCTCAAGCACCGTTACGGTATGCACGAATGTCGACAACCGTGATATTAATCGATTTTAGTTTGGGAACAAAATCTATTTTTAACGTTTGACAGGATAAGTATTTCATACATGCTATAAATAATAATACAGTGCGTCTTGTTACTGTTCGACTGTCTGTAGTAGAAGATGACCCTAATGCCAGTTTTCCGAGAACCCTGGATATGTCGTATACTGCCAGTTGTAGTTTTTAAACCGTCTAAAAATACAATACAGACCTCCTGTTCCAATAGTAAAAATCCACAAAACACAGTAACCTGAATTTTTGATTATACATCCAGGTTGTGGAAACGCTATTGCACGAAATATGACTTTTTTAAATTCTCTAAAACTCGTGCACCGTGTGCACTAGCGCAAACTTCGGAACGTTAAATAATCGAATGTAAATACGCGCAGTTACATACGTTAGTCCACTCGTCATATTTCGAACTAGTTAACATACAAACGCTCGAGTCTTTCGCTATGTCACAATCCTTCTCAAAGAGGCGTACATTCAATCGCTACAGACCCTCGGACCCCCTCGATTTTCCAGAAAATAGCAAGACTTTCTGACTATCGTACATATTCGTGGAAACGAAATTTTGAACCATTAATTTTGAGAGCTGAAGTTGATTCTTTGTTCTTTGTAGAAAGGAGATACAACGTGTTTCGTTGTTTTGCCATTCTCAAAACAAAAATCATTACAATGGAAAAACCGTGGTTAAGGCAAAAAATAAAAGTGAAAAAATAAAAGGTAAGTGTTTTGAAAAGCTTGAGGCTCCTATTTTATGGAATGATTTTTGTTTGGGTGAAAACAGAGATATATTCGAGACGCTCTCCACTTTTGTGCGATATGAGCGTACGGGGCTATTCGGACCGCATATTCCGTCAACCACCGTTTAGCGGCTTGCGGCTGCACACCATTGCACGCGTCACAGCCAAGAAAATACATGCGCCGCCAATCGACAGTTGTGACATACCAAATTAAGTTTTTGAAATAGTAAAAAAATAAAAAAAATGACGATCTGAATTGCCCCGTAGGGAGGTCCGAATTACCCCTACATTGGAAAAACGTAGAGGTTTGCAAATCTTCGCCTAGCGCTGCCATTGAGTGGTGCAACCAAAATATAGCTGAGGTTTCAAACTAACAATTAGGACTTTGGACCGGTAGCTTTTTTCACATCTATCCACCTAAAAGGGCGGTTTACTTAAGCAGGTCCGAATAGCCCCGGGTTCCCCTATACATTGACAACACATTTCAGGGCGTCATCGCCGGGAACACTAGTGATAAGAGGGAATTCATTCTCTTCTAGCATAAGCAAATGGCACTATGTTATATACACGCGACATACATAGTCACAATAACATACAAACGCACGATTTCTTTAAGCTCATCCACACACACACACACACCTACGCCTAACGCCAACATAAAAACGCTCGGTGATTAAATTAACGTTTTAGTGCTTACAAATTTATAGTCGTGGTCTAGCGCGCGAGTACATAAACGCTCGTTTCCACGCGATCGTGGGATCGCCACGTCTCCACATCTGAACCGTACACTCAATATCACTATCAGAATCACAGCCTGCTGCAATTGGTTTCAAGCAGTGTTCTAGTGGGTAACATTTACCGTCTCGTCTGCAATTGTAGTGAGCGATTTTGACAGGGAGCCATCCAAGAATCCAGTTCTACAGTTTCAGTTGGATCATGGACCACTCTAGAAAAATCCTTGAATATATTAAGGTTGAACAGAGAATTGTAAAAAATTGAAAACGCAAAAAAGCAATTTTTTTCCACACCATGTGTTAGATCTCCATAAAAATTAATCAGCTGGTGTAGAATTTTGTTACAGTACTGCTGATTGATTTTTATGAAGATACACGGTGCGGAAAAAAACAACTGCTTTTTTCGTTTTTGATTTTTACCCATTCTCTGTTCAACCTTAATTTCGGTCAAAATAAGGAATACAATTGTCCACCTCTTGTATTTATTTCTGAATCGACGATTATTATGAACAGTGATTTTTTTCTGTGTTGATTTTCATATTATTTTTTCTATATTTGTAGGTACCTACAGTTCTTCAAAATCCTTTGGTATTCGAACACTGTAGTCGTTTTCCTCACAAAAGGTATGTACTATAATTATGTTTTTTTCATAGAGTCGTTATCGGCAAAATACATGAAGTGTGGGTTCCGATATCGTTAATGCAAAGTATTGAGTACACCACCTCATGAATTCGTTTTAAATTTCTTAGATTATTTATTTATTTAAGTTATGTTACTAATTGGCACAATTCACAAGAAAAAATCATCTTCAAACCAGATTGTTTTCCTAACCCTTTGGGGTACAGGTCGATTATCCGGGGATTCGATTATCCGTGATTCGATTATCCGGGGAAAATGATTCGATTATCCGGGTGTTTTGAAAAAAATCAAATTTCAACTATAATGTCTTATTATAGTGCTAATTCGATCATTGCAGTCAATAGAACATTTTTTCGGGCAATTTGGAGGTCTAGGGTTAACCTCCTCTCAAATTTTAACCTACCTCAAAAATAGCTTATATATGGGTTATTCCGCGCAAAGTGACCTAAAAAACAAAACTTGGAACCGACCTTCATGGATTGGAACCAGTTTTGAAGAAATTGTTCATTTAGAGCCAATATATAATAACCTAAATTGTTGTGTCGTTTAAACAGCCCCTCAGTCCATGGGAACACTATTAACCGTTATGTGTCCGACGCGGTACCCGGATACCTTTTTAGGTTGAAAAATAATGAAATTCCGATATTTTATCCGTAGCTGGAAATTGAAACTTTGTGACATCTTGGAACTTCACTAAGTCAAGTTTTTGGGGTAATAATGTTTTTGATGTAGTAAGAAGGCAGTGAGGAGGGGCTCCTGAATTTTTTACTACGTCACAGGCCGACGTGGATACCCGGGTACCCCCAAAACTGAAATGCCAATAGCTAAGGTAATTTCCAACCGATTTTCATGCTTTTGGGTGTTTTGGATTCAAGAACTCATCCACTTTTAGACTTGGTAAAAATGAATCGGGTTATTTCAACCGGTTCTCGGGAATCCGGATTTCCGGAAGCATGTTCCAGTGCTTGGATGCTATTTGTGAATATCAATGGAATACTAGCAATATGGGTATCAAAATTCTTGGCATAGCATCAATAGACTGTATCTCATGGTATTGGAACCATTTGGTGATTTCACCACGGAACGGACATTCCGGAGCAGGTTCCCGTAGGGCCGTGAATGGCCATTCCATTCCAATTCCATTTTTCAAACTTCCATAGGGTCCCGTAACAATAAATAATAGACTTCCGAGACAATTTGAAGTGTTTTGATACTCATTTTGCTAGGGCATTATTTAAATTTACAAATCATGCCCTAGTACTGGAACATTACTCAGGAAAATCCGAATCACCAAGAACCAGATCCATTCATCCGGTTCAATGTTACAGAATCCAAAAGTGGACGAGTTCCTGAATCTATAACATCTAAAAGTGTCAAAATCGGTTAAAGGAAGGCATAGTTATGAGCATTTTAATTTGTGGGTACCCGGGTACCCTCGTTGGCCTGTTATAGGTGTTTTTTGTTGGACACATAACGGTTAATTTTAACAAATTGTTTAAAAAAATGTTTTTCTTCGGATTATATCTCTGGTACTGTTTGCACTAGAATCAATCAGCGAGATATTTTTTTTAAAGATTTGTGTAGGGATTCCAAAAAAATGAAAAGTTTTTAATGCCAATATTGCCAAATATGCAACTTTTTAATTTTACACTAAAAGTACTTTTTCCTCATAATACATCGGTTACTGTAGGCCACATAAAACGTCATTATACCTACATTGCTCGGTCGGTTTCTGGCTATCTCTTGGGATAATGATGACATGCTTCTCAGGATTCTGTTTGGATACTTTTCAAGATTCTGATCGAAGTTTTCTTAGCATCCCAATGGAATCTATTTCAGAACTTCGATTCAATATTTATCCGTATTTCTACGGCTTTTTCTCTGAATTTTGATGTAGGATTCTAGAGAAAAGCTTCTTAAATGTCTAGTGGAATATTTCTCAAGATAGAATTCTGCTGAAGATTATGCTTTATTTCAGATACTGACAGAATCATGGTCCTATTATCATTGGAATCCGGTGTAATATTCTGATGAATATCCTGCTTTGAGTTCCAGTGGACTTTGACACAAACAATATTGCTCTTCTCCCATTATCCCCTTCAATAAGTGATTCCTGCTCAGAATTCCAATAGCATCTTTAACCCGTTCGTGCCCTTCTGGTTGATGAACAACCATGTTTCTATATGACTATAACGTTTGGTTTACACAACGTCAAGTAAGGCTAATAACTGCGACTAAGATCTTTCATTTGAGCACTAAAAGTTATAAATATTAGCATTAGAACAGAAGTTATTACAATTAATCTGGTTGGGTTCCGCTGAAGCAGTGCTGCCAGGGATAGTTTCTGTTAACGGCGAAAATGAAATTTTGGAATATTTTCTTAGCCTGGGAATATTATTGAAAACTGCTAAAACTTTCTAATTTAGATTGCCCTCAATTACCTTTTTCATGCAATTGGACTAGATCGGAAGGTAAATATTGAGCAGCAGCAAAAGAAGCACCTATCTTTCTTAAACCAGGTTTTTCGTGTTTCTTGACGCCAACAGTTTTAAGGAAAAATAGTTTTGGGACCCTATACGTGGTAGAAAAAAGTTGGTCAAGAAATGGTTAACGAGATTCTGAAAAGAGACCCGGCCGTCACTGGAGGTGATTTCAATTCTTGGGTAGCTCAAGCAAAGATGGATGATAGGCTATGTAAAGAGGGCGCCAGCAGTACTTCTCGCTGAGGCGCCCGGGAACCTGGTAGTCCTTCGCTAGTGACAAGTATGAGTGGGACAGTTTGCGAAGACTACACGCGTAGTTATTACCTGACAATCCAGCATATGTCAACTAAATGATGCTACAAGGACAAGGATCTCTTTGTGGGTGCGCAACACGCACTCTTCTAATTAGAATGACTAGACATGTTAGCTGTGATATGTGACACTCCACGTAAATTAAACTGGAGCCAAGAAACAGACGACCCCCAGTTTACTTATTAAATTTTTTTCTGGTATTCGAGTAATCGAATCAGTTACCTCGGAAAATCTAAGCCCTGGGTAATCGAGTTTGACTTGTATTGCAAAAGACATACCTTATTAAAAAGTTTATCTTCGAATTCTTGTACAAATAGCTATAAGCAACTGATACATATCGTTAACTCGTTACCAATATGAATAATAAATGAAAACCAACTGAAAATACAAATCACACCCTGAAAGCCTGAAAAATCGACTAGGGCCAAAATAGGTACATTTATATTTACCATAATAGGAAAATTTGTCCTGGTCATTTTATTTCCAATTTCTCCACGAATGAAGCTTAAATTCATGAAAAAACGCAAAAAAAAATTTGATTCGATTATCCGGGTGATTCGATTATCCGGGGTGAGATTTTTTTCAAATCCCCGGATAATCGAGTCCGACCTGTACTTGCTTTTCAGTTATTCTTTATTTAGTTTATCAGACAGTCTGCCTTTTTCGCTCTAACACCTTTATGGTAGGCCATTCGCAGGAAATTTGCCGTTTGAGGGTTACTTCAAGATGCATTCGATGATACGTTGGCACAAAATTCGCAATGGTTGTATTAGTGTAGCGCACCACTTTTTCGTTTTTATGAACTTTTAGGATAAATTGTTGAAGAACAGGCACATATTTGGCTACATAGGTTTGCGAACTAGCTGCTAGGTCCTTCTTAAAAAAGGCAGGTTCGCTAAATCCACGATCGCTGATGGCACTAATATAAACTTAACTGTTAATCTTGGCTTACGAATGAGTTTAACATTCTATCCCGTTTCATTGTCAGGAGACTTGTAGAAATGTTTTGGTTGTCATCTTTTTTCTTCACCGTAAATTATGTTAATCCCCTAGTAACAATTTAAGTTTTATGGTAGGTTTATAGCCACTCATAAAACTTAGATCGCACTTGTAAGATGCTATAAAACTTCAATTGTTACTTGGGTTTGGGTCATCCATACCACACTTTTATTACGAAGCATTAGCAAAATATTTTTAGGAAAGAGCCCGTAGTTTGGGTTTAAACGTTATTCACTACTTTCATGTTGTGGCAGGCGTCAATTTTTTGGATTTTTTCACTATTCCCGTTCCTTGCAAGTAGTTTTCCATCCCTTTTGGATTAACATAAATTTTTTCCCCAACTCGCAAGAGAATTTTCTGATCGACCCGCGGATACAGCCCTCAATTTCACTGGAACTTTGTTGTCTCGCGAAGTGTAGTTTTGCCCCGAGCCAATTTTTTGAGCCATTTTCATCCCCGAAGAGTTTAACTTTTAATAGAATCCGAGATATTTGAAGCAATGAATGTGTTAACTTTTGTGTTTTCTCGTATTCCGCGCAAAAAACTGAACATAAATTTATGGCGGTCTTCTTTCGCCAGCTCCATTTTTCCAACTAAACTCATTTACGGAATTGACTGGATCTGGATGTGTTGCTAGTACCAGAGAGAGAGTGGTGGTACTTCATTTTGTGTACAGTTTTATGATTTGTGCAGTGAATTGCATCCACCGACTTATTCAAAACTTGTTCGGATTTTGTTCCTCATGCGTTAAACGTCAAAAAATTTAAATCTCTCGTTTTTATCCACAAAGAATCTGCATCCAGGATTTTTCGCATTCGAAATATATTCCATAGCAATTTATTGATTAAGATCAATTATATATGCATGAAATAATTGTGAAATGTTATGTAGATGACAGAATGCCCCAAAATATCTTCTGCCTACGATACAAACGATTTCATTCGATTTCTGTTACTTTTGACAATTAAAGCTGCGGTAAATGTGTGATTTTCAGCATGGAGCAGAAATATAATCTTCGTTAAATATTAATCAATTACTTTTAACGACGTCGAATTGGCACATCTCAATGTAGGGGTTAGGTATTTTTTTACATAGAATGTGTATGCAAAGTTTGAAAGAAATCGGTTAAGTAGTTTTTGAATGGCAGGTAACACCGCAAATCATGTTTTACAAAGACGTTCAACAAAAGTTTGTCGATATTTTTGCTTAGGAAAATTACAACATGTTACACTATAATTTATAAAAGTTTTGATCAATTTGCTTCACGCAAAGTTCCAAAAAAATCGCAAAAAAGTGTTTTTTTCCACGCTGAAACCCTTACCCCCCCTTAAGGGACATTTGTCGATACTCCTGATACTGATACTAGAAATTTGTTCAGGGTTAGGACTACGAGGGTCACTCTTGTCATACTAGCAAAACATTTGTAATCCTGATTCGATGATTACCCGATCAGAATGAAATAACAAGATTATAACAGAATTCAATTTTCGTAGTAAGCTGTGCTATAAATCTGGTCTCGTTAGTAGTTAAAATAACAGAAAATTATAACAAGAGACAGTGCGAGATATAGTTTTGAAATGTTTCTGTTATGTGTTTCTGATCGGGTATCTTTTTTTAAATTAGACTGTTTTTAGTTGGACCTCCGTTTGTTGAGACATGCTCCAAATAATATTTTGTCTACCTTGCAACATTTAAAAAAATATCGGTCTTATTGTATCCATTGCTGTGATATGTCGGTCACTCCACAGCACTCAGCAGCAAGTTTTGACTACTATGTTCTCTATCCTGGCTCCTGGTTATCGCGTGCGTTTGCGATTCGGTAATATCGGCCTTGTGTTTCTTGTTCTGAACATTAAAAAATTGGGTGCTTTCGCGTTTATTTGTAGTTGTGTGAGTATACTAGTGTTGTTTCATTTTATAGACTGATACTTCTAATTTCCATTTTAGAAGCATAGAAATAATGCTCTGATCACACGTAATTTTTTTTTCTTAGAATTTGTGCATCGTAACATGAGATGCAGTCTGAGTTCTAAAGGTAAAGACATCTTATATTATTACTCCTTACTTAAATAGATGAAATTGAAAACGTTGCAGTCAACCCGGTAACACCCCTAAAGCACCTATTGCTGCCATTTACACTAACCTGTTCATGACTGCAGTGCAATTGTTTTGACCGAGCGGTTGTATTGATTTGAATTTAATAACCGGTTTTCACTTATCGGTGCTTTTCACTCCATGTAAACCTTGAGCAAGAAAATCTTTTAAATCAATATTGAATTGATAAATCAACGCATACCGATTAGAGTGAGTTGACACGGTGTCTCTGTTAAAACAATATTATCACAAAACAATAAAAATTAGTATCGCTAAAACACTCACTAAACTAAATCTTGGATGCGATTAAATTACATTATAAATTAATGTTATATAAGGGAGGGAACGGGAGGGGTCTCGAATATTGATTTGTTTTTAACATTTTGATAATCATTTTCTAAGAATTATTTTCAATGAATAGTTCTGAGAAATATCTCATTTTTAGGGATACTTAAGAGTGCATACACATTATCAGAAGAAAGGCTACGTTCTTGCAGCCTCCAAAGCCACCACTTACCTAAATTTCACCGGTTCCGCGCTGACTTGTAAAAGTTTCAGTACTTACATCAAATTTCCGTATCTCAGCAGTTTGAAGACAGAGTCCATTTTTTTCATTATTGAACAAATGAAAATTTTATCAACAACATTCCTAAAAAAATACAAAATAGAGCTGTCTACCTTAAATTATAGATAACATAATTCTTCTTAAATATAAGAATTATAGTTAGTTAATATATTTCTATTCAAAACGATGATCTATCAAATTTTATACACTAGGTAATGACCTAACGCAAACTGCAACTTACGGAAAAATGCAATCATAAATTTCATACGCATCCGAAAAAACAAAAATAAAGATATTATCTTCAATTTATATTATGGTACGATTTCGTTGAAATTATATGCAGTCGGTAATCCCGGGTTGGGCCACTACCTCTGTCCAACCAATAAATTTAACTGGCTAGTTAGAATGACTGACAGATGTTAAAACTGGTAAAAGGGGATGTTAGGGGATGTGTGTTGTGTGACGTCATTTTTAATACACAGTTATTCACTAGATAAAGACAATACTTATACACGAGAGTAATTATGTTGTCTATAAATTGAGGTAGACAATTCTATTTTATAATCTTATGAAGAATATTTAAAATTTAAATTTAAAATGTCTCACTGCTCAATAATGAAAAAAATAATTAGAATCGTGGAGATATTCCCGAGCAAAGTCAAACATCAAAATTACAGCAAGTAGACATCATATTTTGATATCAGCCATCATTTTGAAATCTTATTTTGATATCGGCTTAAACTTTTTCAGAGATGACATCATATTTTGATCTCACTTTGCTTTGCGTTTTTTAGAAAAAAAAAGATTGTTTCTATTTCTTTGGCAAACATCAAATTGATTACTTATTTTGTTTTTATTGAAATATTTCAACATCTCAACGAGTTTTCAATTTACTTTCATTGATAGCATAAATAGTTTTCTATTTGATGTCATAGGACAATGTTTCTGCTTTCGATTTTGATCTTTTAACCGTAAAAACGACCAAAACGATTACAACCTGAGTAATCATTACCTACTACATCACAACATCAAGTTTAGTACTCAATTTGATATCAGGCTCTGCTCGGGTTACCAGTATTCCATTTACTCGAGTTCTTTAATTTACATATTTCACTATATTGTTAGGTAGTCAACTTCCATTTTTTCAGAGCAGCAATTAAAAAGCAACTTTTGTAAATTATAAATATCGTTAAAAAAATGTTAGGGTTTTTTTTTAAACCGCGCTACGTATAAACGGTGCAAATAATCTTTGGATTATTGTTTGAAATCTGGTAGAAAACCCATAAAAATTCAAATCGCCATAACTTTCGATTTAGCCAATGAAATATTTTCCAATTTATAGAGGAAATACTAGAATACCATATCTTTGGAAAATAATGTATAAAGATGATAAACAAATATATTTTGTTTATAAAACTCAGACCAAACCTATGACTGTATGCTAGTAGCCTTATGAAAATTGACATACAACTTCAAATCGCAATATCTTTCGATTCTCTCGATGAATTATTTTGAAATTCACTGAGAAGGTGCTTGGATGGATCTTTCGAATGCCAGATGCAGAATTGGTGGTCATTTTTTCCTGGTGATAATTGACACACCGTGAGTATCATTGTACCACCACTTTGTAGCACGCCAAAGTTACAGTTAGATTGTATGTCGAAGGTAATACCCGATCCCCATTGTAGCGACCATTTCCGCTGAAACAAGCAACATCGCAATAATTTTCACTCATATACTGCCCATTAAAGCATAAGAGTCCCATATTGAAAAAACAGCCAGCCGAGAAAAACGCTGTTCATGATTTACATTTTCATTGAGTCTTATGGATGGGACAACCAAGTTTTGGTATTTTTCCGTATTTTCTGAACAAATCTGGTAATCTTGGTTGTGCATTGAGATTCAGTGGTGACACAGAATACAATCCAACAGATAACTCATTTTCGACAAGTATCCTTTTGTTATTTGTTTTGACAAAATTGTACAATAATATTGCAATACAATTGCTCAAATTGAATTTCTTGGAGTTGGTCGGTTTTAAGTCAGACCGGACTAAGTCGCAAAATCATAAAAAATGAGATATAGATAACACTGGATAAAGAGTTTCTTCAGCTATATTTGACTTTTACCAGATTTGAAATATGTTGTAATAAACAGGAGTTATGGTAAAAATTCAATTTCAAATTATAACGTAAAGGATGTAGCGATTTAAACTTTAAACTCATTTTGTCGAAATTTTATCACTGAGTCCGGTCTGACTTAATACCGACTAGTTCGGAGACGTTTAGTCTAGTGATCCTTGAAACTTGCTCACTCTAAACATCAACAGAGGTTAAAAAAGTAATTATTTACATGTTGTTATTCAGTGCTACACACGGATTTATTAGCTGTGGCGTGGCAATTGTTTTGAGTTGAACTCTGTTGTAAATGTTCGAGGTTAGTAAACAATGTTGTGTTTATCCGTGGATGAATGGTACCATTATGCCTAACCTAGCTTAACAGCGCAGTGCTTAAGGAAGTGATTAATATTCGGTGTACCAGCATCTACAATCCGCTGCTACCTGGAAAAGATGATATGGTCGATCAACATTCAAGATAGGGATTTCCTGTGTCTCAAATAATCTGGTTGTTAAAGGTTAAGATAGCATTTTTCGGTTCATTCATGCGTAGTAATCTAGTATTGAATGGTGTACTGAACCAAATTGCATCATACCAAAAGGTTCGTTAATATGAACTCATTCCATCGGTCATTTTAAAACATTCAGGGAGTAAGATTAAACATATAAAACTTTTTCCATATTCGTTTTACTCAATTTCATAGCTATATCCTACTTTTTTCAATGGATTTTCGGCTATTTCAGTCATGTACTGCAGCACAAACGATGTATGTTTATGTTTTTCGACGTTTCGACAATTTATAGTGTCTTCTTCACAGGAATCTTAAATTTAATTCAATGGTTTTATGCAGAAGAAAGTAAATAATTTCCGTTAGATGAGCATATACTGTTTTCTGTTTAAGATACTTACAATAATCTACGTTTGTTTGTCTTCTATGTGTTTGTGTGAACAGCGTAAATATCCAGTTTTGTATGCGGAAAGTATAGTCCTATTTTAATTTAAAACATATGTGGTATGGTTGATATTTAACAAAGATTGTACAAACGGTGGATGGCTTACAGCATTAGCACTATTTTACTTTCTCTAACTGCTTTTTTGAAAAAATTGTGATTTGTCTTGTATTAGGAGCGTCTTTGTGTCACGGTTGATTCAAATATACTGTGAGGATTTTTATTAGTGTGTTTTATACTAGACTGGTCTAATGAGCTGTTAGTGTTCATGTATTGAGATCTGTCATTGCTATGCTTTGTATTTTTTGTCTGTTATTGTTTTTATGGTTTGTAAAATACCTGCGTATATGGTGCTAAGACCTTCGACGTCGCTGCGTTTATTTACTGTGTTGGTGCTGTTTATTATATGGCATATCTCCAGTATGGGTAGTGCTGTTGTATTTTTATGTTGGTCCAGAATTTTGGTTGTTTGAAGATCGAATTCGTGATCGGTGTCTATGCTGTGATTGAGAAGTGCAGTTCGTTCTTTGAGTGTTGTGATTTGTGGGTCTTCCTTGTTTGTGCCAGCTTCGATTAGTTTGTTGAGTGTATTGATGTTGGATTTGTGACCGCATATCCTTGTTTTTAATTTGTTTGCCGTCATTCCCACGTATTGTGCGCTATATCCTACTACACCTACCTTGCTCTTAACACTGCTCATAAAACCTTGTACAACGTTTGGTCTAATTTGTTTTCGTGTTGAAATTCATTTTTTCCTTATTTCTGCTTCCGAATTAACTTCCTTAACATGATTCCGGAGTGCCGGCTTCGTGATGGCCCAGTATTTCTCAATTATTAGTAATTACGTTGAGATTTCGGCAAAAGGTGGAAAAAAGCTGAGATTCAGCAGAAAAAATTAATTGTGTATGCCTAACACAAACGAACAAAAAGCAACTCCGCCAACTTACGCCTTCCACGAACTAAGCCCGGGCTCTCCTATTGCTAGTAAAGTGAAGACCCGATTTTATCAACAGATGAACCGTCTTCAGAAGTTGCAAAACAAAGTGATGAGACTTGTTCTACGATGCAACAGAAGAGCATCAATCCGAACCATGTTAGATGCACTTTAGTAGCTTTAGGTGAGGCAACGTATTACATTTCTCACTCTACTTCTAATTCATAAAGTGGTAAGAGGGCTAGCGCCACAATATCTGCCTTCATGAATTGCACGGGGTAGAAACCTTCACCAGTATATCCCCCGATCTGCAAACGACATAAGGCCAGCTTCTTATCTGTTAGCATCCACGCAAAATTCTTTGTTCCACAAAGGGTCAAAACTGTACAATACACTGCCAAGAGATATTAAGGACGAGACTAATGTGAATGTGTTCAAAAGAACATGTTTGTTATTTGTTAAAAATAGAATAAGAGCATAATTATGTAAATTTTTGTGAAATATCTACTAGATAAATAAATATCAATCACGATTATTCGTGACCTGGGGAAAAACGGGCTCTAGCAGACGAACCAAGTTGAATTCGAGTAAATCCCTTCTTGAGCATATTTTTCTTATCTTAGAGATCCAATTTCCTTTTTAAACAACCCCATGCATTTTCGATGTTTATTAATCTAGACATTGCATCATTTCTCTCATTTTCATATTACATTAACAATTCAAATTGATAGTCACAAAATTGAATGATGTTTTTTGTGTGTTAATGAAAATTAAAATAAAATCCAAAACAATGAGAATTCAAAATTCGGACTTGGTTTATCGCCACCACTGGGATACTATTTAGCCACGAGACATCCTGATTAGTGGTCTAATAAGCGAAGTTTTCCCCAACGCGAAAAAAGATACTATAGACTGGATGGAATTTGAGAACATCGATTTTTTATAAAATGCTGGACGTTTGAACATATAACGATTTTCCAGCCAAAAATTGTGAAAATGGAAAAAAAAATTTCCCATGCTTTCCCATACGGATCGCATCGTTGATATAAAAGGAAGGATTCTGACCGTATTCTTTCTTTTCCTCACTCAGGCAAAAAATACAGCGACTTTCATAGGAATATCGTATAATTTTTGGCCACAAGTAGCACGTATATAAATCATAAGATTATTATTTGGTCAAATTGGTTTGCTATGATTTCATGTTCCATAAGGCATCGTTGAATTATCATAAGACAATATTATACATTTCTCTTATGTTTATGAGAATCATAAGATGCTTGTATGAAACTCGAACGACAGGCATATGCAATAACTTATAAAATGTTAAGGTAATCATATAAGTCGTATGTTTTTCATATTAATCTTATGAAAACATAGTTTTGTTACTTTTTTAGTTATCATAAGATTAATCTTATGAATTTCGCTATGCATTTTGCCTTAGTGCTTGTCTGTTATATTGGAAATATTAGAGACATTTTTGCTGCTACTAGAAAGATTTCGCGGCTCGAAGCTCACAGCGGGGGGATTGCACAACAAATAAAACCAACTGTTTGGAATGTAAATGGCGGTATGCGGGCGAGTATTTGCTGCCCAAGAAGAATAATGAAACGGCTCGGAGTGAATGACAGTAGGTACCTCGTGTGAATTCCATGTTCATTTCACGACAAACAAATATTGCTAACTGAATGCGTTGACTTTTTTCATTGCCAAAAATGCTTATCAATTGCGTAGAAAACACATGCAACGGAACCGGCTCAAATGCCCAGTGAGTTTGTAGTAATAATAATTATAATTTACCACTAATAATTTACCTGTAATCTTTGATGGATATAGAGTTTATATTTAATTTATTCCTTTAAATACGAATTTTTATTCTGAAATACACAGAAACCACAGTGTGCCTTGCACAATACTTTACATGTTGTTATGAAAAGTTTCCATATGCGAACATAAATCTTATCATAGCAAACGACGAGCCCATGCTCAAGATCTAAATTCATCCCAACTGCATGGTGTTTTGATAGTGTTTGAAATTGGATCAACCCATTAAAAAACCATCACTATGGCCCGGTAGATCTTATATATAGACCATATTTTGGTGTATTTATGATGTTCTGTTGGTTTTAAAATTTTCCAAGAATCAATTGTGGTCTTTTTAAGGAGCTGTATGGTGTATATCTGTGACAAAATATGTACCTATGAATGGACATCAACTGATAGATAGTACAGTTATATTTTTTAGTGAAAGACCTCTTTTTAAAGATCTGATTATCAAAAAAGTGCTGATGTATTGTTCGGAATTCTCGTTCAGTAATGTGAGATTAACTAATAAATAAACGAAAGTTAAAAAGAGGGACCTTAAACACTGTCATGCTTTGTTGCTGCTTCTTGAAACTGCGATATCATAACATGGAAATAGACCTTTCACTTTTATAAGTGTCCTGAAGATGAAGGGACTTTAACGCAAAATAAATGTTTTGTGATTGAAACCCGAGATCATCTTTGAATCTACAAACAGAGTGGTCGTTCCCGTCCTTAGTAAATCTATTATTAGTGTTAGGGGAAGATGAGGTAAAACGCACCCCCGGGGCAAAATGCACCCCTTGCTTATATCGAAAACAGCTGGAAATTTATAGAAAACGGTAACACCAGTCGGAAATGCGCCATAGTAAACATACACTGTCAAAGTTTGATAACCGTACACCAATAGCAGCTCAAGAAATAAATAAAACACAATAACGTGCTCTTCTCATGTAATTATTGTGGCTCGTGCAACAAGGATTTTCCGCTCTTATAAACACTGTTTTACTATTATATTAGAGCATTCCAGTTCTATTTATACCGTTGTTCATTATTCTGTCGCACTACATATGAAAAATCTACTAAATAATTCACTTTTTGCTAAATTAATATCTATGCTCTATCGGGGGCAAAATGGCCTCATCTCTGATTTTGCTGCTTTTTAATCGAAAACAGAAAAATCGTTCTGAAGACCTACCAATTGCATAACCTAAGGCTATTTAATGGCACACTTTTGTGAAATCTCGTCAGAAAACAAAACTACTTGCTTGTTCGCCGAGCATTCTGCCCCGTTGTTGTGGTGCATTCTACCCCGTTGTTGTAGTGCATTTTGCCCCCGCACAGGTGCGTTTTGCCCCGCTTATTTTTCAAAAGGTGATTTTTAATGATTTTGAAGAATTGAATTATTTTCATGGTTTTGAATATTTTGCAAAGCGTTATGATTTTGATTACAGAGGAAAATGTTGGCTAAACGATACCATTAATTAAATTCTCACAATTGATGTTCTATAGCTTAGTTATGATCATATTTCCTTAGGGGGTGCGTTTTACCTCATCTTCCCCTATTTCGTTCCTACAAAAGAGTTTCTTTTGACCGCTGGAAAAGGGATGAGGGGCCCTAATGTTTGCACTCATTAATTCTCGCTTGCGTGATTAGCAGGGCGTCTCAAAATGACATAATGTCAATAAAATCAGCCGGTGTCGGTGGCGAAACATAACAGTTATGCTCTCTCACCGACATGCTACTAAACTCTGATGGAACATCCAACTCTTAGCAAGCAGCAGGCAAAAGATTCTTCACATTTCCTCTCGATGATGGACATATAAGTCCGCCTAGTTCTAGTTTTTCGTTAGAAGTTTATAGTTTTTCGCCGTAGAAAGGTATTACGTCTTGAAATTGTCAAGAAAATCGACACTAAAAGGTCAGGGCATCAGCAGTACTTTCTTATTCGGAGTGAATTAGCTGAAACGCTGCCAATATTCATTTTTTTTTAATTTCAAAGTGATCTTGTTCTTTTTAACAAATTTAATGAGAGGATGTCTTCGGCTAGTTTGTAGAATTTGCTATTGCAAACAACATTGCTGAAAATGCCAAGCTTCTATCTCAAATAGTTTAAAAGTTCTATCTGTTTGTTTGTGAACGAGATTCGTTTTTGGCTATTTTGTGTATTTTCAATGTAATTCTAGGCGCTACTAATGATATGTTCTAAAAGGCCGTCAAACGGTGAGATAACATGGTTCTCACAAATCTTCCATCTCAGTCTGATGAGTCGTCGTTCTTTCGTTAAGTAGGTGAACCATCAATATTTTCTGTCCACCTTTTCCTTCCCTGTGAACGATAAAATCAGAGCCGGCCGGCAATGGTAACTATCATGCTGTTAAGGTTTTACTGTGGGTCTGATTGGTATAAGTTCCTATTTACCATTTCCTAACCGACTCTTATTAGATATAATCAGCAGTCAAACATGTCAGTGAACATAGTATTTTCGTTTTTTGGAGCTAGTGTCAATCGGGCGCTAGCTTAGTTCTATCACAACGTTAGTATCGGATTCTGATGAGACGAAGTCGAAGCGCGAATTCCATAACTAATTTAGTTATAGCTGCTTTTCAAGCGCAAAATGGTTTTACCAAAAATTCATTCCACTGAGGAGAACTATAGCATAATACCCAAGTCCTAGCCCAAGTTCTTCCGCATTAAACGCCTCAGAGTTTGTATTATACTATATCCATATCTGATAGAAGAGTTGCCTAAAATAACACTAATTTTAAACGTGTTTACAGAGTACTTCTTTTTAGTCGAGTTTTAATGCTGAATGTAACTTTATAAGGATTTACCATCTTGTGAATTATTTGATTCTTACACCTTCGAAAAAATTGCAATATGCTCACACACAGAATTAACAATGTTCGCGTTCGTTTCTTTCGAACTGATTTTGAGTATAGGGCATACCACTTGAATTTCGATTTGTACTAAATGAGAAGAACAATTGACAGCCAATAGAAGTCCTACGATTGTACTAAACGTATCAAAGCATAAGAATAGTTCAAAATCCAACAATCAACTTTTGTTCCCGTACACATTTCCAACTCATACTAACCTAAGTACATCTGCATCACACCCCAACCGCCTCGCCAGTGCATAACGCAGCTTACACTGAATATATAGGTGTATATTTTGGACACCACAAACCTGCGGGTGGTTTTCCACCAACATTTCACTCCATCACTAGGTCGCGAAAATTGTGCGTGCAAAGGTTCCCGAAGCAATGCAAAAGTCGTATGCAGGCACGAACCCAGCAAAAAACAAAACCATGGAGCAAAGAACTCCGATTTCAGATCCATGTAGCTCCATGTACCGCGCCAGTGGGTAACCACGAGAGGGCTTATCACGAAGAGTGAAAGGAACGTATCACTTGCATGAAGTATCCGTTTCCTCCAAGTACGCTGCTGATTGAAAGGGTTTTCGAGATTCGTGAAAACAATTGAATCACTGCGTGTATGATCCATTTCTAACGCGGGAAATCACTGAACGTTGTCCAACACTAATTGCTTGCTGTGTGAGAACATTTTCACGTGGAGAACAAAATCTTACTGACAACCGTCACGCGATTCATCTGCGAGATTCATCGCCTAATAGAAGGTAGACAGCAAATTTATTGTATGTAGGTGATAATTTGTAAAGTAATAAACTCTTTACAGTTGCTTTGGTCACGGATATCAAGATTAAACGTAATCAGTTCAACTGCTTGTTATCTTTTGAATTAATATTACATTTCACGGTACATGGCACATAACGAGGACGCAGTCTGCTACGCCATAAAGACGGTTATTATAATTTTTCACGGTTTGTCTCAATTTTACGCGGAAGGAAGTAGAGTCAAAAGACTGACACTAGAAAATATTCCTACAATCTTCAGACGCTCGTTAGTTCAGCAGGATCCATCCAAACCTGTTGATGGCCAGTTGAATACTGCGAATCGAATAACGTCACTCTTCCTGCTGACAGTCGGTTGTCTATCCGCTAGATTGCAGTCAAAAAAGCTATACAGACAATAATCACAAACAATATCCCTCCGGCTAAACCACACCCGCTCCGTGTAATGCAGTCTTCCAATACTAATTCACTTGATCAACAATCGTGGACGATGTTAGTCCTGAATATAGCAAAGAGACGACCACCCAGGATAACGATTACATTATACCTTTAATGAATGCGGGACTCTCCCTGATGGGTGTTGATAGTTTTATAGCCTTCAAGGATTGATCTGCCTACGATGGTTTCTGTCAGTATAAATACACTTATTCATATGCAATTGTTTTGAAAAATTGTATCAAAATGTTTTTGGCATAAAAAACAGTTGATGCGTTTAATTCATACCAGTTATTCTTTTTGTTCGTTGTCTTCTCCATCTTTTTCTTCATCTTGAAATTTTACCGAAATAGAAAATGAAACTCCCGAAAATGGAAGTAATCCTATAAATTCAAACGTTTAAAAAATTGGTCAATGATTACAATAGTCGATCGAAATAAAGATAAAATTTATTTTAATCTCTATGCCTTGATTAAATTCTGATAAAAGTAGGAAAGTGATGCAGTATAACAATCAAAAATGTATGTATCTCCTTAGTTCCGCAGACTCATAACGTATATAGCGGCGATTTTCATTTTATGGTATGCATACATTTCATTGTCTTGAAAAAGTTTTTTGTACTTTCGAATTCTGTTTATTTTGTAAGGGTATTGTTTCACGAAAATGGAGTATCTAAGTACAGTTCAACTCTGTCTATCAAAGCTTCAGCATCGGAGGAACTAGCTGGACATTCATAAATCTGCTCTTGTGCTTTTGCGACCACCCCTTGATGCTACTCCGTTATTGATCGGTACTAGTTGAAATTGCACAAGGAATCAATAGATGATGATACCTGGGAGCAACAAATTATCTTTCAATGTACAACTCCTGGTAGTCCCAAGTTGCTTATTGATCAATACCAGCGCCGGCCAGGCTCGAACATAGATCACAGCAGGTAAGATAAGGAATGCTAGCCTAGCCCCCTTCTTTTGATGTATACTGAATTGTGATTAATCCACCTAAAAGTGAGATAGAAAATTTATTTCCACTAATTTTTAAGATAGAGGCACGATGTTAATGACAAAATTATAGTAAATTCTACTACGAGAAAACTTGTTGAACATGCAAACTCTCCAAAATGTAATGGTGTTGAGATAAAGCACGTTGTTTGTGGGAGGCACCCAAAAAATCATTTTTTCATTATAACTTTTTTCTGAGATTTTTTCAATTCTTCAGATGTGCAATGAAGTTGTTGAAATTAAGAAATTGCAGATATTTGTCGTAGACGTCAACATTTTTTATTTCAAAACTTAAGAGTTATTAAATAAAGTGGGTTAAAAATACCGCCATTTTGAATGACAATTACTAAGAGATGTGGAAATATGTGGAAGACATTTCGATTCTATGAGAAAGACAGTGACAAGTACTATAAGAAAAAAATACTACTCACAACGGGCATCCACCGGCCTGTATACAAAAAATAATTTCCGGCAATGTATGTTTTGCATTTTGTAACAAAATAAGTACGACTTTTTCAGCATAAATTTTTTAGCGATTTTTTTTTCTATGTGTCGAATATTCTAAAAAAATCATTGAGAGTAATAAATACACATATAAATCGTGAACTTTGAATTTCTGTTATCTGAAACTATTCATAAATTAACAGGATTTGGAAAGTGAACACTACAGACGTCTAAAAAGGTTTACTGTATTTTCATGAGTATGAACCATAGCAAAGAGTATTAGATATCATTTTCACGAAACGACTGTGTAGTCAGAGTTGCTACTTAGGATCCGACTTGCCAGAAAATTTTTAGAAAAATATTTGCACCTATATATTACATCTCTGTCAAATTTTAACCCTCAAAAAGGCAAGGGGTCTCAGAGGCTCGGCTAGTTACAGTTCCCTAGTTTCAATGAATTTGTAATTCGAAATACAAATGATCGAGCGTTTTCGGGCTTTCGATTCTCTCACTGGTAAAACGACAAAAAAGAGGCTCTTGGTTTCATTGGGTCTTAGAAGCGATGCTTTATGAAGTCACAATTTTCGCTTGCCTTTTTGAGGGTTAATTTCAAATATTTAATCATTCAATGCGTGCTTGCAAAAGAATTATTGAAAATTCCGGCCACGTAATCGTTTCATGAAAACGGCATATAGGGTAGACGAGCCCTTATCCATCTCATTAGTCGGGATGTCACAATATTTCGTTGATAACTCGACTTAGAGTGACTGGATTGCGCTTAAGTAAGTATCACCATCTTTCCTTCGTTCCTAAGAAGCAGTACAGTTAGACTTTTTGAGCTAATGCGTTGAATAGAGATAGCAAATACTTCTCTAACTAATGAGTTCCAATGGGTGGGATGAATAAAGGAGCTAAGATGAATTAGGGCGCAGTAACCCTAATACTGTTTGTAATGGTTTTTATTCTTGTAAAGACAGCCAAAAATTTTTGCGCATTTTTTAGTTGATCACTTTTGTTGTTGTGCTAGTTTAGGAATAATTCGTAAGTTGGAGACTACAGAGCTGAGAGTTTTGGATTCATATGTGTACTTTGACATTTCCAAAGATTTTTTAGAATATTCGTAGAATAGAATAACACATAGAAACAATTGCTATAAAAAGTTATGCTTAAAATGTCGTAAATATTTTGTTACAAAATGAAAAACATGCATTGCCGGAAAGTATTTTTATATACAGGCCGGTGGATGCCCGTTGTGAGTAGTATTTTTGCTTATAGTACTTTTCATTGTCTTTCTCATAGAATCGAAATGTCTTCCACATATTTCCACATCTCTTAGTAATTGTCATTCAAAATGGCGGTATTTTTAACCCACTTTATTTAATAACTCTTAAGTTTTGAAATAAAAAACGTTGACGTCTTCGACAAATATCTGCAATTTCTTAATTTCAACAACTTCATAGAACATTTGAAGAATTGCAAAAATCTCAGAAAAAGGTTATAATAAAAAAATGATGTTTGGGTGCCTCCCACAAACAATGTGCTTTATCTCAACACCATTAGATTTTGGAGAGTTTGCATGTTCAACAAGTTTTCTCGTAGTAGAATTTATTATAAATTTGTCATGGACATCGTGCCTCTATCTTAAAAGTTAGTGGAAATAAATTTTCTATCTCACTTTTAGGTGGATTAATCACAATTCAGTATACATCAAAAGAAGTGGGCTTCCATTCTGAAAAAGTGTTTCTAACACACCAAATCGCTAAAATCAACTCCTAGAGCACCATTAATTAAACGCACGTTTTGGTACCATTGCGACCACTGTGCCTTGGCTAGGAATGCCACTCAACTAGTTCGACATAGATCTTTCATTAGGGCTTAAATCGCAAATGTAAACAAACAGCGTTTTCGCTATTATGACATTATGCGACAAAAATACTACAAGATTGAGGTGAAAATTAGTTAAAATGGTTTTTAATTCGATTTATCATTAAATAAAACAAAACGGCGAAACATGCATTTTCTTCGAGATTTCGACTTAGGCCCTTCTTCTCATATGGAATATAAAGGCTAAACTTACATTTTTAGACAGAACCGGGGCGTATGGTTATTATTCACAAAATTATTCTTTAAATGGCAGTTCTATTATATAAATGATAAGCAATATCTACTATGATCATGTCTACTCTATAGTTATTGTTCATAAACATTCGAATATTTCGATATTTTCATGAAATTCGGAGAAAAGATGCACGCGCCCTTTCATTTGCATTGGGTTTATATGCGCCCATTTGCTGAGCCCTATTAAAAAGTATACTGTCAAGCTCGCCCATTTACCCAGCCCTACCCAGCAAGACAAAGTCAGTTTAGCCCATTTACCGCGCCCTTCTGAAAATTGTGCTCACGGTTTAGCCCTTTCGCAAATGGTGGTTGCTGAAGGGCGAAATCACGACTGGAATGCAAATTGGGCGTAAGCATTTTTTTAGTTTCTACCCACTAAAAGCACATAGGAATTAAATTCTTTGTTATATTGTCATAAGGTTTAACCAAAGATGCTTCAGGGAAAACATGATCATAAAGTAATTTATACCTGCAATAAAAACTACATTTAGAAAAGCATCGCCGAATATTGAAACTGATTTTTCTCCATTTGAGTACATTGCGACTTAGGCCCTAATGAAAAATCTGTGTCGAGTTGTCACGGGTGTTAGTGGGGAACGCTCTCGATTGGTTTTACGAAGAGAAAATGAAATAATTTTGAGTGGCCCAAAATAAGAAATGAAAACTAAACTGTCCTAAAAACCTTATTGCGCACTAACAATTTAACACGCGTGTGCTTTATTATTATTCTAACTTTCGATAAGAAAACACTTCTTTGGGTTGATGGGTTTGACGGTATTGCGAATATCATCAAGCATGTTTGTGCATCAGTTTTAAAGAACCTTTGACAGACAATTGCTTTAAGATGGTCATTGCATTACGCCTCGATAGTGGTGCATCGAGGAGACCAAGATGACTTATGGGCCTTTTTGCCTTTCTCATATAAAGAAAGGCTATGCAATCACTGTAAAAATCGACTTTTTAACCGAGGCCCGGAGGGCCGAGTATCATACACCATTCGATTCAGTTCGTCGAGATCGGCAAATGTCTGTGTGTGTGTATGTATGTGTGTGTATGTGTGTGTGTATGTGTGTGTCATTTAAACTCACACAATTTTCTCAGAGATGGCTGAACCGATTTTCGCAAACTTAGTTTCATCTGAAAGGTATAACGCTCCCATAAGCTGCTATTGAATTTTTAGTTGATCCGACTTCCGGTTCCGGAGTTACGGGTTGAAGAGTGCGGTCACACAGCAAATTCCCATATAAACTGGTACCACCATAATGTTCAAATGATGTAAAACATATTAAAATTGATGTAACATTACTCTAGTTTGCGGGTCTGGATCACCAATGATCAATCAAAGCAGCTTTGACCACATTGGCCACCTATGACGGTTCATGACGCCCTCGGGGAACCCGCCAAGTTCCTAAGCTAATATCACACCCATTCCACAACGAATTCTCTACCGATGTTTACGAACTTAATTTCAAATGAAAGATACAGTAATGCCATTGACTGCTGCTGAATTTCATTCGGTTCTGACTCTTGCTTCCGGAGTTACAGGGGTGTTAGTAAGGATACACTGGAATTTCCCATATAAATCGGTACAATCGTAATACCTCAGAGGCTAAAAACTATTGAAATGGTCACCAAATTACTTCTAATCGTAGATCTAGATCACTGATTGCCAATCAAACATTCTTTGAATATATTGTCCACTATCGACGATTCCGGAAGTCCGGAATTCCGGGCATATTCCACAATTAAAGTCACATCGGTTCATCGGTGATGACTGAACCGATTTTCTCAAACCAAGTCTCAAATGGAAGGCAAAATATGTAGTTGAGTATTGCGTACCCGCCCCTTCCCCCCCCCTCCCCACCCTGCCCTTACACTTCCCTCCTTCATCACTCCCCTCTTCTTGGATCACCCTCACGCCCAGATTTCCTTCATCCACCCCGTATACCGAAATAAGATGAAGGATTTCTGACGCATCCTCCACACCCACTCTACTAAACCCCCATTCCCTACACGTTCAAACGCATTCCACCAACCTTTGCAAATTATAATCTCATGAAGATAACATTGAACTCATGCTTATAAAGCTAATTAAATATTATTCTTTTGCCTTTCTTATATAGAAAGGTTATGCAATTGCTCCAAAAACCTACTTTCTAACCGAGGCCCGGAGGGCCGAGTCTCATATAACATTCGACTCAGTTCGCCGAGATCGCAAAATATCTGTGTGTATGTATGTGTGTATGTGTATGTGTGTATGTATGTGTGTGTATGTGCGGATTTGTTAACAAAATGTCCACATCGGTTACTCGGAGATGGCTGAACCGATTTTTACAAACTAAGATTCAAATGAAAGGTATAATATTCCCATAGGTTGCTATTGAATTTCATTTTCAACCGACATCTTGTTCCGAATTACGAGTTGAAGAGTATGGTTACAAAACAAAATTTGTTGATTTTTCCAAATCGGTTTCTCGGAATTTTCTGAACCGATTTTGACAAACTTAATTTTAAATGAAAGGTCCATCAGCTGCTGTTGAATTTTGTGTGGATCCGAGTTCTGGTTCCTGAATTACAGGGTGATACGTACGATCACGCAGCAAATCCCGATTCTAACGAATTCTGCGATGAATGTAAAAAGGTGATTTTTTTTCCAAAATGTAAACACAACTGTTGAATTTGTAGATCTAGGTCCCCAACAGTCATTCAAAGTCTCTTTGGCCACACTGGCCACCATCGACGGATCCGGAAGCATCCAAAGTCAGAATAACGGTTATATTGGTTTCTCGAAAATGGCTAGATTTGCTCAACTTAGTCTCAAATGAAAGGTGTTGCGTCCCCAGAAACTGATATTAAATTCCATCTCCATCCGACTTCCAGCAACGGAGTTACGGGTTGTGGAGGTCGATCACATAGAAAACTCCGATTCAAACCGATACCGCGATGAATGCAAAATGGTGCTCTTATATATACTTACCAAGTGTAATAAGAATGAAAGACATTTCCGTAAAGTTATATTGTACGAACCAGCTATTAAATCATAGTTTGGAGAAATGAGAAAGGCACAATTGCACCTCTAGGTGGATTAAAACAGGTTTTTATGTTTTGTGTTTTGTCATACTTTGTATTGGCCCAAACTAACGATCAACCATTAGCATGTGCAGGCTGTCGTGGCCGACTGGCGGGTCGAGATGGATTAACTTGCCATGGACCGTGTTTGCAGACATTGTTCCACAGCTAAGGAGGGCGTCTGGTGTAGTAGGCAAAAAATCGACTTTTTTATTCGCTTAATTGTTAGTATTGATCCTCTGGAATAGTCTCCCGCAATCTCGATGGCCACGCTGAATTACTTTTGTTTTAAACAGCCATGCATTCCTCGCACGTATTTGCTGTATCACATGCTGATTTCAATATATCGGCTACATCAATAGCGTTTTTCTCGAAACCGCGTTTTTCAAATTGCGAACACGATAATTTTTTATGAGAATGCACAATATGTCCCTCTTCTAAGTTGAGGGGTTTGAAGAAGGTATTTCAAAAATCATAAAGCATATTGCGTGCATCAGTGCTACAAAACCTATGACAGACAATTGCTTCCAGGTGGTTATTGCATTATGTCTTAATTGTGGCGCATCGAGGAGATCGAGAGGGCTTATAGGCCTTTTTATGTTTTGTGTTTCTTCAATCTTCATACTCTGCGCCTGCCCATACTAATGCTCAACCGACTAGTGGGTCGACGTGGATTGACTTTTGCTGTGGGCCGTGTTTGATGACATTGTTGTACAATATAAGGGGGGGGGAGGGGGTGAGGGTTCTAGCGTAAAAAATCGGGTTTTTGTCAAATTATTTTAGAAAGATGGGTGAAGCGAATTGATCGAAACTTTTGTACATTATACTACATCATTTCAATAATATTCTGTAATTTTTTCATACAAAAATATCAACTAGCGACTCGATGACGAAGCTTTTTGTAGAACGTCTCTGGAAAAAACATGATTTGCGGTGTTACCTGCTATTCAAAAACTACTCAATCGATTTCTTTCAAACTTTGCATACACATTCTATGGGTTTTTACTCATATAATGGCGATTTTTTCTTGAAAGACAGCGATTACGCCATTTTATTAGTAAAAACGTTTTTAATCCACCTAACAGTGTGATGATACATTTCTTATAACTCTTATCGCTTTCTTCGGGTATTATATCGATTGAAAGCATTTAGAACTTGATGCTTCGCGATGTTTTTGATAACACATACTACATGGGATAGTGGCAGGATTCAGAGAATCTCTCAAATTAGCATAGGACAATATCAGTGCAAGAAATCTCAAAGGTTAAACCAATTTAATTGAAAAGCGGAAAAGGGCCCATAAAATAGAAATTCAAACGAATTATTGCTATTGCTCCTTTAATAATATATATAAATTCTCTAATCAATGCATTGTGTAGGGAAAACTGAATATGTTGTGCTGAGTCAAAAAATTCGAAAAACAAATTGTCGAATGGATTTAAAGTTCATACTCAATAGCGTTTGCTCAAATTCCCAACGCGGCTGAGAACTTAGCACTGAAATTTCAGCTCTTGATATCTCGCTACCTCCGAGGTGCAAGCGTGCATAGATCAAACTTTACTTCGATATCGACTTTTTGTAAAAATGACTTCCCAGTAGTATCTTTGATCTGAATTATTATCCCTAATCCTAATGCCAAAGAACAAATTAAAAAAACTCTCGAAACCCGTTTGGGAAAATCATCATCAGAGAATTTTTTTTCACGAAACTTTTCGATAACCTTCCATCAAAAATTTCCAAATGTTTTATAATTTACATAATCTTATTAGGAACAATTGTTTAAGAAGATTTTGTAATATTGTGTAGGAAAAGCTGAAAATTTATGAATTTTCCCTATCTGCAACATATAAACTCTTAAGTATACCAATTAATTTAAGATACCCTTTCAACATAAACTATCGCACGAAGGGGAATAGGTTCGCCGAATTTTGGAAGAAGCGATAAAATAACCCCTTGAAAACTATCTGAAAATTGGTGTAGTTCGATGCAATTGAAAGAAAATATCTTCAGAAAATGGGTTGTACTTATTAATGTGAATAATAAATACAGTAAAGACCCGTTTTAATCATCTCCGTGGTGTATTTTAGGCTGAAAAAATGGGGACATTGATTAAATCGCGACATTTTTTTCTTCATAATAAACTGAAGCTGTTAAAATAATCTTCCCTTACCTTGCTGTAATCTATTTACTATTTCTGATTATTTAATATAGTCTTCTAGCGCAAAAGAAGAAGAATTGATTTTTTTTATTTTTGCATATTTGCATCTTTAAGATAAGGAAAACATGGTCAAGAAAGGATTTACTCAAATTCAGCCTTGTTTGTCTCCTAGAGCCCATCAAACATATTTTCATGTGAGGCTGATAAAATTGGGGGCTGATCAAATCGGGTCTTCAATGTATTATAATAGATAGGCAGTATTCGAAGAAGTTTCTTGTGGACGAGTGTAGAACGACTTTGTTTCTACTTACTTAGAGTCAGCGGCTTAATTAGAAATTCGGTTTGGTGGGGATTTGGTGAAAATCCAACTTACTGTCCAAATGGCATAATTACGAAACCGCCATCTTTAAAATTATGGAGAATCAGTTTTTAAAAAAGTTGCAACAGAGTTCCTGTCTTTAGGGAATTAGTTGAGACTTTCATTTAAAACATCTTTATTGAAGGTATGAATACTACGCATATGGAGTATATCGAGTTATAAAATGATATTTACGAAGTGTTTCTTAATCTAGCTTCATAAACTCACGCTTTAGATAAAATGTAAATTTTATCGTTTATAAACAATAGAAGAGATTTATCATAAACAGTAAAATCATAATAATTTAATTTAAAATTAAATAGAAATAGCCTAAAATATGTTAATACATTGAGCACATGGAGCCTTCATGTCTTCAACAAAGTGGTTTGTAGTCCGAAGAATACCATCCGCCAATCCGACCTACTAGACTGAGGCGCTAATTGGTTTCGCTGATCTCCCGTTTGTCCGAAAGTTGCAAGTTTTGCTCTTCTCTCCCGGTCACCATCTACGCCTTCTCTCCCCTGTCCTTGATACAACTGCTTCTACACCGATTTTGGAAATAATCCCCCCTCTGAATATCTTGACCAAGCATAAGTCTCCGATAAAAAATAAAATTTGTATTCCGTATTCCTAGTTTTAAGATATTTGTAATTTTACCTCTTTGTTAAAACTATTGTCCCCCATCTTGTAAATAGAATTGTATCCCTAGTTTTAAAACAACGGTGAAATTTTTCATAAATATTTGTTCCCCCTTTTGTGTACCAAACTATATTGTTAGTTTTAAGATAACTGTAAATATTTCCTAAAAAACTATTACTATTGAATACCTTGTTTTAAAATTTTTCATAAAAAAACTTTTTTACCCCCTCTCTTGTATATAGAATCTTATTTCTAGTCTTAAGATGGCTGTAAAACTTTTCTCTTTAAAAAAAAATCAACATTGTAACCTCCTAGTTTTAAAATATCCAAAATGTAAAAACAAAAGAATTTGGCACCACCAAGCTAACGCATTTGTGCCTATCAAATAAACGAAATGAATAAAAAAAACAAAGTGGTTTGTAATGGCACTCTCCAAAATTTTGCTGAAGACATTAAGTCTGGAACTAAATTTGTTTAAAGAGTAAATTCGCTATAAATACTACTTGGAGGATAGATCGCCAAAATTATTTTATCAAATGATGTGCTCTTTAACGTTTGCAAAATTCATCGAAGATACTAAACCTACGAAATTGGCGGAACGGAAAACGCCATTTTTCATAAATTCCCCTACTTTTAGAAGGTGGTTTTCTCGTTATTAATTCTATAACGTTTTCGTCTCAACTCGACGCATTCCCAAATTTAAAACATGTTCAGCAAATGTTGGAAGTTATGCAATTTTTCGGTGAGCAGTTCTAAGTTACATAGACATTAAAGCAATTCCAGTTTCGCTTCTTATTAAAAAATGACCCTAATCCATATTACAGTACACCCCTTCAAAATTGAATTCAATATGATAGGAAATTATGATTATGATTATGATTGATTTCAGAACTCTGGAATGAGTTTCTATTGTAATGTTTTTAGGCAAGTATTTGATATTATTAGACAACTGTGAGATCAAGACCAATAGATCAGTTACAGATCAGGATCGCATTCCCACAATTTTTCAAAAGTCCTCATGATGTTTCTAACAATAGGTTATCAATGTACTGATCAGATAATTATCATTGTAATATTGAATTAAATCAGTCAGCATCAATAAATTTTTAACTTCAATCCAATTTTTTTCGGGTGAGGGGGGAGTGCGTGGTTTTACCCCAATAACATCCTTTTGGCCACACCACTGCAAATGTATGTGATCCTTGAAAAGTCTTGACAAGAATTCACAGAATCAGCGTAAAACAAATATTTTTTAATATGAGCGCTCTAGGATTATACGCAAAAATGCTTTTACTTAAATTTGATTTATTTGAGAAAGACAAAAAAGCGTTCTCCAATTTTTCAATATATTGTAGGCAAAAGTACAGCCTTTCAAATGCAATCAAAATTATTAATTTTCGTTTGCCCCCTTTTGAGATATCGACATTTGAAAAGGGCGTATTTTTAAGTGAAAATTAAGAATAACTTTTGAACCAGACAAGATAAAAATTTTCTTTCTTCAGCAAAAGTTGCCTCTAATCATGCTCTAAAAGTACAATGAAGGGTACTTTTGTAAGAAAAAACATATTAAAAAACTGCACGGAGAAAACTGCTTTTTGAGAGACACCCTAAGTTATGATATGGAACTCACTATAAAATGAAAACGGTTTGAGATACAAAGTTAGTATCTTCAACAAAGTTGCTCAGAATTGATTGTTATACAATATTGCAGAAGAAAGTATCATTCTCTCTGAACTATAATTTGAAATAATGTCTA
Organism: Topomyia yanbarensis; assembly: GCF_030247195.1. Lineage (NCBI taxonomy): Eukaryota > Metazoa > Arthropoda > Insecta > Diptera > Culicidae > Topomyia > Topomyia yanbarensis. Next base: position 174,646,072 of record NC_080671.1, on the reverse strand, counting down.
CAACTTTGACATTTTAAGGGCCACCCTAAAACCGTTTCAGCCAAAAGATGCAGTTTGTCACGCACAATAAATGTTTCTAAGACACCAAATCTCTAAACCTAAAGATGAATGCGTTAATAATTGTTTCCCGCTAATTTCGCTTCCTGGACCACTGTGGTACTGCTTGGAGTTATTCATTTCGCTTTTCATTTTCCGAGATATGTTTCAGATCGATCCGATGGTTATAAGTCAGAAGGTTCGCGCAAATGAAATTTTTTGCACCGATAAGTGATCAAGTTCCATCTAGACAACTTGGAATTGTTCGGTGGTTATTCTAGCGGGTGTAGATATAAAAATGAAATTCGAAATTCGTTTTATCGAAATAATGTTTGGCTCATTTAAATGGATTATTACTATATTGAACAATAAATAGGCGACAAAGTATTATCCACAAACAACAAGCCATAACTTTTAAAGTATTCAAAATAGAGATTTCATGTCTTCAGTAAAGTTATTCACAAAAGCAAGAGCTACAAATTTGCTGAAGGCATTAGTTCAATACAATCGCTTCCAAGAAAATTTATGAAAATATCTCACTCTTAGGGGGTTAAATCAGTAAAATCACAATACCAAGAAAGGGCATATTGTATGCTATAAATTCTCCGAAGATACTATTGATCTAAAATTATCCGTTTTGACGCTAATAATAAATGGAATGTTTTGGTCTTATTTCTGGCTATGGGAAATGATAATCTTTCGTCCGTACTTAATGTTAATTATCTCTTTTGATAATAGTTCGATTTCAACAATCTATAGTTCGGTCGAAAGGTATTCGTATAAGCTTTCAAAAATGTAGAAATTCTTCAGTTACGTCGTCAAGTTTCGGCACCAAATTTTTGCACCTTCAAGCATTCCTATCTTGGAAACTAAGCATTAGAATCCAAAACCTTTTAATAGCGTTCTGTCTGGGTGATAGGCCTTCCATTTAAAATTTGTGTGGATAATATCGGTTCAGCCATTGCTGAGAAACACGAATGAGACTTTGTCCGTTACATACACACACACATACACACAGACATTGTCCCAAATCGTCGAATCGTATCGTCGATTGATATCGTTAATGATAAATAAACATTTGCTGCACTTACACGAGTTAAAGTAGTTTGATTGCATGTTTCATGTGTTTTTCTATTCTACTTCATTTGTCTGTTTCTTTTATACATCTATTAATTTGTTTTTTTTTTCCATTACTCATGTATACCAAAATATCGGTAATCGGTAAACTCATACGCTTCTAATCAATCTCTTTGCATCGTTTTTTTTTTCTTTATTTGGCATGGTATGATTCCTCTTATTAGTATATCTCTATACTATACTCTAACTATACTCATGTAGGTACAGACGTACAAACGCTCCTTGCCTTCGCGATAAAACAAACCTGGTCACAAACACGACCATGTAATTTTACTAGATCGAAAAATTTTACCAGATCGAAAAATATAAACCTACTACGTATCACCGAAAAATAAGTTTCTTTGAATGATACATCAGCATGATAATTTATGCCTAACGTCGATTATGCCAAACGTCCATTATGCCTGCTTATCGTCTGATGGAAGTCTGATGAGTCGTCGTCGTAAGTAGGCTCGTCTACCTTATTCTTTATCTTTCTCTGGGAATGGGTGTCCGGCAAGGGTGGCTATCACGCTATTGGGGCTTAAATAAGGGTTGGATTCGTATGGACTCCTACTTACCATTTCCAAAGCAACTCTTATTAAATAATCAGCAGAGAAACATGATGAAGTAGGAGTGCAATCCGCCAAAATTATCGTCTCAACGCAGCACATATTGATGGGGTAAAACGTACTTCCTAATGAAATTTGATCATAACTAAGCTATAGAATTTATTTAATGCTATCATTTAACCAACATTTTCCTTTGTAATCACAATCAAAACACCTTGCAAAATATTCGATTTTTTAAAATCATAATAAATTCCTGTTTGAAATGTAGGCAGAGTAACACGGAGCATAATGCACCACACAATGGGACGGGATTTCACAAAAGTGTGCTATTAAAACGCCTTAATTTATACAATTATTAGATATTCAGCACTAAATTTCTTTTTTCGTTTACAAATCAGCAAGAACAAATAAGAGGGCATTTTGCGCCCTGATGGAACAAAAATATAAATCTAGCAAAAAGTGAATTATTTAGTAGATCTTTCATATATAGTTCTTCAGAATGACGAATAACGGTAAAAATAGCACAATAATTGCACGAGAAGAGCATGTTGTTTGCTGTTTATATCTTTATTTTTTGCAATTAATATACGGTTAGTAAGCTTTGGCAGTGTATGTTTACTATGGCGGAGTTCCGGGGTTGCGTTTTACCCCTATTCTTCCCTCTTTCGTAATCGTGCTATCCATACGACACATACCGTTGCTGCCTGGTCTGCCCGTGGGCAATTCTTCTTATGCAAAAGGGGTTCATATTACCGAGCGCTCGCGGGAAAAATTCACGTTTTACTTAGTCACAAACTTCGGCTGAAATATCAATCAATTATGAGCTGTTGGGTGATACTACCACTGCAATATGATGAAAGTTTTAGCATCGGTGTACGTTGGCTGGGTCTTATTTTCTGTTCGAGAAAATTGTTTATGGGACACTATTTTTTCTTCTGTATTTTCTCAAATTCTATCAACGGTTTGACTTCTATGTAATAGGTAGGTGGACATACCTCGATTTAATGATTTTTTTGTCCTTGAAATGTTGGGTAGATGCTTCCTTTTTTATCCGGCATTAGTTTTAAGATTATAAAGACAACACGACTTTCGAAGAAAAAACCGCCGTAATCACTTTCGCCTTAATGGTCCTCGAATCCATGCCGTGGTTTGGCGATATGACTTTGGTCAGACATCGTATGTTGGAGTCCTGATCAAGAAAGATTCTGGGGTGCAGTGGGATCGTAACGCTTCCCTTGTCTGCCATGTACAGAAGATCGAGTTTTGTTATGGAATGTAAATTCAAAATAGGATGCATTGCGCTATAACCCTCGCTCATTAGCCAGGGCAGGGCCAAATACTTCTGTCCCATCCCAGGAACCTAGGACCAAAGGAGTGACATTAACCCTCTTAGCAAAGTCACTCCCAACGATTTATCAAACCCCCATCAAAATGAAACGGTTGTTTACGGTTGTCCATGTTTCTTTCTTATTCAAGGTTCAAAATAATCCGTTGATTAAATTATTCATTGAATGAATAATTTGATTGCCGTATAATTTTGAATCAACTTTTAATTTGTACGCTGCACAGTTGGCCTGGCCGCTTCAATGCTTGTGTCATATTCAATATGTGCCACAAACATTAATAATGACAAGAAAAATTGTGGACGAACGCCTGCAATTTTCCATGTATGTATACATGTATTGGCTGTGTATGTGTAGACTAGACTAGACTAGTAAATTCAAAATAGGATGCATATATCTTGTAGCTGCTTTTGGTATCGTGTTGACAGTACTTCTAGATCAGTTTATAAATTTAGATCAGTTCATTTATTTATGAAAATATCATCTAGTCCTTTTTTATTCCAAACAAATTGTTTTGTAGATATGGGCCCTGTGATTTGTTTTAAAATAATTGAGTAAACGCACCTAAACACAATCACTGATATTATGCCGATTATGCGGGACCTTTCATTCTAAGTTGTCATACCTGACGGAACTGAATGGATGATCGGGAGCCATCCGGCCCCGGAATGCACCGAAAATTATTAGACTACTTACTGTAGGTCCTACAAGGCTTTAAGTTCAATACCGTTAGTATTTCGAGCGGTGTTATATGTAATTTAGTATTATATTAAATATATTACAATATATTATATAATTATAATATATTTCAGATTGGAATTCAAAGTATTTTACGAGATATTATAACAGGCCTGCCACTGGACGTTTAGTGTAAAATTGCTTTGTTTTAAGTTTATAATTGTAATATCTCGCAAAGTATTTTAATATCCACTCCCGAAAATAAAAGGTAAAAAAATTGGTCCAACTTTACAAAAAATTCAATTATTTTCAAATAATTGCAAATTTCATAAGTTATACGGTGAAGACCCGATTTTATCAGCCCCAGATTTTATCTACCCACGATTTTATCAGCTTCATATGAAAATTGATAGTTGGTAGTTTGATGGGCTCTAGTAGACGAATCAATTTGAATTCGAGTAAATCCTTTCTTGAGCATATTGCTCTTATCTTAGAGATCCGAAATACGCACAAATTTCTTCTTATTTTTTTTTAAATTTTGCACTGTCAGACCCCAGGAGAGGGAAATTTAGGCTAAGTAATCAGAAAAGGTTATGAGGCTATATCTAAGGAATAAAGAAGAATATTTTAAGATCTTCGGTTTCTCAAAAAGAAAGAAATGTATTTGTCTCGATTTTATCAATGTCCCCGTTTTATCAGCCTAAAATTCACCAAGGGGTCTTCACTGTATAACAAAAACTATTTTTTTGTGATTTTTTTTCGGTAAGCCCATTTGAAAACGCAACTTTTTTATTTAACATTTTTTTTCAATATATCGAATCGTTTCCGAGTTATCAGCGATTGAAAAATGTTCAATTTATTAAACGTCAAAAGTTCAAAAACTAATAACTTGAAAAAAATCATATTCAGCCAGAACAAAAAATACGTGTCAATTATTTTTAGCTAAAGAATGCAAGAAATTTTTTTGGAAGAAATCAAAATTTTGATTGCAAGTCTGATGTGGAATGACCCATAAATATTCAAAATACTCAAAAGATAATTGCATTATACACCTTTGGGACTACCAGGGAAAAAGTTTCTTCAGTTTTCCAATGTTTCGGTGTCTGTAGCATTGCACGGTTGTAGATTGTGTAGATGTACGGCAATTTTATCATTATGCATAATTATGTGCATATTGCTTTTAATATTGGCATATTCGATGCCATGTTTCATTTTATTGTTCATAATGAAGTTTGCTGCCTCGACTAGCCTACTGCATGTTATCAGTACATAATTACGAACATGATGTACCTGTACATAAATCACCTCCGTGGGGATAAGCACCATTTTCACCTTTAGTTACTGTTCCACCTCTTGAGTCATAAGTCGTATATGAGTTTACCTGAATTCAATGATTTTTTTTGTTAATTTTGATTATAGAGGTTTTAACTTTAGGGTCATTTGCCTCCTTTCGGGTTAGAGAAATCTTTTTTAGAAAAATCTCTAACCCTATGTGCGGGGCTGGGCAACGAACCCAGGTGAGCTGCGTACAAAGCAATCGATTTATCAACTACGCTATGCCCGTCCCCCGAATAAAAATTGTATTTTCCCAGTGGTAACTTAGTAGGACCTTAACTTTTTTTGATTCCGTCATTTCACTGCACAGCCGGATGCTACGATGCTATATTATTTGTGCAGTGGATAAGCAACAACACGGTATGTAGAGTGTATTGCTGGCTTTGCTGTAGCGGAGTGATTATTGGACTCTGTGCAGTGCATGATAAGAAGATATTATAACTTCATATCAAATAAAGATTAACTTTTCAACACTACCTATGTACAAATAGTATCAAATAAAAGCAAAAAAAAAACATATCGCGAGAACGGTTTGTTTGGTACCAGCTGAAGATCCGTTTGGGACAGGTATGCCATATCTCGTGAGGCGTCATAAGATGCCTACCGAAGTATCGCTCCCTTCGAAGAAATAGTACTGCACACTGGCAGAGAATATGTTCCGAGCTCTCGGGGTCGTAGTTACAAAATCGACAAATGTCATCTTGACTTTTGCCATTTTTTTCAGATGATACTTAGCAGGACAATGTCCCGCAAATAAACCTGTGATTATACGTAAGTCTTTACGTTTTAGATCCATTAGTTTTTTGGCTCTCGTTGTATCTGGATGTATGAATTTCTTAGTTTGTCGAGCGCCCTCTACGTTACGCCAGTCGTTTAGTAGTTGGTCTCTTTCCAAGCCGAAAATTCTAGGTTAATGACACAGATAGATATACCTAGAAATGTTTCTGGCCAACAAACGTGTTTGATGAACCGCGCCTGGCTAAGTCAAATTGGTGGATTATGAAGGCGGAATATTTTTTCCGTCTAGTTTTGCCTACAGTGTTAATGAAAATATTTTTTTACGTTTTTCCTGAATGATGAAAATTGTGAAAATTTTGAGTTCCAATATTACAATTTGATTACCTGAACCTGCTGCTACAGCATGTAAATGTAAAGTCATTAGAAATAATGGTTGCAATCGTCGATTTCAGTGATTCTTGATCATTTCAGAATGAAATCTTCTGTGCACAATTGTGACACATTTTACCAATTTAGTCTGCAATACTTGCGTATGACGCGTGTGAATGCGCCTTTATGTACATTTTAACCTTCCGGCAGTCGCGCTAGTGCACTGAGTGTACGCTACTCTGAAAATCTAGCGAAATCGTCTTAGAGCTGCTGCGGCTGCTCATTTAGTGAGCCACTTCCCCTCCGTTAGGTAAAAACTGAATATAGTCCAACGTCAACCGATTTTCGCATAAATAGAGAATACCACAAAAAATATAGACAATCGATTACGTGTTCTCCGAAATGTTTTTTAACACTTATAATTTTGAGTTTGAGCTCAAGCTTGTGCGGCTACCCATGGCTGTTACTCCGTTATCGATCTGGACTAGCTGAAGTTGCACAGGGAATAAGTAGATAATTGCGCTTGGGAGTAGCGAAACATCTTTCAATGTGCAACTCCTGGTAATCCTAAAGTGTATATTGAACTATACCGGCGCCGGCCAGGCTCGAACGTAGATCGCGGAAGGAAAGAGAGGAATGGTTAGTCCGATACTTGTTTTCGCTAGAGGTCGTATATACTATACTGCGCACTCCACAAGTATCATGGGAGGAGGATATTTGTTAGTAAGTACAGAAGTTGGATTCTACTTCTTCTTTACCGACGTCAGAAAGGTGACTCCTCTATCTGGACTAGATATCGATCCATCAACTCATGGACCGGGGGCCAACCACTTTACTTCCTTTCCGAAGGAAGACGTGATCACAGATTTTTTCACCTCAGAAAAATCGCAACGACCTCGGCTGGAATTGATTCCAGGCCAATTGAAATGAATGGCGGTCACGCTTACCACTCAACCACCGGCGCTTATAGTTTTCATAATTTTTAATCTTATAATTTTCATAATATTTAATCTCTAACATTAAAAATCATTTTTCTCGAAAAGTCCCTCTCGCAGGTTGATGGGATTGACGGTATTGTAAACATCATCAAGCCACAATATATTCAATAGAGTTATGTAAATATAAGGACCTTCGCTCTTTTTAGTTTTTATTTGCACCAAGTTCTACTACTAGAGGTTAATTAGTTCTCATGTTAATAATCCACCAAACATTATGACTACTGAGGATTTGATTTATATAAGAAGCCCGCTTCAAGATGTTGATTACAATACGCCTCGATAGTGGTGTGTCGAGGAGGCCGGGAGGGCTGATATGAGCCTTTTGTCTGTTCTATACCTTTCCTCTATTCACCAGCTCATAACCAACAATCAACCAGTAACAAATAGATAATTGAGAAAGGATGTGCTATGTGTGGTGATTGGCTATTCAAGTATTAGTAGTGTTTGAAGTACTAATGTATGTCTCATGTGATGATCATAACTTCAGCTGTATCTTGTACCTATCTAATCTATTACGTCTCTCATATATTGTCTTTTATTTCTTCTTTTCGAGTCCTATACTGCCATTCTACACCCGCCTTCAGCTGAATCAACAACGATGGTGATAGTGAACGTCTTAACACTCACACATTCTCAAACGCGGTCTCAGCGGGAACCTACAAAAATGCCATCGTGCACGCGATTACGAATCGGTCACGTCCGAAAGTCTATCCTTGATCCTAGAAGCCTAGGTCCATGCCTTCAGCTGGACCAATTAAGACCGGGAACCCTATCGATATAAACGATCCCACTCTCTGCCAGAATTCAAACCGCGCACTGAAAATTTAATATCAGACTCACGGTTCGCGCAACCATTCAAGAACACACGTTACAAAATCACGTCAGCGCACAAACGTTAGAGCCCCTCGCGATTTTCCAAGCAGCCTACGAACTCGCAAACATGATTACACCCCGGTGATAAGGTGAAAATCTCAGCACTCATAAACTTACCAACACGATCTCAAGTGTCAACCTACAAACTCCCGCGCTCGCGCCATCATGAATCGGGATCGTCCGGAAGTATCTATCCTCGGTACAAACAATCTAGGTCCTTGTTAATTATTAAAAAAATAATAAAATTGAAAAATAACTACCATATCCACTAGACAAAACGTTCCATGGCGACATGACCGGAAACTCTAGTGATATGGGGTAACTCTCTCCCTGTCAGAATGTGATCCGTACACCGAAAACTAAAGATCAGAATGACGGTCCGTGAATATATAAATCGCCGCAGGGTTTTAAAATCCAATTTATACACGCGAAGTCACATACACGCGAGCACACGGGACAAACACGTCAACATACGAACGCTTAGGCCCTTCGCGATCATCTACGCACACCTATGCCCGCGATCGCGTAAACTTGATAACACTGCGGCAATTGTGTGAACGTTTTAGTACTTACGAAGTTACAAACGCGATCTCAAACGCAAACCCGCAAATGCGCGATCATGAATCGGTCACGTCTGGAAATCTTTAACCTTTATTCTAACAATTTAGGTCCATACATTCAGTTGGACCAATCAAAAAAAAAAATAAAGCTCATATCCACTAGACCACGCGTTCTACGACGACATGATTGGGATCTCTAATGATATGGAAGAGCCCACTTCCTTCTGGAATCTGAACCGTACACAAAAAATTAAGTATCAGATTCACGGTCCGCGTGCGATCATTCTAGAACACACGCGAATATGCGAAAGGCACACGGTTATGAAATAGAATTTATGCACGCGAAGTTACACGTTAGCACACGCGACATACAAACGCACACGCGATCGAGCACATTAACGTACAAATATTCGAGCCCTTCGCGATGATACACGCGATTCCGAGTCCCTACGCCCGCACATGCCTGAACCGTACAAAGAATATCACATTCAGAATCACGGCCCGCTACAATTGGCCTATTGCAGTGTTTTATTGGGCGACATTGCCTGTCTCGTCTGCAAATTGTAGTATGTGATTCTGACGGGGAGCCCTTCCGAGAACCTAGCTCTACAGCTCCAGTAGGACAACTCTCGAAAAAAAAAAAAAAAAAAAAAACATTAAAAATCATTTTTCTCGAAAAGTGTTAAATGGAATTTGGCATAATAAAGCGCAACAGTAACAAAATGTTATCTTAAATTATTCCATTTTCAAGGCGATACTTCGCAGGACACTGTCCTATACGTAGGTCAGTTAGAATACCTAAGTCTTTTCGTTTTAGATGCATTAGTCTTCTGGCACTAACTGTATCTGGAAAGTTGAAACTCTTAGCTTGTCGAAAGCGTTAAGCCAATTACTGGCTATTTCCCAAGCTTCTAGTTTGAAGGCAACGGTATAAATTGCAAGAAATGATTCTTCGTTGGCATACCTTTCGACCAACCAAATAAATTTTATAATGAACCACCGCAATATAATCTGTTTCTAGACTAATTTTGTGTTAGAATCATTGTGTAAATTTAGTAAACGAAAAAATACATTTAAAATATTTATAAAAAACAGACTTTATTCAACGACTAATATAATTTCAACAAAATGGAATTGTTTAGAACTGCTATTATACATGCTACAACTGCTAACACATAGTTTCTTAAAATAAGAAACTATATAATCTGAAAATTCTGTAATTAAAACAGTATTTGCTAACATTTTTTTTTTTAATATTTTATATTGATTTGCTTCGATGTTGCAACAACGCGGATATTTAAACTAGAAAAGTCTTTTCAGGAATGTATACGTTCCATTGTCGAAACTACTGCACTTTGAAAGAAAATTCGAATCCTACGTAACTAATGCTGCCACTCAATTAAGTTTTATAAGGAAAATTCACAACACGTATAAGTCGCACACATCCTACAGACCGATGTATAAAATCAGTTTGCATATGTTTAGCTGGTGGAGAAATACGCAGCATCATCTAGGCTGCCGCCAATATTATTTTTGGTCCTGGTACACCCTATTTCCACACACAATATATTGTTGTAGTAACTAAAACCAAGCTGTTCCACTTTAATGTATTTCCCTCTTCTGCTACTGGTACTGACCAACTTAGGCAAAAATAATTGTGACATCATTATTGTGCTCTAATTGTTTGCCTTACTTGCAAAATTTATAAATAACCTAGTTGTTATAGATTGTTTTAGTTTATTTGGTATTCGATTGGAAATAGCTAGGAAAAGGCCTCAGGAATTACGACTACCAATTTGAAAAATGTAAAGAAATGGTTTGAGAAAGGTTTTTCAGAATTGTTTGAAGCAACGAAACTAGATTGGCGCAAACAATATCATTGCATTGTCACTACGAGGAACACTGAAAAAGAACTGACAACAGTATATTGTCTAATATGAATGTCATTTAAACGCTTCAAATAACGACTTCGAAACTTTATATGCTATTTTCAAACTTCAACGAATAATCCGGATAACATTTTTATGTTCAGGTCAAATTTACATTGGTTTTCTTTATATCATTTGTTATTATTAGAAAATTAATAAGTTTTGAAAATTGTATTGTGTTGATCTGTTTCAAGACTAATGCTTAACACGAAAGAAGAACACATTTAAATCATTTTACGTGTTATGCAAAAGTGCCTTTGTGTAATACGTAAGAATTCTTGATATGGATGTTTGGGTTTCTCAATTGATTTATTTTATTTTTTAAATATTTTCTCACAGTCCAATTGGAATGAAATTATCTAGAGCTTCAACCACGATGTGCGTAGGTGTTCCGTTTGTTGCATCAAATACTTCCATAAATTTGATAACTACCTAAAATTTTAAACTCAGTAATGATCTCCGCTTCTTCAGACCTCCGTCTTTTTTCTTGTCTTTAACATTGTTATCATCTTTGCTTCCTTTGTTAGCCTTTTTGTTTTCTGTTTTACAACTATCAACACTAATACTGCTTATACTGTTACTACTACAACCATTTGCATTGTTAAGATTCAGTTTTGCTTCCGCTTTCTCCTTCTTCGCTTGTGCTTTTTTCTCTTTTTTATCCTCTTTCTTGTTGATACTTGGACCACTGCTAGTAGGCTTGGCTGTTGGTGTGGTAGGTGTCACCACGTTTGATGTTACCTCCTTCGCTGTTGAGATTCTACCGTTAACCGCTTGTTGTATGTTCGAGTTTTGAGGAAGTGTACAGACCACTGGAAGCGCTGGTTTTTCCAAACACTGAAACAAAAGTACAACTAGTTTCGTATCATATTTTATCATAGGGTATTTTCACAATGCTTAGGCTAGCCGTAAAAAAGAACAAAAATAGAAAATTTCCTTACCCCACAAATCAATTGGAGGATAATGAAAGAGTAGTAGTGGACTGGGAGAGAATCTACGGATATTTTCTATTTCTTTTTCTGCTCATTTTATCTTTCGTCTCACATAGCCTCTCATTCAGCCTCCCATCTTTTAAACGGACTGGCTGCATTTGACAGTTCTTCCTGTTTGCATTTAAGATAAAGTTTTTTCGTACCTGCAGGTCCCATCCCAGGTAGTGGGAACCCATTTCTGCCAAAGCATTACACAACCCTTTTGAAATCAACAGAAGGGGATGATTTATTATACGTCAAATATGCCGGACAATAGACGTATTTTCTGTTTATGTCATCAACAGGCACACTGACACATAAATATCGCGAGTTTTTAGGTCGGATATAAGCCATGCGTCAATAATGACGGCGCCGGTGGTTGAGTTATAAGCGTAACCGCCACTCATTCCAGTTGGCCTGGGTTCAAGTCCAGCCGAGGTCGTTGAGATTTTTTTGAGGTGAAAAAATCTGTGGTCACGTCTTCCTTCGGAAGGGAAGTAAGGCCGTTCGTCCCCGGTCCTTGATGGATCGATATCTCGTCCAGATAGTGGAGTCACCTCTCTGGCGTCGGGAAAGAAGAAGTAGAATCCAACTTCTATACTTACTAACAAATATCCTCCTCCGTTGATACTAGTGGCGTGCGCAGTTGTATATACGGCCTCTAGCAATAGCAAGTATCAGACTAACAATTCCTTCCCTTTCCTTCCGCGATCTACGTTCGAGCCTGGCCGGCGCCGGTATTGATCAATATACACTTTAAGATTACCAGGAGTTTGTATTTGTATTTGTATTTGTATTTATTTATTATTCCAACGGACCTTTTGGGTCTAATTGAACGCTTATAACTAAAATAGTACAGAGTATCAACAAATCATATAACATTATAATTTAATATTTAAAATGACATCACCAATAACAATAACATGTCGAACTACATCGGTACATTTAAATAACAAAACAAATCAAACAAATTTATCCATCAATCACAGGTTTCCAAGTTTCTCTACGAACGAATTCTCGGAATTTTAATCCACGAGGCCACGATGACGGCTGCAAAGCTCGAGTTTTCCACCGGGCGAGCAAAACGACTTTGAACGACGCATAATCAATCGAATTGCAGTTCACCCATTTTGGGACGAGTTTAGTCGTTTCGATATCGCTGATACTGCTAATACCGAGAGAATGGGAAACCATTAGGGAAATTTCATTTTCAGACACATTGCTGTCAACATTGGATAGGAAAGTGCAAATTTCTTATCACTTTCTGTCGAGGAACTGGTGGACGGCAATGACTGGAGCGATTCGTCGTGTTTTCGACGACATTGACGCATTCCCTAGAAGAAGGAAATGACGAGGACACCGCAGTTTGCCAAGATTCGACGCCATTTGAAAGACAACAAAAAGAGGTAATCTCGATTCCTCAAGTAGAGTCGTCAGTAGAAATTTTAATTTACTGTCAAAATTTTAATAGAATGAAAAGTGCATCGAAAATGAATGAAATTCACAAGAATATTTTAAGTAGCTCCTATACAATTATTTTGGCTACAGAAACTAGTTGGGACGAAAGTGTTAGAAGTGAAGAAGTTTTCGGGAACAGCTACAATGTGTTTAGAGCTGACCGAGACATTCATATGTCTGAAAAGAAGTCAGGAGGGGGAGTTTTAATAGCAATTACATCAAAATTTAATGCAGAAATCATTACTACAAGGAAATTTAAAGAATTTGAGCATGTGTGGGTTAAAACCCATCTGGCAGGTGAAACACATATATTTGCCTCTGTGTACTTCCCCCCAAATAATGCCCGCAAAGATACATTTGAAAAGTTTTTTCTTATTGCCGAAGACATTATAACCAAGCTCCCCCCAGAGGTAAAAGTTCATATTTATGGTGACTTCAATCAACGAAGCATTGACTTCTTTCCAGACACTGAAAATGAAAGCATTCTACTTCCAGTCGTTGGGGATAACGAAACTCTGCAGGCCATATTTGACAAAACTGCAAGTTTAGGACTTAACCAAATTAATCATGTTAGAAATCAGCAAAACTGTTATTTAGATTTATTATTCACAAACATTCTTGAAGACTTCTGTGTCACCGAATCATTAACTCCACTATGGAAAAATGAAGCGTTTCATACAGCAATAGAGTTTTCTGTATTTGTACATGATAACAAAAGATCCGATGACTGCGAGTACGAAGAGGCCTTTCAATTTCAATTGGCAAATTTTGACAACATAAAACAAAGACTAAGCAGTATAGATTGGCAAACGTTGTTTAGAAATGAAACAAGTATCGAAAATTCAGTAGACGTCTTTTACACAAAATTGTTTGATATAATAGTTGAACAAGTACCACTGAAAAAAATTAGGCGACAAGGCAACACAAAATATCCAGTTTGGTATAACGAGCAAATTAAAAATTTAAAAAATCGTAAACAAAAGGCCCACAAAAAGTATAAAAAAATCAGAAATGAAAGGAACTTATTTAACTATTTGGACATTTGCGATCAACTAAACCTATCCATTAAAATAGCATTTGAAGAGTATAACTCAAAAACCGAACTTCAAATAAAATCTTGCCCAAAAAATTTCTTTAATCATGTTAAAAATAATTTAAAATCGGAAAACTTCCCTTCAAAAATGAAACTTAAAGAAAATGTCGGTGTCAACGCGGAACAAATCTGCAATCTTTTCGCAACCTTCTTTCAAGACATCTATACCACATTTTCTGAAGAAGATCGTGATCGCGAATATTTCGGTTTCTTCCCAGAATTCACCACAGACATTGGCGTCAATCATGTCAGTGTGCAAGATATTATGGAGGCTCTAAACAAACTAGATGCCTCCAAAGGTTCTGGACCTGACGGGATCCCACCCGTATTTATGAAGAACTTAGCGTTGGAACTCACAGCTCCTCTGTTTTGGCTTTTTAACATGTCGCTTGAATCTGGCATTTTCCCCAATTTATGGAAAAGCTCGTACCTGGTACCCATTTTTAAAAGTGGCAAAAAATCTGACATATGTAACTACCGTGGAATTGCCATTATGTCATGTATGCCTAAACTCTTGAAGCAATCTTTAACGAAAAACTATTCAATCAAATCAAAAACAGAATTACTAACATGCAGCATGGGTTTTTCAAAGGACGTTCAACTAATACAAATTTACTAGAATTCGTTAACTACTCATTGATTGCAATGGAGAATGGAAACTACACTGAAGCTCTTTACACGGACTTTAGCAAGGCATTTGATCGTATCGACATACCCTTGCTATTATTCAAACTGAAAAAATTAGGAATTGAATCAGGTCTTCTCAAATGGCTCGAATCATATTTAACTAACCGTCAACAAATAGTTAGATTTAAAGGGAAGAAATCGAATCCCATTCAAGTCACATCAGGAGTTCCTCAAGGCTCCCATCTAGGCCCTCTTTTGTTCATTTTATTCGTAAACGACATATCATACATTCTCAAAAACATAAAAGTTCTTATCTATGCCGACGACATGAAGCTCTTTTTAGAAATTAGGAACGAACAAGACATAAAGATATTACAGGAAGAAATACATATGTTTTACCTCTGGTGTAACAAAAGCCTTCTGCAACTAAACGTAAAAAAATGTAATGCAATAACTTTTAGTAGGAAACGAAATACACCTGACATTTCAATCACTCTAGGAAATCAAGTGGTACAAAAGTGCGAAAGAGTTAAAGATTTGGGAGTCATTCTAGATTCAAAATTAACATTCATTGACCATTACAACACAATCATCAATAGAGCAAATAACATGCTTGGATTTATAAAGCGTTTTAGTTACAATTTTAATGATCCATATACAATTAAAACATTATACATCTCGTATGTAAGGTCAATACTGGAATATTGTAGCATAGTTTGGTCACCTTTCTCAATCACACATGAAGAAAGAATAGAATCAGTACAAAGGCAATTTTTATTGTTTGCACTTCGCAAAATAGGTTGGACACGATTTCCTCTCCCATCTTATAAAGCTCGCTGTATGCTCATTAACATCCAAACACTAAAAGAGCGCCGAGAATATGCAATGGTTTCATTTCTAAACGATATAATTTCGTGTCGTATTGATTCAGTCGAACTTCTATCTAAACTTAATTTTTATATACCTTCCCGGCAGTTACGAATCCGAAATACATTTATAACAAACAATTATCGTACAAATTATGCCAAGTTTGGACCATTAAATCAGATGATGGCAACTTACAACAAGCACTGCGAAGCTATTGACTTAACAATGACAAAAAGCAAGTTAAAAAAATATTTCTATTCTATTCGCTTATAAAGAACATCCTAAAGTAGTTCTATGTAAACCAGATAGTGTTTAGTTTAGTTATTAGTATTTTATGTTTTAAGTGTATACTATATTTTATCGTTGTAACAAAACGGTCTACTCTTGTTTGACGACAATAAATAAAATAAAAATAAAATAAGATTCAGAAGTTGTCGCAGCTACTGTTTGCTGTATACTCGAACGCATGTTAGTTTGTGGTACGGGTGATGAAACGGGAGTTGATTGGCTTTTTCCAGCTGATTCGCCCGGAACAAGCATTGACAGCGTACTAAAGATTTCATTGATCTGCTTTTTAATCGTTAATATTTCATGTTCCACAGCAGTTGTTGGCTTCGCTGGCAACTCCATTCTATCGCGTATTTTGAAAAACAAAAAAAATGCCAACACAGTCATCACAAAGCCAAATTAGATTATTTGAGAATGAACTAATTTGGTCTGCTGTGAGCTCAACACACACTGCGTGAAATCTGTCACCACATCTTCCTTCACACACTGCATACAAATCGGTGTTAGCGTCAATAGACAAACAGCACTTCTTACATTCCATTTTCTGCTCGATCAATCCTATGAACAATGGTAGTCAATTCAAAGCACGGATTGCGTATCTCGATGTAAATAATTATTCGTTTTAATGGTTTCTTGCAACCGAAATCAAAGATATAAAATATGATTTCAATCAATCGATCAATGTTTAAACGATAGAGCGATTTTTGCGGCCACCAGACACAATTTTCACAAGTAAATCAAGCGATAAACAACAGCAAAAGAGATCAACAGTTCTAGCGTACACACAACACAATTCACATTGCACATTGAAAGATGTTTCGCTACACTCAAGCATAATTATCTACTGATTCCCTGTGCAACTTCAGCCATGTGCCAATAACATTATTTGCAAGCACACTTGCGCGTATTATTTCGCGTTGATTTGTCATGAAATTTTTGGTGAAAGCTTTGAAGACGGAGTTAATTAGTTTCATATTATAAAAACCTTCTTAATGGAAATACGGTTCTTAAACCAAAGTTATGGAAGCTGTATATATCGGTACGTTAATGCTGACGATTAATTTGTGCTACTCTAATCATTGTCGATCAGCGCATATCACATTTCATCATTAGCACTTATTGTCCAGCAACTAGAAGAAAACAAACATGTTGTATTATATTCGTCTATAGCGAACCCCAATATGATTATTTGGGATATCAAGGGTAAGACTCATGACACTCCGTGCACGACTGCCATATTTTAGTCCTGCCAACCGTTCAGTTTCCGGCACTGAGAAACTTCTTGACTTGGGGACTCCTGTTTTCAGTCGCCTCTTGCGTCATGGGAGCAGAAATGCAATGGATCGATTCCTGGCTGAGATATTTCAATCCGCCGGATGTCACAGGTCTCTAGGCTGGTTTTGTCCGTAGAAAAATAACTTACATTATGGCCTTTCTCAATAGAAAGGTATTCCAATTACTCTGAAACCGACTGTTTAACCAAGGCCCGGAGGGCCGAATGACATATGCCATTCGATTCAGTTCGGGAAAAAATGTACAAAAACCCTCTTGTCTCAAGGAACGGGTTTGGGCTGTCATCACCCGACCCGCCAAAAACCACTGCTCTTGCCCAGAACCTGATTCCTCCCCGGCACTACCTTTCGGCATTACCTCGGGGAAGGGTTTTTATGTGCTACTACTTAGTAGTTCGTTCCTTCAGCAGGGTTACAGCACCACTCCTCGACACACCACCAGTTCTCCACCATCTAGACTGGCAATTTCTGTATGGCAGTTGGAAAGCTGGCTACGAGTCAAGACTTAGTGTTCCTCCCCTACGAAGACAATCTGGGCGGCAAACTTCAGATTGTCTAATTCACTGAGCCATTCGGCTCCCTTGTGCCATTCAGCACCACGACTCGGCTCCCTTGTGCCAGTTAGCACCGCAACTCCCTTCGCGTACCATTAAGCGCCATTTACTCGTTGAGCTCCCGATTTGTTCTCGAACTACTCGGTCTAGTCCCCGACGGTGGACCTAGCCTACTCCGACGGAGAATTCCCCGGCGAGAGAAGTTCTCCCGAAAACGAGTCAACCAGCCATGTATCGAGGTCAGTTTGGCGATTCCGGTGGAGCAGAGCGTCCGGTTCGCTGGGGCCCCGACGACCCGCGACTGGTGGTGTCTAGTCGCGGTCTACTCAGTTTAGTCCCCGGCGGTGAACCTAGCTTACGCCGGCGGAGAGCTGCCCGGCGAAGGAAGTTCTCCCGATACCGATTCCTCTTTTGTTTTAGTGCCACATTTTCTTGTGTCCTTTGGCTCCCTCTCGTTCCATTTCGCTCAACTTCGCCAATGCGCTATTCACCTCCCGCCCTTATTGGTTCGCGAACTACTCGATCTAGTCCCCGGCGGTGGATCTAGCCTACCCAACGGGCCAGCCAGTATTTGTTGAGGTCCATCCAACGATTCCGGGTGGAGAGTAGCTTCCGGTTCACTGGCACCCTAGCGACCCGCTGCTAGCTATTCGAAGCAGTCTACCCGAATCCCAAGTGGTAGATTTAGCCTACTCACGAGCTACCCGGTAGGTTGTCGTTGTCGGTCCAGCGATTCCGGTGAAGCCTGACGTCCGGTTCACTGGTGCCCCTACGACCCGAACCTGGTGCTACGTCGCGTACTATTCAACTATTCCTCCGCGGTGGGCCTAGTCTACACCGTCGGAGAGTTCCCCGGCGGCAGAATTTCTCTCGAATCCCGGCGGCGCTACTTTGTTAGTCCCTTCGCCACTTCCTCTGCAGCTCGGAGAGTATACTCGTAACTACTCTGTTGACAGCGCCCCAGGTATGCTCGTCGTGGCAATGATATTGTCGCCTCTTGCACCTACGAACTTCTTTGAACCTAGGCCATTCAAGTACCACGTGTTCCCGTGTCTCTTGCACGTCCACACACTCCGGGCAAAGGGATGATGAAGCATGTCCAAACCGATGCAGGTGCTTCCGCAAGCATCCGTGCCCGGACAAAAACTGCGTCAAATGGAAGTTCACCTCTCCATTCTTCCTATGCACCCAAGCCGACACATTTATGATGAGTCGGTTCCCCTTGGTTTTCAGCGCAGCACCTAATTTTTAATGGATTCGACTTCCGGTTCCGGAATTACAGGGTGATGAGTACGATAACATAGCAAATCCCGATTTTAACGAATTCTGCGATGAATGTAAAAAGGTGATTTTTTTTCGAAAATATGACCACAACTGCTCCAATTTGTAGTATAAGGTCACTAAAAGCCGTTCAAAGTCTCTTTAGCTACATTGGCCACCATCATCGGTTCCGGAAGCCCCGGCAAAAGTATCTAAATTCAGAATAACGGTTTTATCGGTTTCTCGGAGATGGCTAGACCGATTTGACCGAACTTAGTCTCACATGAAAGGTGTTGCGTCCTGATATTATATTTCATCCCGATCCGACTTCCGGTTCCGGAGTTACGGGTTGTGGAGTGCAGTCATATAGAAAATTCCGTTTCAAACCGATACCACGATGAATGCGAAAAGGTAATATTTTTGTTAAAATTAGTGCCAAATAACTTGTATTTTCAGTTCTAGGTTACTGACGACCAACCGACGGTTCCGGAAGTGTCCGGGAAAAGTGGCTTCTTTCAAAAACTCACATCAGTTTCCCGCAGATGATTGGGCCGTTTTTCACAAACTTAGTCCTAAACGATAGGTATATTATCCCCATAGACATCTTTAAAATTTCGTACGGATTGCTTATATAATTCCAGAAATATTAACAGAACCGTTCGGTCACATGAAATTCCCATATAAACCGAAACTCAATTTTTTTTTTTCGAAGGGGGTATCCATGAAATTTCAGAATTCGAATTCGTATTTCGGAAGCCAAATACCTTTAAAAATGCATGAAACGCCGAGATTTTAGGACATCAAGAAATTTTTTTTGACAGATTTCGATTTTTTGGGACTGATTTCGCACCTCTTTGCCTTCCTCATACAAAGAATGGCTATGCAATCGCTGTAAAAATCCACTTCTTAACCGAGGCCTGGAGGACCGAGTGTCATATATCATACAATTCAGTTCATCGAGATCGCAAAATTTATGTGTGTATGTGTGTGTCATTTAAACTCACAATTTTCTCAAAGATGGCTGAACACAAACTTAGTTTCATCTGAAAGGTATATAACGCTCCCATAATCTGCTGTTGAATTTTTAGCTCATCCGACTTCCGGTTCCGGAGTTACGGGTGGAAGAGTGCGATCACGCAGCAAATTCCCATGTAAACTGGTGCCATCATGATGTCTAAATGATGTAAAATGTATTGAAATGGGTGCAACATTACTTTAATTTACGGGTCTAGATCACTAATAGCCAATCTAAGCAGCTTTGGCCACATTGGCCACCTATGACGGTTCTTGATACCTCCGGGAAATTCGCCAAGTTCCTAAGCTAATATCACACATATTCCCTAGCGAATTCTTGACTGATTTTTAGAAACTTGATTTCAAATGAAAGATACAGTAATCCCATTGAGTGCTGATGAATTTCCTTCGGTTCTGACTGTTTGTTCCGGAGTTACAGGTTGGTTAGTAAGGTTACACTGGAATTTCCCATATAAACCGTTACAATCGTAATACCTCAGAGGCTAAAAACTATTGAAATGGTCACCAAATTGCTTCGATTCGCAGGTCTAGTTCTCTGATTACCATTCAGTCTTTAAATATATTGTCCATTATCGGCAATTCCGGATGCTCCCGATTCCGGGCATATTCCACAATTAAAATCAAATCTGTTCTTTGGTGATGACTGACCCGATTTTCTCAAACCAAGTCGCAAATGGATGGCAAAATATGCAGTTGAGTACCGCGTCACCACCCTCCCCCCCATCCCCTTGCGTTTACTCCTCCACTCCTTCATTACCTCACTCCCCCCCCCCCTTTGACCGGGTCTCACACACGCATACCCTTCATCCACCCCGTAGACCGAAATAAGAGGAAGGATTTCTGACATATCTTCGACACTCACTCATTCTACTAGCGTACGCTCCCCTCCCCCTTCCAAACCCATTCGCTCAGTGTTCCAATACAATCCAACACTACAACTGATTTCGTCAGATGATACTTACATCGTCTATCGATATTCTAGGGCAGCTAATCTCCTCCGGGAAGCGCCATGGTTTCCGCAAATGGGGCTGCGACTGCTTCCAGCTCACGTAACCCATGGCAGCCTTTTTCAAATCTTTCACCATTCGCGGTCCCAGTGTGTGCGTTACCTTATTAACCAACCACGGGGGTAGTGTCCCCTGGGGATCACAGTGTGCTACATACTTTAGTGTACATCCAGTCTTTGAGTTTTCGTTGGTTTTAAGTACAAACCCCGTGATGTATGACATAGCCCTGTCAGTTTCAAGAGAACCGTTATTGTTCACAGATAATTTCAATTGTGCTGTCGTTACTTACCTTACATATCCCTTTTTGGGAGGGAAGTTTTTATGCGGTACCGACCGAGACAGTAGCATCTGTTCGCCTTGGGGTCCTGTATCGAGCCAAGATCGCTGGAGCACGAAATCTCGTGGTTTCAAGGGGGGAGGACAGGACACTAAAACAAATAAAAATAATGTCAGGCGCTTTTTGACAAAGGTTATCAACTCGCACGAATGACGAGGTCTCATAGGAATGTAATTATTTATATGTTTTTATAAAACAAACTAGAAATAAGTTAATTTTTTTTAATATCATAGGTGATGCTTTTAAGGGACGGTAGGATTCTAGATAGAATTTAAAAAAATATAGGGACTATTCGAAATATATCAGTTAAAAATTCAAAACGGCTTTTAATTAAGAACATATACTAATATTTTTGGCTTATTTATTGATGTCTCTTTCTCTCCATTATTTTTTAATACAGTGGATTATAAGTCGATATTATTTAGCTTGTGATGAAGAGGAGAATTGCATTGTTTCGAGGATAGTAAGTTAATTTGTATAGCGTTGTTTTAATCCCGCCCGTTCGATACTGTTGTAGAAATATTTCCATTTAACGAGTTACTTTAGGGCTCAAATCTTAGAAGGTACCCTTACAGATGTAACTAACGTGGCGAGGTAGTTTGTAGGTTACACGTTACTAATTAATTGGATAATTTCTAGATTTTATTTTATTTCATATCGTTTTTCCACACATTAAACAATAACTGTTTCAGAACACAAATCTCAAATAGATTGTCTCTAAATCTCTGCGCTAAAACGCAACGCGGATATACAATGTTTGATTCGAACTTTTCTATCTGTCGCTCGAGCCGAAGTTAATTGTATATTTAATAAGATGATTTCTTGCAATTGCAATTTAATGCATAAATTTAACTATAATAAAAAGTGTTTATTAACAGTGGACGTTCAAAAATGGTGTTCTTTAAAAAAAGAGAAAAAAAACACAGTAGTGATGTTCCTCTCCGCTTTAACAGAGAATTAGTATAGCTTCGTTTTTCGATCGAGTTCATTGAATTGTCAAACAAGTGATTAGAGATAACGAAGATAATGATGCGTGGGTTCACTGTCTCCATGTCATCTCGTTCGTTACTGATCCATTCATTATTTTTCGACATTCATCGCTATACCAACCGGCAATCCCCAGAAAACATTTTTCATTTATCCGGTTTGTAACAAAATTCAATTGGAAAGACTATGTAATTCTGGCGAAACCCCCACAATTTAAAGATTTAACTTATTTTTTCTATAAGTGAGTCAATTGTTTCTTTTTTCATGTTACAAGACATCCAATTAGCAAGGCACTGGTACAATTTGTTTAATATTGAGAGCGAATAGTACGCAAGGAAAAACAAGAGGGTGAAGGAAGAAAGTTTAGGAAAGCATGGAATAGGGTCATATGAGAAAGCATAGAGTTTTCCCACGGCTAAACCCTTTGTCTTCTACCGCAGGAGTCAGTGTTTTGGCATTTTCATCAAATGCGAATCTCCTTAGTCCAAATGAACTTCCCAATGATAGTATAAATCTACTTATACAAGGTGGCTCAATACAACGATCCCCTAAAGATTTTTTTTAAATATTTTCTTTATTTCATAAAAAAATATCGGGAACATTGGAGAAATATTTCTGACATAGATTTACCTTAAACTTATTAGAAATGGGAGCTTATTGACTTAATTATTTGCGATTGCTTTCTAGGAACACTGGAACAGTTGACTCGCACGGTTTCTTCTGGAATATTGTTCCATGCTTTTTCAATTGCAGTCATTAGAGCATCCTTATTACGTTTTGATTTAGCGTTGGTGACATCCGAGAATGAAGGGGGTCACATTTCTTTGGCCCAAAAATTCTTAAACCTACGGTGCCACCATTTTTGCAAAAAGTATGGAACTCTCGAAATGAGCATATGGAGAATGGATAGCCACTCTCAAACCCATTCGTTGATTCCCTGTGTAACTTCGCTTATTCTGACCAATTATGGAGTAGCAACTATCATGCTCATACAAAGCAAGGTATTTTTTCACCACAGTTTGGTTCGTCTTACTTGACACATTGTAGTCCTTAGCCATGTGGATCTAGCTGGATTGCGACGTTTTTTGTTGACCACAGCTTTAAGGGTTATATACAAAGTTGGAACTTAAAAAATGGAAAAAATTATTGAGTATTCTGCAAGTACATACTTTTGAAAGTATCTGTGCGAAATTTCATCCATATCGGAGCACTAGATTTTAAATTACAGCCGTTTGAAGCACGCTGGTTCTTCCACGAATGAAGTTACCAAAAAACTTTAAACGCAATTACCTCGGAATGAAGTGTTTTGAAAAGTACCGTTGCGGTGAATGTGATATCTCAGAAACTATTAATCCGATTTTCATTTGTTTTTTGAATTGTTTGTATTTATATTCTGGTGTACTTGAACGGTTCCTTTTTCAGCCAAAAACTTTCGATTATTTTCAGTGAATTTTTGTTTAAAATTTTAAACGCCACAAAACTCAATTTTTTGGTCAACATTTTTTTAGCAGGAAAATTGTTTTTTATTGGAAAATCTATCCGTTCAAGTACACCACAATACATTTTTCTTCAATATTTTTTTAATTTTAGTTGAGCGGTTCGGTTTGGAGAGCGTTCACCGCAAGCCGCTACCAAAAACACGCTTCGGGGGATGCGCCATAACTCCGTCAACCTTGAATATTTTTTTTTATATCAAGTGGTTTTGTACTATCTTCGATAGTACTACCAACGAACTATCTTTCGCTTTTTCAAATAAAATTTGCATAAAACATTGTAAAAAAATCACGAACTTAGCTCACTTTTTCGCCACAACTTTGTATATAACACCTTAACCGTTATGTATCCGACGCGGTACCCGGGTACCTTTTTAGGTTTTAATTAATGAAATTCCTATGTTTTATCCATAGCTGGAAATTGAAACTTTGTGACATCTTAGAACTTCACTAAGTCAAGCTTTTGGGTTAATAATATTGTTGATATAGTAAGGGGGGAGTTAGGAGGGGCTCCTGAATTGTTTTACTACGTAACAGGCCGACGTGGGTACCCGGGTACCCACAAAACTGAAATGCCAATTTCCAACCGATTTTGATGCTTTTGGGTGTTTTGGATTGAGGAACTCATCCGCTTTTAGACTTGGTAAAAATGAATCGGGTTACTTTATTCGGTTCCCGAGAATCCGGATTTCCGTTAGCAGGTTCCAGTACTGGGATACTATTTGTGAACTTCAATGGAATACTAGCAATATGGGCATCAAAATTCTTGGAATTGTATCAGTAGGCTGTATCTCGTGGTTTTGGGACCATTTGGTGATTTGACCACGGTACTGACATTCCGGAGCAGGTTCCCGTGGGGCCGTGAGTGGCCATTCCATTCCAATTCCATTTTTTAAATTGACACAGAGTCCCGTAACAATAAATAACAGACTTCCGAGACAATTTGAAGAGTTTTGATACTCATATTGCTGGGACATTATTAAAATTTACAAATCATGCCCTAGTACTGGAACATTACCTTGGAAAATCCGGATTACCAAGCACCAGATCAATTTATCTGGTTCAATTTTACAAATCGAAAAGTGGACGAGTTCCTGAATCTAAAAAATCTAAAAGTGTCCAAATCGGATAAAGGAGGCCATAGTTATGAGCATTTCAATTTGTACCCACGTTGGCCTGTTAAAGGTGTTTTTTTTGTTGGACACATAACAGTTAATCAATGCCTTTCTTACAGCACGAGGCCTGTTCGTTTCTGGACGTCTAGATGCTTCACTTTCGCCTTGTCATCGTTTTTTGCATCGCCAAATCTATTTTCGATTCATACCGAGCAGTTTTGTTATGTCTCTAACTCCTGTTTCTTTAATAGTTCCAAAATAGCAAAGCGCTTGGATTGGCACTCTATAGTTCTGAAATTTCACAATATCACTAAACAATTATTACATTATTTTTAGCCCAGAATAAAATATTTTTACGCACTTTTGAGTTTAATTTGTTCCCAGCGGTTTGCAATTGAATTTTGACAGATCAAAACAATAGGACCGTTTTAAAAAGCCACCATTTGGTCGGTGTTAAATCAAACCGGACTAAGTGACATTGAACTAATTTCGTGAAAAACGTGTTTAAAGTTTGAATCGCAGCACCCTTTACGCTATAGTTCAAAATTAATTCTTCTCATACTTCTTGCTTATTATATAGAATGTTTCAAATTTTGCAAAAGTTTAATGTAGCTGAAGAAATTATTTATCAAGTGCTATCATTATCTCATCAAAACTTTGCGACTTAGTCGGGTGTGATTAACACCGACCATGTAGGGGAACTGGGGGTAAGACGGACATATTAAGGATATACTGAAATATAACATAGTAAGAGCATGATTTTGTTAACATGTAATACTCTATGTTGTAGCTCCAAATGTTGACTTTCAAGTGCCCAGAGGGATTATGTTACAAAAATCAATGAGTATCATTTTTTAAAGAACTAGAAAAGGAAGAAATATCTGCACTTTTTCCAGACTGCTGGTGAAACGGACATATGGTGAGGGTAAGACGGATATGTTGCGGAAATGATGATCACAACACAAAATATCTAAATTTACTGTTCTAATGGATGTTTTGAATAGATTGTTGTTCTTCTTAGTATATATGTTCAATTCGAGGTGAAAAATAACGTTTTGAGGTTCGATTTAAAATTGTTTTCAATGATGTATTTTCTAATATCGTTTTTGCCGTCATAAAGAGATCTATACAATCAGTTTCAATGATCAGTCACAATCACTTATACAAAACTGAAAAGTTATCTATTAAACGCTTAATTGATAACACATAGCCAGAGTATGGGACCTGCACAAAGTCGTCTACCTTTTCCAGGTTCTAGAAATTCCGTATGTAGCCTCGGTCACATTAACGGACTTTCTGCAGTCTATTGCATGTGAGACTTCAGCTAACTGGATGGTTCTCCACGTTTGACTGAAATTCGTTTCTACACACGAGACGTTCATATAAGGATGAATCAATAGAATTAAGACTGTTCGTCTTGCCCCACCAGTACACATATTTTTTAAACGTTTGCGCATATTTACGCATAAATCTAAGTTGATTTGTATTGTTTGGTCGAAGATGTCACTTGAGAGTTACTTTTTCAAAATAAAGGAAAAAATCCGTGGAATTTTTTTTTCCGCTATAAACCTTAAAATTGGAAACTTCAAAATTACATCCGCACGAAGCTGCATTACTGATTATCAATATTTGCTTAAATTGTACACGTTTAGCAGTATTCAAGGCCTACTGAGCGTTTCATAATTCAAGGTTACCCATAACAATAGGGTACACATACAATATAATTGAAGTTTTAATATTATATCCCTAAAAAAAGCATGTGTCCATCTTACCCCACCCGTCCGTCTTACCCACAGTTCCCTTAATTGTGTTAAGCACAAATTTTAGTCTTAATTTTATAAATATATTGGTGCATCTTCAGCTTGAAAATGATCGACGTAAATCTACCTCCAATATAAAAAATAAGCGTAGAATTAACAAATAGTAGCTATGATCAACAAAGAATATAACATTCTTGGATGTATAATGGCAATTAGCCGAAATTTGCACCATCCATGCACAATAAAAACATTGTACACTGCTTATATAGGGTCAGCCTTAGAATAGATGTTGGGGTATTAGAAGCAGTTTCTTCTTCGGACTTAATTTACTAAAACGCTTCCTACAGGTAGCAACTCTTCATTTTTTTGAAAAAAAGCCGATTTTGGGTAAACTAACTAACTACTGCCAATGGGGTATGAGTTATTCCAGTTTTCGTTTAATAACTTTTTTCCGGTTGTCTCTAGTAGCTGAATTTTTTGTATTTCTCCTATAGAAATACTATACAATCACTCGGAAACTCGGTTTTTTAACTGAGGCCCGGAGAGCTGAGTCTCTTATACCACTCGACTTAGTTTGTCGAATTCGACAAATGTCTGTGTGTGCATATGTGTGTATGTATGAGACAACATCGGTTGCTCGGAAATGGTCGAACAGAGTTGATCAAATTTAGTCACAAATGAAAGACACAATTTTCCCATAGCTATTGAATTTCATTTTGATTCGACTCCCGGTTCCTGAGTTATGGGTTGGAGAGTTCGGTCGCGCATTTCTATATAAATCGGTATGATCTAAATGATGCAAGTGGATTAAAATGTGGATTTATAGTTGCAGCTAAGTCTATTCTCAAATACTAAAGGCATCAGTACCAGCGTGCTCGCTGCTGCTACACAAGCCAGCGCAAACAGTTGCTTTTTTCTAGTGTGCATTGTCCGAAGAACAAAGGGAACCGTTACTATTTTTCTTGTTTGGTGATCCATCAAGACGATTGAGTCTCATCAACAAAATGTGATTCTTCGGCCTAACACGGTGGCCATTGACTTCCGGTCTTTCCGCATAAGACCGAGTATTCGTGATGTGCAGCTTCGGTTTTCGGAAGTCAGCTTCATCCAGTTGGAGCACGTCAGGCACGCGTTGTTGATAACGGTCAACAACTTCGTCTAGGCGAATAAATTCATTTCGCAAAACAACTTGAAATACGCACTTGATTGTGACATCGCTAGAATCAAGATCTCTATAGAGTACGGTGGGGTAAAAGTGCGCGTAAGGCAAAAGTGCGCATAGGACTTTTAGAAGCACACAAGCGATAGAACCTGGCAGCTCTGTATGGATTTAATGTATCATTAAGTCAACTAATCGAACATATAAGCATGAAAGGTTTGAATATAGTGGCTTGAAATTAAGGGGGAAGGACCATTTTTTGCTGATTTGATATTATTTTTTAAATTTTGGGAATCATAAATTGGCTGTTTGAATAAATCAGGATCTATAAAACTATAGTACCCTAAAAATCTTCAACATATGGTGCGTTGCGAGATAAATTTGATTTGATGAAAAAATTCAGTAATTTTCGTAACAATTGAATAAGTTAAAAACTGACAGTGGGGTAAAAGTGCGCATAGCATATCCGCCCCAAATCAAAAGACGCGAGTGAAGCTTTTTATATAAAAATTGAACTAATTCTTCCATGATTTAAAGAAGGGACCAACATCTTCAATAACTGCGAGCTCACCGGTCAAATTACGACTGATATGAGCGGTTTAGGAACAAAAGCATCAGCATAACTGGTTCCAAGTAAAAATATAGAGTGCCGAAAGCTCAGAGTAATTAAAAAAAGAACCAAAAAACTATGAATATGTAAATAAAGATGTATTTCCAATATAAATAGCATATTCGCAAAAATTCTTGTAGTACCCAACTATGACAAATAATGATGTTACCAGGGGTGACAGTTTGATCATGAATCACATTGTCTAAAAGATGAAACATCCAAGTTTTTTCAACATAATGGAACACTGAACAACATCAACCGAGGCAGAGGGGTACCTTACCTTGCAGTACAAAACAGAAGGAAGTGATATCATGATACAGCGAACTCTTTGCCTTTCTCCTATAGAAATACATCAAGGACAAATACTTGTTAATTTTGTGAGCAAACGGCACATTACGTACAACCCTGCCCAAGAACCACTGAGAAAAGCTCATCTATAGAAAAAAATGCCAATATCCTTGAGCCACAAACGATTGCCAAAGCCGCGTCAAGTACCACAAATTCAACAGCTAATACCATCATAGAGGGAGCTACTAGCTATTGCCCCTCACGCTCGTGACCTGAAAGGGAAAGAAGTTTGGAAGAATACTTGATCGCGAACATCAAGGCAGTAACCCCGATGATGTCCCGGACATATGCGGCGATGACAGAGATTGTTACAGTAAAATGTGTAATTTAAATGTAAAAAGGGAGGAATAAGAGATTAGTGTGTACTGCAAGAGGTGGGCATTTGACAGCCCGCTTGAAAACAAAAGATCGCTGCACAATTTGCTTGAAAACAAATCCCCGGAAGAACGGGTGCCAAAATAAAAATGGATAGTCTGATAAAAGAGGTTGACCGAGTACGGTCGGTGGCGGTCGGCGACTCCCGCCGAAAAAAAAGTTTAGTCGGAAAAAATAGTTGACCGAGCACGGTCGAGAGCGGTGGTGTTTCTCCCCGCTGTAGATTCGGATAAAAGAGGTTGACCGAGTACGGTCGGTGGTTTCCCGATATTCTAAGTGAGGACTTTGGATTGCGTCTGGTTTTCTATCCGTTTAATTACTCTAGCCGGGAGGTGCGGGAGAAAAATCGTTTTTTCGTTAATTTGACCTCGACCGATTCAGGTGCTCTTCACGATTCGACTAGTTTCATGCTTCTGTCGGAGGCGTCTGTGGCGGACGTGAATTCAAGGTTGGAGAAACCGGTGACGGCTTTGCAATACCGGCCAAACTTTGTTGTGAAAGGACCGGCCGCATACGAGGAGGACAATTGGAAGTGGATTAAAATAGGCGAAACGATCTATCAGAATCTGAAGCCGTGTACGAGGTGCATCTTCATCAACGTGGATCCGGAAACTGGAATACCCAGCACAAACTCGGAACCACTAAAGACGCTCAAAACGTACCGTCGACAACCGGGCCTTAGCGATGATCCAGTTCGGCAGCTACACACAACCACGACAGCCTCAGTGGAGATCGACCGCGGTCTCTGATGACATCAGCATTATCGGGTAAGCCTGCACACTATTAATTCTCACCTCCCCTTATTAGCCCTTGCCATTAAATATATATGTTTTGGGATTATTAGACATTCTCTGTCTGTTTTGGGTGAAGCCAAATTAATTTGTTACAATGGCGCCCAACATAAAATCCCACATGTTTATTTGAGCCAATTAGTAGATTAGTGTAACATTAAAGATTTGTGGTAGTAATTAAGTTTATTTGGTTTGCGATCCATTAAGAAACTTTTAGGATGGACTTCACCCATCTAAATGACGAAGAGATCAACTACGAGTTGGCCTTACGTCACATGGTTAATCTAGGTTCTATGACTCATAGAGTCAAAGTTCAAAAGTTGAGGGCCGCTGTTCAAGATGACCGGACCCGAAACATTTTTCACAACAGTTCGGATCACGTTATGAGTCCAACTGTTAATATAGAATCCTGTCAGGTAGCCATTTATGAGCTACAGAAAGCTGTCGGACCTGCTCTTCAGAGCACCGACAAGCAAAATTTAAGTCAATTACGGTCGCGACTCGTACATTATAGGAACAGGTTGGCATGTCTCAAGCCGCCGGGTTTCCTAGCAGACGCGCACAGATCGCTCGACGCGCTTGTCAGAGTGTTAATCAGTGACGTGAACAGTGCTTTAACCAATCCAGTGAGTGTGGCAGGTTATGGAAGTGCAGGAGGGGCAGTGCCAAAAACCAATCGGCAGCTGCTAGCGGACGAGAACAATCCAACGCAAGACGATAACGGCGCCAGGGCGACTGGACCGGACGCGTCGACAGAGCATAGCAGAAGAAGCAGTCAACATACAACGCTTCCGGCATCCAGCTCGTTACTATCCGCGAGCCAAGGGCAAGGTGCTCTCGAATTGGACTTCTCCGGCAGACGTTTCTATAGCGATCACGGACGGATTACGACAGAGTCACATTACACGCCGCCACCACTGGACATTCCACCGACTCCCAGGAGTGTTCACAATCACGAGCGGTGGGACAATTCGCGCTTAGCGGATCAGCAAGAAGAGGAGAGAGCCGGCTGGAATTCGATCGATAACCAACGCAGGTCGGAACGAAACGACCGAGCAGGAACAGCCAGCGGCACGAGAGGAAACAGGAACGTATGGGAAGAGTACGACCAGCTGCGCGATGATTTACTGCATCACCTACTGCGGCGAGACACCAGAACGGCGAGCGATCGGGGCGACGACAGGCGCACAACGAAAGCAGTACACAACTGGCCATTCAAGTTTCGGGGAGAGAAGGACACAACGTCGCTAAACATATTCTTGGACCGAGTTGAAACATTCGCTAGATCGGAAGGGATGAACGACGACACCTTATTGGCATCGATCAAACATCTGTTACAGGAAGATGCTTTGGATTGGTACGCACGAGCCATGGCGCAGCACACATTACTTTCCTGGGAGGCATTCAAACGGGAGATACGGAAGGAATTCCTACCCAGTGGATATGCACAGATTTTGCGCCTTGAGGCTTGCTTCCGATTCCAAGGACCCAACGAGGCATTTTCGAAATATTATAGGGATATCGCAGCATTAGTTCGGTTTGTTACGCCACCGATGTGCGAGGAAGAGAAGTTTTTCATCGTAAAGAAAAACATGAATGCCGATTATACAGCGATCGTGACCGCAGCCAGACCACACACTATACAGGAAATGGTGGAAATCTGCACCAGCTACGATGAAACGAGGATGCTTCTGAACAGGCAACGCAGGGTTCCAATTCCGCACAGTGCGCTTTTAGAGCCTAGTTTCGCAACACCCACTGTTGTACCAAGACCAGCACCGGCAATGCAGCATCAACCACGGTTCGGCAGGGTACATACAGTAGAGCTGGAGGAAAACTCGGCAGGCGGATTGGTCGACGGGCAAAATTCCTCGCTCGATGAAGAAGGAGCATACTCGCAACATGATGACGGATACTGGCAGCTGAAGATAGACCAGCTCACGGAGCAAGTCAGCGCGCTGAAGATGCAGTTGACGACGAGGAACGCTAGACCAACGTTTACGTCAGCACATAATTTGGAGAAGGCGAACGTCGCACAGCAGCACAGACAATACGCGTCACAACCACTCACGCAGCAGACACAGCGTCAGTACAGCAACCAGGTACAGAGACAGCAACCTCCGCCTGCGCAGCACCACTCTCGGGAGTTGCAAGCTCCGCAGAACTCAGTACGAGGAGAGCAAGACAGAGCTGGGGAACACAGAACAGATCCGATAGACCAGAGACGTACGGGTATGATCTGCTGGAACTGCGATGAGGAAGGACATCGTTTTATGGATTGTGCAAAGCCACAGGCAATTCTTTTCTGCTATCGTTGTGGACGAAAGGGATACTCTCTACGCAGCTGCATCACGTGTCGGACAGATGCGGGAAACGCCACCGCGGGGAATCTGCAATAGAGGGTAAGGAATCTCCGCAATCAATAGAAAACCCCTCCGATACCACCGAACTAGGATTACTAAATACAATTATCATTAATCCCGGACTAGACAATCGCCCACATGCAATCATTAGTATACTGGGCAAAGAAATGACAGCGCTGCTGGATAGCGGGGCGAACTGCTCACTGCTAGGTGGCAACAATGTAAAGATCGTCGAACAGCTAAGTCTGCGCAAAGGAAACGTGATTGGAGGCATCAAAACAGCGGACGGCACGCAACATAAAATTTCACACTTCGTTCGAGTGCCGATAGTTTTTAACAACCGGAACGAGACCATCCCATTGCTGTTGGTTCCGACAATTCCGGATTGCCTGATCCTGGGCATGAACTTTTGGGACAAGTTCGGAGTCAAAGCAACATGCTGCAGTGTGGAAACAGAGCTGGAGGAGACGGAGCTGAACGAGGATGAGCCAATGAAAGTCCTGAGCGCAGCACAACACAGACAGCTTAAGGAAACGCTTGCGAAGTTCCCAACAGCGGAAGGTAGGCTGGGCAGGACAACATTATATGAGCACCGAATAGACGTCGGAGACGCACCACCACGCAAGCAGCGACACTATCCAATGTCTCCGTATGTGCTAGAAGAAGTGAACCGCGAGATCGACAGGATGCTCGCTCTGGATGTGATAGAAGAAGCGCTATTTTCTCCGTGGAACAACCCACTGGTAGCGGTTAAGAAGAAAACTGGGAAGTACCGGGTCTGTCTGGACGCCCGCCACTTAAACTCGGTGATGGTGAACGAAGGGTACCCTATTCCGCAAATCTCGTCGATCACCAACAATCTCGGCGGCTGCGAGTACATTTCGTCAATCGATCTCAAGGATGCGTTTTGGCAGTTACCGTTGCAGGAGGCATCTAGACCGTTGACAGCATTTACGGTTCCATCACGAGGACACTTCCAGTTCAAGGTAGTTCCCTTCGGACTTTGTACAGCGAGTCAAGCCCTCGCGCGACTAATGACACACTTGTTCGCAGACATGGAACCATACGTATTTCACTACCTGGACGACATCGTAATCTGCTCCAAAACGTTCGACGAACACATCAAGCTGTTGGAAGAAGTAGCGAGGCGTCTACGAAGAGCAAACTTGACGATATAGCCAGAGAAATCCAAGTTCTGTCGTCGAGAAATCAGATATCTGGGGTACATTTTGAATGAGAGCGGATGGAAAGTCGATGAAGAAAAGATCGAGAGCATCGTGAAATTCCCAGCTCCAACGAATCGGAAGGAGGTGCAACGGTTTCTCGGCATGTGCAATTGGTACCGACGTTTTATAGCAGATTTCTCTCGAGTGGCAGTACCAATAACGGAACTGACGAAGACAAGGAATAAGTTTCGATGGAATACGCAAGCAGACGAAGCATTCCTAAAGCTCAAAGCAGCGTTGGTATCAGCCCCGGTGTTGGCAATGCCGGACTATACAATGCCATTCGCTATTGCCTGCGATGCCAGCGATGTCGCGATTGGAGCCGTACTGACGCAGGAGACCGACGGAGAAGAACACCCGATTTGCTACTTTTCACAGAAGCTATCGTCTTCGGAACGGAAGTATTCGGTAACGGAACGGGAATGTCTGGCGGTCATCCGCGCCATCGAGAAGTTCCGAGGGTACATAGAAGGAGTGAAGTTTACAGTTTTTTGCGACCATGCCGCACTCAGCTACCTGCGATCGATGAAGAATCCGACAGCCCTCATGAGCCGGTGGTTGTTACGTTTAAACGCATTCGACTTTGAGATCAAGTACCGGAAGGGAAGCATCAACGTTGTGCCGGACGCACTATCACGGATAGTGGCATCGGTGTCCTTCGACGGTGCGAACTCCACTGATTCGTGGTACATGCAGCTAAAGGATAAAGTACAGAAGGAAGGCGATCGTTTCCCGGACTTCAGGTTAGCGAACGACGAGCTGTACAAGAACTGTTTAAGCAAGGACGAAGATGGAAATGCGATCCACTTGTGGAAAAAGGTGGTACCATTCGAAGAGCGACGCGGGTTAATAGGCAAGTTCCATGACTCACCTACAGCAGCACACTTGGGTTTCCACAGAACTCTTCAGAAACTTCAAGCCCATTTTCACTGGCCGAAGATGCGGGAGGAGGTAAGCAACTACGTCAAGAGCTGCCAAACCTGCAAGGCAAGTAAAGCACCAAACACAAGGATGATGCCACAGATGGGAAACTTGAAGCCAGCCAAAATGCCCTGGGAGTTAATATCAATGGACTTCGTTGGTCCGTTCACACGCTCGAAGCAGGGAAACACAGTCATGCTAGTAGTCGTAGATTGGATCACGAAATACGTCGTCGCACATCCAATGAAAAACGCGGACGCTTCAAAGATGGTTCAGTTTCTGGAGCAGGAAGTCTTCTTGAAGTTTTCACGTCCCAGAATAGTTTTATCGGACAATGGAAAACAGTTCGAGTCGACGGTGTTCAAGTCATTGCTAGCTCGGCACAACATCGTGCATATGAAGACGGCTTACTACTGCCCAATGGTAAACAATGCAGAGCGGGTCAACAGAGTACTAATCACCTGCATTCGAGCATTGCTAGAAGGAGATCATCGAGAGTGGGATTCACAGCTTCCAGCAATCACGGCGGCCATCAACGGTGCGAAACATGATGCGACCGGAGTAAGTCCGCATTTCGCCAACTTTGGAAGGGATCTAATACTTCACACAGATCTCTACGTGCAACAAAGTCTCAACACCCCAGACGACCCCAAGGTAGCACAGGATATGCGACTGTCAACGGTTCGGCGGGTACAGGAATTCGTACTGCGACGCATCAGGAACAATCACGAAAAGGCGAAGCAGAGATACAATCTTCGAACACGAACAGTAGCATTCAAACCGGGAGATTTGGTATGGCGTAGAACCTTCGGTCAGTCGTCGAAAGCAAACCACGTGAACCGCAAACTTGATCCCAAGTTCGTTCCAGCGATAGTCAAAGACGTCCTGGGCGTCAACCTGTACACTCTAGAAGACGTAGCCACGGGAAAGAGAGGCAGGTTTCACGCAAAGGACATTAAGGCGGATTAGAGAAAATTTACTCAGCTATGTCGGCAGGCTCCAACCTGCTAACCACGAGCATCATGCTCCCAAAATACCGTTAGCCGATCGGGACAAATCGTGCCCTGTCATGGTGTGGCGAGCAATAACTTTTCAAACTACCTCCCCATCATGGCACACCAGCCAGCGTCATTTGGATTCGAAGAGCGGTCTAGGAAGGCCCATGACAACTCGCAGTCGCAGCAAGGAGCTGTCGTGACGCGAGGGACGGGACAGGACTTCCATCAACGAGGACAGAAGCCTTCAGCAGGCAAGCCGTTAGCGAATCGGGAGAAAACGCACGTCGAGAAGCAAAAGCCTTCAGCAGGCAAGCCGTTAGCGTATCGGGAGAAAACGCACGTCGAGAAGCAAAAGCCTTCAGCAGGCAAGCCGTTAGCGAATCGGGAGAAAACGCACGTCGAGAAGCAGAAGCCTTCAGCAGGCAAGCCGTTAGCGAATCGGGAGAAAACGCACGTCGAGAAGCAAAAGCCTTCAGCAGGCAAGCCGTTAGCGTATCGGGAGAAAACGCACGTCGAGAAGCAAAAGCCTTCAGCAGGCAAGCCGTTAGCGAATCGGGAGAAAACGCACGTCGAGAAGCAGAAGCCTTCAGCAGGCAAGCCGTTAGCGAATCGGGAGAAAACGCACGTCGAGAAGCAAAAGCCTTCAGCAGGCAAGCCGTTAGCGATTCGAGAGAAAACGCATGTCAAGAAAGCAGAAGCCTAAAACAGGCGCGCCTTTTCGGAACGAGAGAAATCGACCAGCGAACACGCGAGCGCAGCAGGAAGGAAAGCAGGCAACCGCAAACTAGAGACGGAACTTTCGGAGCGAGTCTCGGGAAAACCTTGAGCCGTTGCACAGGGGTGCAGGTCGACGAAGGCGGACCCCTCTGGACTCCGCAGACATAGCAAAAGTCAATCTCATAGGTAAGCTGCTTCATGGTGACACATCAAACCAAGATAGACCTCAGTCACTGGCGCAAGCGCACGAGCCGTACCAGGACAACAATTGAGCACAGCAGACCGTGGCGAAGCGGAATCACCAACGGACATACACCGCTCAGAGCGGGGGATTCAAGTAGGACGAAGCCAAGCACCCAACCCTCCTCACAACCTGCCAACTCCAGCTGCTTACACAACGTTCCAGCGTCTGCCGTTCTCGATACGGGAGAAATCGAAGCACGAGAGTCCACGACACGCAAGCCTCAGAAGGCCAGCCGTTTGTCAGAGCGAGAGAAACTGATACAGTAAGAATCCAGACGCGGACGGAACATAGATTCGGATAAGTAAGTAAGCTATGAGCAACACCAACTACAAGCACAGAACGAAGACGTGAAACGGAAGATAAGTAATCCTGGATTGGTGTCGACAGCCTGTTAGATCTAGCACAGTCGCGATCCGTAAATCGGATCCATCAGACAGTTGTAGTGGGGGTCGATGTGAAATCAACCAAAAGAAACGCG
The DNA here is from genome assembly GCF_030247195.1 of Topomyia yanbarensis. Taxonomy (NCBI): domain Eukaryota; kingdom Metazoa; phylum Arthropoda; class Insecta; order Diptera; family Culicidae; genus Topomyia; species Topomyia yanbarensis. Next base: position 174,609,152 of record NC_080671.1, on the reverse strand, counting down.
ATTCTGGGCGCGGTAAAACCCTAGCACTGGACTCATATCGATTTGGGAGACTAAATACCTCCTTTCCTACGCAGCTGTCAGTCTTAACAAACCAAATAATCTACCACATTATAAGTCCTTAGTTTCAGTATTAGTCTTAAGTGTTAATTCTAACCTATTTAGCCCAATAATAGGTTAAGAGTTTATTGAATGTTTTGCCGTTGCAAACGATGGTTTTGAGTTTGAGACAAGGACTTACCCGGAGACTTATAGCCAAACTTTAGTTGGCGGATTCGCAATGTTGAGCCAGGATTCGCTGGCGGTATTATGTAGTTTTGTGATTTGTTTTTTGAGATTAGTTGTTCCGTAGCTAGCTGGAGCATGTAGAAGAATGTCGATACATCGAGCATCGCATTCAATTAGCGATTTAATTAGTCTCCGGGAGACTCCTTAAAGGAGTATGGCTCATAAATTTCTCATGAATCGAGCCATTGCCGATTCATGAGAAATTTTTCTGTAACGGCAATGTTGTGTTACAGTAAAATGTGTAATTTAAATGTAAAAAGGGAGGAATAAGAAATTAGTGTGTACTGCAAGAGGTGGGCATTTGACAGCCCGCTTGAAAACAAAAGATCGCTGCACAATTTGCTTGAAAACAAATCCCCGGAAGAACGGGTGCCAAAATAAAAATGGATAGTCTGATAAAAGAGGTTGACCGAGTACGGTCGGTGGCAGTCGGCGACTCCCGCCGAAAAAAAAGTTTAGTCGGAAAAAATAGTTGACCGAGCACGGTCGAGAGCGGTGGTGTTTCTCCCCGCTGTAGATTCGGATAAAAGAGGTTGACCGAGTACGGTCGGTGGTTTCCCGATATTCTAAGTGAGGACTTTGGATTGCGTCTGGTTTTCTATCCGTTTAATTACTCTAGCCGGGAGGTGCGGGAGAAAAATCGTTTTTTCGTTAATTTGACCTCGACCGATTCAGGTGCTCTTCACGATTCGACTAGTTTCATGCTTCTGTCGGAGGCGTCTGTGGCGGACGTGAATTCAAGGTTGGAGAAACCGGTGACGGCTTTGCAATACCGGCCAAACTTTGTTGTGAAAGGACCGGCCGCATACGAGGAGGACAATTGGAAGTGGATTAAAATAGGCGAAACGATCTATCAGAATCTGAAGCCGTGTACGAGGTGCATCTTCATCAACGTGGATCCGGAAACTGGAATACCCAGCACAAACTCGGAACCACTAAAGACGCTCAAAACGTACCGTCGACAACCGGGCCTTGGCGATGATCCAGTTCGGCAGCTACACACAACCACGACAGCCTCAGTGGAGATCGACCGCGGTCTCTGATGACATCAGCATTATCGGGTAAGCCTGCACACTATTAATTCTCACCTCCCCTTATTAGCCCTTGCCATTAAATATATATGTTTTGGGATTATTAGACATTCTCTGTCTGTTTTGGGTGAAGCCAAATTAATTGTTACAAGATATGAATGATCCCCATGATACAGTTGGCGTGGATGTAAATATTTCCCCGGCAAAAACGGATTTCCGCCCGCAATGGCAAGTTCCGTGTACGGGATCGGATGAACTCTTAATATTAATCGTTTATTATTTTTATTTTTTGCATCATGTTAACAGATAAAAGACCCACGGCTCCATGAAGCTAACGCCTTGAGCCGTGCCAAATGAACGAATTAAAAATAAATAATTTCAGTTCACTGATGCCCAATCAGACTTTAGACACCTTCTGCGGAACCGGATGATTCGGGAAACTAGCTAAGTTCCTAAATTGAATTCACATCTGCTTCTCAGAAATGTCTGACCCGATTTCTCAAATGAAAGTTACAGCATCCCTATTGACTGCTATTAAATTACATTGGAATTGGAGTTCTGATTCCTGTGTTCCGGGTTGAAGTATACACGTGCAAAATTCCCATACAAATCGGTGTAATCATTATATGTGAATGATACAAAACTAGGGCTACTGTGCCCTAATTCATCTCAGCCCCTCTATTCATCCCATCCATTTGAACACATTAGTTAGAGCAGAGTCTGCTACCTCTATTATCGCATTAGCTCAAATGGTAGGATGAATAAGGGTGCGTTGTACTCGACTTTTCGTATCGTTCAAATGCGAGCAATATACATTTTCCAGGTGAGATTTTTAATTGTGCTCCTTCTAAGGCACGAAGCAAATATGATGATACCTATTTTATCGCAATCCGATCGCTGTAAGCCGAGTTATTAACGAAATAGTGTGACATCATGACAAATGAGATGAATAGAGGCTCGTCTACCCTAATTGAAATGAGTTCTAAATTGTTTTAAATTGTTGATCCAGATCACTAATCGCGAAGCAAAGTCTCTTTGATCACATTGAGAACCGTTGCAAATTTCGGAAGGTCCGAGAAAAAGGATAAGTTCCGCAATTAGATTCACACCTGTTTCTCATATATTGCTGACTCGATTCTAACAATCTTAGTTTTGAATGAAAGATGTAGCATGCACATTGATTTCTAAAGAATTTGTAAAAATTATGGGTTAAACCTTTTACGGAGTATGAGTTGTCCGCGGCGAGCTGCTGCGCAAAATTGTTTATAAATCCGCTTTTTGCCTTTCTCATATAGAAAGGATATGCAATCACTCTGAAAATCGCCCGGAGGACCGTGTATCTTATCCCATTCGACTCAGTTCGTTGAGATCAGCAAATGTCTGTATTTGATTGTATATATGTGTGTTTGTATTTTCTAATCACTTTTCTCAGAGATGAATATTGTATCCATATTGTATTTTAAGCTAAAAATATCGGGACATATTTGTTGGTGTCTTATCAATGAACCAAAACTGTTATAGGGTAAACGTAGAAAACACAAAACCATCCATCGTAATTATTAATTTAAAATCAGAAACCGTTCAACACTACCGGAACATTAACATGTTGAATTCAATAGGAATTCAATCATTCCATAAAGTCAACAGTCTTTAATTGGATTGTAATCTGAAAAAAACGTAAAGAATGATAATGCACGAAATCAATTGTCATTCTCTGTAACGAAGCATTGTCGTGCATTGTAAATAGTTGGTTTTTATTGAATTTCATGAACTGAGTAAGGCGACTTTGATAAACGAAAACGTTCGTAATATACGTTGCACGAAAGTTATCGCTGATGGCGAAACTATTTTTCGTGAATGAAACGAAATGATTCGTTCATTTACTAAAGGTTAGTATATAGTACGTATATTTTTAAAACGCGAATGGATTTTTCGTACCTATATTCAACATGATTTTCGCTCATCAAACAAATTTGAAGTTGCTTTTCTTTACATTACGGGTTGCTCGTAAATAGTATAAAATAATTTTCGTGAGATGGAAACCGGATCATTTGATGAATTAAAGGTAAATAAATTGTTATATTTGCGGACACCAGGTACTCGTATATATTACGAACGATTTTTGTAAGTTTTTTTTTGTATTTTATCAAACAATTCGTATGATTTGTGAAATGGGCTCGAAACAATTTCATGAAAATAGAATTCACGAGCGATTAGTTTAAATAAAAACAACTTTACCTGAATACATACAAACATTTCTCATAAATCATAAATAGTAGAAAAACTTTCGTATATTTCATCAAACAATTCGTTTGACCGATATGAAAAACTCGTAAAAAATACAAGCCTTTCCATAGAACTACGAATGATTCATCATATGTACAAAAAAAACCGTATATTTTACGAATACTAACGAAACCTATTTGTAGCAGGTTTATGAATGTATTCTCTAAGTGTATTAGATTATTTTATTGAAGACATTCAATTAAAATGAAGTGAGTTAGCTATATTTTTGTGGATATTTGAAAATAGCCCAAAAGGAACACTCACACAATTAGTGTTTACAAGTACAGAATTTGTTGTTAAGCTCACCACAGTGAATATCCGTGCTGTAGATAGGGCTTATTGCTAATACCATCTCCCCTTTGCTCGTTTCACTGGCTGGCAGTTTGTCATATTCGTTGTGCGGTTGGGCCCCCAAAGCTCAAATATGCGAACTTCGCAGGTTGCATGTTTCAACAACATCAAGCTTTTATGTTGCTATCCTTGCGGTAGCCGCCTTGCTTTTCACATCCATAAGCAATGTCGGCATGTGAAATTGCTTCAAGCAAATACCAGCTCAGCTCTAAAACGTATAGAGGTTACTTGCTGCTTATCGCAGCCGACCATCAACTATCAGCATGCAAGGTGCGAAATCCGATTACCGTCACCGATAGATGGGAATAAAAAATGTTTCCGAGTTATCGACACCTACATAGCACGGTTTTTCCGCCGGCGGTATGGTAAGCTAATAAAAAACTAAATAAACGTCTCATCCTTTTCATTCATTCTCATGAAACACACACACATGTAATTATATAGCTCATACTCATACTCACTGGCGTAGTATCCCACGTCATTGTTGACGTTTAGTATGCCAATTTCCTCGCTTGCCAACATATGTGAGTCCCAGACCTTCCGATAGTCTGGATCATGCAGCACGTCAAACAGAGTATCCGCCGTGACATCGACAAACTCGGTGTGGATTTTCACCATGTTAAAGTTGCATCCAGCAACCGGACGAGTGTACACCTGTGTGTCGGATTTTGAGAGTTCCAGGGTCCAACCCTGATGATCATCCACCAGCTGTTTCAGTGCCTGAAAGTCGCTATCCTCGGCGATACGGGCCATATCATGTGGCTGCTGCGCGGTCACGCGAGACTTGGGTTTGCCGTAAAATTTAATAAGCTGTGTGGGGGTAGAGAAAAAGTAACAATGTTTGAAATGTGTGAAAATGAAATCGAATTATTTAGTCTTATTGGGTGGTGTGATTCGTTGTGTGTTTTTGATACAAGTACAATGATGTGCCGATGGGATCACCCTCTTTTAAAATTGCAACAAAAATTTATGAAAACTATATTTTAATATCGCAACTACATTTTACATTTTTAATGCATTGTTTATTGTCAAAATTAAACTAAAGGAGCAGAAGAAGGGCAAAATCAAATTATTTTAAATCCGATTATCATAATTATTTCAGTCAGTCAGTATTCTAACTATTTCGATTCACTAGGGAAAATTCGAATTGAATCGCACATTATTTCCAGCAGTGTACGAATGTTTCTAGTTTCCTGACCATTTCCTGTTCGAGTCATCTCAACAGCATTTTACCAATTTGACGCCCATTTCATGCGATGCATGACGAATTCGTACCGACAACAGCACAGTGTATCTCCGATTGCGGGTGACTAATTAGTTACAGTTGGATGTATCTAGCTGACATGATTCGCTCTTGAAGCGTAGGCGAACACAGATACATATTAGGGTGAATAAAAATGTTTACTCTTGGGCTGCACCCTTACATGCCAACCATTAGCGTAGCATGCTAACTTGCATACAAACAAAGACTTTTCTACCGGATGTGAGTCCGAAAATGTTAAAAAATTTGTTGCATTTTTTCAAGCACAACTGCAGTATTCTGGTCAGTCAGTCTATTATTCAGCGCGCTGAGTATTATTCATGTGATCTTTGTGAATTTGATTACGGAACATCACGTCATTTGATATGCAACTGCCCTGTAGTAATGCAATTGCGTATCCGGATTTTTGGTTCTCCATACATAGATGAACCTATGTACGGAAAGCTAAAACTCAAAAATATGCTATTGTCGCTAACCCAGTGTGGTAAGGAGCTTTAGTTTAATAGTATTTGAATGACAATATCTCTTCGGGGGTGTTGTCGTTCTGTTATCTCAATGTCCCCTTGGGGGTGTTAGTATATTTGCTCACAGTTTAAATTAAAATTTTAAATCCCGGGGTTTGGAAGTTTTACTCCTGCTATTGTAGCACCTGCAGAGTATTCAGCATCCTTGCGGGGGTTCAGAATTCTCTGTTTTAATTGTTCTGTGTCGTTATATTTCTCACAATTCGTGTATTTTTATTTTGAAAATTATTATGCCATTGTGTTTCTCAAACATTTTTACCCAGAAAAACATCTTAAACATCAAGATAACTTTAGCCAATCCCAAGACACAGTGATTTGAATCAAAAACTCAATTTCTCAGCACGTCTGTCGCTATATATCAATAACCAAGCAGAATTCCAAAATTCTGAAAACGGCACTTTATACAGATTTTTCAGACGAGTAATGTGGTATATATAACTCAGATTGCCTCAAAATGACGTTTGTCATAACATAGCACAACAGCGACGATATGACTTTGAATTATCTATTTCGCTACGTAATACTTTTGTCTTTGAAGGAGAATCCACCCGGTTTAGATAAGTCATCGGCTTAGTCTTAATCGGATTGAATTGTAGCTTTACAGATTTTTATTAGCGACCTTTGACCGTGGGCGTCATTCAGGTCAACCAACATGAAACTTCACAAACAATGTGATGCAATTAAAAAAAAATAAATCCACCCTAGTAAACACTTTCAGTACCGTCATTACAAGCAAGCATCGATTGAGTGTTGTCGGTAAAGGATCACTATAGGGTGATGAGCCTATTTTCACCATACTAAGCAAGGTGCCTCACTAATCCGGTAATTTCTTGCCTTACAATCAATGGAATGCGTAAAAATTTACATGAACCGCTTGGCTTCGTTGTTAAGAACCAATATAATAACACAAATGCGTTGAAAACAGTAAAATTCTCGTGTTTGAGCACAATGAAAACTCGAATCGAGTGCCCCTATTGTTGCGCTACCATTTGACTCAATGCGTTGAACAAAGATGGCAGACACCGCTCTAACCAACGGCTTCAAATGGGTAGGGTGATAATAGAAACATGGTGCAAATAGGCTCATCACCCTAGTTGTTATCCCAACTAGGATAGGGTGATGATTGCCTCACTTAGACGGTCGGTGTAGCATAGACTCCTTCATTGTTGATGAGATAGCTACTGGACATATCTTGTTCCAATAATAATGGACTGATGCTAATGCAGCATTTCACGTACATTCAACCAACATTCAGAAGGATAACGATGATTACGTATTAAATGTGCTATTGTTTATCGCAAATGAACTCATAGATGCTATTATGTTGTAGTCATTCGGTCGATTAGTAGACGGTTGTTTGTTTTATTTAGTACGATTATTTGACACAGAACGTTGCGGAAGTTTTAAATGGCCAAAATTTTTACCATTCAAAATTACATTAAACTTGGAGAGCAATATTTAAATACTGTTTAAAATAGAGGAAATATTTATTTTTTCTAGAACTGGAAACAACATTTTTTTGCATTAGGGAAGTGAATTATTTTTTTATTCGGCGAATTAAAAAAAAAACTTTGCTGAATGAGAGATAGATTGGAGTTGTTTGAATTAGAAATAAGGTCGTGATCTTATTTTGGCTTTAGTTCCTCGTTCCACAACCGATGTAATGCATAGACATTGGTACCATTGGTCGATGATTTGTTCCCATGAAACAGTATAATAACTAAAATGATTTGAAAATGATGAAATCTTCGCACCCTATCATTTGAGCTATGGCATTCAACAAAGATAACCAACACTAATCTAACCAACGACTTTAACCGGGTAGTGCGTAAAAATAGACTCATAACCCTATTGTTAAAAGAAAAATTATAATCTATGCCTGATGAGTTATTTAATCTGTTCATTTCAATTTCATAGACACTTCCCAGTGGCCGTTTGTATCTTAAATATTATAAAATTATGTTTTAAATAACCCTGTTTGACAAAAAACTGGAGTGTGCTGTGACCGTTGTTTTTCGGAAAGTAGATTAAAAATAATGAAAAATGGCATTTTACGTACGTTTCGGATCGATTTTTATGAGTATTCAATTTAATTGCGTAATTAGATTTTGTACACAATGTCGCGTTCTCAAGTTTTGCACTTTTAAAGTTAAAAATACTGAAAAAGTTGTTCAAGAACAGTTTTTACTGCTTACTGTCTTGGTGTCCCATAATTTCCAAACCAACTTTGGAGATTATCAGGAATCATAATATATTGGCTCAAATGGCACGTTCCTCGTATATAGTCATGGATTTGTACCTTGCCGTGTCTTCTCAAAATTTCCTGAGCGGCAGGAGGAAGGAAGTAGAATTGGAAGGGTAGGAAAAATAACAGCACAAAACAAACAATAGGTAAGTTAAAGTCACAAGTAGTTCAAATCGCTCGCGAGTAAGCCTAAAGCTCTTTACCAGATTGAATATATGTATGTCTCTGAGTTTCAGTCGTCCAAACACGGAGTCGTCTATGTTAGGACGGCCGAAAACTCGAAATCGCAATTGCGCTACTGCTTGACAGTTGCATATCAGATGATATGAGGTTCCGTAGACGGATTCACAAAGATCACATGAAAATGACTCAGTGTGCTATAAAGTTGCCGTGTGATAATTGAGTTTGCAATGTCTTAAAATGGCCATAAAACAGATCCTGACGTACTAGAGACACACGGAAGATGCCATTTTTGGTTACATTCCTTCCCTTTTTTGAAAAGCAATCTCAAGACACATAAGTTGGTTTGGTCTTAGCTGTATTAAGAGATCGTTTCTGATTTAGTTGTCTTTTCAATATCTACGAATTCGGAAATAAGAAAGTACGCCATTTATATTAATGAGTAGAACCTAAAACAACAGTGCACCAAAGTACTAAATCTACTACTACGAAGTTTCAAGAACAATCAATCAAACTAGATTACACATAAAACAACACGAAATGAAATACAATCAATGAAAAAGCAGTGCATAGCTTAACTTGAATACAACAGGCTTCTGGTCTGGGGGTACAGGACCTAAGATGAAGGTCAATCTAAATATACGACTTGCCCAACTGCTGCGAAAAGACTGCTTATGTTGTTTTCAAGCATGCCCGATTTTTCAAGATGTTACAATTAAGACTTAACAGATTCCTAATCTAAGAGAGGACAATTTCAATAAGCGACGGAGAGTAAGTACAAGGATGCTAATTACATACATAAACTTATTTTCAATAGCGTTCAGCTCTTCAACTGTATTTGTTGATCTTCCATTTCTCCCTGCCCTTGATACTGGTGGTACCGTTGGTAACAATATCTGATGATCTGTTTCACGTTTGAACAATTCATTATCGTCATGACTATAAATAAAATTGAATATGCCTCCTTTGGTTTGAAGTAAATTCAATGCATTTGCTTTAAGTTGCGAAATGAAGCGGAGTAAAAATTACCCAAACGCCCAAAATAAATAAAATTACAATTTTTATGATTTTTCGATAGTAATGATAGATCAATTTTTCGATAAATGGATTTTGCGGATTTTTGTTGACGAAAATACTGCCATTAAAAGTTTAGCCCGATTCTAATTGTAATTCAATTCTAATCATTAAATCAGCAATGAAATCGTCAAGAGGTAAAAATTTATCGCAATGTTTTTCTGTTCCGGAAAGACCTAGTTTCGTTTATTTTTTTATAAATCGTATATCTATCCATCTTTTATTATATAAATGTCAATGTTTATATGTATATGATTTTTAGACTCCCAAACGGCTTAACCGATTATCTGCCCGTCAGATGGCGCTTCGGAACAAATTGTGTTTTCCTCCTATTTCGATGAAAGTCGCAGCTACGCACGATAGGTATTAGCTAGTAAGACATGAAAGAAGGTCTTCTCGACAAATTTTTCATTCGCAAAAATACTTATTTACTACTTGAATAAAATGACCCGTAATTTTTTATTAAGTTATTCCACGCCGAACGTCCCCTCTCGCAGGTTGATGGGATTGACGGTATTGTAAACATCATCAAGCCACAATATATTCAATAGAGTTATCTAAATATAAGGACCTTCGCTCTTTTTAGTTTTTATTTGCACCAAGTTCTACTACTAGAGGTTAATTAGTTCTCATGTTAATAATCCACCAAACATTATGACTACTGAGGATTTGATTTATATAAGAAGCCCACTTCAAGATGTTGATTACAATACGCCTCGATAGTGGTGTGTCGAGGAGGCCGGGAGGGCTGATATGAGCCTTTTGTCTGTTCTATACCTTTCCTCTATTCACCAGCTCATAACCAACAATCAACCCGTAACAAATAGATAATTGAGAAAGGATGTGCTATGTGTGGTGATTGGCTATTCAAGTATTAGTAGTGTTTGAAGTACTAATGTATGTCTCATGTGATGATCATAACTTCAGCTGTATCTTGTACCTATGTAATCTATTACGTCTCTCATATATTGTCTTTTATTTCTTCTTTTCGAGTCCTATACTGCCATTCTACACCCGCCTTCAGCTGAATCAACAACGATGGTGATAGTGAACGTCTTAACACTCACACATTCTCAAATGCGGTCTCAGCGGGAACCTACAAAAATGCCATCGTGCACGCGATTACGAATCGGTCACGTCCGAAAGTCTATCCTTGATCCTAGAAGCCTAGGTCCATGCCTTCAGCTGGACCAATTAAGAAAATACGCCCATACCTATTAGACAACACGTCTCATGGCGACATGACCGGGAACCCTATCGATATAAACGATCCCACTCTCTGCCAGAATTCAAACCGCGCACTGAAATTTTAATATCAGACTCACGGTTCGCGCAACCATTCAAGAACACACGTTACAAAATCACGTCAGCGCACAAACGTTAGAGCCCCTCGCGATTTTCCAAGCAACCTACGAACTCGCAAACATGATTACACCCCGGTGATAAGGTGAAAATCTCAGCACTCATAAACTTACCAACACGATCTCAAGTGTCAACCTACAAACTCCCGCGCTCGCGCCATCATGAATCGGGATCGTCCGGAAGTATCTATCCCCGGTACAAACAATCTAGGTCCTTGTTAATTATTAAAAAAATAATAAAATTGAAAAATAACTACCATATCCACTAGACAAAACGTTCCATGGCGACATGACCGGAAACTCTAGTGATATGGGGTAACTCTCTCCCTGTCAGAATGTGATCCGTACACCGAAAACTAAAGATCAGAATGACGGTCCGCGAATATATAAATCGCCGCAGGGTTTCAAAATCGAATTTATACACGCGAAGTCACATACACGCGAGCACACGGGACAAACACGTCAACATACGAACGCTTAAGCCCTTCGCGATCATCTACGCACACCTATGCCCGCGATCGCGTAAACTTGATAACACTGCGGCAATTGTGTGAACGTTTTAGTACTTACGAAGTTACAAACGCGATCTCAAACGCCAACCCGCAAATGCGCGATCATGAATCGGTCACGTCCGGAAATCTTTAACCTTTATTCTAGCAATTTTGGTCCATACATTCAGTTGGACCAATCAAAAAAAAATAAAGCTCATATCCACTAGACCACGCGTTCTACGACGACATGATTGGGATCTCTAATGATATGGAAGAGCCCACTTCCTTCTGGAATCTGAACCGTGCACAAAAAATTCAGTATCAGATTCACGGTCCGCGTGCGATCATTCTAGAACACACGCGAATATGCGAAAGGCACACGGTTATGAAATAGAATTTATGCACGCGAAGTTACACGTTAGCACACGCGACATACAAACGCACACGCGATCGAGCACATTAACGTACAAATATTCGAGCCCTTCGCGATGATACACGCGATTCCGAGTCCCTACGCCCGCACATGCCTGAACCGTACAAAGAATATCACATTCAGAATCACGGCCCGTTACAATTGGCCTATTGCAGTGTTTTATTGGGCGACATTGCCTGTCTCGTCTGCAAATTGTAGTATGTGATTCTGACGGGGAGCCCTTCCGAGAATCTAGCTCTACAGCTCCAGTAGGACAACTCTCGAAAAAAAAAGTTATTCCACGCCGAACGTCACCCTCACCACGCACAGATTTCGACCGCAAACTCGTACGGACCAACATGGCTGTTGCAGCTTTTGTGGCATCAAACGATAATGAATGGGAGCGCGCCAGGCACGCGTGTAATTCATTTATTCAGCCTGTAATTTTGAATTAAAAGCGATTACACGTATATTGGGCTGTCCCAAAAAAATAATCGATGTTCGCAAAGTCATGATGCTCAACCCTATAATGAAAGATAAGCATGTTTTAAGCACTTTTGTAAAACAAATCACGTTTCTAAAAAATATCATCTAGAGGTTCCACAAATGCGATTTATGAAAAATTGTCATTTTTGAGCAAAATTGTCGTATATAAGCGGTTTTCGCAACTTTTTCAAAGCCCAATTATTTTTTAAATATTTTTTTTTATTTCAAGTGAACGGTATAACGCTCCCATAAGACGCTATTGAATTTTTAGCTGATCCGATTCCGGAATTAAGAGTCCGATCACAGTAGCTTTGACCACATTTGCTACCTATGACGGATCTTGATGCTTCCGGGGAACTCGCCAAGTTCCCGAGCTAATGTCACACCTATTTCCCAGCAAGCTTTTAACCGATTTTTACAAACTTAATTTCAAATGAAAGATATAATACTCCCATTGGCTGCTATAAAATTTCATTCAGTTCTGACTTTTGGTTCCGGAGTTATAGGTTGGTTATTTCGGTCACATAGAACAATAGTACAATCGTATACCTCAGAGGCTAAAAATCTATTGGAATGGTCACCAAATTACATCGATTCGCTGGTCTAGATCACTGATTGCCAATCAAAGATTCTTGGAATATATTGTCCACTATTGACAATTCCGGAAGCCCCGATTTCCGGGCATCGATTCTTATGATTGAATCTCAACCCAAGTCTCTAATTGAAGGTATAGTTGGTTGTTTCATCCCCCCCCCCCCTTCTTACCCTTAAACCTTCCCCCTTAATTATTCTCTCCTCTTCGACCACCCTCACACTTGCATTCCCTTCAGCTACCCCGCATACCGAAATAAGATAAAGGATTTCTGACATATCTTTGACTCCCACTCTGGTAGCCCCCACCCATAAATATAACATTGAACTCATGCTAAATAAACGAATTAAATATTATATGTTTAAAGTGAGTTAGCGTCGATTTGGTAATCGTGTAGTACGAGCGAAGTATAAGAATGTAATAGACATTTCCACAATTATATTGAACGTAACCAGCTAATGAATCCTAGTTTAGGTAAATGAGAAAGGCACAATCGCACCACTAGGTGGATTAAAACAGGTTTTTTTTATTCTCAAAGTCAAGGGTCAAAGTAAGCTCAGATGCTATTTCAATTGATTGATAGGGTAAAAGGAGATTATTCCATACAATCTCTAACTCTCAAAAAGGAAAGGGGTCTCAGAGGCCCGGCTAGTTACAGATCTCTAGTTTCAATGACCTTGTAATTTGAAATACAAATGATCAAGCGTTTTCGGGCTCTCGATTCTCTCGCTGAAAAAACGATTCAAAAAAGAGGCTTTTGATTGCATTAGTTCTTAGGAGCGATGCTTCTTGAAGTCACAATTTTAGCATGCATTTTTGAGGGTTAAACACTATGCGGAAAGCAGGGAACAACCAATTGCCCCATTTGCAAAGCCATTTGGGATCGCAAGAGGAACTCAAATTGTGCTGTGCTCATTAACCAGGATAACTATCATTTTTCCCATATTTGAGTTGAATGTAAAAAATCGATAAAAATTCGCTTTACAGGATTTCTAAGAAGCAGAAGAGAAGTGTCTTTTTGGACAGAATACAGCTGATTTATGGTGGGTTGGAAGACCCGTTGTGTATTGCATACTTGAATTCTTAAATGATGTTTTCTATAATGATCTTTTTGTATAATCTGTTGCGATATTACAAAATATAATCAACAGGTTGAACCCATTTTTTATTGATCCAGTACATCAAAAATTTCAGCTTGGACTAGAATTATTGCGTCCTTTTTTAAATTGGAAGAAAATGGGGAAAATATGATAATCGTTAATTTTTTTTAAAAGTTGGCCTAAAAATTAATATTTAATATTTGGCTTCTGCAATAAAAGGCTCTTTGAATTTTTGATTTCAGATTAGCAGAACATCCGGAATCCTGGCAATCATCGCCCAACATTTTTTGACACCGGCACCATTCCAAAAATGCAATATATATGATATGAAAATACCGAACACATAATTTATGTAGTTCACCATAAAAATCACCGAAATGCGTAAACACAACTGTTACATGAGCCGACCGCCTTACAATGAATCTAAGAGAAGAATGTCGAAACATTCGGCGATATATACAATTCAAAATGCTTCATGTACAAATATTAAAATAATTTTAGAACGCAAGAAATGTTCTTCACGTGAGAAGCGTTTCGAAGCGTTGCAAAACTCTACGCATGTTAGCTGTTCACAACATGATTAAAAAAAACCATAAAAAGACAATGATTCCTCGTCAATTTGAACTGTTAGTACTGTTTGTTCACTACCAATCGGTGAAATATCCTGCAACTTCTACATGTCTATTTTAAGCTTCTCTATTTCCGCAGTAGATGACACATAAAACAAATGTCACGGAAGTGAGAAAGGGTATCCTTATGGAACATAGTCGAGTGTAGTTTACCTCTGGACATATTGGATGTCGTATATCATGGCAGTTGACCTAAATTCGACATCATATAGTCGTTTGATTATTCTACCTTTTCTTGTTTCAGGCGACGTTTGATGGTTGTGAGATAAGAAATTCAAATATGTGTCGCTAATTTAGATTTATATGGCACACGAATTTTCACGAGACCTTGACCATGCTTGCGAAGAATCAACGCGCCCTTGAAAGTTTCGAACAACAGTTGCGAACACAGTGGGTCAAATTTTATTTGATTTTTTGCCTATTTTCGATTTTCTGAAAACAATTTAGCTCAACTATTAATATCAAAACTGATACCGTATGTTCATGATCAAACATAATGTTAAATATAAATAAACCCAATGTTGCAACTTTTACCTACCTTTATATAGAGTATCGCCAGTTGTTCATATATGATTTTTTAGTACACAATGCAAAAGTTAAACTTCATGATACCAGTTTTATGTGATACATAGTCTAAGCTTTCCAGATGTCAATACTCCGAATTGGTATCGGCTTCGAAATCTCTTCCTTGCTTCAATTGCATATGAAAATTCAAATCACACTAACATTACCTCGGACACAACCTTACTATACACACACTAGCTCACGTAACTATTCCTGCACTGCTGTAATTATGTTACTTCACTGCTGCATTTTTATTAATTTTAATGGAATAAGCTTATCACTCCTTTGGATCTTCAAAAACACCCGATAATAGCACCTTAATTTTCCGACAAACAAACAGCGATGCAGGCTATTCTTCCACGTCGAGGATTGTTATCGCACAGTCAAACGAAAAAATAAACAACTCCAGGAGGAAAATTTTGATGAAGCGTAACCAAAGTTTTCTGCCTTTTCCCTCTGGCTGGACTGGGAAAAGAAATGTATGTATTACTACCATGCGCACAACATTACTAGCTAACTGGAGGAATTTATGTCACGCGAGGAGTAAGGCTAGATTGATACTGAACGAAACGACCCGAGCGGGACAAGCGTGACGTTTTCATTGCGTGTGCTTCTTGTTTTTGTACTTTGTTTGTATTTGTGTGGAAAACTTCCGCGAAGCTACCGAACCAAACTGTCATAATAATCTGTAGGGCTACCAGGATAGTAGTTACTTACGGAAGAACAAGGCAAACTTCGATTTGTGCATTTATTTAAGGACTACAGTGTGTTGATAAAAAATATGCACAAAATTAAAAAAAAAGTGGTCGTAATAATAATAACAGAGATTATCTATGTAATGACCAATCCAACAGGAAAAGTGCATCATACCACCATGCGTCTCCTTTACACAACATTTTACGACCAACGTGTATTTACTCGCCCGAATTCACTGTAGCTGTATACTATCTTATTACGTTTTCCTGTATGAACTAAATTTAACCCCTCTGAGTGTAACATAGAGGTAGCAACTGTAGCGGTCTAAATTATAACTGTAGTCTTCCATAACGCATCACAGGGCGCATGCTTCGGTTTTTGTCAGATTGTGTGTGGAACACGCATTTGTTTTTTTTCTGTCAAGTGAAACGTATGTTTTATCCGGCATCAATATTAACTCATATTTGTTGTTTGTGAGATTATATCGAGTGCAGGTAAATGTTTGAATATATGAAAAAACTTGATTTTTTTTGAAAGTTCATAAAAATTTTTGCAAGTAATCGGTCGATTTTGTTTCCTAATAACCGGTGGTTTTAGTGTCGAAAAATGTTCGTATAAATTCCAATAGAAACAACTTTTGGAGTTTTTCTTTCGTGAGGAGGACAAACTATGCAGTTTACTATCGTGAAATGCATATACCATTCGATTCAGTTCGTTAAGATCGCAAAATGTCTTTGTATGTATGTGTGTGTCAATTAACCCCAGAACGTTGCACTTGCGTTTTCCACCCTAGAACGTTGCACTGGGGTACACATGTACCCCACGCGGTTGATCGCGATTTTCGCAGTAAAAATGCAAACAAAAAAAAATGTATAATACATCATTTTCTTCGTTTTTCTACTGCAGAAACAGTTGTGTAAGAGAAAATACGGAATTTATTGAATCAATGATACATAAATTGGCTTGACCACAAAAAAATGGAAAATCGTGGTTTTGACTTTTTTTCACAAAAAATACTATAACTTTGCGAATTTTCAACCAATTTGAAAAAAATCAAATGATTCTAAAAGTTGAAAGAATGGTCTAGAAATGCTATAAAATGGAATTTCGAAATTTTTGAAACAATGCAATTATTTGGAAGAGTGAAAGTTTTAAAATCCGGTTTTGGAAAATGCCACTAAATGGGGTGGAAATTGAAATGAAAAAAATATTTCTGATCAGTAATACATTTGTAACACGCAACGTTACTGTTGCAGCAGATACTGTGCGCAAATTATACTTGCGAGTCATTATTTTGAAAAACTATTGAAAATAAACAATAAAAATCAGCAAAAATGAGAACGATTTTTTTTCTACTTAAAAATTAATTTAAATTAATTGAATAAATGATTAAAAACGAATATATAATACTAATTGTTACTTACGTAGTAAAACAACCAGTATTTAAAGTGGTATTGTCACGAATCATCCTTCTACTGACAGCACGAAACCTGACGAAACACTAACGGCAGCCGTACACTGGGGTACAAATGTACCCCACACCAACTTTGACACCTGCTTCCACGAAGGTTATAAGCAAAGGTTATACCACATTTTCTTACTCTTACTAAGAACTCTAAGTTGAATTATGGATAGGATCAGTAAATGGCGAATTCTCATCTTCACACGGCTCCAAAGATGGTGTGGGGTATATTTTATCCCAGTGCAACATTCTACGGTTTAATGTCACTCAATTTTCTCAGAATTGGCTGAACCGCTCCCATAAGCTGCAATTGAATTTTTAGTTCGTCTGAATTCTCATTCCGGAGTTACGGGTTAAAGAGTGCGATCACAAAGCAAATTCCCAGATAAACTGGTAATACTATGATGTCCGAATGATGTAATACATATGTAAATGAGTTCAACATTACTTGCATTTGGTGGTCTGGATCACTAATAACCAATTAAAGTAAATTTGACCAGATTGGTCACCTATGAGGAACAGAACTTTCGATTTCAAATGAATGATAAAATTTCATTCAGTTCTGAATTTTGGTTCCGGAATTACAGGTTGGTTACATGAGTCACATAAGAATTTCTCATTTAAACCGGTACAATCATAATCCGTCATAGATTGAAATCTATTGAAATGAACATCAAATTACTTTGATTCGCAGGCCTAGATTACTAATTGCAAATAAAAGATTCTAGGAATATATTGTCCGCTATCGATAAATCCGGACATATTCCAGAACTAAAACCACTTCGGTGATGACTGAACCTATTTGCGCTCACCTAGTCTCAAATGGAAGGTATAATGTGCAGTTGGGTGTTACAGCCCCTTCCAACCCCTCCTTCTCCTTCCTCACGGCTCCTCTCTCCACTCTTTCACTAATCCCTCGTTTCACAGACCTACCTCACACCCGCACAACTTGGTGGATTTAAACAGGTTAAATTGGCATTTTTTCGAGGTTGAATATGAATACTTTTTAATGTATCCATTACCAATCAAAAAGGTATACCGTTTTTGACCTTCCCTGAAGCCCTTCTAGAAAAAACCGGAATCTAGAAATTCTAGAATTGAGTGCTATCAAATTGCAGTGCTTGATATTTGACACGCTGGAAGTTGCATAAAATTGTGTTGCGGGTCGAGTTGTTTAATTCTAGAAATGTCCGGTTCAGGTTCAGAAATTTTGGAAATCTTGGGTTCGAATTTGGGATTTCCAGTTTTAAAATTCTCTGTAGCATTAGTGCTTTGATTGAATAGTTTATTGTGTAAACAATTAATATTACAGCAGCTGTGGTTATGGTCCAGTAGGATATTGATAACAGTCTATTATCATTCTCAGGTCAAAGCAGCATCTAGCTTGTTGAAGTATCTCAACTGAGAATCGATCTACTTGGTTCCTGCTCCCTTGTATATTAACCTATCTTGCCTTGTGTATGAGGGAAAGCTTCCACAGCTTTGATTCATGAACCGTATTTCCATAAATGCGACTTCTATGTTGGAAACCTTCTTACACCCATCTTCGTACCTTTCAACAAAAATTGCATGACTAATGCACGAGAAATGCATCTTACATGTTTACTTGTTAATAGTGTCGCATGTTTTATATCTGATCTTATACCTGGCGATATGTGGATTGTCACAGTCAATATGACTGCTGATAATAGAGACAGGAAATGCGTCTATTGCTCGGTAAATTAGCCAAATAATGAATTATGACCTTCTGATGATTTCAAAAGGGTTGTATCATACGGAGCCAGATATGGGAATCAGCAGTGATGCCATTATGCCCATCACACAGTTTGGGACAGCTAAGATATCAATTCGAGAAGCTCTGAATTCATGGAATACTTGAGCAACATATACTGCTTAATAAGAATCTGCATATGCTCATTGCAGAAAATCGCCCGACATGTGCTCGTTCTGGCAGGGAAGAGGTGTTAGATGTAACTCTCCGCTCTGCCAGTATCACGCATGGGTTATCTGATCATATATACATAAGCTGACCAAGGCTAGGAAAAATCCGTATACCTTTCAATTTGAAATTGTATACGAAAAAGTTGATTTATTAAGCAGTTCAGTATTCCTCTGTGAGTGGTGGAGTGCAGAAAGATGTAAGAGTTCGTGTGTTAGAATTATGAACTTTGTTTTTTTTTTAAATAGCAGTGCGCATTCATGAAACCAAACTAAAATTAGTTTACCATCATCGTTTCGCTCATCACATTATGATTTTAAAATATTCAGAAAAAATGGTTTTCCATTTAACATTTTTCATGGCATGTTCAGAATGAACTAATAGTTCTTGCTGTACAGGAAGATTCTTAGAAATTATTGC
The DNA here is from genome assembly GCF_030247195.1 of Topomyia yanbarensis. Classification (NCBI taxonomy): domain Eukaryota; kingdom Metazoa; phylum Arthropoda; class Insecta; order Diptera; family Culicidae; genus Topomyia; species Topomyia yanbarensis. The sequence goes on along the minus strand of NC_080671.1, from coordinate 174,589,763 downwards.
AGACTGAATCTTGGCATTTAGATTCCAAGGCATGGGGAACTGGATTCAAAAAGATTTCAAATATACAAGACCAGGAATCTCGGAATTTTAACTAAGATCCGGATGCAGATTCGTGAGGCCTGAAACGTTTGTTTGCAAAATGTTGAAATATGATTACTGAATTAAAGAAAATGTTTCCCAGTTCTCAAATTCACAAAAACAGGTGTACGCATAAACAGGGTGCTATACAAATCGACGGCATAAAAGTAAATTACAAAACAACGGGGTTTTGTTTTTCGAATTCATCTCATAAATAGTAAGCACAGAAGAAGGGGAAGTGCACGCAATTTACTATGACGCGTAGAGATTCTTTTTTGCATCAGAAAAATATTTGCTTCCTGTCCTCGTGGTTGTACAATACTTGATGATCGCTGTTGGCTTTTCTTTCTTACTTCTGGCCATTGCAAACAACGAGTGTGAATTCTTTATCATTTGCTGTCTCACTGATGACGCTTGTGTTTGATTTGGAGTTACTGGGCACAGTTTTTGCGGTTTTACAGATGCCATTATTGCCTGAACATGATCGTGAACCGTTTTAACATAGAACGGGTAGGAAGGAATCTGCCATTGAAACGAGCAAAACGTTGTCTTTTGAATGGTAGTGTATTGTGTTGTAGGAAGATCGCACCACGTAATCACTATTGGAGTATCTAGTAATATGTTTGTCCCTCAATCCTTCGTAATTTATTCCACTCTCCTGTATTGCGATATGACAGTTTTAAAGGCTATATCGCAAGAACGATGCGCCTGATCATATAGTCGCATTTCGATTTTGCCGTTATCCATAAACACGAAGTTTTTGAAATGTATTCTTACGCGTCGTTGTGTAGGTTGTTATGTGAAATGAGTTTATTTGCATGGAGCAATCTTTGCATGTTATCATTATTGAATGCTGGATATGATGTAATTGGATAAAGGTGACTTTCGTAGGGCTTAGTTCTGAAAACTTTTAGCAAATGTTCCACCTGGCGAATACCCGGTCTAATACGAAAAAAAAACAAAATCAAGAGTCATTGACATCCACACATTTCACACCCACGACCTCGCAATCATAAAAACGTACAACTTTCTAAAAGCTGTCTCAAGCGACAACGCACAAACGCCAGCTCTCACGCGTTCATGAATCGTACTCGTCCGGGAGCTCCCACTCTAAAATAGGGTACTTGTATACAGTAGTACACTCAAAATTAAACTCAACAACCAACGCAAACACTCAAATGGACTTCTTTCATCTTAAGAGAGGTTTATGGTTGTTTTGAAGCATTCCAAGCCAGACTAGTTTTCGGAATGGAAAATATCATATGGAATCGGGGTGGGACAGACAATTGCTTTTCATTTTCACGCAGCATTTGATCTAATCATACAAACCGGCCAGTAAAAGGATTTTTTGAAAATTAAAAAAGCAATAGTTCGTCACATATACTACACACATCAGTATTCGTTCAATGGCAGCTCCAACCTGTTACCAACATCACCAGCGAGAGTTCTAGTGTGAACGATTCCTGGTCTTGGAATTTGACGATATTTAATACCGTCCAAAATACTTTTGTTATTCCTTGCCAAAGTTGTATGTTGATAATCATTCAAATATTGAATGATCGTCGGGACAACTTTATGTTTTCGTTTAGGAACGATCAGTGCAAGATTTCTAAAAATCTTAATGGTTCCATTCCGAAGCGAATCAACATGGCATTTAAACATAATGGGAGTTCGATGAATTACTAAATGTAATATTCATTATCACTTGATAATTACTTGAATGAAGCTATAAATCTTGAACTCAAATTTGATCAATTCGTGACATACAGCTTTTGTTTCCGTGGCTGCTGGAATATTAAAAGAAATTAGAATGGAACTACGTAGATTTAAAAGGGTGATATCTCCCTCCCGTTACCTGCATGTTATCCTTAATATTTTCAATTTTGGAAGGCTACTGTGTAAGGTATGTGTTTGATGGCATGGTCAACAATATGAAAAAAATATTTTGGCGATTCAGGTGCTGGCTTCATACGCCCCTCGTTGTATGTTCCAGTCCCAGTCGGGACGGATTACTGGTGGTCTGTTGGATGGTAGCACTAGTGCAGCAATTGCACTGTGCATCAAGAATCGGTTGCGAAATCTGTTGCAGCAGAAGGTTCAGTTCTGTAGTGGAGTATAGTATCAAAGCGTTGCTTTTTAGTATAAGGGTGTGTACCTAAGTATAAACGAGTATAGAAAAAGGAAATAAACAAGAAAATGATAACATATTTTCGAGTTCTTTAAAAGTTTAGTTCAGTAGCTTAATTTTTTTTGCTCTCGTAAATCATTTTGGGATTAATAGAAAAAATCGTTCAATATTAAATTTTGTGGAATTGAACTGTGTACGCTACCTAATAAATTACAATTCTGTAGCCAAATACACAAACTTTTTAACAGCCTTGTACATTTGACGATATCTCTAAACAATAGCTCTGTCCGTTGAAATGTGAAATTTTGGTTGCTTAGCCCTGTTATACTCTACATCAAGAAGGAATAAATATCACAGAGAGCTCTACTGGAGCTACATCTTGTTATTCATCATTTCCAGTGGAGTTTAACCGTCATCTCAACGCACTTTGTTTACGATTTTCCACCGAGTGGAAGAGGAATCATGTCTTGCACTACCAGTTGACGCACTATTACATCCCAGTATCGCCAATGAATAATAGCTTCGAAGGAACAACGAAACATCAAATTGTTTCACTATTGTCGTGCTCATTCAAGAAAAGCCAGAAGGAATGGCAATCATTTCTGATAAATGAGCTTAATTTGTTTTGCCAATATATCATGAGAAGATGATTGACAAGTTGGAAGGGTGTGTTTTGAAGTGTAAATAATACTAGGGTAAACAAGCCCTTATTCATCTCATTAGTAAGGAGGTCGCACTATTTCGTTGATAACTCTACTTAGAAAGACTGGATTGCGCTTAAATAGGTATCATCATCTTTGCTTCGTTATTAAGAAAAGTAGAGATAAAATTTTTGCCTGTAAAATGTAAGCGAACATTCGTGTACAACGTACCCTTCTTCATCCTACCATTTGAGCTAATACGTTGAATAGAGATAGTAGATACTGCTGTTACTAATGTGTTCAAATGGGTGGGATGAATAGAGGAGTAACCCTATATGTACAACAAAAAAATCAAGTTGAGTTTGGTGGGACCGCATGCTGTTTTTCGGAAAAAGGAAAAATAATGATGAAAAACGTTGTTTCCCTTTGTCTGTAGTATGTCAGGATCGGTTTTTACGAACATTTGAAGACTTCTGTATTTCAATTATAAAAACAGCCACCCAGTGGGATTGAAAATTAAGAAAAATGAAAAAAGTCAAAGATTTCAAAACTGTATCTAGTGTTGATTCTAGATATAATTTTCTGTTATTTCAGCTACTAACGAACCAGACTTATAACACAACTTATTATGAAAATTGTTAAAATTTTGTTACTGCATTTTGACGAAAGTGGCCGTTTATGGTGTACATTTGAGTGTGGAATTGAATGGTCTAATTTGTTCAGATGCATAACAAGTCTCGTACTCAGGTTATGCACTTTTAAATAAACAAAGGTGGACAGATACAGGGAAACGTTGATATTTTTTGAATACTAGTGTTTGAACGCAAAACTCGAATTGAATATTTCAATCATGATCCTACCATTTGGGACAACGGCTTAAAATGCGTAGGGTGTTAGTAGAAACAGAGGGAAAACAGGTTCATCATCCTATTTTTTTCTTTTTCGACTTTTTTCAATAGAATTGTATGTATGTATGTATGTGTGTATGTGAGTGTGTATATATTTTCTAATGTCACTGACTTCTCTCTGGAATTGCACAAACTTAGTTTCAAGTGAACGGTACAACGCTCCCATAGGATTTCCGGTTCCAAACTTACGGGTTGAAGAGTGCGGTCACAGAAATTCCCATAGAAACTGGTAGTTCCCTGCTAAATGATGTAATACATGTTAAAAAGGCTGTAACATCACTTGGATTTGCGGATCTAGATCCCTGATGACCACATTGGCCACCTCTTACGAATTGATGCTCCCGAGGAACTTGCCAAATTGCAATCATACTTATTTCTCAGCGAACTCTTGACTAATTTTTACAAACTTGATGAAATGGAAAATCTAATACTCCCATTAACTGCTATTGAATGTCATTCAGATGTGACTTTTTAATCCTAAGTTACAGGTTGATTACTGTGATCGCATAGGAATTTTTCATATAAACCTGTACAATCGTAGCACCTCAGAGGTTAGTGTATAATAATAAACATCCTATTCGATTTGCAAATCTAGATCAGTGATGGCCAATTAAGGAGTCCTTGAATATATTGTCCACTGTCTCAGGACCACAAACCATGTCTCAAATGGAGTGTCTAATTTGCGGTTGGGTTTTGTTCCCTTCTTGCCCCCTCCCCCCCTCTCTTCCCTTACACCTGACCTGCATTCCCTTCATCCACCCCGCATGCCAGAATAAGGTATGGGGTTTTCGACGCATCCTCCACCCTCACACAAATAACACCTCTCCCCCATACTGCGTTTCAAAATATGTTAACATGAAGACATCATTGAACTGATACTGATTAAGGAGTTACATACCTTTTTGCGAGGATTTTGAAGTAGAATACTTCTAACGTTTCAATATGGGGTCCCGTTTCAATTTTTCAGTTGAGAAATTTTCCCAGATTTGAAATGCGAATATCTTCCGTTCTACTGGACGAAATCGCAATATTTTTGCACTATCTGATCGGAAATTTGTGCACGTATTTCGTATTAAATTTCGGAATTACTGCGACTACTATAAATAAACCAAAACAAGGATTTTCAGAAAACAGCGAGGAAAATGCGCAATTTGCCAGCATATCCCACGCAGAGCCGTCAAAAAGGAGCATGTAAGCGTTTCATTACATACGGGAATGTTATATATACAGGTCACGCGAGCTTGTTTTGTTTCAGTGGGTGCTCGCTTACCACACGAGCAACATGCTCGTCCGGACGGTACAATGAGCGGTATCATGTTTGCGTTCCCGTACCAAGCGTCATCGCAAGGTTCTTCGTGATAAAATGCAGGGAATCACCAAATCCGCCATTCGGCGTCTGGCTCGTCGTGGTGGTGTAAAATGCATCTTCGATTTAATCTACGAATGATGATGGTGTGCAAGAAAATGTCATCCGAGATGCCGTGACCTACACTGAACACGCCAAGCGCCAAACGGCAATGAATGTCGTCTATACTCTGAAGCGGCAGGGACGCACTTTGTATGGATTTGGAAGTTGAAAAGGTAGAACTCACTTGTATCATTATAAAAAAGGCCCTTTTCAGGGCCACCAAAATCATTTCAAAGAATAAGTTTGCGTTTTCTGTTTCATGGACTGTTTCTCCCTGGAGAGCAATTTATGTTAAACCCTAAATTATGATTTATTTCAGTACGCAAATTGCAAATATGGTCGGAAACAAACTGGAGTGAAGTGGAAAACATTTTTACTAGGCGCATTCAAAAAAGGTTTCAATTCTCAAACATTTTACCAAGGTGCCGTATTACGTTACTCTCTTTACCCTGAGTGTTCGATAATCTCCGTAGTGGAAACACAATTTCAATTTTGTTCTTTATCAAAAATATGTGGTCGGCCAACAAAGGTGGAGCTACGAAGAGCACATATTGAGGACAACACAAAAAGGACGAGCTTACATTGTGCTGTAGTCAGGTATAAAAACTCAGCATGCTGTTGCTCACGCTCAGTTCGTTTCCAGCATCAGCATACAGCAGTTCGTTTGCAGCATCGCCCGCAAAATTCAAACCGCCGTCCGTTTGCTGCTGTCAGAAGAGTTGGCCAAGCACGCCGTCTTCGATGAAACCAAAACTGTTACCATATACACCAGCACCAAGTAAATTTCGAACACTGCCCAAACAAAAGGCCCTTTTCAAGGCCATCAATTTATCGACAAAGAATGAAATTGAAGTTTTGTTATTACAAGCATCAGCTTGTCAAGAGCGTTGGATGGTAAGTGAGCCACTTGTGAACAATACCGTCGCTTTCACGAGAATGGCACAAAATCAAAAGTTATTTGTGATTTATAGACAGTTTAGTGTAATGATTCAATTTACACAAATCGAACGTTTTCTAACGTTTCGATATAGGTGCTCCGTTTCAAAATTTTCGGCCAGAATGCTGCCTGTTTTTTCAAACGTGAAAATCTGCTGTTGTATTGAATGAAAACCTTCGATTTTTGCGCTGATTTCCGTGACTAATTCTGTAGAATGTACAATTACTGAAAATAACGGATTTTGTGAAAGCAGTGGTTGGTCCATACAATTCGATTCTAAGCGAGCCAGACTAGTTTTCGTTGGAAGGTCCACCTCTGACAATAGAAATAAACTATTTTATTTTGAATTCAACTACAACTTCCTTGAAAACAGCACAGCTAAAAAACTTTTGGGAAAAACGCGCAGACCTAAATTTTCCACTATAATGGAAACTGCCTGTGCAACGCCGCACAGCATCATCAAGATTGATAGTAATTCAAGCCGGGAGGAAAGAGGTTGTAAGGCAATGGAAAACGAAAATTTCATTTATATCTTACTGGAATATAATTGGCTGGTCCTGAAAAGAACTTGTTGGTTTGTGGTTTATTTTGGGTCACAATTTAGGCCTGCTCGATTGCTGATAGCTGTGACTTTCTCGCAGGGCGACAGTTTCTGTTCAGTAGTGATGAGGCTTCCTAACGCCAACCGTGACTGGGGTACTTTTACACGACCTTCGTTGCTTACTGTTTGCGGGGATGCTTTCCTCTGGTGGACTTACGAGCGGTTTGTTTGGTACGGGCCATTTATCAACAAAGAATCGAATTGAAGTTTTGTTATTACAAGCATCCGAAAGTAGCTTGCCAAAAGCGTTCGATGGCAAGTGAGCTACTTGTGAACAATATCGTCGATTTCACGTATTTCACAAAAGAAAAAGTTATCATTTGTTTGTTTGTTTACAGTTTCGTGTTTACTAGGCGCATTCAAAAAAGGTTTCAATTCACAAACATTTTATCAAGGTGCCGTATTACATTACTCTTTTTATCCTGAGTGTTCGATAACCTCCGTATTGAAAACACAATTTCAATTTTGTTCTTTATCAAAAATATGTGGTCGACCAACGAAGGGGTGGAGCTACGAAAAACACATATTGAGGACAACACAAAAAAGGACGAGCTTACATTGTGCTGTAGTCAGGTATAAAAACTCAGCATGCTGTTGGTCACGATCAGTTCGTTTGCAGCATCAGCATGCAGCAGTTCGTTTGCAGCATCTCCCGCAAAATTCAAACCGTCGTCCGTTTGCTGCTGCTAGAAGAGTTGGCCAATCACGCCGTCTTCGATGGCACCAAAACTATTACCATATACACCAGCTCCAAGTAAATTCCGAACACTGCCCAAACAAAAGGCCCTTTTCAGGGCCATCAATTTATCGACAAAGAATGAAATTGAAATTTTGTTATTACAAGCATCAGAAAGTGGCTTGCCAAGGGCGTTGGATGGTAAGTGAGCCACTTGTGAACAATACCGTCGCTTTCAAGTAGAATGGCACAAAATAAAAAAGTTATTTGTGTGATTTGTAGACAGGTTAGTGTAATGATTCAATTTACAAAAATCGAACGTTTTCTAACGTTTCGATATAGGTGCTCCGTTTCGGCCAGAATGTTGCCTGTTTTTCTAAAAGTGAAAATATGCTATTGTACTGAATGAAAATCTTCGATTTTTGCGCTGATTGGAAATAGTTGTGACTAGTTGTGTAGAATGTTCAATTACTGAAAATAACAGATTTTGTGAAAGCAGTGGTTGGTCCATACAATTCGAATCAGAGCGAGCCAGACTAGTTTTCGTTGGAAGGTCCATCTCTGACAATAGAAATAAACTATTTTATTTTGAATTCAACTACAACTTCCTTGAAAACGCACAGCTAAAAAACTTTTGGGAAAAACGCGCGAACCTAAATTTTCCACTATAATAAAAACTAGTGCCCGCGCCGCACAGCATCATCAAGATTGATAGTTATTCAAGCCGGGTGGAAAGGGGGAGGGAGGTTGTAAGGCAATGGAAAATTTCATTTATAATAATACTTTATAATTGGCTGGTCCTGAAAAGAACTTGTTGGTTTGTGGTTTATTTTGGGTCACAATTTAGGCCCGCTCGATTTCTGATAGCTGTGAATTTTTCGCAGGGCGACTGTTTCTGTTCGGTAGCGATGAGGCTTCTTAACGCCAACCGTGACTGGGGCACTTTTACACGGCCTTCGTTGCCAACCAGCCCCCTGTCAAGGACGACGTCTCTGTACAGCCAGCATCACTGCCATGAAAGGCAAAACATTGATTTTGAACCGAATGATTAGAAGCTGTATTTAGTTACAAAATGTCAATTAAATTAAATTATTAAATCATCCCACAAGATGCAAAACGTCGTGTGGAATGCTTGAATATCGAGCATAGTGCCGAACATAATTCTTTGTTTGGGGCTTTGTAGCTATAACACCCCATATATGTCGGTCGCTGTCAAACTCCATATGATGGTATAGGGTTGCCAGGGGGCTGTTGCCAACTGCTTGCGGGGAGCCTTTCCTCCGGTGGACTTACGAGCGGTTTGTTTGGTACAGGCCATGTAGCGAAAAATGCTGATCTGCTACTTCTCTGATGCTGGTAGTAGGACGACGGTCAAACGCTCGTTTGCGTGCCTTCATTCATAAAAGTTCAACAATATTTTCAAAGAATGTTGCAAATTGTCAACTTGATAATTCCAAAAATACTCCAAATAAACTATGAATGTGCTAAAGTCGACAAAGTCGCATAGAAATTGCTTATTCCAGAGCAGAATTTACCGGTCTAAAGTGTATTCTACTTCACTCCGGTTATGTCTCTGACATTACCCACCCATCTTTTTTTTAAGAAAGTTTGAATTAATTTAAAGGGGTATTAAGCAATGATTTTATTACCTCAAAGTTGTAGTATTTTTATAGTACATTTGTCAGGGGAAAACAATCATTAGTTAATAAAAATATATTGATTGTTGACGGAGTTATGGCGTTTTTCTCGAAACCTTTCTTTATTTAAAACGTTTGCGATCACGATGGAAGTCCGACATATCCACTAAAATCCGACAACTCAAAAATATTCTTCGCACCTAAACGATTAGTTGAATAAATAATATTTTTTCCTGCATACGGGAAAATTTTCCCAAAAAATTAATGTATAAGTTCTAAAAATTGCATTAAAAAAATCTTATCTATGAAACAAACATTTATGCATAAAAATGGAATTGTTAAAGTACGAGAAGAACTAATTACGAACTATTGAAAAAAATAAAGCAATTCGGTTGAGCAGTTTTTCGGCAATTGTAATCAAGGAAAAGCCATTTTATGGAAAAACGAACTATCGAGATAATCGAGTTTAAAATTTCAAGTTACCACTGCACTTAGTAGACAAGACGCGCTTCGAAGCACTGTAAGTTCCGATCTATTGCTAGGATCTCTATGAAAATTTAGGAAAACATTCTCAAGGAGTTGTACTTTCACATAAAGCAATATTTTTTTTCTAGTTTTTTTTTTAAATAAAAAGGTCTGTACTACCCATGATCGCATAGTTGTCCCGTTTTCTATGGGATTTCCTATCTTTATGGAACTGATATGCGATCATAGACAGTGTAGCTCCTTTAGTTAATAAAATATAATAGTTGTTTTAAAGTGTGTCAGCCTCGACATGTTACTCATCAGGTTCGTGGCAATCGTGCGCTTGTATATACGTGCCAAGTGTAATCAAAATGTAATAGATATTTCTACAATTACATTGAACATAACCTTCTATTGAATCATAATTTAGATGAATGAGAAGGGCATAATTACACTACTAGGTGGATTTTACCAGGTTTTTTAATTAGTAATAAGCGTCTCCCAAAAACCCCAAGATCTACATTCAACTTCATGTATGTGCATTTTTAGAGAAGAAAGGTTGGATGACCCACTTCTCCCTACAATTTCGAAAAACACAAAAAACCTAACCCCAATTTCGTAAATATATTGTAACGGGTAGTTGCGTGTTTTGGTTCCATTGCGATTAAAAAAAAAACATCGCGGAAATTTCACTTCTGTCTAAATTGCTGTAATATGTACATTATTTACCCTCAAGAAGTTTGTACGTTTTGATTGAACTTTAAACTTATTGCGGTGTTTTCGGGAATTCTTAAGGGGTGCAAAGAATTCGGTGATTAATCTCTTCAGTCGTTAGGGAGGTTCGAACAAAGAAGCAATTAGGATTCGCCGTAGGTGCCGTCAATGATAACACAGTCAGAGCTCAATTATTGGCTTGGCCGTTCGGAAAACATAAGCAACATCGAGGTGCTTTAATGAAATAAAAAGAAAATGACCTTATCAAACTAATTTAAGCGACTTACTGGAATGTATAACTACAATTGTAGCAAGTAAGCAAGTCGCATTTTTTCCTTTTTATGGCTTTCATGCACGAAATTCGAAATACTTTGTAGACGCATCTTGGCTACCTTAAAACAAAGGCAAAATAAATTTGAACCAATGTAAAAGACCTACAAATAAAAAAATGAATTCAGTTAAAAAAAAATAAATTGTTCGTTTCACTCGGACCGGAGAAATCAACGTTAAACCCGAAGGCACCTAGGTCGCTTCCAAAAAGTGGATTCTCCGGGCCAAACTCTACTAGGATCACTACCGCTTTTCACGACAATTTTCTTCTAATCAAGAGTTATTCTTTGGTGGAACGAAAATATGGAAATGGAAACACTTGGGCAGGAAGCTAGGCACCTGTTCAATAAATAAAAATTACTAGTAATTGGTCAGGCCACAAGACCATTCCTTACCAAATATAACACTGAGCTGAGAAAGGTTAAAAAACTATCAATTTACGAGTTTTTCGAAAACGTCGGAAACTTTTTAAAGACAGCTCGTCTTGAATAAGCTTTGTTAAGGGGGAGGAAATGATTTCAGCAAGAAAAAATAAATCCCTTTTTTGCGAATTCTTTTAGAACTTTGTATTATAATGTATCATTTCATGCAAAAATATCAAAAAGCGACTCAGTGGTGAAGCTTTTGGTAGAACGTCTCTGGAAAAACACGATTTGCAGTATTAACTCCCAATGGTGTTGTAAATCGTGTTTTTTAGAGGCGTTCTGTAAAAAGATTCATCGCCGAATCGCTAGTCGATATTTTTGCATGAAAAGTTTTGATCAATTCGCTTCACCTAAAGTTCTAAAAAAGTTCACAAGAAAAGTGAATTTTTTCCTGCTGGAACCCTTGCCCTGCCCCCCTTCCCCCACCCCTAAAAGAATCACACAAATGGCTCAGGTCAAAGGAAAAGAGGAGAAACCTTTTCACAATTGGTCATAGTAAAACTATGCATTTTCATTTTATGAAGCCTGTACTCATACGAAAAAAAATTACGATACGCAGATGACGAAATTGAAAACAAGCCAAACAAAAACAGATATAATCCATGGCGCAATAAGCTAAAGCATCTAAACTGAAAAATATGTTTTCATTGATAAGCGGATGAAGCGCTTTGCTTCCACCGGCTTTAGATTCAATAAATGTCGTGCATACGTTAGCAAAACCCAACCAACACTATCTTATATGTAATAGAATTTTGCGATTAACGTCTCCTCTTCCCTTTCGTTTCATTCACAGCATTTTCTGATAGAATCATCAAAGCCGGGCGGCAACGCGCTCTCGATAGGGATAAGTGTTTCAAGCTCCGGAATTTGCACGACAGTCGCTCTTGAATTCGCGAATCTTGATTTGAAAAGAACGTCAAGAAGCTTTTTTTTTCTATCGAATAATATTTGATTCAGCCAGCGCGTACTTTTAAATGGAAATAAATGGAATTCAATTTGATTCTGGCTCCGCGGAATTAGATCAGAAAATTTCCGAATGGCTCCAGTGGGATAAGGTAAGTTTCATGTTGCATCCTGAACGTAGCGATAATAAATTGATGAAATTCCTTCTGGTTTAGAACGAAAATACGCTGAATGAAATAAAATCGTTGGTTAAAGGACAAGAATGGAAGATTCTAAGCGGACGGTTGTTGAAACGGCTTGCATTCGGAACGGCTGGTCTCCGTGGTGTTATGCAGGCCGGTTTCAACGCTATGAACGATCTGGTGGTAGTCCAATCCGCTCAAGGGCTTTGCAACTACATTTTGGAGTGTTACCCAACGTCGGTGGATAAAGCGCGTGGTGTAGTGCTGGGTTTCGATGGGCGCTACAACAGCAAAAGGTTAGTGCACTGTTATCGCCAATTGGCATCGTATAGATGCGAAGCTGTTTTATAGTCTACAATCACGTGTGAATACTTCTTAGCTTTATTAAAGGGTTACACTCAAGTTTTTTTTTACGCGGTTTTTTTTTGCGCGGTATTTTTTTACGCGGTTTTTTTTACGCGGATTTTGAAATTTACGCGGTTTTCATTTACGCGGATTTTGAAATTTACGCGGTTTTCATTTACGCGGATTTTGAAATTTACGCGGTTTTCATTTACGCGGTTTTTGAAATTTACGCGGTTTTCATTTACGCGGATTTTGGAATTTACGCGGTATCCATCAATGAGGTTCCCTTTATCGCGGATTCTTAAATTTAAGTGGTCTTCATTTACGCGGATTTTGAAATTTACGCGGTTTTCATTTACGCGGATTTTGAAATTTACGCGGTTTTCATTTACGCGGATTTTGAAATTTACGCGGTTTTCATTTACGCGGATTTTGAAATTTACGCGGTTTTCATTTACGCGGATTTTGAAATTTACGCGGTTTTCATTTACGCGGTTTTCATTTACGCGGCTCGTATCCCCCGCGTAAAAAAAAACCTGAGTGTATATACATTTTTATTTTCTATGAACCGAAAACAAAAATTATGACTTTAGATAAAGGAAAACACCTTGAGAACAATTTTCGTGCAGATCCGAGCCAAGCTACAACGTTTCAATGCACACCTTGTCTGCCAAGGTTAGACTCGATTACCACGATTTTTTTTAGAACGATTAGAACTTTTTTAATCATTTTTAAAGCATTAATTATTGGATAGACTTATGCACTAGAAATACAATATTTAAATAATAGTTAATGTACTACGAATGTCCCAATATTAACAAATTAGTTTGGGTTTTAGAATTATTAAAATTCAGACCTTTTGGATATCTACTTACCTGCCCATACTCGCATAACAGTTGATATGTTATTCTCAAAGTAAATGAAGAATTTTTCTTCTGCTAAATATGTTGTCTGTAGTGTAGCATAATTATCCCAATGCATCCGGAATGTTATTGTAAGGTAAAATAAAAGATTGAAACTTAACTAAAAGATGGAAATGGTGTTGAAGACTAATCTTCAACCAACTCGAACGATTGCTTGATCGGCCATCGTAAACGAAATGATCGCAAGGTTTCTTAAGTTCATTGTGGTATCTTCTTCTTATTCTAACTGATACCTACTCGATATACACTTTCGTATATAGTGTATTTGTACGGAAAACAATATTGTCTACCATGTTAAGGAATGTGAATAGTTCATTACTACTTGAAACTTCGGAGGTGGTGCTAATAACGACTTCTAAAAATGACCATTGGGGAAATTCTAAAATGATCTTCTACATAACAAAAAGGTGCAGAAAATTCTTATTTTTTCGATTGGTTAAAATTCAAAGTAAATTGCTAAAAAGAAAAATTTCCGGAACTACTATCATTTGGTCGTAGAATCTAAAATTCATTAAAATATTCTCACTATCAGGATCACTATCGCACAGTTTATTACATCATATGCAGACATACACCAGTTAATAGCAGTTACAATACAAGCATTTTTATTTTATGACACGTTAATTCAAAAGAAAACCATACACTAGAAAAGCAAAACTTGAACAAGCAACAGGTGGGTCTGATATGCGAGTACATTTGCCGTTGTCCTACAAAAGTACTTGCATATGAGTTCCTTTTGTAGCCACTTTAATCGGTTTTGCATTATTAATTATATTTATGTACCATAAAAATATTTATGTAGTAATTCAAGTATGTAATGTAGTAATTCAATTCTTTCTAACCGTGAAATCCAAAGTAAACAAAAATCGTGAATCGTCTTTTTCGCAACATGGTGATTTTGAATATGTTTGATATGCAAAAGAAACCCGATCAAAAAAGGTTTAAGGGGTCCGCATATTATCAATATTTTTTATAAGCTAATGTTTGTTTTTTGAATTGAAACTATTTCAAACGCCCATGTCAGTCATCATGAACATGGAGGTTTTGTGGGCTCGAAATCTACGTTCAATCGTGCAATTTTCGATTGTAACAGATCAGAGATGAGACAGTTTCAGTTGTATTCCGGTAGATAAAACTGAAACTGTTTTTCAATTTCATTGCTTTCGTTTCTCTTAGTCTTAAATTTGCCGAAAATAACCAACAAAATCGATACAGTAGAACCTTACGGCAATTGAAACATAGTAACATATAACTAATCATGTTCAAACCCTTCTTTCCCCTGAAGACGAAGGGTTTTTCCTACGAAACGTTACACTATGGAGAGTCTTGTAACCAAAAATCGAATACTACATCAACTCCAATTTAATTCATTTCAATTCTGAGCGCTTATATAGCGTTTTTTATTTTTCAATCCAACTCCGTCAAATGATAAAAATTAAGTTTTTTGTCGTTTTATATAGTTTCTAGGGATGACTAATATTTATAAAAAACATTTTTAAAAGAGTATGTAGAGCAATGAGCCTATTTTTACCCTGTTTCTATTATCACTCTAATCATTTGAAGCCTTCGATGAGAGCAGCGTCTGCCATCTTTGCTCAATGGTTCAAATGGTAATGTCATAATTGGGCCGCTCGAGTAGAGTTTTCGCTGCGCTCAATCAGAAGAATTTCACAATTCTCAAGCCATGTCGCCATTCACCTCTGACACAGAACTCCTATCCCTTACCACCCCGCGGTGCCAACCGGGGTACAGGCTTTTTTTTGTCGTTTTTGCTTAAACTCTAGACTGGGTCGGGTTCTATCTCCAACCGCTGTCAACTCGTTCACTTCGACAGGTTGACGGATTGGAGCCTGTCTCCGTTTCGTTTCGAGCGGGAGAGGCATTAGTGAAGATCGTCTAGGATCTGTGGTCGTATGTTGACAGGGAAGGGGGACAAACGACGCGCGCGTGGAGCCGCTACTGTGTCTGTCTTGCAAAGTGAATCTTTCGGTACAGTTAATGGTTATTTTGGGCAGCTCAAAAATTATTACTTGGTTTTCTTTTGTAAGTTCGATTTGTATACAACGACTAATATTTTTTCTCAATAAATAGTTGTTCGGAAATCAGCCCCAATAAGACTTCAACTCGACTAATATCGATGATCAAGGCTCAATACGTACTGAAAATTCGCGGCGTCTGTTTTTATGAATCAAAACTCTGTACAACGTGTGACTCGGTAGTTTTCAACCCAATTAAGGTTGGACAGAGAATGCGCAAAATTCGCAAACGAAAAAAGCAGTTTTTTTTCCACACCGTATGTCAGATCTTCATAAAAATCAATCAGCGTATGTAGAAAGTTGTTACAGTACACAGAAAAAAATATTTTGTAATTTTAAGTTTATTTTCATGCACATATTTGGAGCATGAATAAAAATATAAAATTAAGTTCCACCACAAATACACACGACTTGTCGTGCTTTCTTCAACGAATTTTATTATAATTTTACACGTGGATTGAAAATTACAGTTACTTTAAACGGAAAACCAATGCACTTCAATGTATTTTACTCGAATACTGCTGTAAAATGAATGACATGTAATATTACACGAAAGAAAGTGTAAAATTGTATGCTGTTTGATGCTCCAATTGATTTTAACGTAATTTTCAATCAAATTTTTGATTCAATCTTTGTATGTTTACATTCGTATTGATTTACATGTCGTTTAAATTTCATTATTTTTTGGTGTGTACCGCTGATTGATTTTTATGAAGATCTGACATACGGTGTGGAAAAAAACTGCTTTTTTCGTTTGCGAATTTTACCCTTTCTCTGTCCAACCTTAATATAACGTAGAAAAAGGAATAGCGATTTTTTTCGAATACTGTCGCAATAATGAACTGGCCCATTACGCAGATAAGATTAGCTTTCCTAGGCAATACTCCCACGGCCGGGTGTGTGGAGCTCAAATTGCTTTTGTTAAGAAAACAGGATACTCTCGGTAGCCGGCTACTCAAAGTTTAAAACGAACCAAAAACTAAACAAGATCTTTTTTTTTGAGTGACCGTGTTCTCGAAAACCAACTAAACTACTACGTAATAAACCATGCTTTACAGGTCGCATCGCTTGCTTGGAGCGAATCCTAGCCCTTATACCCTTCTAAACTCCGCGACACCTATGGAAGAGCCTGATGAGTCGTCTACCTTCCGTTAAGTAGGTTTTACGCTTTCCGTTTATCCCTTATCCTTTATCCTTCCCCGTGAACGATGGAGATGGGGGCGGCCGACAATGATGGCTATCATGCTGTTGAGGCTTTGATATGGGTCAGATTGGTATGAATTCCTTCTGACCACTTCCTAAGCAACTCTTATTAGATAATCAGCATTCAAACATGATGAAGTCAGTGTGCAACCCTCCGAAATCATCGTCACAACGCAACGTATATTGATTCTTAAGAACAATACAAAGGCGCCGAATTAATGATTTTGATTTCGCTGAACACGAAAGTAATATCCATTTTCTTTTTTAAAGAATCGTTTTTGAGATTTTTTTGAAAAACTTGTGTTGAGCAGTTTTTACAGTTATTAGTCAATATCTCAGGAATAAATCTTCCGATCCACATAATCAACTCACCCGTGGGTCTTTTAAGATTTTTACAATATGTAAAAATTAAAATTAGCTTTCATGTGTCCATCGGGTCTTGCTGACGCAACTGCTGGATGATAACATCCTGTTCTTTGGCGGTGAAACATAGGGTGCGCCATCTTCCGCACCTTGGGGGTCATTCGGTCCCTTTTCTCTTGCATTTTCGATCACGTCCATGTCGTCATCGGTACTGCATTCATGATATTCATGGTCCGATGTTCTTGTTTGTTTCTTGTACTTACGGGTCGCTGTTGTAAATCCTTCGTCATCGGTATTTGATTCTTTATTGCTGGTGTTGGTTGTTGGTTTAGAGATATTTGGTGTAATCGTTGTTACTTCGCTGTTTGAAATGACAGTTGGTTTGGTGGTACTGAGCCAGATCGTTGTTGAGCTGGTGTTTGTTACTGTCTGGTCCGCAGTCGTTGGATTAACAACCGGTTGTGGTTTAGCATACGATGATTGCATACCGGTTTTGGTCGTAGCAGGTGGAATTTCCTTAGAAGTCTCTGCGCAAGGTTTTCTGTGGTGTAGCGGCTGATCACAATACTGGCATGTAGGAATTTGCCCTAGGTACGTGATTAGTGTTCGTCGAGAATACTCAACACGTCGAGGTGATGTGCATGTAAAAGTCAAGTAAGAGGGAATAGGTTTTGTCGGATGCATTCTCACCATACGAACGCCGTTACGGAGTCCTGGGAAGAAGTTCCTCCAAGTATCTTCCGTAACACTATTCACCTCTCCGTATGATTTTTTTGATAACGGAGGAGCTAGTACGTGGTGCCAGGTTATGTATCCTTATTTCAATACTGTCAACATCTATATACGTCAGGATACTGTATAAAATGTCATTACATTCGACGACGTGTTTCGTGTTGTTCTGGGAAGCGAATGATTCTGCTTGACTAATGTTTTTGAACATAATCAGTACCACATGACGTGAATGGTGGAATTGCATCGCATTAACTTCTGCTACGTTGAGCTTCAACATTTGCTCCACTTCAAGAATTGATGGTCTTACCGGACATTTCGAGTAGTCAACAGCAACACAGTTTGCCCGCAACGGGACGTACTCTTGGTTTGTATTGTCACTCATTGTTTGTTCACGTTTCACACACTATGTAGAAGGAACCAATTTTTGCTTTTGCAAATAGACCAAGCGGCGCGCGGGTAAATTTGATTACTTGCCCTGCAGCAGCGGAGCGATTTCTAGCGTCTGGACTGAGCGAGATGAGAAACCGAACTGAAAGGTATTGATGTGTCTATTCCAAAAATGTTCCAAACTATTAAATTAAATATTAAAATTATGACCAAAGTTAAGAAATATATTTTTAGAGAGTTAATCATTTTTAGTTGATTTTTCATTAAAAAAAACTACTCAGAAAAAAAATCCTTTAAAATCATTTGTGATTTTTCACGTGAATTTTAAACCTAAGATCAGGAAAATCTGACGAAAACTGTTGATGTTATGGCGCACTGAGTGAAAATCGTTTTGCTTTTCACACACAGGGGAACCCGGGGCTATTCGGACCTACCCAAGCAAATCGTCCTTTTAAGTGGATAGATGTGAAAAAAATAATCGGTCAAAAGTCCTAATTGTTAGTTTGAAGCCTAAGCTCCATTTTGGTGCCATAAATTTTCATTTGCACCACTCCATGGCAGCGCTAGGTGGCGATTTGCAAAACTCTACGTTTTTACATCCTTTTACAATGTAGGCGTAATTCGGAATTCCCTACGGGGCAATCCAGACCGTCAATATTTTATTGTTTTTTGTACAATGTAATTATATTTACCTATGAAATATTTATTAGAGAAACTCCTTAAGAAGCAAAAAAATAAATAAATTCCGTTACAAAAACTTAATCTGGTTAGTCACAGCTGTCGATTGGCGCATCATGTATTGTCTTTGCTGTGCCGTGTGCAATCACCTGCGTAACCGCAAGCCGCTGGAGGGTGTTTGATAGAATAGAGGGTCCGAATAACCTCGTACGCTCATTTCGCACAAAAGCGGTGCGCGTCTTGAAAATATCTGTGTGTTCACCCAAACAAAAATCATTCCATAGAATAAGAACCTCAAGTTTTCTAAAATACTTTATTTTTTTCACTTTTATTTGTTGCTTTAATCAGAGTTTTAGAATTATAGTGATTTTTGTTTTGAAGATGGCAAAAAAATTAAACACGCTGTATCTCCTTTCTAAAAGAAATCAAAGAATTGGATTCTGCTGTCAAAATTAACGTTTAAAAATAGCGGTTCCACAAATATGTACGACAGTCAGAAAGTCGTACGATTTTCTGAGAAATCGAGGGGGTCCGAATTACCCCCGCTGTCTTAATAGCCCCGGGTCCCCCTATCCTTTGATTTCATATAAGATTACACTAGTTTACAAAAAATTAAGTTTCGAGAAGTACACGAATATCTTAACACTCAATTTCTGTTTCAAAGAAGTATTTTCGAGTTGTTTTTCCCAAAAAACGTGTTTTTGTGCACTTTTCATTAATTTTTGCTCAGATTTTTTATTATAAGAAAACTATTTTTTCATATTTTCAGAATCTAATGTGACAGAGAAATTATTCACACGAATATCAATTACTGCACAAGATGGAATCTTTTGTCCTGTTCATCTTCGCCACAAAGGAAAACTCTTAAGCGGCCGTTCATATACCACGTGGACAAAAACCTTCGTTTTCAACCCTTCCTCCCACTCCGTGGACAAGCGTGGACAATTGCTGTACTCCTACCTCCTCCCTACGATGTCCACGTGGACTTTCCACATTTTTTTCGGTTAGTTTAATAAAAATTTGGTTTTCAGAAAATTTGCGTATGTGTTAGACTGCTATGGCGAAGAAGGACTTAAAAATCGTTCAAACTTCAACCACAAAATATACACTTCTTTAGTTTTTTGTGAAGTTTCTATGAAAATACGTCACTTCTGAACGACATTATGATCTTTTATATTTTCGTTTTAAAGATTCATCTAATCCAAAATTAGTAGTATTTCACCAAGTCACAGAAGATTGAATCAAATGAGACAGACAGATTTTTTTTTCTAAGATTTCATTTCGCTCGATTTCCGCTGCCTTTTTTGATGATAGTTACCATCATACACTATGCTGTTATAAGCATTTTGACTATTTCAAAATCTGAAGGTAAGCGCTCACACCAATGACGATACAAATTTATTTCATTTTCTCATAAAAGACAAAAATATAATGAAAAGTTCACGTGGACATTTCCGATGCCCCCACCCCCCTCCCCGTGGACAAGCATTGACTTTCTTGTAACCCCTACCCACCCCTACATTGTCCACGTGGTATATGGATGACCCCTAACATGCCTTTGGAAAAACAATTATTTTCAAGGTTTGATAAACATGTTCATCAACTAAACTATGATACAGTTTTTACAAAAACCCAATAGCCTGATCCATCAATCAATTGACACGCATTTCAAATTGTGTTGTTTCCCATGAAACCAAGTATTGTTGCATTGTTCAAAAATTATACTTCTTCGAATGTGATCCAACAAATATTGTTACTTTGATTTTTCCCGTTGAAAATTTTGGTAGCTTATGTTTAAAAAATTTCAGCCGGAAATTCTTGGGATTATTTCTCATTCAATGACATGTTTTCATCGAAAAAGATATTCGAAGGTGCGGACCAAACGAACTACAGGTATTATCAAGGGATGCTGAAAACGCCCCGCTAGCAAGAAAAAGAATCCGAGTCCGCACTGGTAAATTGCGTGCGCAGGATTCGATGAACATGATTTGTATTTCATTATCGTTTTTACAAATATATTGAAAAATCCATGAATTTGTTAACCTTCTAAATGTCGCGACATTGTATCTCGTACAACACCCGTAGAGCACGAAAAAATAGACACATTTTGGGAGTTTTTCTTGACGCAACAAAGTACGTAATGAATCACATAAAATATTTTTTTCGAGTTATTCCATTACAAGATGGCGGCTGCGAAGCATTTTGCCCCATGTGCGCTTTTTTTTCGAAGGGGTCCACGGCCGGAAAAATATCTACCGTAATTTTTGATCTAGAACGAACGAAAAGCTGAACTTTTTCTAATTCCTTATGACAAAAGGTAGCGACTTACGAGGATTTTTTCGACATTTTGATTTTTTCGCGAAATGGCGCACTTTTGAAGGAAAAAAGGCCGAGATCATGAAAATCGTCACAAAATAGTAAAAAAATTAAGCAATAAAAAAATAAAACGTACGTCACTGGAGAAATCAATTTCGAATATGCTGTGCCAGCTGAAAAAATGTGGTTTCGAGAAAACGCGGTTAAAGTTTTCGGTACACTCGGGGTATACATAAGAAGCGTTGCATTAGAATTGAAAATTTGAACATTTATATATTGTTGTTGTCTTCCATTTATTTTGGATATCATTTATAACATCCTAAACTAAATTTTATACCAATAAATAAAAATACTATTTTTTTTAAATTCCACTGTGATGTAACCCTTTAGGAAGCTCCAGCAAAATCACGTTTGAGCATCAGCGGTGCTTATTTTTGGAGCCATTCGCGTGAATACCGGAGGGTTAAGCTCGTGCGTTGAGCCAATAGACGATCTGAAAAAGTTTTTTTTCAACACCGATGCTGAAGCAGGAGCTTTTTGACGGCTTTTCGTGACGTTGTCTTCGACCGAAAGTGTGATTCGGTGAAAATTAGAAAGTCTGCTATGTCTGCTAAGTGCCTCATTACATCCGCATTTTTCCTCCAGTTTTTGTGATCGTTAAGCATAAAATTCGTGTGAATAATTTATCTGTAACATTTGATTCTGAGAATATGAAAAAAAATGTTTCTTATAAAAGAAAAAAATAATGTGTAATTTTCAAAAATGGTCAAAAATTTCGCCTTTTCCGACTTTGGTTGCAAGTAACCCCAAAAGAATTTCCATGTGGTCTACACATACTATTTATTTTTGGAAAGGGTAAATCAGTACCTTCTGAACTGTATGTACTATTTTCCCGATCAGATTTTTATGCGTAAGATATAGAGCAAAATGTAAAAATATACGTAAAGGCGCGTTTTTCGAAAAAAATCTCGAAAACGATTCTTCGAGAGAATAAAAATGACAATGATTTTCGTGTTCAGCGACGCAAAAATAGTCTAGAAAACACTTTTTCTCGCAACTTTATTTTTCTTGTAAACTAGTGTAATTAATGCAATATTGTGGAACCCTCCATAATAGGGTCAAAATAGGCACTTTATCCTATTCAATGTTATAAATGGATTGGGGTATTAATTAGATTGTTATTATTAGATAGTTATTTTTGAAGCAGGTTTTTTTGTATTTTGGACTCTCCTCGTCAGTAACTAACTTAATGCAATTAGAATGCCCAAACCAGCACCGAATTGGAACTAGTTAGACACTAAAATTCAAAAAATTCTCTAGTCATTCTTTTCATTTATTTAATTAATTTTGCTAGTTCGATACAATTTAGTATTATTCAATTTTCATTTCAGCTGAATAATTTGATTTATTTATTTTATTAATTTAATCAGTTTTTTCGAGATTTTCTCGGTGCATGACTCAAAACAGTGTTCATCTCACGTCTAATTGGGTGCCAAATTCGCGTGAGTTTTGCAAACTAATGAATTATCCAACAGTGATATGTATCAGAAGTATCTCATGTTTATGTTTATTACCTTCACCAACACGCCCCTTGGCCCCAATGGTGGTTGCTTAAACTAATTATATTTTAAAATTGCCAACATTTTCGCTTTTATCGCATTCCGCGTCCGGTTGAAGTCAAAGGCCGTCGCCACACTGTTAAAAATTCGCTGGAGTCCGGTAACAGCGCTCTGGCAACCACAGTTGATTCTCCTGAACGGAACTCGCAGAAGAGAGTTATTACGTAAAGCTCGAACGCGGGCTTGAAGATCCAGACGTCCGAGTATTGTAGGGCAATCCACTCTGGCAGAGAGTAAGTCCGAGACGAACTCCCTCCGAATGCTGAGTGTATCTAGGTGTATTTTTTCATAGCTCGGCAGCTGAAATCTGTTTCGCCATGGGAGACGCCGAAGAGCGAAGTGTATGAACCTGCGTTGGACAGCCTCGATTCTGTCAATCCCGTTCTGGTAGTACGGATTCCAAACAGCAGAACAATATTCTAACGTTGAGCGGACCAATGCGCAGTAAAGCGATTTAAGACAATATACGTCCCTGAAGCTTTTCGCTATTCGGGAGATGAACCCAAGCTGTCGTGATGCCTTATCCACGATGTATGAAGTATGTGGTTTGAATGTCATTGCCGAATCCACGATGACTCCGAGATCTTTGATGTGAGAGTGTCTTGAAATGCTCGAGCCGAATAAATGGTAGTTAAACTGAGTCGGATGGCGTTTCCGCGTGAACGTAACGATTGAGCATTTGCTCGGGTTTAAAACCATTCTGTTTAGATCACACCACGTACTAAAGCTGTCCAGTTCCCTCTGAAGAAGCTCGGCATCGGTTTTATCCCGTATTTGTTTAAAAAATTTCATGTCGGCGAAAAAAGGGCGGGGTCCTTGTAATGTGATATTGACGTCATTAAAGTAGAGGAGGAATATTACTGGACCGAGATGGCTTCCTTGTGGTATGCCGAATGTAGCGAAGAAGGGTGCAGATAGACAGTCCTTAATGCTGATTTGGAGTTGCCTTCCATCGAGGTAGGAACGAAACCAGCCCAGAAGGTGTCCATGAATCCCGAGGATATTGCGATATCGTGGTTGATTTTGTCGAAGGCCGTAGATAGGTCCATGTAAATAGCATCGGTTTGCAATCCGTCAGCGAATCCATCCATTACATATGTTGTGGACGAGAGCAGGTTTGTCGTTGTCGATCGGTTAGGCGGAAACCGTGTTGGTCGTCTGCAATGTAGTGTTAGCAGTGAAAGAAAATAGGATATAACACAACCAGCTCGAATAGTTTTGATACGGCACTTAAACACGAGATTCCCCGATAATTATCAATGTTCGATTTGTTTCCTTTTTTATGAACTGGAAACATGTGCGCTGCTTTCCAGTAGGAAGGGAATGTACCAGTAGTGAGTGATAGCTCGAAGACTCGCCGAAGTGGATCAAGAAGCCGCTGATGCACTTTTTGACAAAAATCGAGGGAACACCATCTGGACCCGGGGAACAAGATGCTTTCAGTTTGGCATTTGCTGCAAGAATAGCAGCATTATCGACACAAATTCGGTTGATGGTTCGTCCTAGAGAAGGAGTTAAATCTTACTGCTAGGTGGATTAAATCCGTTTTTAGTGATGTGATCTGCAAGCTTACAGTAGTATAGGTAGAGATCGGATTGGTTCATGTTCTTGTTTCAGTGCGATGCATGCCTTACACCAGCTATCGCCAGTGGAGCAAGCCCCATCGTCACGTCATCGTTTCATCGGGATGAGTTGGATGCATTTCTCACACATGCACACATTCCATCAAAACTGCTGTTGATGTGTGAGAGCGTCTACATAAGGTCTAAGGGCTTTAACGCTTCGCTGACCGTAGGAATGAATCATCTCGACTTTTTTTAAATCATTAAATTTTATTTATTTTTACAACATTGGTTTGTTTGGGTCGGTTTCGAAATTTATTCCTAGAAAAAAAATGGATTTCTTAGGAAAACAAAACTCCTATTCCCCTTAAATTCGTAAAACATCTTTCGAAACGAAAAATGGAGGAATTTAAAAAATCTAGTTAAAATCAGTTTCATCAGAAAAGTAGGTTTATCAAACCAATATATAACCAATGTTCAACGGTTCATTGAAGAGTAGCCCAGTGAGTAAATTTAGAAATGTTTTGCTAGGAATCCGCGTATTCAGTTTCACAGAGCGCGCGGAGATCCTTTTGCACGTATGTACCTTCCAAAATAATTAACATGTATTTTATTACCCCGTCTTACAGATTCGCTGAGCTAAGTGCTTGCGTTTTTCTGACCGCGGGCATCCCCGTGTGGTTATACAGCCGGACTGTAGCCACACCATTCGTGCCGTTCGCTGTACAGGAGTTGCAGTGTTTAGCCGGTATCATGGTAACCGCCTCTCACAATCCCAAAGAAGACAATGGCTACAAAGTGTACTGGACTAACAGCGCTCAGATTATTTCACCGCACGATAAAAACATCCAGGCCCATATTCTGCAAAGTTTGGTGTAAGTCCTCATATATTTCGTGATTGCATATATCTTCTTTGCTAGTTTCTTAAAGTAATAGATCAAAATTTGTTTCTATAGTCCGCTAGAATCATCTTGGAACTTAGATTTGTTAAAATCAGAGCAACTGAAAGATCCATACGATGAGATGAATAAGCTGTACTTCGAAAAACTAGCAGCCAACGTTCCGAAAATTTTTGTAACCGATTACAATTGCAAAAGTACGCAACGATTTGTGTACACAGCAATGCACGGTGTTGGGTATCCATTCGTAGAACGAGGCTTTAAAACCGTAGGACTACAACCGGTGATAGCAGTCAACGAACAACGGGATCCGGATCCCGAGTTTCCTACTGTTAAATTTCCCAACCCAGAGGAAGGAAAGTCCAGCTTGGTGCTATCGATGAAACTGGCAAATGAGTCAAACTGTGATGTGATATTGGCGAACGATCCGGATGCTGATCGGTTAGCATGTGCTGAAAAGAACTCGAGGTAACTTTTTAGGATTATTATAGATAAAGCCAACAAAATGTAAATATAATTTTAGCACCGGTGAATGGCGTGTATTTACCGGCAATGAACTGGGTTCGTTGCTAGGCTGGTGGTCAATAAGATGTTATCGTGAACAGTATCCTGACAAGAGTTTGAAGGATTGCTATTTATTAGCTAGTACGGTTAGTTCCAAAATGTGCCGATCAATAGCGAACATCGATGGTTTAAACTTTGAGGAAACGTTGACAGGATTCAAATGGATGGGTAGGTACAGTATAAATATCGAAACCATACATCAAATAATATATTTTATATGCAGGTAATAAATCGGTCAACCTTATGACTCAAGGTAAAACCGTACTATTCGCATTCGAGGAAGCCATCGGTTTCATGTGCACTCCAACCGTACTAGATAAAGACGGCGTTAGTGCCGCCTGTCAGCTTGCAACAATGGTTTGCTATCTGCGAGCTACTAGCAACCAATCTCTCGCAGACAAATTGAACGAATTGTATGATATCTACGGCTATCACTGCACGGTAACATCTTACCATTTTTGCTACGATCCGGTGGTGATTGAACGTATATTCGATCGAATTCGGACCATGGAAGGAACCAACCATGGCTATCCGAAAACGATTGGTGGTGAAAAGTATGCAATCTTATCAGTTCGAGATCTTACCACCGGGTATGATTCCTCCCAGGAGGATGGAATAGCGTTACTGCCGTCGAGCAAAAGCTCACAGATGATAACATTTTCGTTCGAGAATGGCGCGGTTATTACACTGCGTACCAGTGGTACAGAACCGAAAATTAAATACTATGCTGAGATGTGCGCAAAACCTGGCCAAAGGTAAGCTTAAAACCCTTTTATTATTTTATCAAGAAGTATTATTGTGTCATTCAAATCTTTTAAAAACTGTTAGATATTTAATGGTACGGAATCTTTTTAACGAGTACTATCGTTTAAAAGATTCCGCGAATGATACGAAAATCCAAAATCGAAAAATATACAGCACTAGCATCTACTAGCATCTTTGCTAAATCTTCATGGAAATAAGCTTATTCGAAATATGATGTGGAAACAAAACATTCCGTTTCGAGCATTTTCAGATCAATGTAACCGTGCATCATACGTAGGAAAATTAATGGTAACTCTACCGTTCGCATCATTAACTTGGTACATTGAAGACGATTTTAAACCATTCCATCTTTTAGTGCCTTTTTGAAAATAAATCTTCTTTTTGGGGACTTATTTTGACGATGTGCTGTCAAGCTATTTTGACCATCATGTGCGTAGCAATGCTTGTCAACAAGTAATGTAGATGCTGAAATTAACCGGTTTCGTTCTTAGAATGTTGGCATCCAATGACCCATCCGTACCCTCAAGTATTCCTCCGGAGCTATGGGAATCGGCTCTCGCATTGGAAATCGATCGGTCAGTTGCGGTGAAAACACTCGGCCTGTCGTTCAAATTCAAAATACCAGCAATGCAAGAGTTGGATGTAGTCACTAAACGGGTTGTCGTTTGCAAAATGTCTTTTCGATCCGCTTGACCTTGTCGGACCTTTAAACGCAAAAACATACACTCTGGGCAAAAACATGACATGACATGGGATGAGAAGCTATCAGAGGAACACAGTGTTTGGGCAGACGAACTACCGCTCAGATATACACCTACTTCGTTCAACAGAAATTCCACCTCTGGTATTATTCAACGCCAGACGCGAATATACACTGCTTTTGTGACGCGTTCAAGCGAAGGATGTTGCGTCTACGTTGTTTCACCATGTGAGACTGGAGGGTCTCACTCACGATTACTTACTTCCAAAGCTCGTGACGCTCCGCTACGTACTTACCGCTCAGGCTAGAGCCTTGTTATCTCTTGCGGTATGCAGAAGCCGTCTCCACTCCACTCGGTCCATTGCTGCTTGTCGCTAGCCTGTGCTCGCTGTGCGCCCTGTTCCTGTAGGGTCGTCCTCAAGAACCATCTTCAGACATTCTTACGACGTGTCCAGCCCACCGCAAACGTCCTATTTTTGCGGTACCATAAAACGGGGTATCTTTGATCACCGGGGTAAATTTGATCAAATGAGACGTTTTCAGTAATGTACAATAAGATGATTCCTTCGAACAAAATCATCGAAACAAAATGCAAATCACATTCTAAACATGTTCAGCATCTACCGGCAACGATTACTTTGTCATTTGATGTACCTTTTATGAACACTAATTCAAATTGAAAATGATACAACTTTCATGCATCGTTTCAATCTGTTCAAACAATTGCTTGTATATTAATGAAATCAACCAACTTCAACCGTAAATATTTTTTCCCAATAATTTATCTAAAAATTCTGAGATTTTTATTGCTAACTATTTTATTTCGACTATTTTCCCGAAAAAGTTCGATAAAAATCGTTTTTATCCTTCCAGGCAATTTTGTTTTCTTACGAGACGACACAATGTCGGGCCATGAAATCGCCTGCAGATATGCAATTTACACAACATTTGGAGCGTTATTTCTTATTTTGATACACATATTTTGCTGATCAAAGTTACCCCAAAAACAACGAATGAAAATTTACAACAAATTTATTTTATTTTTATAGTAAAACGAAATAAATTACCAAACAGTTTGGACGTTTTCAATCTATGGCTACCAGTACTTGTTTAAAAAATGCAAACAGTTACATCTACCTGATTTGAAGAAAGTTATTCGAAAAAATGAAGAAAAACTGATCAATGTTCCCCCGTTTTACGGTATGTGCGATGGATGGTTCATCTAGCACTTGATGCAACTCATGGTTCATTCGCCTGCGCCACGTTCCGTCTTCCATCTGCACGCCCCCATGGATGGTACTCAATACCTTTCGTTCGAAAACTCCAAGGGCGCGTTGGTCTTCTACGAGCATAGTCCAGGTCTCGTGGCCGTAGAGGAACACCGGTCTAATCTGCGTCTTGTAGATAATCAACTTCGTGCGGCGGCGAATTTTGTTCGACCGGAGCGTCCTCGGAGTCCAAAGTAGATTTCCCGCCAAGATCCGTCTCTGAATTTCTCTGCTGGTATCATTGTTAGCGGTTACCAGTGAGCCTAAATACACGAATTCGTCGTCGACTTCGTCACCGTTAATCTAAACTCGGGATGGGAGATTCACATTGTCGTCTCTAGAACCTCTTGCTCTCCTGTATGTTGTCTTCGAAACGTTGATGGCAAGTCCAATCCTTTTTTCAGTCTGATGTACGTATTCGACATCGCCTCAAAGCTCTGAGCCATTATGTCAATGTCGTCGGCAAAGCTAAGAAGCTGGACGGACTTCCTGAAGATCGCGCCACTCGTGTCTATCCCCGCTTCCCCTTATTACATCTTCTAACGCAATGTTGAACAGTAGGCACGATAGACCATCACCTTGCCGTAACCCTCTGCGAGATTGAAAGGGGTTCGGGAGTGTCTCTGGTACTCGAACAACGCACATCACCCGATCCATCGCCGCTTTGATTAATCGTGTTAGCTTATCCGAAAAAACGTACTCGTGCATTATCTGCCATAGCTGATTTAGATCGATTATGTCATACACCGATTTGAAATCGATGAGTAAATGATGTGTGGGCACGTTGTATTCGCAGCACTTCTGCAGAACCTGCTGAATCGCGAATATTTGATCCGTGGTGGCGCGGCAACTCATGAATCCCGCTTGGTAGTGCCCCACGAACTCCCTTGCAAATGGTGACAATCGGCGGCAAAGAATTTGGGAGAGGACCATGTAGGCGGCGCTAAGTAGTGTGGTCGCTCCGCTACGAAAGCAGACAATTCTTAGACTGGAACTTTGAGCCGCATTCTTGGGAAACCAACTGATCGACCACCTTCGCCGAACAACCGAGTATTCGAAACTAATCACCTACTGATTCTATGATTGTGCTCCATTGGATCAAATCGCCATCAAACACCTGGAAGGCTTTCGTCTCAAATCGTGTGGTAATTCAGTGTTTGATCGAATGATCGCATGTTCCCAATGAGTTGAGTCCAGCCAATTGGATCTCTCGTGGAGCCCTAGCAAATCAACTACTTGAATACAGATTATGGTGGCATGGGCCAAGCCCTTCACTACTCCCATAGATCAATGGCCACTATGTGTTATTTTTCAGCCCTCTGCGCAGGCAATTTAACCCTTAAATGCATACTGTTGCCATTTGGCAACATACCGAACTCCGTGATCTAAAGCCTTAACTAGAGGTATATATCGTATCCATCCAGAAAAATGAATACCAAGGAAAAATGAGTTTCATGAATTTAAGGGTTAAGATGAACGTAGTCGTCGCTTTTCTCTAGAGCCATTCT
Organism: Topomyia yanbarensis; assembly: GCF_030247195.1. Classification (NCBI taxonomy): domain Eukaryota; kingdom Metazoa; phylum Arthropoda; class Insecta; order Diptera; family Culicidae; genus Topomyia; species Topomyia yanbarensis. The sequence goes on along the minus strand of NC_080671.1, from coordinate 174,559,862 downwards.
GTCCCATCGTTGTTCGACAGGTACTCCGATCTCGTTAAATTGATCAAGACTATTTCATTTTGTTATTATAGGTTCTACAACAACGGGAAGCAAGTTGCAAGTTCGCAAGTGGGGAGAGATTCTGTTTGCGAAATTAATATAATGTCACTTAGTTCGGTCTGACTTACCGACCATATATCAAGAGTCTGTTCCCACTGCTCTGTCAAAATACAATTAATGTTTTAACGATTCTACAACAGTTTTGAAATAAATTGATCAAATGTCTCGCCCAACGACCCCTTCGTGATAAACTGTCGCTAATAAACTATTAATGATAGTAACAAAGGAGCTTATTTTTCCAAAATTTTCTAGTAAATCGCACACTGCCGATATACGCATAACTGTGCCATGCGCAATGGGAGCCCCTATACACACAGGGCAATTATGTGTCGAACGGCAGTACACCACTTTACCACAATTAATGTTCTAATCGGATTTATTTTCAGGGACTGGGAAGCTTCGCGAGAAACCCTTCGCGACATGGTGGACTGTATCGTTGATGAACTGCTCGAACCAGCAAAGAACAATCTTACTCCCCGCTCGGATTAGAAAAAAAAATCTCGGAAATTTGGACGTTTCGAATTCAGTAAATCAAACGGGTGACGCCTCTTATGAGCTTATCTATGTATTTACTGCTCTCTTGTATCTACTTGTTTCAATGTGTCTACTAGTGTCCGATAGGGTTCTACTTTCGTGCTTCACGTACTTTTCTCAAAATAGACAGTCACTGATTCCGAACAGCAATCGGATACATGTCCATTGTACAATAATACAGATCGACAATTCTACGTTAAGCTATCTCACAGTTTAGTAGTGTTTTATCTATAATAACAAGAAATATCTTAAAGCTAGTTCACGTTCGGGGTTTGCGACTAAGACAGATAGTCCACATGCTAAAATGTAACATGCTGCAAGTGAGTAATTGAATATGTTCCATTTATTATCTCGTTTGTTCATCTAGTAGACCTGCTAAGAGAACGAAAAACCTTACCATAGCTAAAAGATGCAACTCTAGTAGAATCTTAACCTTTTATTTAGTCCCAGTTATGTGGAAATGCCACATGTGTTAAACGCTGTAAGTATTGTAATGTTCAGGTATTACATCTTTTGACCGACGACAAATAAATATGCTTGAACTATGTAACTAAACCCATCTTTGTGATGCGATTGAAGTAATAAATTGAAACTGAATATCAACCGAGTTATGTATTCTTGCAATTTGAATAAAAAATAATATAAACCTCATCCAAACATGTGAGATATCACGGCGTTTTACATTCGTTGATTATTGTCATCATCCGAGCTGTTGTTGGATCTAAGTTTTCTATGAGTTTGAAATTTGTGTGTTTAGTTTCGAAGTGTGGCGGGGAACGTTGTTTTTAGTTTTATTTATTTGATAAAGCTGTTTTCTTGCAAAGTACTGTGATCTGCGCAAATTTAAAACCCATTTTTTAACAAATTGTTAGCATATGGCGATATCACGTGTTATTCACTTCCTAAGGGGGTCTGGTTCTGTACGGAGTAATGCGGTATTTCAAAGCAATAAAGGTTTCTTAGTCATGATAATATCACCTTTGTCATTTCCCTAGTTGTCATACAGCTGTAGTGTGCCATTGTCGCGAAACTGGCAGCACGGAACGATGAATATAGAGTAAAAATTTCTGAAGTGCCCCCCCCCCATTTATCACAAAGAGGTGAATTTTGCAAAACATGTTTTTATTTTTTTGTTTAGGTACCCCTAGACATCTTCGTGAAATATTTTGTCGATATTCGAAATATTTATAGTAGTTCTAGTTAATTGAAAATTTATGCACCTTATTATAATATTTTTTACAGCCAAAGCTTAATTTCGAATTGCACCAAACTTCACTGGTGGTTTAACAAATGTTTGGTCTAGAAAATGTCGAAAAATGGTTTAACAAATGTTAACTATTTCTACTATTTTTTAAACAATTTTTCAATAAAATGCAGTTTTAAATGGTTTCTTCACGCGATATTCATTCCGTTTAAGTTGTAAAATGTTGCATATATTATCAGCTTTGAATTCCAAGAAAAAAAATTTTGAGCGAACATAAGATTTTTAAAATATTTGATTTTTTGTGTTACCCGGCATTGCGAAAAACAACGCGACTGTTTCGCTTGCGGGTGAGATTAGTTGTCTCACGTCACACGCCGCGCAGAATAGGGCCGATTGTCGCTAAACTAAATCAGTCGGTAAAGCTCCGCCAGCAGAGGAATAATATGATGCAATTAGAAAGCGTCTAATCCCACGATTTGAGTTGACTGCACAATCGAAACTGGAAAAATTGCTCGGTTCGTGCGATTTCGGACCTACACACCGTCTTGCAAAAATGTAAGAAATATCTTCAGGACTCAACATCGACGAAGCACTGCTGGAAATGCTCTTCTTGCAGAGGCTCCCTACAAAAATTCGTCCCGTTCTGAGCATTAATAACGGAAGCCTCTCAAAACTGACAGATCTCGTTCCACACGCCGCCGCAGTAAAAGCACTCGAAAAACACACAATAGCTTTCTGATCTACCGCACAGACTGCCGAAATCTGAAAGCACGTCTAGAGAAAAATCATTCGCGATCAGCGGCCTGCAACCGGAACAACGAAACCATCTGTTAATTTTACCTTAAATACGAAAATCGTGCCGAGCAGTGCCGTAGCCCATGTCAGTTCCGAAATTCACAAAACTAGTTCCTCACACACCCGGGACCAGCGAGGTGAGCGCAAAACATAGTCACCGACTACAGATTTTCGACAGAACTGCCCACAAACGATTTCCCATCGATACAGGCTCCGATGTGTCAATCATACCAGCCTCAAGAAACGATAGAAGCCGCGGACCATCGCCCTTCCAGCTTCGCTCCGCGAATGGATAAAAAATTCGAACATTACAGAAACCAGTTGTTAGAAACCGAACTCAGATTACGTCGTAGATTCTCATGGAACTTTTTGTTGGCCAACGTTACTTTCTTTTTTTATTTTAGAGGTTTTAATCTTAGGCTCATTTGCCTCTTTTCGAGTTAGGAAAATCTCTTTAGAAAAATTTCTAACCCTTTGTGCGGGGTTGGGAATCGAGCCCAGTTGAGTTGCGTACAAGGTAATGGATTTACCAACTACGCTATGCCCGTCCCTCCAACGTCACTAGGTACAAAATTACATGCTGTTAGGAGCTGGATGACACCCACTATCTTTGATGTTACAAGAGGAAAGCGTCCGACCATCCATACCGCAATTTACTTTCAGAGTTTCGTGCGATCGCACCTCCCCTACCATGTGCTTAAAAAATCATTATGATGAAACGCATCACATCTAGACAACCGGTCCACACGGTCTGCAAAGCCCGTAGAATGGCTTCGGACAAATTACGAGCAACAAAACCGGAATTCGAATCAATGATGGAGATTGGCATTTGTCGTCCGTCAAAGAGTAGCTGGGTCACCCCTCTCCATTGTGTCCCCATGAAAAATGGCGATTGGCGGATCGTCGGCGACTACAGAAGCCCAAAATCGTATGACCGTACCAAATCGCTACCCTGTATCTCACACGACCTGTTAAAGAATTTTCTTGGTAAAGGGAATTTCACAACTCTCCATATGGTTCGCGCTTATTATTATATTCCCGTCGAAGAAAGCGATATGCCAAAGACGGCTGCCATCACTCCGTTCGGCCTGTTCGAGTTAACTAGGATGCAATTTGGGCTGTGTAATATCAGTCAGACATTCAAACGTTTCATGCACCGTCTCTTCACCGATTTGGATTTTGTCGTCGTCTTCTTTGATGACACTAGTATATAGCTTCAGTGACAGAGACAGACCATCAAGAACATGTACGAATCGTTTTTCATCGTTTGAATGAAAACGGACTAGTGCTCTATCTGGATAAGTGTAAGTTCTCTCAAAAAACTTCGATTTTTTATGAGGTGACATCAGCGAACGCGGTATCAAACCTCAAGCGGAACATGGTCAAGTTGTCGTCGAATATACAAACAACCGACAACGGTGAAAAATAATCGTAAATTTCTGGCCTTGTTAAATGGATACAAACACTTTTTACCCCAAGCGGCAACATCGCAGAAACCTCTTCAAGACTTAATTCCAGGTAATTGTAAAAATGACACAAGAATTTTTTTTTATTTCGATTATAGAGGACGCCTCTTCGGGTTAGAAAAATCTCTTATGAAAATTTCTAACCCTATGTGCGGGGTCGGGGCTCGAACCCAGGTGCGCTGCGTACAAGGCAATTGATTTACCAACTACGCTACGCCTACCCCTGACACAAGAAAGCTCTTGTGGAATCCGAACACCAAGCATTCCTTTTCGCAATGTAAGGAAAACTTGGCCAATGCAACATTGCTACAGTACCCAGATTCATCGAAACCTTCTGGCCTATCAGAGTATCTCTATAATGATTTGGGCCGAATTTGAACATCGTGGTAACACGCCAATTTTCACTGTATAATGAATGAATTCATAAAAGTATATAAAACTAATTGGGACTGAATTAGTTATGGAATTTGAGTTTCAACTTCGTCTTATCAGAATCCGACACTAACTTAGTGACAGGACTAAGCTAGTGCCGGATTTGGGCGAAAAACATTTTTTCTCTACTGAGGAGAAATGGAGTAAAACTACATTTTCGCGTTTGGGTCATAAGACCTATAACTAAATTAGTTATTGAATTTGCGTTTTCATCCAATTTTTTCTTCTTAAGGAGAAATATAGTATAGTGCATCTTACATTGGCTTGCTAAATAAATCAAACCAATATTTCGATATCACTGGTTCTTCTCAGTTTAAAATGAACTCCTTTCCTTGTGAAACATCATGCATGACTAGAAATTTGTTCAGGAACAGAAGTTGTGCTTCCGTTTTGTGGAACTATCCGGCGTTCAGTCACTATGAGACAAAGTCGAAACGCTAATTCCATAACTAATTTAGTTATAAGTCTTACCGCACAAGTGTGGTTTTACCTAATTTTTCTCATAGGAAGAAATATAGCATAGTGCATCATTGGGAAAGCCCTGAATGAGCATTGGGATAGTTTGTCTGGAGAAACCTGGACACTACTGCAGTCATGCACTCTATCAATACTATCTAGTCCTTAAAACGGATAAAATTCTTTCTCCCATCAGGAAGCGTCGATGTCTTAGAATGGTCTGCTATCAGCCCTGCTCTAAACCCAATAGAGGACATTTGGGGTATTTAGTTTCAGCGTGTACTTGTTGTGAGCTCGTTGTCGAATAGTAGAGCCAATGTAAGCTCCAAGCAAATCAAGAGATAATTTGGATAAATAACATCTTTTATAAAGAAGAATCAGTTAGAGGAGGTTATGAAACATCCAAAGCAAAATTTTAACATGGATGAAACTGCTGTCCGCACGATTCCAACTCGAGACGTAATACTAACAGAAGCTGATGGAAGACAAGTTCATACTTGGGTCGGCAATTCAGACAAAGAATCCAGAGATGCCAGATTTGCAGACATGTCTGCAAATTCGCAGACTTAATTTACGCTGCAGATTTTTTCGATGACGCAGATAATTGTAGATGACTCCGATTGGACCCAGATATTTTTTTCTCTACCTGAGAAATGTGTTTCATCGATGGCTCCTACGTGGAAATATTCCGTTTCCAGTTATCATGTTCGTCGATGGACATTCATTACACGTATCGCTTCGTGTAAGGAGAAGAAGATGGTTTTTATTTACTTTATTAACACAATCCAAATTACCTCACCATTGGATGTCAGTTTTTTTAGACCCCTCAAATAGTCGATTGGCTAATTGAGCATGCAGGGGATCTGCTACCACGAAGTGAGATTGCTACGTTGCTTTATGTAGTAGTTAAAAAATGGAAAACCTCGAACGCACTTTAAGTAACATCTATGGGTTAATTATTCGTCACTCTTGTGTAGAGCATCAGCATCTATAGATTCTGCTTTTGGGTACAGATCAAATCGCGAATTGTCAAGTGCGCAGCAAACTACTGGGGTCCAGGAAAACTTGCTAATAAAAATTCAAAATCATATGACACATCAGCAAGTGGATGATTTTAATCTCATTAATCCCTCCTGAGTGAGTGGCTGGGCAGCGCGGGGGATACTGTTTTTTTTGTCTGGCAGAGGATTAAACTTGTACAAAACAGTTCCCTATTGATACCAACACAGATACCAGTACAGGCACAGATGTAAAAGAGGAGTTTTTTCTAGAAGCAGAACCCTTGTTCAGAGGCTTCGACGAAAGCCGATCATTTTTTTACATTTTTAACTGTGCATTTTTATAATCTAATAAGATCAATTTTCTCCAGTATCAATTGTCGAAACGACCCCATTAGATCTGTCTCATCGTCCAGCCGAGCATCTGAACGTATTGGGTGCAGTGATGTACCGATGGGAAAAATTCATTCTTCCCGTGTTTTTATTTTTGGGTTTTAACCGGGTTTTTTCCCAAATCATTTTAACCCGGACGAAATATGGGTTTTTTCGTTTTATCGAATATATGATGTTCATTTAATGTTTTTAACCTTTCGGCAGTCGCTCTAGTGCACTGAGTACACGCTGCTCTGAAAATCTAGCGAAATCGTCTTAAGGCACCAGCGGCTGCTCGTTCAGTGGGCCATTTGCGCGACTTCCGGAGAGTTAAAGAATCTTGCATTTACATTTGAGAGACCGAAAATAAAAGTCGCAAGGATAAAACATACTTTGTAGAATCTACTCCAGATATCTTAGCATATAAAAATCGAATATAAACATCAAGCGTAAAAATCGGACAGAGATCCTTGAGCATGAGAATCGCTTAGTATATTCTCACCCGAAAAAGTCGGCAAGGATGAACATCCAGTATAATTCGCTCACGGGAAATTCCGTACAACGTTACATTCAAGATTAAAAGTTGTATAAAGAAAAGTCCTTTTTAGAACCGGATATACTTTTTTCGTTTTTAATTCTGTAAGACATAATCGAAAAACTCCTGGCCGATTTTTAAACTTGAAGTTTAAATCTATTTTTCACATTCTAATATAACGGGTTTCGGTCCTTTCCATATTTCAACTTGTTTCATATAATATTGGAAACAATAGTCATTGTTACTCAAACTAGTGAAAATTAAAATAATCGTGTGATGCCCAAACTACTTTTATTCTGCTTGTTACTCATTTTAGGGGTTGCTATACTTTTAGCGAAATGAGGTAGGTATTCATACAAAATACCTATTTAGAAATAATAGAAATAACTTTAGAAAATACCTATTTAGTTCGGTGAAAAGTAAAAGTGAGTAATATGCAGAAAGCGAGTGGCCTTGACAGTCGTCATTAGTATGAACCGTAATCAGAACACTCACAAATCGCAATTCTTTCGGCATCAACCACATCAGCAGCAGTAGAAAAAATGTTTAGTACGTTTAGGTGGATTCACAGTAAGAAACGCAATCGACTTAGCCCAAAACGCGTTGAAAAGTTTTATCACTTATTCAACCATAATATTTGTAAAGAAATGTTGGATCACCGCTATAGCAATGATTCAATCAAGGAAAACCATTCAGAATTCATATACATGCAAAACTTTATGACAACAATGCTCATAAATAAAATAAAAGTGTTTGGATAACAATACATTACTAATATATCACAAAATTGCAAAAAACCCAATCTTCCCGCGAAAAAACCGTTTTAACAGGGAAAAAACCTTGGGTTTTTCCCCAAAATTATAAAAACCCGATTTGGTACATCACTGATTGGGTGAGGTGTTTTGCCCTCCTAAAATATTACAGAAAGCTAAATCAAAAACAAGATCGAAGCTTGGTGTGTTGCTTACGATGAGTATCTGGAATATTAAAATGACTGAGTTGAATGAAAAAGAAAGAAAGAAAACTGAACGACAAATCAAGAGAAAACTCCAAGCTGACAAAAAGGCTTAGCTGAAATCTAGGCGCCCAAAACTGAAGATAAGAAGAAAGAAAGAAATCAATTCTGCAATAAATTCTGTAAGTTTTCTCTCAAATTCCACTATTTACACCAGTATTTAGTTTATTATATGGTACACGGTGTTAGAAATTATTTTGCCCGGTATTCGGAATCATTCCTCTGAGGTGCGCGGTATTAGGCATATTGACGTGAATGATTTTCTACAAGAATGTATAGCAATGAGTAGTATAATTTTTATTTTTCATATCAAATATATTTAATGTGAAGTGAGCTATCGCGATGGTCACAACCATTTATCGGAAATTTGAATTTTTGGATTCACTTTTTACTTGAAACGTTCTTAACCTCACGGTAGTAGGGCACGTTACGGTTCCTGGGCAACCATGTGAAGAAGAACTGTGCAGAACTGTCCAGTAGATTTTGAGTAATGATGTACACCGCAAAACAAGTTTCCGACGAGGGGCTTCCGGAAATTCACGGTTATTCGTTCAATTTTCAGTATTTTACAATGAAATTTCGAGAAAATATGTCCCATATAGGAGCTACGGGTACACATTCCCCGAGCAATAAGGAAGAACAGCCTCTCAACTATAACGCGCATGCGAAGCCGCAGGCGTGCGGTCATAAGTGTAACCATAAAGCAATGCACATACCGACTAGTGCAACGGTGAGAAGATATGTGTGATGTAATTGCACATAGTTTGCAGAAAGTGGTTGTTCAGATAGCCCGATGATAAATAACAAACAATTATAATCATCCAGGAATTGTATCAGAAATCTGTCCATATCCCATCATAATTCCAGAGCAAGCAATTTCGGGTTTTGAAACCAATTGAGCTCAATCATTTTCAATTATTTATTGATCATAGCTTTCATTTATCACCAGTAACTTGCATGAAAATACTGGTTCACATACAAAAAATTATACCGATAAATACTGATTTTATACCGATATCATATTAAACCATTTAACAATATGGCAACCGAATTCTCATCATTCCAAAACCGGTATATAATTCAGAAGGGATTGTTAGAAAACGTTCTTTCACGTTCATCCAGCACTTTCAGTCGAACTAATCACACAAGATTTAAGCGCATATCAGGGCATACGCCACAAAACATATTCTCTGTGGACTTTGTTTTATACCACGTTCACACTAAGAGTTAAAACGTGTTTTAACGCTATCTTGATGACATTTTTCTTGTTGCTAATTGTTATAACATGTTTTAACTCTGTAGTGTGAACATGGTATTACCTATTCCAATTCGGCAACATCAACAGCGTTGGTAGAAAAAAATTCATAGTGAATATTTTGTTGTGGCGTGCACCTCGTGTACGAACAGCTTTAAGCTGCATAGGTAGTAGATGGAGAAGATCTGACGGAAAGTCTGCGTTTCGAATATACATTGATTTGAGCGTTCGCCAGCAAACGTTGAAATTGTATGGCTATCAATATTTTAAAATTCACTAGATTTACTAAATAAAATAAAAACTCCACTGATTGGTAGGCCTTCGTCTAACACTCAATTAAGACTAATCACTAGCTTTGAGACATGTCACAATCATGTACAATAATCCTATGGTGGGCCATGTGGAAATATCACCTAGTCCCTTGCCCCACATCCATTGTTACTACTTTTTTCTGCAAACTCGCAACACTCGGTGCCCCCGGAACAGGTAGCGTTCTCTTTTTGATGTACCCAGTGCTCTCGGTTGCTGTCAATTGTCGTCAGAAAGGATTCTGTTTCGGGAAATATTTGTACTAGCATTTCAAAGGTCGGTCGAATAACCGTAGCGAGAAACTCGATCTGTAGCACCGGGATGCAAGCTTTTTTGCGATCCATCATCGTGTCCGGCCGGAGACCCATTTGTCTTTCCAAGTCACCTTCGGCGAAAAATTCCGCATACACTAGATGCTGAAACAGAATGATAATCAGTTTCAAGATTAATCGGGCATTAAAGGTCTATACTTACTGCCACGTGTTGCACCGTTGGCCATGATTTGATTTGATCGCTTAGATCACAGCAAGTGATCAACAGCGACAATAGCAGTCTTTGGTTGGAACATTCCGATATGTTGTCTGACTGTAATCGTTTCAAATGCGGCACCATTCGAAAGTGATTTGCCAGGTCAGTGGCCAAAATTAAATCTTTCAGATAGTCTATGCATTCCTTGAATTGCTCCGTCGAGAGTCCATCCAGAATTTTGCTACTCGGGTCATTTATTATGTAAATAGCCTGGGACAAATGATGTCTTTCATTGACGCTACCTTCACTGCTGTACAACCGTGCCAGCGGGCTGCTGGACTGCGTTTGATAGGTGTTGGTGGTACCCCGGTGGTCGAGGTCGTGGCAAAATGCAGCAATCAGAAACGAGAATCCTTGCATTTTTCTGAAATAAAATGTACGATTAGCGATTATTGTAAATGTAACAGTAAAATCTATTACGTTATGATGCCTCGCTCAATCAACCGTAGGTTCATCATCAATGCGTAAGCAAAGTGGGCGACCGAAAAAGCATGCCACCAATTGTGATAAGGGGTATCCCGGTAACCTTTCTGCACCATTAGAATGAATCTTGCTAACTTATCTTCGTGGATTTGAAAAGTGGCTACGAAATCGAGATCGGTGAACATCCGCATAGACAGCTGCACTGATAGGGCAAAATCTTTCACATCGCGAGGACAAAATTCAAACTTCGGAAAATCCACCGTGTACTGATCGTACTGATGTGTATTCGCTCCGTCGAGCACATGCTGTATTTCAGTATCGGGCACCTGAAAACGAAACAGCAATAACTAATCAAAATCAGTTTAATAGCGGACAGTGAAAACGCTACCTTCATGTGGTACAGGAGCAGCTCTTGCGAGAGTTTGTATCGAGCTTCTGCCTTCTGTACTTGTTTGTGGACAAGGGCATGCATGATGCTGATGCCGCAGTAAACGGAGAACGCAGTGGCCACCTCTTCGTCACACTTGTCAAAGTGGAAACCGTTGAACTGTAATGATTGAAAAGAATATTTCAGGTACACTTTCTAAAAAATGATCAAAATTTATAATGTACTTGATATATATTAAACATTCGGAAGAAATATTATTTCTAGAAGTCATTATCTAAACGGCAAACTGAAGCATCAATCTAGAATTTTTTTTTGGTCTCCCGAACAGATTTTTTTTCAATAATATTTTATTAGATCTCCAGCGAAAATCCAGTCCAAAATATGTTAGCCTAAAGGAAGTAATATTAACAGCTAAACGGTAAAAAGGACATTCCAACAATAATCCAAAGCATATACACAAACATGATCCTTCATCATCTATTTCAAAAATTAATCGCATCATAAATCATGTATTAAATTTCCAATCTCGAACGAGCTCGTGAAGCTCGAAAATGATATATCAGAAGACGGAAAATAGAGAAACCCGGAGTTCGGTTGGAGTGTGCTAAAAGTGGAAATAGCCCGGACCTCAGTCCACTATGAAAGTTACGCAATACTCTCGCTAATATCTCGTATTAGCTGAGTTATCAGAAGTTTTCCGTCATATTTTATTCATCCGATTACTTCCGTTGTTTAAAGAAACAGTTTTGAGATAAGCATACCAAAACACTTAAAAGCATATTATTCGCCCCATTACGAAAAAAAGGTTTTCGTTAACCGCCCTACTGATTAGTAATCGTATTTTTTTCATATCAAATAAGTTAGAATTATATTCAGTTCCAAAAATTTTCAAACACCTCTTATTCAAAGTTATGGGTGCGTTTCGACTTCGTCTCATCAGAAACAGACACAAATTTATTGTCGGAATAGATTAGCGCTGGCTTGATGCTAAATCCCTAAAACGGAAACACACTTTCGTTTCAATCGAGCGACTGGTCAAACGTGATGTTCCGAATTTTTTCTCCTTAGGGAGTAATTTAGCATAGTGCTTTAGCATTGGCCTGCTAAGCCAAAACAAGCTTCAGCTTTATTGTTTCTTATCGACATAAACAGAAGTCGGTTTCTGATGAGACGAAGTTGAAACGCACCCACTACTTTATTAAGTTAAGATTTGTGCCCTTTACGTACAAAGAGTGGTTTCACCAAAAAATTTCCCTCTGTGGAGAAATTTTGATGTTTACCCAATTTGTACCCCTTAGGGAAAATATAGCATAGCACATCTTTCACACCACTAAATCGTTTTTGAAGCACCGCAATTAGATATAGGAGAACTGTGGGTAAAATGAATAGTGGGGGAGGGGTTGGGGGTTAAATGAACAGGTAGCCAAATCAAGTCAATGTTTGATAACTTTAGAACAAACTTCACAGAAACCTGACCTGTCATGTATTCAAAGTGTATTGAAACCATTTCTTTTGATAAAAAGCTGTCAAATGTGAAATAAATACGATAAAACCCAAAATCGGTGTTCATATTTGTCGCTGATGTTAAATTCGGCATGTAGAAAATAAGGTCTTTTGAGGTGAATTTTAATTTTATTTCGAAAATGGTGTTTCATCATAGTAATTGAGCCTCTTGGAGATACTTCACCGCAATGAGTAGGGATCAGGACAAAATGGCTCAATCGGAACGGCTGTTTGAAAATAAAATGTCTTTGGGGGTAAAACAGGCATTGCATTTATCGCTCATATGAGTAAATGCGCCCGGATAATTTGCTACTGCGACAATAAAAACTCACATTTTCACACGAAAAGTTATAGGCACTCACACAACTTCTCTGGATAAATAAAACAGCCGGAGAATGAGTTTATCACGGTATCCTCTTTGCGTTCGCTGCTTTGCTGTCGTTATTCCAAAACACGAAAAAACAAGTCTATCATACTTCTTTGCCGCTTTTCTTTGTAATTAAGTGTATTTTTGAAGTTTTAATTGATTTCCACGAAATTAAAATTTTATCACCTTCTCCGGTGAGAAGGAAAAAGTCAAATAAATTTTATCCGGAAAATCATTCTCACGCTATTTGTGGAGACGGAGAATTTTGCGACTCATCTTATCTCGGAAAAGTTGGACATCGGATAAGCTTCTTCTCGCGTGAGTGAGAGAGAATTACAATGCCTGGGGTAAAATGAACAGGTTGTAGTGGGGGCAATATGAACCATCTTGCCACTCCAAGTACCAAGTCTCAAAATTAGTTGGAACTTCAAGTTGGTATATCTTCACTGTTCTACAACAGATCCTAAAAGTTTTAAAACCCATAGATAACCCCAAGTTTGTAGATGTTTTTCGATTCCACAGGATTTTGGTTAATATTACGTCTTAAAAAGTTAATTATTTCATGACAAGTTTTTTTGCTCACAAAATGCCCCGTGTGTATGCAATGCTCATGATCCGCTGAGACATCCGTATTGCTCGGAAAATACTTTCCAACGCTATGCATTGCATACACACAGGACATTTTGCACGTCACTAGAAGGTGTTAATTTTACCACCACAGCATGATCATTTTTCCTTAACGCTATGAACATGTCTCATTTTTGGACATAATGTTTGAAAAAATGCTTTTATGTCGAGGTACTTCCACCAAATATGTACAAAACAAGCCTAACTAGAAACACATAAGGTAATTGTAGTTACTCAATCACTTGTTAGAAAACAATGATTTTGCTTAACGTGTTAATTTTACCACCAGTTCCCTTAATTTAGTTCGTTTCGACATTAGAAATAAATTCAGCGTGCAATAATTACTATTGAAAAAATATAATTTGTCCAATAAAGACAAAATATTTTCTTTTGAGTGAACCTAATAAGTAGTATTAGAAATTAGATTTCTAATACAGTCAAATATCCAAAAAAGGAATTCAGTGAACAAACATTTATTTTTAAATGTATGCACTTTAGGGTGGCAGTTATTTTTGCGATGTTGGAATTTTAACCATCGTCGGTCAAAAAATGGTTCAATACAATGATTAAAAAAATTGGGTGAAATTAGAGTGAAATTGGGCATTAGTGGAGAAGTGAATGTTCTCCACTAAGGAGAAATTGCTAAGTCAAACCAAATGCTCCGATTTCATTAGTTCTTATCAGCTTAAAATGAGCTCCTTTTCTTGCGGGATATCACGTTCGCGGGGCTTACCTCCGAACACAAATTGTGCTTCCGTTTTTTGGAGCTAGCTTTGTCCTGTCACTAAGTCAATGTCGGATTCTGATGAGACGAAGTCGAAACGCAAATTCCACAGCTAAATTAGTTATAGGTTTTGTGATCTCTAAGCACAAAAATGGTTTTAGACAATTTTCTCCTCAATGGAGAAAAAATAGTTTTTACCAAAATCGTTCTCCACTAAAGAGAAATATAGCTTAATGAAATATAGATGTATAGAGCAAATCATCTCAGGAATTCAATAATGCAATCGGAAAAAATGAGTAGGTAAAAACTTAATGATGAAATCAATATAAGTATGATGATTAAATCTGATTTATTTATATTCAGAGTGTCACCTCTTTAACGGCAAAAGCATGTTGAGGGATCGTATCTATACAACTGACGTGTTCACAAAAACCATTGTGTCATCTTGTTCGCGCCTCTGTTCAGCGCTAATCACTGCCAAGTAAAATTGTCCACACCATTTCATTATTATCGAGCAACATCTCCAACTAGCAAGAACATTCTCCAATGAACACCAAATATTCCATTCGCGCACAATCATCTCACACACTGCAGTAGCAACAACAATAGCAGCAGCAGCGATACGCGTGGTAATGCATCATCGTCAGTGAGCGAATGTTCCACGCGTTTGTAGAACGCGTGGCGTGTAATATAAATACGCGCGTTCTGCGCATCGCAGCAATCAGTTTCATTTCAACAAGTGTGAAGTACAAGTGACAGAGTGAGTTTCCAAATAAAGTGTAAAGTGCAAAAAGTGTTTTTCCTTCCAATAAATCACATCCAGTTGCAAGTGGTTTTCCAAAATACAGTCCACATAAGTTGTTTGCGGTTTGTTTTGAGTGGTCCATCCAAGAGTTTTATTTGTCTGCGGACAAGTGTAAACATAGCCAGCCACTAACAGCAATCTGCAAATTTTCTACACCAAGGGCCACCCCTAGGCCCAAACACATCTTGCACCTTTTTTCTCCAAAGGTCGAAATTTGATCAGTTCTGAAATTAGTTTTTTCATGAAGATGAATGATATTTTTTGTTTTCATGAAGTTTTGCATTGTTATTTACCAGTGGATTTTGGATCGCCAAATTAGCTAAACATAAATAAAAAGGATCACTCCTCCGTTGGTTTAGTCAAATCTTGTTGGTTGTCAATTTAGCGTGAATATAGGTAACGACTAAATTGAAATGTTTGCTGCCCCGTCTGACACTCCGCAGGGAAGTCATCGTGGATCATTCATTTTTCTACTTTACTTCAACGATACAAATTACAAGGGACACAGGGGGCCCACAGGGAAGTCATCGTGGAACACTCATTTTCCTACTTTACTTCGATGATATAAATTACATTCGTCATACGCAGATGACTTCAAGATGTTTAATCGTATCATGACTTTGGCAGACACATATATCCTGCAGAATCAGTTAAATGCATTTAGCTAGTGGTGCATCGATAGTCGAATGATTTCAAATTCTGCAAAATATTCTGCGGCCAACTTTACAAGGAAAAGAGAATCTATTAGCTTCGACTATAGTCTATCAAGACTGCTTATTTCGTGAGTTTGTTTTCCGTGAAGGATCTTGTAGTGGTGTTAGATTCAAAACTCACTTTCAAGCAACACGTCTCATATGTTTTTGATCGAAAATTACGCAACTTTGGGTCTCCTGTAGTACTAATTCATCCACGGATATATACTGCCTGGGGTATTATTCGACTATCTGGAACCAGCACTATGCAAACGGTTGTGACCGAATCGAAATTATTTTACGTAAATTTCTACGATTCGCTCTGCGAATGTAAACGATCATGCACCCATGGCATGATCGTTTACATCTACCTAGCTACGAGAGCCGCTGTCGGCTAATTCAACTCGGCACGCTCCAGCACCGCAGAGATACAGCAAAAGTCTTAGTTGTTGCCGATTTGTTGCCAGCGCGCATTGATTCTTCAGTCTTGATCGAACGAGAAAACGTCCAAGGGCGTTGCACAGAAGCATTCTGCTGACAGTACCTTGTCGGTGATTTAACTACACAGTGGATGCGGTCATCACATGATTGCAACCAATTTTCAATTGTATGATACACCTATTTGACTTCTATTTTCCAAAGTAATTTATATACGCGAAATTATATACATGCTAGCTATGATACGCGACGTGTTCAAATACATTAAAATACAAACGCTCGAGCATTTTGCGATAATTCAAACCTTGTCACAAACGCAAACATACAATCGTGATCATACACGGACACCTACGTTCATGATATCGCAAACCTACAAACGCCGCGGTGAATAACTCAACCTGTTCGAATTCATAAAAGCGATCTCTAACTCGAACATATTAACACTCGTTCCCACGCAATCATGAAGTCTCCACACCCGCACATCTGCATCGTAAGTCAGTATAACAATCAGAATCGAGATCTGCTGAAATTGACCTTAAGCAGTGTTTTAGTGGGTGATACTTCCGGCCAAGCCTGCAATTGTAGTGAGTGATTCTGGAGTGGGGGGGGGGGGTGCAGTTGAACCACTCTCAAAAGAAAAAAAGTGTTTTATTTTAGTTTTTTTTGTAAAACTTCCAAAAATAGCTAAAATTTCCCATTTTTCGACATCTTGACTATCGCGCTGATTATTTTCCGTTGGCTTCTGTCCGCAGTGAGTACATATCACCAACGCCTGAGAGGTGACTCCATTATCTGGTTCCTAGATACTGGCTCAACACATGGACCGGGACCAACGACATTGTTTCTCTTCCGAAGGAAGGCGTTGTGCTAATTATTACAAACTAAGTTAGTACGGAAAAGGTTGAAAAAAATGTTTAGTGCAATGAAAAAATATTACATCGTTGAATAAAACATTTAAATTCACTGAAACTGCGAAAATTGCAATCACTAACACTCGCACTGCTCACACTAACGGTAATTACCAAAAAGTTGGTTCAATTGTATCAAAATAAGTTTCCGAGTGCGTTATAAATAAAAAAACATCGTGTATCACGTGCCCCAAGCAAGCATATCCACTTGTTGCTTCGGGAAAATCCACTCTAACGTAATCAATCGCGTTTTATAATGCACTTGTTACTCGCTCTTACCATAGTCTTGTGTCTATGTAAAAACACCGCCCATCCACCCATCAAAGAAGAAAAGCACGCTATATAGACCGTTTCGTCTACCGCCAACCATGAGCCAAAGGCATAAGAAACTGTTGTGGATGAATTACAAGAGGAAGATCGATGCCTGCTAGAATATACTAGCTTTTTATTCGAATTGCTATTGCTTCAGTCGCTTGGGTAAATCGCTTGAAAGAGTGTTGTTATGGGAATTGTTTACTTCAGCACTTGGTTATATGATATTCGCTCTTCGCTCTTTCTGCCCATCCGACTGGATGTAGAAGCCATGAATTGTGGAACACTTGCTATAAATTGAGGCATTTTTACCGGCATCAAAACCATCTAGCAGCTGTATATATATCGCGTGGCATTACGCATCAGAAAAGTATCGACGTCATTGAAGATATTCAACACATGGCTTCTCTTAGATGAAGGGCACACAATCGAAGAAACGATTTATTATATTTACGTACAAGGTTTCTGATTAATTTTAATACTTCACAACATATTTTAGCATATGGCATGCATTGGTAGAAGGCGATTTGTATCAAATTTATTGCCTATGATCCCATAACGATAGGTAATCCCACAGAAAATGGTACAAATATGCGATCATGGGCAGTTTTCATCAAGCTAAAAAGATGTTTTCATAGATAGGCTCTCAACTTTTTAAACATGAAAGATTCTGAAATAAACCAAGGTTTGAATATTTATTAAGAAATTGTAAAGCAATTCATTCATAAAAAACCTGTTTTAATCCACCTAGAGGTGTAATTGTGCCTTTCTCATTTCTCCAAACTATGATTTAATAGCTAATTCGTACAATATAACATTATGGAAATGTCTTTCATTCTTATTACACATCTTAAGTATATATAAGAGCACCTTTTTGCATTCATCGCGGTATCGGTTTGAATCGGAGTTTTCTATGTGATCGCACTCCACAACCCGTAACTCCGGAGCTGGAAGTCGGATGGAGATGGAATTTAATATCAGTTTCCGGGGACGCAACACCTTTCATTTGAGACTAAGTTGATCAAATCGGTCTAGCCATTTTCGAGAAACCAATATAACCGTTATTCTGAATTTGGATGCTTCCGGATTCGTCAATGGTGGCCAGTGTGGCCAAAGAGACTTTGAATGACTGTTGGTGACCTAGATCTACCAATTCAACAGTTGTGTTTACATTTTGGAAAAAATTGCACCTTTTTACATTCATCGCAGAATTCGTTAGAATCGGGATTTGCTGCGTGATCGTACGTATCACCCTGTAATTCAGGAACCAGAACTCGGATCCACACAACATTCAACAGCAGCTGATGGACCTTTCATTTAAAATCAAGTTTGTCAAAATCGGTTCAGAAAATTTCGAGAAACCGATGTGGACAAATCAACAAATTTTGTTTTGTAACCATATTCTTCGACTCGTAATCCGGAACGAGATGTCGGTTGAAAATGACATTCAATAGCAACCTATGGAAATATTATACCTTTCATTTGAATCTTAGTTTGTAAAAATCGGGTCAGCCATCTCCGAGAAACCGATGTGAACATTTTGTTAATAAATCCGCACATACACACACATACATACATGCATACATACATACACACAGATATTTTGCGATCTCGGCGAACTGAGTCGAATGTTATATGAGACTCGGCCCTCCGGGCCTCGGTTAGAAAATTGATTTTTGGAGAGATTGTATAACCTTTCTATATGAGAAAGGCAAAAGAATAATACATTAATTAGCTTAATCAGCATGAGTTCAATGTTATCTTCATGTGATTATATTTTGAAATGTTGGTGGAATAGGTTTGAAAGTGGAGGGAATGGGGGGTTAGTAGAGTGGGAGTGAAGGATGCGTCAGAAATCCTTCATCTTATTTCGGTATACGGGGTGGATGAAGGAAATGCGGGCGTGAGGGTGGTCCAAGGGGAGGGGAGTGATGAAGGAAGGTGGTGTAAGGGCAAGGCGGGGGGGCGGCGACGGAATACTCAACTGCATATTTTGCCTTCCATTTGAGACTTGGTTTGAGAAAGTCGGTTCAGTCATCACCGAAGAACCGATGTGACTTTAATTGTAGAATATGCCCGGATTTCCGGACTTCCGGAATCGTCGTTAGTGGACAATATATTCAAAGAATGTTTGATTGGCAATCAGTGATCTAGATCTGCGATTAGCAGTAATTTGGTGACCATTTCAATAGTTTTTAGCCTCTGATGTATTACGATTGTACCGATTTATATGGGAAATTCCAGTGTATCCTTACTTACACCTCTGTAACTCCGGAAGCAACAGTCAGAACCGAATGAAATTCAGCAGTAGTCAATGGTATTACTGTATCTTTCATTGGAAATCAAGTTTGTAAAAATCGGTAGAGAATTCGTTGGGGAATGGGTGTGATATTAGCTTAGGAACTTGGCGGGTTCCCCGGGGGCGTCATGAACCGTCATAGGTGGCCAATGTGGTCAAAGCTGCTTTGATTGATCATTAGTGATCCAGACCCGCAAATTAGAGTAATGTTACATCAATTTTAATATGTTTTACATCATTTGAATATCATGGTGGGATGTTTTACATCATTTGAATATCACGGTTCAGCCATCTCTGAGAAAATTGTGTGAGTTTAAATGACACACACACATACATACACACACAGACATTTGCCGATCTCGGCGAACTGAATCGAATGGTGTATGACACTCGGTCCTCCGGGCTTCGGTTAAAAAGTCGATTTTTACAGTGATTGCATAGCCTTTCTTTATATGAGAAAGGCAAAAACACTTTTAATCCACCTATCAGGGTGAAAATAGACATTTCTTTTAACTCTTATCACTCTCTGTACATTATATCGGTTAGGAATATGTACAATATAATATTTTGCGAAGTTTTTGATAACACGTACTACATGGGACACTGTCAGGACTCAGAGAACCGCTCAAATCAGCATGGGGTACCATCAGTGCGAGAAATCTCAAAGGCTGAACTAAATAAAAGGTTAAGCGAAAAAAATAGACGGACAAACGAATTATTACTAATGCTTTGTTAATAAAGTACCTAAGTTCTTCAATCAATACATTACGTAGCAAAAAATCGAATCTTCCTACATATATCTAATGCTGGCGCAAAAAAAAATCGAAAGCAATTATTGCATATATTTCAAGTGCATACTCTCCAATAGCGTTTACTCAAATTTTCAATGTTACTGAGAACTGAGAACTAAAATTGTATCATAAACAGTAATATCATAATATTTTACTTATACTATATTTTACACCAATTCGGCAAAGCCAAGCAGCAACAGCACGACCAGGAGCAACAGCTACCGCAGCTTCAACACAAGGAGCAGCCTCAACAGCACCAGCAGCCGCAGCTTCAACAGAAGCAGCAAAAGCAGAAAGGGAGCGCCTGGTTGAAAATACCAAGCTTGCCGAGTATAGCAGTAGCTAAAAAACTGGTGGACGAAGGACATCAAGACACTGGTCCTGAAGATACAAGGTAACCTTGAATTAACCGTCAAATAATGGAGAATCTTGGATCAGAAAACGGAAGTAATCGGAAGTCCTTGAAAACAAGGCAAACAGTGGCACCACAGAAAGTGAGGGAAACTTACGAGGCGAAAGGTAAACCCCAGTGGACGTCTCCCTCTACACCGAAGAGGCCAAGAGCTTCTCCAGATGATGCGAGACCAGGAGGTTCCAAGAAACACAAGGAATCTGCCGGCGTAGTGGTACGCGTAGCGAACGAAGCAGCCACCACATACTTAATTTTTTCTGCTGAATCTCAGCTTTTTTTGCCGAAACCTCAACAGCTGATATTCAGCAAACATTATTTTTTGCTGAGATCTCAGTAAAAGTGACATTTGAGTGCTGTAACTCGGAAAATATTTCACCAAAAATCAGCAAACTAATCTCACTCTACTGAGATATCAGTTTCTAAACTTATCCGACTACACAGCTGTTGGGAAATTACCGAGCCGAGTTGGATAAAAACACCAAATGGGAAGTCATCGGTAGCACAAAACGGAAGGCGAACAATAAGGATAGGTCCGAAAAGCGAAAGCTTCTCAAGGGACGAAACAAAGGTGAAACCCTCATAGCCAAAGCTGACGATGACTCATCCGAGGAGGTACTGCGCGCAATGAGTATCCGGTACTTAAGGAGCTGAGCTCAGACGTCAAGAAGATCAGGCTCATCCGCACCGGAGGATCCGAAGTCAAACAGTTCTACTTATAAAGAGCTCACCGAGAAAGCTATGGGTGAAGCGGTGAAAGTGAAAGCCTTGTGTCTGGAGGCAACCGTCCAATGTAAGATTCTTGGAGAGTATGAGAGTCATCGTAGAAGCGCTATTTCCACAGCATGAACCAACAGCCCGACCACGCACACCATACGGAAATCAATATGACTACGAAGAAGCTCGGGTAACCAATGAGGAGCTGATGGTGGTGGCAAAAACCTAGAGAACCAAGAAGGCCCCGGGACCAAACGGTATCCCCAACGTGGCTCTGAAAACAGCAATCCTATCGAACCCGGATATGTTTAGGAACGCGTTGCAGAAGTGCATCGACGATGGTGACTTCCCCGACATCTGGAAGCGACAAAAGCTGGTGCTGTTGCCGAAGCCAGGCAAGCCCCTGCAGATTCTTCAGCATACAGGACGATATGCCTGTTGGATACAGTCGGCAAGGTGCTTGAAAGAGTAATCTTTAACAGGTAGATCCACCGTGGATACCATACGAACGGTCGTGGAAACTATGGAGGCTGCGCAGAAGCAAAAGAGAAGAGAAAACCGCTACTGCGGAGTGGTTACACTGGATGTAAATAACACTTTCAACAGCGTTAGCTGGGTCGCAATCGCCGATTCGCTACACAGACTGAGAGTTCCCGACTACCTCTGTAGGATTCTGAGGTGCTACTTCCAGAACCGGCAACTGATCTACGAAACTGACGCCGGACAAAGAAGTGTACGCGTAACAGCGGGCGTTCCACAGGGTCCCATTCTCGACCCAACTTTTTGGAATGCTATGTACGACGGAGTGCTGAAGCTGAGCCTCCCCAGGGACGTGAAGATTGTTGGTTTTTTCGAACGACGTGGTGCTCCTAGTGATCGGCGAATAGAATTACTCGCAACGGAGGCGATAATCATGTGGAAGACTGGATGCGCGAGAAGAAGCTGACGTTAGCTCACCACAAAACCGAGATGGTTTTGATAAGCAACCGAAAAGCAGTGTAGCTGGCAAGAATTTCGGTCGAAGAGTGTATCATCAACTCAAAGCGGGAAGATACACAACTGGGGGTGATGTTAGACAACCGGCTAAGCTTCAATAGCCCCACGACCACGCATGCGGGATTGCCGTAAAAGTGATCTCGTCACTATCTCGGATCATGTCCAACGATTCGGCGATCAGCAGCAGTAAAAAGCGACTACTGGCGAGTGTCTCCACATCGGTGCTCAGATACGCAAGACCTGCTTGGGTGACGGCACTGCAGATGAAGAGGAACACATCTCGGCTGAACAGCACGTTCAGGCTGATGGCCATGCGGGCGTCTAGTGCATACCGAGCTATCTCGTCAGAGGCAGCCTACGTGATAACTGTTGTCTTTATGTTTATTGCAAAATTAGAATGCTGTGTATTAGTTTTAAGTTTTCAATAAGACTGTACTAGTTGAATAAACAAATACAAATAACTAGAACGATTCCCACAAACCTTCTACTCAAAGAAGATAGCGAGTGTTATAGAAATTGAGGCACGAGAGGAGTCCGTAAACGAGCCCGAGCTGACGTCTTAATCAAGTGGCAGCATCAGTGGGATAACGCTGTAAATGGTAAATGGACCCATCGACTAATTCCATGCCTGTCGGTGTGGGTGAACAGAGCGCACGGCGAGTTCAACTTCCACATGACGCAGTTCTTGTCTGATCATGGCTGTTTTAAAAAGTATCAGAACAGGTTCAGCCACGCGAGTTTGCCGTTATCCATCGCGTGCGGTAATGCAGAGGAAACGCCTGAGCCCGAATGCCCGCGATTCGAGTACGAACAAAACGAAATGAAAACCATTATCGGCGAGGACGTTAACATGACCAATATTGCACAAAGAATGTGCGGCCTCGAGTCGTCGAGGCACCGATAAACTGGAAGCTACACTCCAACTGTAAACGCCGGACCGACCATGGCACTTGACAAGTCAGTCTGAGGAAGAAAGATAAAGTAGATCACCGGGCGCGACTGGAGTAGGCTAGATCCAACGCCGGGGACTAGACTGAGCGCACGTATCGTCGACGGTAGGTCGTCGGGGCACCTGAGAACCGGAAGTCATCCTCCCCCCGGAATCACAGGATTGACCTCGGCAACTAATCGACCAGCATCGAGAGAAATTTCAACGTCGGGAAATTTCTCCGTTGGAGTAGGCTAGGCCCACCGCCAGGGACTAGTCCGAGTAGATTTTTTTTTATCTTAAAATACGTTTATTTAGGCCCAAATGCTGTAGCTTAACGAGGCCGATAATTCATTTTTTTTATATTACATGTCACATGTTAGTGGGGGAAGGGAAAGCCGTATTTAGGGGCGGCTTGCTCCCCTCTTATGTAAGTAAAGGAAAAAGGTAGGAAGTGGGATACATATTGTGTAATTGACATCGTCGTTTGCTGATTGATCATTGTGGCGGATATGCACACTTTGTTGTAGTGTTGTAGTTTCCAGCCTGTCGATATTTCGGATAATTATTGGCACTCTATATCATCTGCATGTGCGGTATGTCATGCATGTTCTGGATAGACGGTTATCAAGAAGAGTGTGCACCGAAGACTCGTGAAGCAATGCCATATTGTAGATACAGGGATAGGTTGGTGAGATTCTACTGTGAATGAGAGAGGGTAAAATGTATTAAACTTGGACATCAATGGTTTTCAAAAAGATATAGATAAGAAAAATATAGGGGTGGTCACGGCTTGCCAGGACGTCCCGGACTGGCACATAGGGTGATCTACCTCGGGCCCGAAGGGAATCTATTAGTTGGGACCTGGCAACACAGTACTCTGCGCACAGCCAAACAACATGCTCGATGTCGTGATAGCCGTTCTCACAAACACAATGATTATTTTCAGCAAGCCCTATATGACGGAGATGCGCGTCAAACGAGTAATGGTTGGACATGATCCTTGACATCGTACGAATAAAGTCCCGGTTCACATCCAACCCCTTAAAACAAGCATTCGTTGATACCTTCGGGATAATGGAATGTAGCCACCGTCCCAGATGCCCATTGCTCCATGAGGTTTGCCAACTATCGAGCGTCCTCTGACGAGAGATACTGAAAAATTCGTTGAAGCAAATTGGTCTTTCGTAAGTGTCGCCTTCTAATGCGTCCACCTTGGCTAAAGAGTCCGCCTTCTCATTGCCCGCAATAGAACAATGTGACGGGACCCAAACCAAGGTAATCTGGTAAGATTTTTCAGATAAAGCACTCAGATATTCCCGTATTTTCCCCAGGAAATACGGTGAGTGCTTTCCAGGCTTCGCCGCACGGATGGCCTCAATGGAGCTGAGACTATCCGAAACGATGAAGTAATGGTCTGAGAGCAGGGTGTCAATGATCCCGAGAGTATACTGAATGGCAGCTAATTCTGCGACGTAAATTGAAGCAGGATCATTGAGTTTGAATGAGGCAGCAAGATTTTCGTTGAAGATACCGAAGCCTGTGGACCCGTCGAGAATTGATCCGTCAGTGTAGAACATTTTGGCGCAGTCGACTTGATGGCAGGCATGTCCAAACACGCCACGGCACCGCGTGCTGCATTTTAACACCGCAACCGAGTGTATTGAAATGAGCACCCCAAGCCAGTGCTCGATGAGAAGCACCGATACACGATAAATGAAGCACCTGTGTCGGTGGCGGTGTTATACTTTCGACCCGGTGCTTCGATGCTTCGGAGAACACTCGTGCCGGGTGCTTTAAAATTTCTGAAGCACCGGAGCCGAGAGCTTTCAACTTCGGATAACACCTCGGAAACTCTTTGACTTTGCACCCGTATCAAAGCGAGAATGTTTCAGTCCGCTAGCATATGCACAAAAAGAAAGAAAAAAAAAGATGTTTCGGTGCGACGGAATAAAAAAGAACAGCAAATATACTTTTATAATCACGGCAGTTTGATTTTTAGTTAGATATGTAATTATAAAATATCCAAAGTCGATGCAAGTATAGATCGCGGATAGTGGATTTTTTTAATTTTGCTTCTTGGAAATACTAGTCAACGAAAATTCTATTTCTTTATCTGCTTGCAAATGTATATCTAATTGAAAGCGAAAGATATGAAATTTGCCATCGATAAACATCTTTTTATTTTTTTATGATCCCAATCTATACGGATAACGCACGTATGGTGCTTAGCTCAATTTGAATCTATTCCTATTGCCGCCATTTGGGGCACACGTTTCGAATTTTCGATCAATCAATCACAAGTATCTCACAGTATTTGGATAATTTTTATTATACGAAACTTTGTTACATTCTGCATTTGTAATAATTGATCCGATACCTTGTCCTTTTTATATCTATTCTGCTTTAAAGTATAAAAAAGCCAGCTTCAAATAGGTTTTTTACAATTTGATCGGCAAAATTTAATTTCTGCATGCATTTTAGGTACATAAAATTTCATTTGACTGTCTAAGGAGATTTCAATTCTTGCACAGTATAGTGGGTAAGTAGACTTACCAGTCATAGAGAGTATAACTGTACTGGAAACAGTGATCGATGTAAGGATATGCGATGATTTTTGCTGATACGGTCGGGCATCTATCATCGACATAACTTTTTATAGTCCGTCGGAGATGGCAAACATGAGTTGAAGAGTATGTGAAAACTAAAAGCTAACAACATTCTTAAGAAATGATACCTGAATTTGGCTTGGTTCGTCAATAGACCATCGGTATAAATTGTGTTGAGTTTGTGTAAGTCATAGAAATTTAAACGCGTATGTAAATGATATGTTCTCACGCGAGTTGACTTTATTCGCTTGCATATTATCATATGATAAGTTGTTTCTTTTTATTTTTACTGTAAATTTTGACAAATGAACAGTATATTTGATTGAATTTATTAGAATGACAAAATAGGATCAGATGTAATCGGGAGTTAGTCTGATTTGCATTGAATTCTAAAAATTGCAATACAATCTAGTTGGATCCACTCACATTTTCTCGAAAGGTAGACTGAAAATATTGGTCCTAAAGTTTTTGTTTAATTCATACACGGCACTCATGAGGTCATTTGATGTTAGCTGAAGCCGCCACTTTAGAAATTTTACTAAAATACTACAATTTCATGTTCGATTTTGCCTATGCGGAAACAAAAGAGAATTTCCATAGATTTTAAATAATGATCTTGCTACCTAGAGTTAAAAACTAAAATGTTTTCTCAATCAGTGACATATTCACTTTTCAGACTGATGGCTGGAAACATAATTTCTTTTTGAAGTTATGACTAAAGCAGAATACTTTACAGGATACTTAACGACCTTGACTTATACTACTTTTTCAGAAATCATATTTTTATTAATTTTATAATGACGGGACATTATTTTGAGCATTTTGAGACAAATGAAAAATACAACCGTCAAACTGGGAACTTGCAACACTTCTGACTTCCTCTATTAGTGTAAATTTGGCAACGGTAATAATAATTTTAACAATTTGGAGTCAAAAGTCTTAAAATTATACAAAACATATGAAAGGTGTTGACCGAATAAAAATATTTAAAATCAACATTTTTTCTACAACGCATTCCTATTTGCTTTTCAATTTAATTTAGGCGCATATGTATTTCCATACCTGAATAAAATTTTCAAACTGAGCTATCTAGTACTAAGTAGCGGAAAACTTTGACACTTTAGTCTTTCAATGATACTTTTAGTAATACAAATGTGGAGGTTACAATCCAATCGCTATTAATCGTTAAATAGTTAGTCTCAATATTAAATTTTTTAGTTTTTAGAAGAGAATTTTCTCTTTTTTTTAAAGAATACAAATGACCGGACGATTTTTAAATTTCGAAGTGAAGAAAAATCTTTTTAATTTTGATACTGAATAAAGGTCAGTTATGGTTTTCAAACGTAATACTCGGCCTAAAGTTGTTTGATGTAAGAGTTGGCTAAGATGTACAATTCGACTCCAGTACCAACGCCAATTTAAATCCATTCATTTATCCATTTATAATTCCTACTTGCATAGCTACTTAATCCTTCCTTGCTGTAAAGTGCATTACAGATTCTTCAAAGTACCAAGCTCGTTCATGCATATGAACGCACCAAATTGCTTTGAGCCACTTACCAAGCGACAGCAATAGCGCGGCGATAATCGCTACCGAAATATAAGCTGCCGTGTTTTACGAATTTAAAAACACTCGGTACGGTGCCTGCCGATGTCAGAAACACCTCGGTTGCGGTGCCTGCCGATGTGAGATGCACCTCGGTTACGGTGCCTACCGAAGTCAGAAACACTCGGGTCGGTGCTTTGCCGAAGCAACGAGCACGGTGGTTAAATATCATACGCTGGCACCAACACCGGTGCCTTGTATCGCCGACCGGTGTCTGCTGTTGAGCACCGGTACGGCGTGCCAACTTCAATGCTCTTGGTGGCGTGTTTATTGGTAGAAGTGCCCACCATGCAGCACCGTTCGGTGCTTTTGCCATGCCTGCTTGATGGTATTTGTTATAGAAAATATTTGGGACCACTTGTGGGCGAATATGATCCGGAATTCCATAAATCTCTTCCTTCATGGATGTATCGAAAAATACAGTTGGATCAGAAGTATCTAAGAGATGAGTACGGTTGACGTTATATGTAGATGAATTGATGTTCTGTGCCATGTAATCGAAGTACAAGGACATGAATCGGGTCTGAGAATTAAGCTCGACAAGCCTTTCGCAATTTGCAATCACCAATGGGTTCAGAATATCGCATCGAATGAGCAATCGATATGAGAGGTCCCAGAATCGATTTTTCAGCGGAAGAACGCCCGCCAGCACTTCGAGACTCATCGTATGGGTCGAGTGCATGCAACCCAAGGCAATACGCAAGCAACGATACTGGATTCGCTCCAGTTTGATGAAGTGTATGTTCGCAGCGGAGCGAAAGCAGAAACATCCGTACTCCAACACTGATAATATCGTTGTTTGGTACAACCTGATTAGGTCTCCTGGATGGGCACCCCACCATGTTCCAGTTATTGTACGGAAAAAGTTGATCCTTTGTTGGCACTTCTGTTTCAGATACCTAATGTGACATCCCCAGGTACCTTTAGAGTCGAACCATACCCCGAGATATTTGAATGTTGAAGCCTGAGCAATAGTTTGATCCATTAATTGAAGCTGTAGTTGCGCTGGTTCACGCTTTCTAGAAAATACGACTAGCTCAGTTTTCTCCGTGGAGAACTCGATACCCAGTTGGAGAGCCCATGCAGACAAATTGTCCAAGGTATCTTGCAGTGGTCCTTGCAAGTCGACGGCTTTAGGACCTGTAATAGAGACCACACCGTCATTTGCAAGCTGCCTTAGCGTGCAGGAATTGACAAGACATTCGTCAATGTCATTCACGTAAAAATTGTAGAGGAGAGGGCTTAGACATGAGCCCTGGGGAAGGCCCATGTAGCTAAATCGTGATGTCGATAAATCGCCATGCGAGAAATGCATTTGTTTTTCAGACAACAGGTTTAGCAAAAAGTTATTTAAAATTGGCGAAAGACTATGCTGGTGCAACTTCTCATAAAGAATGTTGATCGAAACTGAATCGAAAGCCCCCTTAATATCCAAGAATACTGATGCCATCTGCTCTTTGTTAGCATATGCCATTTGAATTTCTGTTGAGAGCAACGCAAGGCAATCGTTCGTCCCTTTGCCTTTGCGGAAGCCAAATTGTGTATCTGACAGTAAGCCATTTGTTTCGACCCAATTGTCGAGCCGAAACAGGATCATTTTCTCGAACAACTTCCGGATACAGGACAGCATTGCAATTGGACGATACGAATTGTGGTCGGAGGCTGGTTTTCCTGGTTTTTGGATGGCGATGACCCTCACCTGTCTCCAGTCATGTGGGACAATGTTACCCTCAAGAAACCTATTAAATAAATTCAACAAGCGTCTTTTGGCAGAGTCTGGCAGATTCTTCAATAAGTTGAATTTAATTCTATCTGGCCCCGGGGCTTTATTGTTACATGATAAGAGAGCAAGTGAGAACTCCACCATCGTAAAAGGTGTTTCGTTCGCGGTATTGTAAGGCGACGCGGCGCGGTAGATTTTCTGTGCCGGGGCGGAATCCGGACAAACCTTCTTGGCGAAATCGAATATCCAACGGTTTGAATATTCCACGCTCTCGTTAGTACTGTTTCGGTTTCGCATACGTCGGGCCGTGCCCCAAAGAGTGCTCATCGATGTTTCTCTTGTTAACCCGTCGACAAACCGGCGCCAGTAACTGCGTTTCTTAGCTTTCATTAAATTTTTCATTCGCTTTTCTAATATCGCGTATACTCGATAACTAGCAACTAAACCGTCGTTCCGGAAGGTTTTATACGCGGCAGCTTTCTCCGCGTACACGTCTGAGCACTCTTTGTCCCACCACGGGTTGGGAGAACGTTTTTGGGTGTTCACGTCGGGTACTCGTTTCGTCTGAGTTTGAATCGCGCTATCGAGAATCGAGTTGGACAAAAACTTATATTCTTCCTCCGGGGGAAGTATCTGTGTTGAATCGATATTTTTGGATATCTCAGCAGCGTAGCTCTTCCAATCAATGTTTCGTGTGAGGTCATAGGGAACATTGATTGGTGTCGATGGTCTTGAACCAGTGGTGATTGCAATTACAATTGGTAAGTGGTCACTACCGTGGGGATCAGATATTACCTTCCACTTGCAATCTAACCGTAGTGATGTCGAGCATAAAGATATGTCCAGTGCACTTGCTTGCGCAGGTGGTCTAGGAATTCGTGTCATTTCCCCGGTGTTCAGAATTGTCATATTGAAGTTGTCACAAAGGTCTTGAATTGTCGAAGATCGATTATCGTCGTATAGACAGCCCCACCCCACACTGTGAGAGTTAAAGTCTCCAAGAAGCAGGCGGGGCGAGGGAAGGTGTTCAATCACGTTGGAGAATCTTCGATATCCCATCATGGCCCTAGGAGGAATGTAAATAGAAGCAATGCAAAGATCTTTGCCTTTGATTGTTGTTTGACAAGCGACAACTTCAATGCCTGGCGTCGAAGGGAGGTTGATTCGATTGAAGGAGTAGCACTTTTTGATCCCTACCCCCCATATGAGTCTTCTCGATCCAAGCGGATAATGTTAAAATCGTGGAAGTTGAGGTTTATATTAGAAGTTAGCCATGTTTCACATAGGGAAAATGCATCACAATGATTGTAATTTAGCAAGTGTTTTAATGAATCAATTTTGGGGATAATACTTCTGCAGTTCCACTGTAAAACAGGGATCAGATCCCTGATTCCGTCTAATAAGTTAGCCATCGAAGGATACGATCGCTGTAAAGAGGGGCCATTGTTCAGTCAACTGTTTTAAAAATGTTCTTACTGTTGGTAGAATAGCAACCAGCAAGCTTTTCATAGGATCGGTAATGTTGAAAGCTGTGAATATCCAGTCCACAATGTCAGAAAATTTAAGGAATCCCGTTTTAGGTTGAGTTTCTGACTGTAAAATTGGAGCACTTGGGATTTTTGGTGCCCCGGGGAGTGCTGGGAACTCCTGGTTGTATCTCAATTTCCCAAAACCAGGAGGTATTATCTTCGGATTTGTACCAGCACTTCCAGTTGATGAATTATTTTTATTTTGTACCCTTGTTTGGGACAACCTAGGACCCTTACGAGGAAGTTCAGGTGAGTTTTGATTAGGTCTTTTCCTAGAGTTTCCAAGCGGAGCCAAAGAATGCCCCTCGCAAGGGTCGTTAGAGGCGTTATCGTCAGTTGGCAAGAGAGCGAATGGGTTTTCGGAGATAAGTGGAACAGCTCTTTTAAGCATTTCTGCGTAAGAGCGTCTGGAGCGATCTTTGGCGGATCGCTTCAGTTTATCCGCGCGAAGTTTGTACGTTGGGCATGTCAAAAGTGCATGCGGATTCTCCCCACAGTAAACACACTTCTCAGCGAGGCTACTGCAAGTATCATCCGCATGGCGTTCCCCACATTTACCGCACCGTTGCTTGTTGCTACAGTAGGTGGCTGTGTGACCTAGCTGCTTGCAATTGGAACAATTCATGACCCGCGGTACAAACAGGCGTACAGGTAGACGAGCTCCTCCCACTTGAACGTAGCTCGGAAGTGCAGATCCGGCGAAGGTTACGCGAAACGAGTCTGATGGATAGTAATTACCATCTTCGATGGACTTTGAGTGCAATTGCTTGCACTCCAAAATCTTAACCGATTGAAGGTTAGGGTCCTTAAAGCGGCCAGCCCCATCATTCATCAGATCATCGACAGTTAGACCCGCATCACTTACCACACCGTCGATCTCCACATCACGAGAAGGGATGTAGACGCGATACTCCAGCGTAAAGAGGCTATTGCTAACGATATCATTGGCCTGTTTCAAGTCAGTAACGACTACGCGCAGTTTATTTGACTGAACCTTTTTAATCTCGGTTACGGCCGAGTAACGTTTTGTCAGCTCCCGTGCAACAGTTATGCTGTTTAACGGTTTATTTTTGGGCCGAAAGTATACCACCCAAGGACCAGCGGATCCATCCTGGTAAACCTTGACTCGGGGGGCCTGTGAGACATTGGGGGAAGTGGATCGACCATAACATTATCTGTCTCAGTATCAGATATACGTTCTTCTTCTTCATAACATTCCTCTTCGGAGGGTGATCCTTCTGTTTGTTCCATTTTGTTGCGGGAGCAACACGCTCGACCGCACTGTTTAACTTAAATCAAAATAAAAAATCAAAAGCAATAAAAAGAAAAAAATCGATAAGAAAAGTAAAAAACGAAACACTTCACCAGTTGGTTCCTGACGAGCTGGTAGGTGAATTAATCCTTCGTTTGTTTTATCCGTCACCCGCGTGACCTTCACACAGTAGAGCTGATATAGCTCGTCTAAACAACGTCTTTCAGGCAAGAAAAATGTTTAGTAACGCACTTCACTGCACTACTTTAACTGATATCGCAGGTAACAATTATCACTCGCGGGACTGTTTATTAGTAATGCTTTACTGCAGCCTCTGCCACAGCAAGCACCTTCGTACCACCGAAAAAACTAAACCACACCGGAGAGAACAAAAAGCACTTGTTTCCCGGTACAAAGTTGGGTTACGAATGGTCCGAGTAGATTGGGAAGTAGCACCGGCAAATAGTCGTCGGGGCACCAATGAACTGGAAGCCATCTTCCCCCCAGAATCGCAGGACTGACCTCGGCACCTAATCGACCAGCACCGAGAGAAACTTCAACGTCGGAAAATTTCTTCGTCGGAGTAGGCTAGGCCCACCGCCGGTGACTAGTTTGAGTAGATCAGGAAGTAGCAATGTCGTCGGGCGTCTGTGAACTGGAAGTCATCCTGCACCCAGAATCGCAGGACCGACCTCGGCATCTGCCCGGGTAGCATCGGTATCGGAAGATCTTCCACTTATAGATCTTCCACAGCCGGAGAACTCTTCGTCGGAGTAGGAAAGATCCACCGTCGGGGACTATTCCGAGTAGTCCGTAGCGAATCGTCGACTTGAATCGTCGGGGCACCAGTGGACCGGACGCAATCGTCCACCCGGAATCTCTGGACTGACCTCGGAATTTTGCCGGACTGCATCGAATCAAGAATAACGCGCCCTTCAACGGTTGCGGGAGACATTCTTTCGCAGGGGAACTCTTCGCCGAGCTAGGCTAGCTCCACCGTCGGGGACTACGCCGAGTACCACCGAATGCAACAAACCATAAATATAGGGCCGTCGGGGCACCAGTGAACCGGAAGCCGCCCTCCAACCGGAATCACTGGATCGACCACGGTATCCAACTAGACGTTCTGAACTGATATGGCGGTTAACAGACCAGAAAAATCTAGCACGACCAGCTAGAATCAAGCGAAGTGCATTAGCACGCCTCTCCCCGAAATAGTAACTTCAAATAGAATCCGGAGGATCAGGCAAATGTCGGACTCCTTGGTGGAATTTAGAGGAGTAGGGTTCAGAGTTATCTTCTCTGTTCAGAGTCCCTCACTCTGGCACATGCAGACACACACACAGACATTGTACCAAATCGTCGAGCGTTTGGTATATAAGACTCGGTCAATAGCGGTCTGTCTGGGTGGTAGGCCTTTCATTTGAAATTGGTTTTGATAGGATCGGTTCAGCGGTTGCTAAGAAACACGAATGAGAGTTTGTCCGTTAGATACACGCACAGATATTGTCCCAAATCGTCGAGCTGAGTCGATTGGTCGGCCCTCTGGGCCTCGGAAATAATCTAGAAAGTTTGAGCGAATTCTACACGTTTTTTTTATAAGAAATGAAAAAACAGACAAATTATATTTGGCATCAAATTTTTACAACATGCAATTGAATGGAAACTATTGAAATGAGTAGAGAGTGGAAATACCAACTCTGCCTACAAGTTTCTTTGTTTCATCGTCGAAAAGTTAGATTAGAGCACCAGGCGTGTGCCAAAGTTGCATACTAAAAAATGATCACAAAAGATTCATGATTAACTTTGTCAAGGCTCTTTAACGTAACCCTAAACCATTATATTTGGTTACTAGTTGGCATGATTAACTTACAATACTGTGGTAAGGGAAAGTAAACATTTTTATTTACCTTATTACAAAGTTGTGCCACTCCAATGACACCCTCTTCATCGCAAATGGGAAAGCAGAGAATATTCCTATGGAAAAAAACGAGCATTTATCGGTAAGAACGTCAGACATTCTATGATAACCATCGATACTTACCGCGTTTTGAATCCTGTTGACTCATCGACACCTTTGTAGAACAGGGGATGCTGATAAGCGTTCCGTATGTTCAGCAGTTTTCCCGTCTGTGCGACGTAACCAGCTATACCCTTGCCACTCTCTATTCGAATTTCTTTGGACGCCTGTAAGGGGAAAAGGAAATAAGATCTATTTGCTCAATCAGACACATGGGTCAAGGTTGCAGAATATTATATTCCATTAGACGTCGTTCGGTTCGAGCGTCAACCATCAGCTAAGGATGCGAATGTGCAAAAATGAAGTTGCCCAATTCAGGCAGAAATCGGAATGCTACTCGATGTGAAGTTGGGATTAGATCTAAAAAATGTGAGCAAAAACCGAAAGCATCAACAATTTCCACACTCATTTGCCACGAAAGCAATTCAGCTTTCGACAGAGCGTGAAAACTGTTTTTTCAAGCATGACTAAACAGTTTATAACTACCCCAGCTTTCCCAGTATCAGGAAATTAATCAAAATACCGGAAGCAGTGAGCCAATAATGGTGCAAACAAGCAACTATTCAAATTCTCTGCGATTACTGGCCTATACAATATTGAAAAGGGGTTGACCTACATAACCCTAATTTAAAACTATATGCTCGTGCTCGCTCGTGTATGTACATGTTCGTAGCCTGTTTGAATTGAAGCGACGAGAAATGGTTATCGTTACGATTTTGTTTACTATATGCAAAGCGCGAAGTGTGACGAAAACTCGGAGTATCCGATTTTTTTTCATACTGCACGAAATTTGCCTTGAATAACATGATACCGCACGGTTGGTTCCGCGGGGATTTATACGATAATAGAAAATTATTCTACAGGGATAGACTTCGAATTGTGTCACGATATTGAGATAGAGGTAATCAATTTTTACGAAGTTTGTATATACCTATAACAACGAAGTAAAAGTTCACTAACATCATTTGACAAACTTAAAAATAATAGTAAATGACACAAAAAAGAGCAGCTCACCTCATTACCGTCAAACACTTTTGACACCAGCTCCCCGGTGTGTTTATCCAGCAGGAACAGCGAGCAACGTTCCGCAGCGGTAAGTTCTTTGGCTTCCGTCATAACGCCCTGCAGCAGTTGTCCTAAGTCGCCTGAAAAGCAAAGATAACGGTGACGGTATACCGTTCATTACACATTCTTACTAAATTATATACAAACATCTCGCTCGAATGGAGGAAGAGAAAGTAGGAGCAATAACAACGATCGAGGTCGACGAGAGATAAAATTCAGCTCTTTGGTCGGAGCTTATCTTAAGTCATTGTTTGAATTCATGGATCATTTCATGAATAAACATAATTTGTGTTTTATTTAAAATAAGTATTCATTGAATATATTTTATTTGGCTTAAAGTACCGTAAACACACTAAACCACCGTGCGACTCCATAAAATAAAATGTGCAGGTGGAGGCGCATAGTTCTACACTACTCATAGTGCATTTTTGTGCGTCATCTGAAATACATAATTCAATGCAGGAATCTATCTACTAAATGAAAGTTGATTCAGCAAAGGTTGAAGTAAT
The DNA here is from genome assembly GCF_030247195.1 of Topomyia yanbarensis. Lineage (NCBI taxonomy): Eukaryota > Metazoa > Arthropoda > Insecta > Diptera > Culicidae > Topomyia > Topomyia yanbarensis. Next base: position 174,524,224 of record NC_080671.1, on the reverse strand, counting down.
GTCCAGGTCGTATTTGAGTATTTAGTGATAGCCGAGTACTAAAGTATCAAGTGAAAGCAGAAATGATTTGGTTTGTGTGGTTGTGGGAATGCTGAGTCCAGTAAATAATAATAATAATAATAATAATTGGGTAATGTATGCGCATAATGACGAAAACCCTTGTTGCGTTTTACAGTGATTAACAACGACAACAATGAGAATTAATTAATTTAAAAAAAAAGCTTTGTCTCTTGAGTTACCCGCCACAGACTGATTGATTGACGCTTTATATATTCCTATTATATGCTTGTTCCCATTCATTGTCTGCTTCTGTTCAATGACTAACAGCCTGGCATAAGCGCATATATCAGATGAATAGACGTCCCCTTGACTGTTAATTTTATTGAATGGCAATGTAAAATCACTTTGTCTGAGTGGGATCCGAAACCGTATACTGACCAACACAAGACATCATACAAAGAGCGCGAATCAATCAACAATTTTCAGGCTGACCAAAATTAATTATTTATTGCCTAATAGCTGGTTCTTGGTTAACGTTTGCTCAAGCAGAGCGCATTGATAACGGGTCGATAAATGCGGGTGCGAACCCGTTCTTGGTCAACTGGAAGCACTCTAATTCCGCAAGCTGAGCGGCAAATTCGGGGTAATTTATTGTTATTGCCTCGAATAATCGTAAAACTAAATCTCAATTTATCACATCTATTTAAATATGATAGCAACATATTGCCTGCCGGATCTAAAATGTACCACCTCCCACCCCGCACCTAGAGCTAGCCTTTAGAGTTTGGTTTGGAAGTCTGGCTTTATTAGCGATTAAACCAGGCGGCGACAAATTTATGAGTTCGTTGTCGCATCTGATTCTGGAAAACAGAGCAGTACGTACATTCCTGCTAGATTCGCGGGTTACATTGTGAAAATGGAATGAACAAGTAACCACAGGGCTGAATAGGAAACAAAATGTTCGACTGCTAGCCGTCTTTTGGATGCGGACGCATACACGTTAATGAAAGCTAATCTACCGCCAGTAAGCTTTGGCACGCTAATGTAATTGTTGCGTTATTCTCGTAGCGATTATTAGATTAATGAAGTTATGTTACTTTTTTATGCCTTCGTAATGATCGTAAACAACTTTTAATAGCATCATTCTGTAGCGGAATTAGCCAACTAGTATAAAAATTCTTATATATAAGAATATCCAAGCATGCGCCAATACGAAAACTGCTGTTTCTATTCACCACCAAAAACAATTTTGACGCATGCTAGAACTTTGTTTTTCGAGATTTAAAATAATCTTTTGCCTATTTCTGCTCTGCATTGCTATATTGAATCGAAATTATGTAGTTTGCATTTGAATTTGTTTTGAAAAAGTTAAAAAATTCTCATCGTTCAGCTTAACTTTTTGTTCTAATTGTGAATTTGAAAGATTTGGCTTGAAATGGCCTTATTTGATCATATTTCGACAAACATGTCAAATGGTCCTAAGTGCAAATGAGAGCCTCTCTTTGTTTACTTTCTCTTTCGATGATTACGGCGGCATCATAAAACTTTTCAATATTGTTTCAGGATATATCGAAACATTTTGATTTCGACTAGCATATTATGCTAAGAGTTAAGGAACAAACGTATAAATGGCTTAGTTATTAGCGAACGAGAAAGTAAACAATGAGAAACTGTCATTTACACTTAGGACCATTTGACATGTTTGGCTAGATATGTATCTTTGCTATACTTATACTCAGATTTAAAAGGTCGTACATTGCCACATATGATGTACATCTTAAAGTGTTGTTATGTGTACTAGAGGTCGCATGTCGCTGCTAACACTGATAATTTATCATCTCGCTCTTACATATACTACACGCCACCGAAAAACTACCTAAAATTCAGTACTTTTGACTCAATCTCGTGGTATCGTGCAGGAAGGCAAAATTAGGTAAACCGTGTTGAAGGTAGTTTCCATTTAACTACGGTAAAAATAATAACTCAACCTTGAGTTCAATTTACTTAAATTTAAGTTGAATTTACCTAATTTTGAGTATACCCCAAACAATTCAAAAGTACCTTACTGCACGGAAGACCTCGATTGAGTCGAATCTCTCGTTTTGTTTTTGACAACACTAATAAGTGCGAAAGCGACGCACAGCTCAAAAGTACCTAAATTTAAGTTAAAAGAACTTATTCTGTAGGTTATTTTATGGTTGCGTGTAGACGCATTAGTTTGACACATATTCCACGGGTACACACATGTCAAAGTAATGGGATACAATATGCTAGAGCGAGACTCCATGTTTCAGTCCGTGAATACAGGGAGACACTAGCACTATGCTCCCTCTAGTAGTTATAATCTCTTTTGGCTGCATCCTTAAGCCAAACGAAAACAATGTAAAAGGCCGCCATGTTTCTCTTGCATATATCTCAATAATATGATTCAACTTTTCGACCTTCATGTCAGTATCGTCTTTACGCATGGACACACTGGGCCAGGGCCAGGGGCGCCGGGTTTTTAGGACCCCCAACTTAGAATTAGTATAGAATCATTCTGAAGACTATGCTCTAAAAATGGAAGCACTCAATTGTTCATAACTCTTTAGCATGTGGGTAACAATGGATCAGTTGCTCGGATTCGTACATTGCACTTTATCCCATGTGACGTTTAAAGCGCAAATGATAGTAGCGGTAGGAAACGAGGCACAGCATGACCAGAATTGTATTGGACCAATTCTAACGTCAATCCAACAATCCGATTACGATTCGATTAATCGTTGATTGGCTATGGAAATCGAATAATTTTACTTAAAATGATTACTTTAAAAATACCTTAGGAGAATATAACTCAATGCGTTAGCTCAACGGAGCCGAGGGTCTTTTCCATATTTCCAGGCATAGAAAATAAAAATTATAAAAAACGAATCTTAGTGACTGGTCGTCCGATTTCCAAGTGTTTCTTGGGAGTCCCTAATAAGACTTTTGTTGTCATATGCGTTCATGTTTTCATCGTTAATAGCATACAATTAAAGCGGATGTTATTCCTTGATTCTTACATTTACGTGACACGAGTATGAAACCGTTTTCGTTGGTATTAGTTTACTCGTTGAAGGTTGCGACTGATTCTGTGATAGTTTTTGTCGTTGTTGTTACTGCCCGAATAGCAGCTACAATTTTGTAACCGTTTTTGATCCAGCTGCGAGATTACAGATTGTGAGTTGGATTTGATTTCCATAGACAAGTTTACTCTAGCGGCTTTGGAGCATGATTTTTGGTACTGTGCTATATTATCACTGAACTGACACGTTTTAATTTGTCGTTAATATGTGAAAAGACTGCCTTTTTGTAATGGTACCGCCGTGATTTTTGTATTACATACTCAGGTAGAAAAAAAATCGATCCAGCCGCTTGTCTTCTCGCCACGAAGACACTATTGAGAATATCTGAAAAGCAGATTCTCCAAGTATATGCCGTTACGCAAGTACGCAATTCCGCATCATGTAGCCATACCTTTTTTAGCATCTATATATTCATTTTAATGCGGTCATACACAACCACGTGATTTAAGTTGTTGTGCTATATGAACCATCGGCAAACCGTACTTGGCTGGAGATCCACTTCTTGCTTCTGCGACTCACTCATTTCGATAGTTCACCAGTAATCAGTAAATGTAAACCATTTAGTTTATGAAGAGCACTATACCTAACATTAGTAAGTTGAAGAGTTTCTCTATCATCAGTATTTGACACTGGTTTAACTTCAGATTGTTGGGACCAAGCTTGAGCTAATCTTTTTGTTTAAATTGGTGGGAGTTCGTGATAAACTTATATCATTAATCGTATTCAAATGAGTATCATGTACATAGCAGAACTAATTCGACTTCTACGAAGAAAAAAAAAGAATTTTTTGAAAGTACTCGTATCTGCTATGAACTCTAATTGTTATTATCAATCTCTTCTTTTGTTGCCAAATTGTCGAGATAATCGATTAATAGTGGCCGATTAATCGCACTAATCGATTAGCACGGAAAAATATTCGATTACTGATTAATCGATTAATCTAAAAAATCGGACATCCATAATTTTCGATTCAAGTTTCAATTCATTGTGAGCAAAAACAATGAAATGTTTTCTATAACACGTATAGAAAGTTCGAAAGGAACCGAGCAGGAGCGGCAAGGTGTCAAAATTTGCACATTTAAGCTGTGCAGAAAGTGGAAAAAGATTTCGAAATTTGGTACACAATCGTTGTTTGGCAAGCGATCTGCGCTTGTGGCAAATTTTCATTTCTTCGTCACATCAGGGATTGTGAAAGCACAAATCTACATGAAAACCTCTAAAAGTGACTCCTAGTCTTCTTGAGGTTTCTCGATACTTTCGCGGCCAGATTAGGCATTTTTACAGCAATACAGAACCAATTATTTTATTTTCGTTCGACACTCCCCTTATCAAAAATATTTTAGACTGTCAGAATCAGGAATTAGAATACACTGGCTCAAATATAACGTATCCCGTTTGTAGTCGAGGGTTTGTGCCTCACGGCAGCGTGCATTCGATGTATTTCCTATTTCGACATGACTGGTATTAAAATGAATTTTTTTTAACTTAAATTTTTATTCATTTATATTTGGGTTTACATTTGGTATAATATTGCACTCTAAGTGATATTAGGATTTGTTTTTCGTCTTTGATGTGCTTCGTTGGTAGATGGTTGCAGTTCTGTATGTGGCTGATTATGAATGAACTGCTAATAATTGTGTTAATGAATTATTGAAATGAATTGTGTTGCTCATATTAATAGGATCGGGTAATTTCAATGTTTCGCTATGTTTATTTGTTTACGTAACAATGAAGGTATTGAACATATGTATTATCGAAAGGTGAATTATTTAATTTTTTTTCCTTCGGTCTCTTTCTGCGCTGAGTGCCTATCACCGACACCAGATAGGCGGCTCTACCATCAAAACCCTAGATTTGAGATACTAATTCGTTGCATATCAAAATATTAATATTACTTATAAAGTACTTGTTTGCTATCTTCGCCACTCCGAACCGTTCACTATAAAATAAAACACGAAATTTCTGTCAGAATATATAACAAAAATCTACCTCACCAATAATTTGTGCATGAAAAGACACTATTCCAAAGAATCGTTCCTGCAGCGAAAGATGCGAGTATCTAAAATGAATGAATGAAGATTCGACATGATATCGATTGATTTGAATGGCAGCAATATTCAATATATCCATCTGTAAATGTAGTTGAATTATGAATGAAAAAATGTGACTATTTTTAAAGCTGAAAATTGACTTTTTCCAGTTGCATCATATCAGGAACAGAAAGAAATTGAGAACAACATTGTACGAATCAACTTTTGTAAATCACGTAGTCGTCATATACAAACAAGTTGAATTTTATTAGCATATTGCTGAATATTTTTCCTTGATTGTCGAAGTGTAAGGAAAATTATTGAATGAACAACACATTAAAGTTCTAAGTTCTGAAACATATCGGCTACAAGTTGGCAAAATTGTCCTCATGCGCTATGTAACGAAACATGACAAAGAAAAGCTATTTCACTGCAGGAAAATATTGGAATGAAAAATAATTCACCATGTTGTCCAATTTACTCATTTTCTTTAACTTGAATTTGTTATTTTCAAACATCGTCGTGTATCGCAGATCAGACCGCAGCCATATAAATGACAGCATCGTTTATCAAACATTTTATGCCAGTTTAAAAGTTTGTCCGGTTTAAAAACAGTTAGTACGCCTTGGAGCTTGCGGCTAGAAGAGGTTGATAGCAGTCTATTGTCCTTCTCCGGACAAAACCAGCCTAGAGACCGTATGGCATCCAGCGCACAGTGATCACCTTCCATACAAAAGTCGGACAAAACCTCAAAAAATCGCCCGAATTTGATGAAAATTTCACATTAAGGTAATTTTGTGACGCTGAATTCATATTTGATGTTTATTTTTTTGTTTTTAAATCCTCAAAATTCTGGCAGTTAGGGTGGTTCGAAAATTCAACATTTACGAATATAAAGTGCACTATTTCCGAAAATTCATTTTCAAAAACTTAGGTGCGGTGAATTTTTAGGCAGAATACACATTTTTTCAATTGTTGATAATGATAAGACACATCTATAAATTATATTGCGAACCCTGGTTAGTCAAAGGCTACCATGTGTCTCCTTCAGACGTATCATGAAAAATCACCTTTTTTCATATCTCGGGGCAGAAAGGAGCAAAACAGGATATTCATTTTCGAAAAGTACGCTAATTTTCAAGTATAATGAACAACAAGCGATCTTTCCGAACCGTTTCAAAAAAAGTACTGCCACTTTGAACATTATAACTTTAAACTATTGCTCGATTTATTATTTGTTTTTCATGTCTGAGCGAGAAGAAAGGCTTGTATCGACTAAATCGAATGGCAGCTATAAGTCCAGCGAATAACCTTTCAAATGAAATCAATTTGACCCCAATCGGAATCTTAACTAAAAAGATATATTCATTTGAATAACTTAGGTTTGAAAATAGTTTTCCTCAGAATTCATCATCTATTTCACATTTGAAGTTCTGTAAAAAATTGAACTCTCGTCTTCGGGACTTAATATTTTAAAAAGACTATTCAACTTGTTAAGAAACAGAGAAAAATGTTAAATCACGAAAAATCTAGAATAAAATTTTGAGGTTTTGTCCGGCTAGGCGACACTGTGCAACGGGTTGGAGTATCTCAGCCAAGAATTGATCCGGTAAAAACTATTTTTTCTCCATTAGGGAGAAAATTGCTTAAAACCATCTTTGCGTGAGAAGAGCACAAAACCTATAACTAAGTTTGTTATGGAATTTGCGTTTCGACTTCGTCTCAATAATAGTTAACGAACTAAGCTAGCACCGGATTGGCGCTAGCTACAAAAAACGGAGACACATTTTGTGTTCCTGAGCAAACCTCTAGTCGTCATCAATGTGACCAGAGTTAAAAATAATCGAAGCTCTCTTTTGACGACTGAAAATGAACCTGAATAGAAAAAATGTTCATTCAAATATTCATGTTATTCATTCAGTTGAATATCGTACAATATATTCATTTCACTAATTATCTAGGAAAATGTTTTCAAATGCCGGTAAAGCATATGAAACAACAATCATCATCGCTTACATTGTGCCAGGGCTACTTTGATGCGTTTGATTCGTTGCTGCACGGTCGCTTCGTGTAGTAACGGGAGACGAATGAAAATCTGCATGGATAAATGGGCGGTTTGTTCGTTTGACGTTTTCAGCTGTGTCACTGAATATTGAAAATGAATGCGGCTGAATATGGTCAATTTTGATTCAATGAATTTGAATATTTTTAACTCTGAATGTGACTCTTATTAAATAATCTACATCTATTTTTTCATCAAAATCAATTCCAATATTAAAAATCGGGATGTGCGCGTACGCACGTCCCGGCTACCAAAAATTACACATACGAGTTATCCACATGAGGGATAATCGCAGGGGTCAACCCGTCCGAAGTGCAATGGAAAAGTCTCGCCCTGGGGGAACCGCCTTATTGATCACGGTAACCCCTATGCCAGGTAAGTATGCTTTTTCTGTGTTTCAAAGGTGTATACGTTAGGCGGCAAAGTGATACACTAGCGATTCTTAATTTTTTCTCAACTTCTCTCATAATTCGGTTTACAAAATACAGTCCAGGTAGTCAAACATTTATGAGATGAAAAAGAAAATTGTAAAAGATGTAAATGAATTTCTAATGCGAGGCATATCTTATTAGAATCATTTCATCTTTTCAATTGAATTTACCTGAAGAGAGAAAAATGTGTCGCATGGAATTTTATCCCATTAACATCTTGTCTTTCGATTCATGTACAGCGTTGAGACAGAGTTTGGAGTACGCTTAAAATACTTGAATATATGTACACACTTATAAGACGTATTAAATGGTTTATTGTTTTCTTATATACCTTCTTTCTATTGGTTGTTGTCACCATATCCATTTGAACCTGCTAATTAGCCTATGCACGTTGACGAAGTCGACATAAAAATGAAGTTTACTGTGAGCCGTGTTTACCAATATTGCCATTAAGCTGTGAAGCAATGTTGGTAAACACGGCTCGCAGTAAAAGTCATTTTTAGGTCGACTTCGTCAGCGTGCCCAGCCTAATTGGTGCAGCTTTCAGTGTTGCCATTATTCTAGATTTTTATTGGCGTCATAAAGAGTTTTATAGCCTCCCAACCAAAAGAGAAATGTTTTGTTTTGTGAGATTTTTCAGTAAAGGTACTTTTTTTTTTTTTTTTTTTATTTTTTTTATTGCCCGCCTCTCACCCCCACACCAAAAGGCTCGCAAAGAGAGCCCCCTGGTAGTGGACACATCAGTTCTCAGCGTACAAAAAAAAGGTCAGCACAAAAATGAAAAAAGGTATTCGCGAAGACGCTGAGAACGAAAAAATAGACAAAATTAACACGTGAAAGTAACCGGCACAAACATTACAGTATAATGTACAAATAATAGCTACAAAGAGCACCCAGTGGAACGATAATTCCTTTTAAGGGGCCCGCTGTAGTATTAATATTAAATAGATTCGGATTTTAAACTAAACTATTTAAACTAAATTTAAATTTAATATTAACATTCTAAGAAAATGGAAAAGGAAAAGAAAGAAAGCTTTTTGGGGGAACATCAAGTTTATGCAGTTCATGTTAAGTTCATATTAAAAACACACTAATTTTATTTTTCAAATAACGTTTTAAGCTTGTTTCAAAATGGATGCGATTTGTTATCTGTCTTAACTCAGTAGGAAGCTGATTGAAAATCGTTGGCCCGGCAAAGGAAATGCGTTTCTGACCAAGGTTGCTGAAAGCCCTGGTGCGTTGTAAATTATTGGCTTGCCTAGTGGTATACATACGAATGCCTGTAGTAAACCGTATGTTATTATGTGCTAGAGGGTTGTACTGTGCATTAAAAACATACAATATTGTTCGTAATTCAGTCAATCCAAGCAAGGGCAATATGTTATGAGAATTATTAGTATAAAGCAGGATAGTTGGATACATGATTGGCTTCTTGAATATAATTTTAAGGCATCTATTCTGAAGTGTTTGAAGCTTTTTTAAATTGGATATGCTGGCATGCCCCCACAGTGATACAAGGTAATTTAAAAGGGAATGGATATGCGCATAGTAGAACTTCAATAGTACGTGCTGTGGGATAAAAGAACAAACCCGGCGCATAGCCCCACATAATGAAGCGATCTTTTTTTCAAGTGATTTTATATGGTCGTTCCAAGAAAGTGTGGAATCAAGACAAAGACCCAGGTATTTGAAGACTTTCGTCTCCTCGATCATGTAGTTTTCAGTACACGGGTCAGGGTGTTGGGCTATAGATCTTCTAAATGAATGGAAAATCATATATTTGGTTTTGGATAAATTTAAGGAGAGAAGGTTAGCGTTGAAATATTTTATAAGCAATTTTAAATCATCTTCCATATCACGCACAATACCACTACAGCTGGTGTTTGGATAAAACAAGGCGGTATCATCTGCAAAAAGACGAGGTGTACCTTTTAATTTAAGCCTTCCTAAATCGTTTATGTAAAGTAAGAATAGCAATGGACCAATATTGCTGCCCTGTGGAACTCCTATTTCGATGCTTCTATACGAGCTAGATACATTTCCAATAGACACGCATTGAATCCTATTCGTCAAATAGCTGCGAATTAGATCATTGGCTAAACCCCTTATACCATAACATTCTAACTTTCCTAACAAAATAGAGTGATCTAGTGTATCAAACGCTTTTTTTAAATCCAGGAAAAGGGCGCCAACAACTTTTTTTTCGTCAATTTCTTTTGCAATAGAATCGATTAATTCAGTTAATGCAATCAAAGTACTACAACCCTGTCTAAAGCCGTACTGGAAGTTATATATTATCTTGTGTTTGTTTAAAAATTCTAGTAATCGAGAGATCAACAGTTTTTCAAGAACTTTGTTGAAAACTGAGACTGTTGATATCGGACGATAGTTGCACGAGTCGCAAGGGTCTCCAGATTTGAAAATGGGGATTACTTTAGCTAATTTTAAACAGTTTGGATAACAGCCGGTTTCAAGTATTATATTGAAAATTTGGGTGAGGATGTTGGCAAACGCGGTACAATTAGTTTTCAGAATACTGGGGGGAACATTATCGGGACCACAGCTATGGATTTTCTTGAGACCGTTGATTAATAAAATTACTTCATTGACGGTTGCAGGACGCATGTAGATCGTTTCACGTATGCGTAGCATATTGGCAAGCGGATCGGCTCTAGGAGTGGAGGGTATACTATCAGCCAGTTTTTTTCCTACGGTGGAGAAGTAGTCGTTCATGACTTCGCATACCGCGCTAGGTTCGTCTATTCTAACACCATTTCATATCAAGCTGATGGAGTTCTCAACTTTAGAGCGACCGAAAATATTATTTATGTTTTTCCAGAGCTTCGAATGAGGTGTGTTAGTGAGAATATTTTCAAAATACGTTTTTTTACAGCGTTTCTTCAAAACATCAACTTTTTTGTGACATGACGCAGTAGAGCTTTGAGGTGTTCGTCATTAGGATTGTTTTTTACCCTTCTTAGATAATTACTCTTAATTTTAATCATTGTCCACAGGTCAAAATTCATCCATGGGCAGTAGGTACCTTTACACTTAATAGTTTTGGAGACTGTCTTCGAGCACTGTGTTAGTAGAGAATTGTACACAGAAATAATTCTATTAAAACACGCGTCCACATCATCAGTTACCTGAAAGCCATTTATAAAATTTGTGAAATCGTTATTAAGCTTTTCATGGTTGACAATGGTTTTTGTCAATTTTACAGGTTCTTTTTCTACTGCTAGTTTGTAGGAAGAAAATATTTGAAGATGGTCACTAACTGTCGTAAAAACAGTGTCATTCCGCAAACGTGGAACATCCTCAAGTCTACAAGTAACATGATCTAAAATGTTAGAACTGGCTGGGCGCGTCGTAAATGTGTTCGTACACGCGAATCCATATGACTTAAGGAGAGTTAAATATCTGGTAACAACATTATTGTTCGGGAGATTTACTGGTATGTTAACATCTCCTACAATAAAACATGGATGTGTATTTGAAGTTGTGGACAAGACATTTTCAAGTTTGTTTAGAAAGTTTCCAATGTCATACGAAGGGGGGCGATATAAACTGTGGATATCATAGTAAATTCGGCTGATACATAACTCGATATGAATATGATGAAAGCCGTCAGTGACTGCGCTACTTACTACTCTATGTGACATATTATTCCTTATATAGATTGCCAGTCCACCGTTTGATTGATCTCTGCATGAAAAAACGCTATTATATCCATGAACTTTGAAAATATCCTCATTTCCAGATTTAACCCACGTTTCACCGATGACAACCACATCAATCATGTTATTACAGTGATCGAGGGTTTGTAAGATATTGTCAAACTTGTTAAGATCGTTCATACCTCGTATGTTCCATTGCAAAATATTTACGAATTTGTTTTTGCTACTTGAAGCATTTTTATTGTAACTATCGATATCATCATGCAAGAAGTTGTTAATGTAACCCATTGGCATAAAATGTAGGTTTATATGACATAACAAATGTATTTATATTATATTATTATTTATTTGATGAAAAGCTGCCCTGTATATTCGATAAAACATTATTACGCTTTCTTTTTGGGGATGGGGAAATTTTCGATGCTCTATTTAAATGATCACCTGAATCCAAGTTCTCCATGTGATAGCTAATAATGCGATTAAGGTCATTCCGATTCCTAATGAGTAAAGGTTTTGCCCTTTCATCCTTCTTTACAAGGACAACTCCACCTCTACCTGACCACACATATTTAATATCAAGTTTTTCCTGACACTCGCGCATCTCATTCAAAAGTTCTAAACAAAGCGGTGTTAACTCATCTCTTATTGCAACGTATGTAGGTTTTCCATTCATGAGTAAAGATTTATCGATCGTAGTAGATAATAGCCTACCAAACTCTTTCTTGTTTGCAAACAACTTTTCCTTATCTCCATTGTCTTTAAAAATCACTCTGATGGGAACCAGGCTATTAGTAACTTTATTCCCTGGCGACAACCTTGAAGCAGACATCACTGCATCGCGGCCTAAGGGCACACCAATGCAATTTGCAATTTTTATAACTAGACCGACTAAATCTTCGTTAGAAAGGAAAGGCACTCCCAAGATAATCGCGTTGTCAGAAACGTTTCCCCTTATGGTTTTATCTAAATTCGCTTCCAGTTTGTTCACATTGGTGGAGAGGCATGCCTGTGTTTGTTTTAAAGTTTTTATCTCACGTTTTAGGGCCTCGTTTTCAGATCTCAAATCACCAAAATCTGATACAATCGCATCAAATTTTGATGAAAGGAAATCTTGCGAGGTTTCAATAGCAGAAGTTATGGACTTGAATTCCTCCCTCAAATTCTGCATTTCGGAAGCCACAGCATTTGCAATAGTTTCCCTCAATTCAGCACCTAAGGCAGAAACTATATCATTTTTATTATTTTGCATTAGAACGATTTGTTTGTAAATGTCAGAACAGCTAGGTGTGCAAAAGTACATGTTATCTTTTACACGACGAATGGCATTGCCGATAATATTACGACATTTATAGTGCGCACTTTTAAAACAGTATAAACAAGTAACGAGTTTGCTGGAATCAGCCTCCTTTTTATTACATTCAACACAAATAACATTATCATTATCCATCACGAACAGGCAAAAAAAATTTAAACGAACGCTCTAAATAAGTTAACAGTAGACGAAGCAACAATAAATGATTACAAATAAAATAAGGAAAAAAAATGTATATATTGTAAAAGCACAACAGTATTTGCTCCTAAAAAAAATCAACAGGCAGAAGGTGATGATATACTATCTTGTGCCATCAAGCAATCATGGAGCACGCAATACCTACCTTGTACCAATCAGAAATGCATCTGCTGGAGTAATAAAAATACTAGATGATTGGTCTTCACTTATAGGGCCACACTACACAACCAAGCGTACTGAAAGCAGACCACCGGGTGCAACTTATCACAGCTACGACGTTTGAACAGTCTGAGCCGACGATAGGCTATAACACATGCAGACCGGCCGTTTGGTTACAGCGGTACGCAGCGAAAGTTACCCCAGCCAGCACCGAAACCACTCTGCTGTACAGAATACCCGTTGTATTCTCCCGTACTGATTCAGAACCCTCCCAATGTACATGCAGACTACGACTAAGTAGCTGCATATAGCCAGAGAGCCCCAACCAGATGACAGAAACCACAATCAGTGTACTCGAGCCGAACTAAAATCACACCGGCCGATCGAGCGCAAACACGTAATCACCGGTTGCACCGTTGTAACCATTCATATAAGTGAAGACAAGAAAAATAACACAGCTGATCGGTACAAGCACTGGTACACACAACTGCAAATTTTTAGAAAAGAACAATGGTAAGACTGAAGTATGCTTAAAGCCACTATAATTTCGAGCACAAATAACACTTAAATTGCAAATATAAACACCGGCCCTTGATTCATTCAGGCTACAATAACACTGATGAACATTTTAAAACATATATCACAATTAAACTGAGCTAATAGCACACTAAAATAAAACAATTTTATAAGCACAAAAAGAAACTTGCGTTCACCACCATAAAGCAGTGCTGCCAAAAAAAAGAAACTATGTGGTAGGGACTTATAGAATTTTTCTAGAAAACTTTTGAAATATTTACAGGATTTCAATTATCTGGCATTCGTTTTTGGTATTTGCATAAATTTAATAAAATGTACAGCTGAAAAACACACCATTTATTACTTAGAGTTCGAAAACGAAGTAAAATGTCCGAATTTTTTTTTGGTTTCAACGACTAAGCTACCGTAAGCAGGTTGCATTTTGATACGATGCTACTATTATTCTGTTGGTTCCCTAGTTTAGTCCTACGCTGTTGTGGCATGTGAATTATAAACCCGTTTTCCAGAGTAGAGAAACGAAGTTATTTCTCAGCGAGTGCGGTCGGAGACCTATTTCCAAAATTTAAAGTCGGGATGTGCGCGTACGCACGTCCCGGCTACCAAAAATTACACATACGAGTTATCCACATGAGGGATAATCGCAGGGGTCAACCCGTCCGAAGTGCAATGGAAAGGTCTCGCCCTGGGGGAACCGCCTTATTGATCACGGTAACCCCTATGCCAGGTAAGTATGCTTTTTATGTGTTTCAAAGGGGCCGTACACAAATGACGTAGCTTTTTTTCTGCGATTTTTGACCCCTCCCTCCCCCTTCGTAGCATTTGGTCACAAAATTCTAACCTCCCCCTCGTAAATAACGTAGCATTTACCTACCCCCTCCCCCTCGTCCCATGCAAAGCGCCCGGGTGATGAAAAAAATTGCATATGTTTTTCATTTATTTTTAACCCTCCAAAACTCGCGCATATGGCCCACTCAACGAGCAGCCTCCGGTGCCCAAAGACGATTCGCTAGCTTTTCAGAGCAGCATGCACTCAGTGCACCAGCGCGACTGCCGGAAGCTAAATACATGTCCTTTCAAAATGTTTGACGACTTTTATCAACATTTTCATTATAACAGCAAATTGCGTGCAAAATGAGCCCATTTCATGACAAATATAGTGTTGATAGTTTTGTTTTGAATTTTATATGTCAAGGGGAGCATGAAGACAAGTTCTCTCAGTTTACAATCATGCAGCTGCCAATGATTCTAAGAACCATACGTTCATCTAAATTACTAAATTTTGTTTGGTTGAATCCGAAATGAAAATTTAATTCAGCTTCCAAACTAAGTCTACTAGTCAGCAACATTGGCTAACTAATGTAGCAAGTTAAATCCGCATACAATTTTTTTTCGTATTTTTGCGAACTTGTAATTTCGCGAATCGTAAAATTTACCTCAAGAAAAAACGCATCAAAAATAACTTGTTTGCATCTAAATTGATTTTTCTTGGGAATGGAGGATCATTAAATTGTTTTCGCTAAACAATGGGTACTTAATGCTACGTCGCACAACTTCTGACCCTACCCTCCCCCTCGTCACACTTCGTCACAAATTTGGTATTCTCTCCCTACCCCCCAACATGCTACGTCATTTATGCATGGCCCCAAAGGTGTATACTTTAGGCGGCAAAGTGATACACTAGTGATTCTTATTTTTTTGTAAACTTCTCTCATATTTCGGTTTACAAAATACAGTCCAGGTAGTCAAATATTTATGAGATGAGAAAGAAAATTGTAAAAGATGTAAATGAATTTCTAATGAGAAGCATATCTTATTAAAATCATTTCATCTTTACAATTGAATTGAGACAGAGTTTGGAATACGCTTAAAATACTTGAATATATGTACACACATATAAGACGTATTAAATAGGGTATTGTTTTCTTATATACCATGCTAATTAGGCTGTGCACGTTGACGAAGTCGACATAAAAATGTCATTGGTGCAGTGTTGCCATTATTCTAGATTATTATCGGCGTCATAAAGAGTTTTATAGCCCCCAACCATAAGAGAAATGTTTTGTTTTGTTTTGTGAGATTTTTCAGTAAAGGAATTGTGAGCTTGCGAAAGAGGGCCGTTTTGTTATTATAAAATATAGCGAATTACAAGTGCCCGATTTTCCATGAAATGTAATTGTAACCCAAGTAGCATTTATTATCTCTGTTCAACCTGTTCTGTTGATTAAATTCAATTTCCAAGATATTCAATCTCATGCTTTTAAATTACTTCTTTTCTCAAAAAGTACTTAATTGCATTTGTCGTAAGATAGCACAACAGCGACGAGTTTATGTATGAAGACAAAAAGGAATGTTTGTTCATAGGCTCAGTGGTTGGGACTTATATAATTTTTCTAGGCAATTTTAAAGTATTTACAGGATTTCAATTATCTGGCATTTTTTTGGTATTTGTTAAGTTTAATAAAATTTACAACTGAAAAACATACGATTTATTACCTGGAGTTCGAAAACGAAGTAAAATGTCCGATTTTTTTTTTGATTTCAACGACTAAGCTACCGTAAGCAGGTTTGCATTTTGATACAATGCTACTATTATTCTGGTGGTTCCCTAGTTTAGTCCTACGCTGTTGTGGCATTGTGAATTATAAATCCGTTTTCCAGAGTAGAGAAAGGAAGTCATTTCTCAGCGAGTGCGGTCGGAGACCCATATCTCATATTTAAAGTCGGGATGTGCGCGTACGCACGTCCCGGCTACCAAAAATTACACATACGAGTTATCCACTTGAGGGATAATCGCAGGGGTCAACCCGTCCGATGTGCAATGGAAAGGTCTCGCCCTGGGGGAACCGCCTTATTGATCACGGTAACCCCTATGCCAGGTAAGTATGCTATTTGTGCCGCTTGCAAGCACTGTACTCTAATTGACAGCATCGAAAGTAAGCGATTTATGAATTAGGATACTGGATAACTAAAACTACCCGGGTAGAATAAACTGGCTGCGCAAAAAATCTAATAGGAATAGTAGGGGAGACCGGGGCTGGTTGGCCGAGTTTTGCTTACGGAACTACTGCACTCATTCTGGTTAGACTTTTTGATAAACTGGCATGAAGATACAACCATTGAGCACATAGGGTAAACAGGTCTAATGCGCCCCCCTTAAGCAAAAATAGCCATATTCCAATATTCGACACTATGATCGCCGCACCAACTACTCTAATTTATTGTTCTATTAGATAGAAATTAATACCCGTTTCATTTTTTATTAAAACATCCTGATACAAGTATAGTTTTTTCTTTCACCCAGGGCAAAATGCCCCCGGTTACAGTGTAATACGCACCACAAAAAGAGGATGGTATGCCCCACAGAAATCCGTGAGTATGCCTCACAACAATTGGTGGGGCGTTTTAGCCGGTGATGATCTGTTGTGAATGCATGAATAATTCTATACGTACACATAGTTTTAAGCCAAACTAAAAACTTTGATACTAAATATAAGATTCTAGTAAGCTACTCGAAATAGTTCCATCAAATCCGACTGTTTCTAATTTGTTGTAATGCTGTTGGAAAAAGCGAGACCTTACATCAAAATAGCTCTTTTGAAACTTTTGTGTATATTGTTGTTTTGCAACATAATAAAAATACCAAACTAACTTATTACGTTTATTTCACGAAACGACACTGTTATCAGTCATTATTACTTTGTAGATAATTCAGGAGTCCTGGGAATTGAAGAGGGGCATTTTGCCCCGGTGCGGTGGGACGTATCATACCCTTTTACCCTATGTGATTTTTTGTCATTCATAAAAAAAAATCAGGGAGAAAGTTATTAACAATCAAAGGCGGAGTGAAAAATCGGCCAACTAACCCCAAGGCTGGGGTAGGTTGGCCGAGTTTAGTAAAATAAGTGAAACACATCAAATGCATCAGTGGAAACCGTTTATTAGTGAGAAAACATTATTTTGCAATATAGAGGTACAAAATAACTACACTGTTTACTTTTTAGTTTTTTTGACTTTTTGCTTTTATCATATAGATAGATTTTTAGACTTAGCTTGGGCAGTCTTACTGAACTTTTTTACAGCTCCCGCTGTTTTCTTTTCGCCATCGTTCGCTTAGGTTTGCTTTTATTTTTCTCCTCTTCCAATGCTGCTTTTATTGGGGAATAGCTCAAAATCTGATTACGACATTCACACTTCTTCGAATCAGTTTGTGCACTAGCTTTGGGAAGAGGTCAAACGTCTTCAGGCAGGCTTAAATCTGCAGCCGATCCTATGCTCATGGAAGATTTTTGTTCGGGGTTAGATGGAAAAAAATTCAGGATTAAACGGTAAATATTGGAATCATTTGATTTTATAAACAATTTCCAATTTTCAATGTTTCTGATCTCATATTTCTATCAATAGGGAAAACATATACAGCTTTCATACATTTGCAAAAGGCTTTCCCTTACACAGACATTATCTCGTTTGTCTGTGTGTACTTGAAGGATTTTGCTCGCAATTCCAAGCGAGATAGCAAATTGCTGGTTTATACCGTGCGTATGAGTCATGCAGGCAAGGCTTAGATCAATTCATAGGGTTCTCGTCCCGTATTACAATACATAGTTATCAAGAAACTGTCCTTATTAGGATGAATACCTAGCGGAAAAAGAATTGAATTAGAAACTTCCTTTTATTAACTTGTGGTAACTTTGCGCTTGGTAATTTTGTACCAGTGAATCATAATTTAAGCAAATATTCTTCAAATTAATAATCTACAAACCCGAAGGTTTTTGCACAACCTTCAAGAAAATTAGTGAATGTGGCAACACTGTCACTTAGCGAAAGCCACACCATAAAGAATGATGAATATATTTTCATTTGTCGTACAAAGGGCTGGTCTTCCATTTGCTCCGAAATGTTTATAAAAGAAATCGTCTGGTTTCAAAAAGTGTTCATTTGACATGAGCTACTAAAGAGGAATGTTCGTCTGTGTGTACGCAGCAGAAGTGAATCGCCGACAAGGTTCGAATCATTTCAAAAGATTCTTGTCTCCTATTACAAAACATAATTATCAGCCAACCATCGTTATTAGCACAAATACATAATGGAAAAAGAATTGAATTAGTCACATTATTCTAACAATTTCAAAAAATGCAACAACATGATGCGATGAAATGAATTCGATAAATTGCGATGAAATAAATGGTGCTCGTTAATCATGCTGCATTTTCAATGTAACTGTGGTCGTGTCTTGTACATAACCATTTATTTTTTTTATTTTACTTCAGATTTTAAAAATACGGAAGTTATTTACTTGGAATCACACTTCGTTACGATGCCATAAACCTAATTGTGAAGGTTTTGTGATTTATTTTAAATTCTTCGCCGAAAGCACCGAACTGAATACGTCTAAAGCTCATTACAGCCGACCGGTAGAAACAATTAGTAATCGCAATAAGCAATCACAAACAACTTGTGCCACTAGTACCATCCCTAACGAATGTGCAAACGACAGTTTCTTTCATTGAGATAAGGAACCGGTACACGAGTAATCACGGCTCGTAGCTACAATTACCAATCCCTGAAGCAAGCAGACTTACGTCACAACACGACCGCCATTCCAACCGTGCGGCAGATATACGGGAGAAAATTGTTTAGATTACATGTACTTTCTATTAAATTGCTAAAATGATTTCGATGCAGTTGGATGAGTTGTAGAGGGTTGGAATATATGTACATACCGTCACAACGGGCAATTCTAGTGTTTGATATTTTGGAAAATAGCAGTACTATGAACTTAAACATTTTCTTCTTGTCGCTATCAAAATCATGAATTAATATTTTGCTGGCACTTTTACCGTGGTAGAAATCTGGTTTAATTTTAATGGAAATTCTATTACCTGATGGTACTATGATGGGCTAAATATACAATTCGTTTGTCGACGAACGACGCTAACATGCAGAATTTTATTGACGGAAACTGCCACTCCAAGTACGTTCTTTAACTAGTCAAACACATTGTGTTTATTTAAACGTAAGATTTTGAGTAACTTAAGTGCTATCTAAGTGAGCACGATATTCTTATTCCTTCACTTCAACATTCAAATTTGATAGCAAGTACCATGGAATTCAGAGTGAATACCAACAATACAACAAAGCAATTATCAGCCCATGTTTTGCGACAAGCGGCAACATGGCCTTCAGCTAGGAGCCAAATTTTCTCTCGTTTTCATGGTGCTACAATTTTAAGAGAAATTAAGTATGTTTCTGGAAACATACTTGTTCTCAATGTTTCTTCACTAGTTATTGTTATTACATTATGAATAGTTTCGGACTACAACGATAAGGCGCCAAGAACCACCAGAACAGAAGTCATAATCGGAAAAAATCTAGAAAACGGTTATATAGGGTAGACGCTCTATACTTCAACTAAGCCCCTCAATTTATCCCACACTTTGGAACCCATTTTTTGTTTCATTTTTTTCAACCAAATAATAATGCAATAAACATCCATGACTTGAAAGCTAACACAAAGAATTATCAAATAAATATTTGAAATATATTTTTAGGATAAATGGCTAATTTTAGGACTATTAGGGAGGATGCTACACTATTTCATTAATTACTTGGTGTACAACTGATGGAATACGTATACATTGCAATCACATCAACATCTTTGTTTCATTCTTAAGAACCAATAAAATAACAAAAATGGCCTGAAAAATTAAAACACTCGTGTTGGAGTGTAACAAAAACCTGAATCGAGTGCCCCAATTATCACCATACCATTTGAGCCAATGAGTTGAACGAAGATGGTAGATACTGCTCTGATCAACGATGTCAAATGGATAGAGTGATAATAGAAAACGAGGAAAAATAAGTTCATTACCATATATGGAAATATATCAATATTTCGGAATGTATCCATTTAGTAGGTGGACTTTATCTGTGACTCTATGTACCTGTTATGTCTGAACGATTCATTAAAAATGCCTTCTTTTTAAAAAAAAACACTATTTTCAATGAAAACAATATTAAAAACCTACTGGTGCGATTGTGTCTCTCATTTATCCAAACTATGATTCATTAGCTGGTTATGTTCAATATAATCGTGGAAATGTCTATTACATTTTATCACACATAGCACATATCCCACGACTACCACAAAAGTCGACACAGACACACTTTGGACAAAAAAGTATAATGTTTATTTAGCTTAATCAGCATGAGTTCAATGTTATCTTTATGTGATCATGCCGAGGGAATGGGCTTGGATGGGGAGGGGGTGGCGGTTAGTAGAGTGAGAGTGGAGGATGCGTCAGAAATCGTTTATCTTATTTCGGTATGCGGAGTAGATGATGGGAATGCAGGTGGTCTAAGCGCGGAAGAGAGGGGAGGGCGGGGTTGGCGATGAAGGGGAAGGTATAAAGGTAAGTGGAAGTGGGCGATGCAACACCCAACTGCATATTATATCTTCCATTTGAAACTTGGTTTGAGAAAATCGGTTCAATCATCACTGAAGAATCTTTACTTGCATAATATGCCCGAAAACCGGGACATCCGGAATTGTCGATTGTGGATGTTCAAAGAATGTGATGTAGACCTTCGAATCGATATGTCGATTGGTGACTATTCCAATAGATTTTTAGCCTATGCGGTATTACGACTGAGACGATTTATATGGGAAATTCCAGTGTGACTTTACTAACTTCGAGAACCAACAGTCAAAACCGAATGAAATTTAATAGCAGCCAATGGGATTACTGAATCTTTAATTTGAAATCAAGTTTGTAAAAATCGATCACAAATTCGCTGGGAAACAGGTGTGATATTAGTTTAGGGCGAGTTCCCCGGAGGCATCAATAACCGTCATAGGTGGCCAATGTGGTCAAAGCTTCTTTAATTTGTCATAAGTGATTTAGACCTGAAAATATAGGTAATGTTACACCTATTTTAAGTCAGGAAGTCAGATAAACTAAAAATTAAATAGCAATGGGAGCGTTATACCTTTCATTTGAAAAGTTTGTGTAAATCGGTTCAGCAATCTCTGAGAAAATTGTGTGAGTTTAAATAACACACATACATAGATGCACACTGACATTTCCGATCTCGACGAACTGAATCGAATGGTGTGTGACACTCAGCTCTCCGGGCTTCGGATAAAAAGATTTTTTTTCGATTTTTAGAGTGATTGCATAGCCTTTGTTTATATGAGAAACGCAAAAATGTTTGGAAGTACATACTTTTTGTCTGATTTATGCCTAACATTGGCATGAAAAATTAATAATTTATGATTTTTAAACGAGATTATTACAGTGTAAAAAACTTTTTTCTATACCGTCTCTACATTTGTTTTTTTCCTCGAAATTAACTAAAATTAGATATAAGTCATAGGACATTTTATCTATTTTAATTATAATTATATTTCTCATTTCAGTTAACTACGAGACGCCCTGTTCTTGACAAAGTAGGACGATGTTTCGCGTGCAGAGTCTGACGAGATCCGACATTGTGAAGCTGCCATTTTGAATCTTCGAAAAAAATCATTTTCTAATTATCGATAAATAACTTTCCCTACCCGGTAATCTCTAGCTAATTGAATGTCGTTAAAATGTAAAAAAGATAAATAACGAATAAAAGATCAAAAGCAGAAGTTCGTATGTCTTCGTTTTTCCGCAAAAAATTCTCAAATATTGCTTGATTTTTCGCTGAATCGAGAAGAAACCTTCCCCTTAATTAGATGAATAAGGGAACATATACCCTTGTATAATGCAATACGATTGGGACTAGCAGACAAGTTTGCTAGAGGGTGCAAAAAGATCCGGCATAATAAAACGTCAACAGATGAGTTATGTTTTCGGCGTGTAATTCAAGAGCAATCGGTGGAGAAAATAGGAGGAAAATTGTATAATAACGATAACACATTTGCGAGGGCAGCGTTGTATTGTGCAAGGTATATAGGTATGTATTTATAAGCTGCATTGTTCGGTCAGCTTCATCAGTTGTGTATGGAATTACGTGACCGGATTCCTTTGATGAATGACGCGTTTCGTTATTGCACCGTAACTTTGAAATTAAATAGTATAAGCAAACCAACGCAGTGCGTCTAATGCTTCACATCCATAAGGTTTCATGAACGCCTATTGTCAACAGTTATCGCATAATTACACCCTTGCGGTTGCCAAAATAATTTATTATTCGGTATTTGTGGTGGAAAATAAGAAATTTGTTGATTTCAATTCCCTCAATGCATTGCTGAATTTCGCAACTATTTATTTTGTTAACAGTAAAATTGGAAAACTTTCAATTATTGTAATTATTTGTCGCTTAAAGGGGAGGGGGCGGTAAGGGTTTAAGCGTAAAAAAACACTGATTTTTGCAATTTTTTTATAACTGCTTGAAGCGAATTGATCAAAACTTTTGTACATTATAGTATATCATTTCAATAACATGCTGTAATTTTTCTATGCAAAAATATCTACAAACGACTCGGTGACGAAACTTTTTGTACAACGTCTCTGAAAAAAACATGATTTGCGGTGTTACCTCTCATTCCAAAACTACTTAATCGATTTCTTTCATATTTTGCATACACATTCTATGCAAAAAATACCTAGCCCCTACTATGAGTCTTTGAGATAAATTTTCAATTAAGGGTTTTTTACTCAATTTAAATAAAAACTTCTATTTTTCAAGAAAAAAAAATCCGTTTTTTTACGAGTAAACACCCCTTTAAATGAAAAATTATTTAAAAAACTCGACGTACGGGTTAGGTATTTTTAACACAGAATGTGTATGCCAAGATTGAAAGAAATCGGTTAAGTAGTTTTTGAATGGCAGGTAACACCGCAAATCATGTTTTTTTCCAGAGACGTTGTACAAAAAGCTTCGCCACCGAGCCGTTTGTCGATATTTTTGCATAGCAAAATTACAGCATGTTATTGAAATTATACACTATAATGTACAAAAGTTTTGATAAATTTGCTTCACGCAAAGTTCTAAAAAAGTTTTCGCAAAAAAATGTTTTATTTTCACGCTGAAACCTTTCCCGATCAGAAAACCATATCAAAAATATATCAAAATTATTGCTCGATTTGATATTAATATCATATGATCATATAATTTTGAAATATGTCGCTTGGAACAAATTATGAATAAAAATTTAAATTATATCATGTTTTGATTTGTCAATAATGATATATAATATATCATATTTATATCTACCATATTGTCTTTTCAACATAGTAAGAACAACAAAATAATATCTTTCTAAGACAGTTTTACGAAGCTATAATGATGCCATCAGAGATTAATCCCTCCAAGTACTGGCTCCAAATCGCATTACTGGTCTTGTCAGGTTGGTATGTAAATACATAAGAGAATGTACGTTTTGTAAAGTTACTCGCTAATTACAGAACACAACAGAGAAAATGTTCTGCTGCAAATTAAAGAAGAGTAGAATTAAAGAAGAGTATAAGAGAGAATAACATGCGAAAGAATAGGAATAAGCATTTTAAATATAATAAGGATGTAATGCAGACCTTAGAAAAAAATGAACAAATTATAAAAGTACGCTGAACTAACTGCGAGTTCTAAGTTAGAACAACTTCTAACAAGTAGCTGCGACGGTAATAACAATAATAAAAAAATAGTAACACAGCGAAATTAAATGCAAATTTTACTAATGAGAAATATCTTTCACAAGAAATTATTTGATTTATTAATTAAAAACAGAACGAAAAACCCATTTTAATCCACCTAGTGGTGCAATTGTGCCTTTTTCATTTATTCAAACTAAGATTCCATGGCTGGTTATGTTTAATATAATGGTGGAAATGTCTATTAAATATTCAGTGCGATTTACACATACGTGCAATGAATCGACAGCTACGAACTTGACTCGCTATATGTCGATGCTGAAACGTTAAGAAATTTTAAATTGGTTTCTCAACTCAAAATCATTTCAAGCCAAATTTTTCACTGGTTTTTCAGACCCACTAGGAAAATTTATTCTAGAGGAATTAGAAAATATTATTCGCTTAGCAGTGTACTTGATGAGGGAAGGGCGGTTTAGGAAAGGGTGGTGAGTGATGTGGGGGGGGGAGGGCCTCACCGTATCCCCCTAACTACAACACTGTTTAAATACAGAAAACCTATGTAAGTCAAAAAAAAATTGGCCAGGATTAAGTTGACGATGTTCAGAGAAATTGCATAACCTTTCTATAGAATAAACAAAAAAATATTTGGATTTATGTGAAACAATTCTGATATTTTTAGATATATTTACTGTCCTTAATTATATATAAACTATCTTAAATATCCGTCTGTGTGATATAATTATTATACCAAACCAAGATTCAACAAAAATACTTTATATCAAAATAGACTGAGATATAATAAGATATAACCGATGCATTTTCTTGGAATAAAAACTTGATATTTTAACAACTATCCAGCTATATTTTATAGCAAACAGAGATATATATTTTTCCATGATATAATATCTTATTTTGATATAATTTTGATGTTAATTTCTGATCGGGTTACCCTTTAAAAACAACATTGCGTATGGCGTAGTTGGTAAAACGAAAACCTTGTACGTAGCTCACCTGGTTTCGATTCCCCGTCCCGCACATAGGGTTAGAGATTGTTCCAAAGAGATTTTATAACCCACGAAAAGAGGCGAACGACCCTAAGGTTAAAGCCTCTATAATCGAAATAAAAAAAACATTGCGCATATACCATTTATCAGTCCTTGATTTTGTCTAACCTTGTACATTGTCAGCTTTTTGAACCGATGTTGACAGCCTCACATGCAAATGTGGAAAGGAAAATTTAAGCTAAATAATCAGAAAGGATCATGAGTGTCTATAAATTAAAGAAGAATATTCCAACAGATCCGGTTCATTAGGAAAACAGAAAAGCCATTTTGTCAGCCTAAAATATGCCACGAGGCTGATAAAATCGGGACTTCACTGTAATTAAAATTTATTGCAACTTATTCTTATTCTCAACACAATCTTGAAAATTATAGGCTGGGAGTGACTTGATTCTTTTGAAGAACTCCTATTGGGTTCGTCCGGCTGCGTGATGTCTTGACAAGACTGTCATTGGTGTCGTTGATATTTCGTTTGTCTGTCATCGTTTTCCTCTATCTTTCCCCTAATCATGGTATGTATTATTGCTACACCGATGTTTGAATTCATCCCCTTTGGGAATGTCTTTCAGAGGGCCGACTGAAGAGGTTAAACCCACGTGTGAAGTAAAAGAATGTGGGTCAAATGGGTGAAGGATGACAGGCGGGGTCAAATGGAGATCTAAGTCGCTAAAAAAATCATTGTCTAATTATTTTTTAACACAATAAATCTCTATAGTTAAGAGCGAATAAAATTAAAAGAAATATTTCGAATCTTCAGGTATGCATTTCCATAGCCCCATAGTTCCAAATTGTATAACATTGTCCGTCTTCGTTTGAAATAATTTCAATCTGTAAATCCATATATTTGAGAAGCTTGAAAAGCAAAACAAAAAAACATTGGGCCCTTTAAATTGAAGCAACGCACCATGTCAAAGGATGAGGCTGAATACAAAATAACAACTTCAATCTTGCGCCTCTATACGAAAGGATGACGAAACAGTTCGAATAATTTTCTTGTGTTTCCGATGAATAATTCCGCACTAACAAAAAACATGGCCATTGGAAAAATGTCAAATGATTTTTTTATCATCTTCCAGGCGGGTAACTACTGTTTATTCTAGCACGATTTACGACTCCATCGTCACTATTCGGGAAGTTGGCATACCCCGAGAAAAATAAAACGAAACTTTTCTTTTGCGTCTATGCTTTGCCGCATACTTAAATTTATTACCGAGTCAACCTTCCGAGACAGCTACCGAAAGCGATGATAGATGATGAAGATTTCAGAGCAATTATTCGCACGGAATACTACATTACCGTTCAAAACCGTACTTATTGGCTTCCAAACCAACTAAAGTTAAACATTTTTTTTCATTCAGCAGTTTAACGAGCATGATGGTGCGTGTTATCTTTGAAATTTCACAATAAAGAAGTAGTTATCATGAACAATATTTCCGTGTACCGTATACCGCTAAAACAGATAGCAGAGTCAGCTTCCATCAAAAAAGTTTCATCATTATTAGAATGGCACCCGAATGGCTCGAAACAAAAAGCAACCCTTGGATAGAGTATATAAGCCGGACGGTTATGGGGCCTTTTTTCAGGCCTTTAATACTCTAGCTCTTTAACCTGTAAAGCATATCTGGTGATAATATTTGTTTTGCCTTTCTCATATAAAGAAAGGCTATACAATCACTCTAAAAATCAACTTTTTAATCGAGGCCCGGAAGGCCGAGTGTCATATACCATTCGATTCATTTCGTCGGGATCGGAAAATGTCTATGTGTATTTATGTGCATGTATGTGTGTGTATGTACTCACAATCTTAGTTTAAATGAAAGGTATAACGCTCCCATAAGATGCTATTAAAATTTTAGTTGATCCGATCTTCGGTTCCGGAGTTACGGGTTGAAGAGTGCGGTGAAAGATACAATAATACCATTAACTGCTATTGAATTTCATTCGATTATGACTTTTGTTTCCGAACTTACAGATTGGTTACTGGTTAGTAAGGTCATTAACACTGTATTGGATATAACCCACAATCAGCTTAACAAGTAGGGGAGACAGGGGCTAGTTGGCGGTGTTTTCAGTTCTCATTTTTACCGCTTTGATTTTGATAGATCTTGCAAAATAGAATACGTTACAGAAAAGGGCAGATTGTTGACAACATCTCTGAATTTTATGAAAATGATTGATTTCGTTGTATTCATTTCTAGAGACAAAAATATGTGACGCGAAAAAGCCGCCAAATTATCCCAGCCCCGGGGTAAGTTGGCGGTATGTATGGGGTAAGTTGGTGGAATGCCAAAAAATAAGCAATCAAATGGAAATTCGATTACATCAATGGTCCTCATGAAATATGGCGATTGTCTTTTCAATAAAACTGTATATTATTCCACAGTTTTTATAATATTTGAGTTTCAATACCCCGTCATTTTGACTCCGACACGTACTCTATATCCAAAAGCAAATTTTCGAAGTTATCAAGGCGATTGTCCGAAATAATTGTGCCCTGCATTGACGAGAGACACAAGAAAAAGTTTCTCTTACTTTGGAATGAATTCCAGGAATGAAAAAAATTGATGACTATCCTTGCACTGTAAATAGTACCGCCAATTTGTCCCGTGTGCGTCATCGCCAACTTACTCTTACTTACTCCTTTTTCTACGAAAAAGGATTTAAAAAATTACTTTTGTGTATAGATATGTGTAATATCTATACGGATACTGAAAGCTCTTTCCACGCACTATCGAAAAATATAATCATTCGAGAAATAGATTGAAAACAACCTTAAACAACACAAAATGTTTAAAATTAAGAAAATTTACAAAGTATACTCAAAAACACAATATCGCCCACAGCTTCTACTAAACAAAATGTTTTGCAACAAAAACACACTGGATAATGCATTTCACATTGCTTGAGGTTCACAACGAGAGACAGCGCTTTATGTCTATTAAAATCACACTAAAAAATCTGAATATTAATGATGACTCAACTGAGAAATCTGACGCAATTGCATATGACGCAACTTTCAATGTTATCTATTTTTATGTCACAATCGACTCACTCATAATACTCTTTTAAATAAATTCAATATTCCGTCATTATAAACAAAATCGATTATCACACGCACTATTTTTAAGTGCAGGAAATAAAATTTAAACCCAATGACTAAGTGTTCAGTGTAAGATGCCATAAAATTACACGTCCCGAATCAAAAACGTATCAAGCGAAATGAAGCGCGTATTTATCTAAAAAATTATCAAGGTCCGTCGGCTGCGCAAGGTGATTTTGCGTGTTAAGATAACAATGCAATTATATTGCAAGTTCAGCGGTTTATCCACTGAAAACGTCGAGTTTTTTTATCAAACATGTTCAGTTACACAAAAAAGAAAAGAAGTTCGATTACCCTTTCGACCACTGTCAGGTCATTTTTAAAATCGTTCAACTCGTTTTTGCAGCATATTCTTGACTCATAATTCCACGACGCTTCGACCCAGTAAATGGTGGATCTATTCTGAATTTTGATGAAAATTCGCTTAGTTCGCTTCCATTTTCACGAAAATAGATAATGAGTCGATGATTTGTTGGTAAGAAGCTGCGTGACGAACTGCAGTAAGGTTATTTTTATTTTAGGATTGAACATTAGTTTTACTTCAATTTTAGTAAACAAATGTAATTTCACAGCGTTCTTGTAAATTTACATGTCGCATGTAATTTTACTGTTGGCCTAATGTAAAATCACATTTTTGAATAATTTGGTGTCGTGTAAAAATAAGAATGAACGTAATAATCGGTCATTTTGTTCGCTGGCATATGTCGGCGCAAGATGACGTAAAATTACAAGAGTTTTTCGAAGTGTGAAGGAAGAAAAAGGGATTCCGCCAACTTACCCCAACCGCCAACTAGCCCCGGACTCCCCTACTGCAATGTTTTGTTTCACCATACTGTAACCAAGTACGACCCTACCGATGCGTGTGATTGAGTTAACATTCATTACATTCATTCAATCAATGTTGTGACACCGCAAGTACTGTTGAAATAATCACTCACAGTGTGAAACCCAATCAATGAAGTGGAAAAAATGAAGGTGATAATCGGTTTTTATAGCTGACACATCATATCCCCCAACGAAAAGTTAATTGTTTCCATAGCCTGTGGATGTCATACCTTCGTACGATAACTGACTTACCTATTTTGCTTAGCAGCCGTCGGGCGACCTGTAACAGATTCTGGCATTGATATCGCACCCTCTTTTCTTCAAACAGCTCAAAAGCGGTTAGCAGGTGTCCAAGCACGTATCTGTAATTAAAGCAAATGGAAAACGGAACACGTTGACAGCTTGTTCATTATACATGCATCGTTAAAACACAGCAGGTTGTAAATATAATTTTGGCTATCAGGGATGTTACCAGCGACCGTTTCTGCATATTATTGCGGTAAAAAGTAAACTGAAACGCTATCAACCAATAAGCGTCAAAACAAAAAATGGGCAGTTGGTTGGGTAAGAAAACGACCATCGAAAAACAAACCTGTATGCGTCACATTAATGATCATCAACTAGGATGATTTGAAGTATATGGTACTCGTGTGTCTCTACATCAATTTTACGAAATTGGACAACTCGTGTTGGCTTGGAAAGTTTGCGTACTGTTGAACTTGTATCGACAGAAACGCTTATTTCGATCTTGACATCTTTATCGGACGAATATCAAAAATGGTGATCACAGTATGCGTAGCTGTCGATACAAATAAAGTTGAGTGAAAAAACATTCAAATCGTTTTAAATTTCTTAAAAAAGAAGTGTATAGGATTCGCTTAAAATTTGAAAACATTTCCTAGGCCCGAAGGGCCAGGTTTCAAGTACCAACCGATTCAGCTCGACAAATGTGGCACGGTGTCTTTGTCGGACAACTTTATTAAAAAAAACGGCCCGTGGAATCTGGAAATAACTCTGCTTCACGATGTTATTTACAATATTGAAGGGGTTTACTCGCTCAAACAATTTAATTTGGGTATTCCAAGATATTGAGGGTGTTTCCGAAAAGGTGTACTTTCCGTCTACTCTGAAAGCGACGCGCGTTCATGTAATATCTGCATGTCTGTCGGGTTGAATGAACGCAATGCTTAGTAATCGCACTGCTCGTCACTGAGACCGACAGAGATAAGGAAGTTGAGTATTTCCGGCTGTCCTCAGGGTGGTGTCACCTTTGCTATGGAAGCTGGTAGCAGACGGTTTGTTAAATAAACTCAATGAGTTTGGGTTTCCAACCTACGGGTTGGCTGACGATTAACAAGTACTAATTACTGGACTTTGCATCGGAACAATCTTTGTAAGTAAGAGCTGTCGAATAGTGGTGTTGACAAGTTACATTATTAGTTGCCCCAAACAAAACTTCAATGGTTCTTTTCACGAAAAAGTGAATAACAATCGGGACTCGTCCCTTGCAGTTATTCAATTTTGAACTGTGTGCAGATCAAGTCAAATACGTTGAGGTTATTTTGGATTCCAAACTGAACTGGTCTGCTTACATTGAGCTCAGAGCCAAAATATTTTGAAAAGACCTGGGGTCTCGAACCCAAATACATCTATTGGATTTACACGAAAACTGGTGCTTTCACGATAATTCCGACTGCAGCCTTTGAGGCACTTCTAACTATTCAACCATTACACATTCATCTTAAACAAGAACAACTATCGTGTGCATCGATTGCAGGTTACTGGTCTTTGGAACAGTAACCATGTTTATCTTGCTTCCAGTCCTACACGACAGTGGTCACAAATGGTTTCATGGGATGAGGATATTCTTGCTCCCAACGATATTACACTCACATTTAGTTTTTTTGCAATATATTCCATGCGAAGATTCTTCATGTGGAGTGGTTGTCTGGCTATATGAAGAAACAACAACAAACGCAAGTGGCCTGTTACACTGGCGGTTATTTGAAAGAGGAACGTGCTGGTACTGGTGTCCACTGTCGTCAAATGCGATTGGAACAGTTTCATTCACTAGGTATACACTATACTGTATTCCAAGCTGAAATCTTCGCGATTATGTGCGGGGTACAATCGGCGCTTCATCAGAGCTTGTCCAGCAAAGTTATAAACTTATGCGCTGATAGTCAGGCTGCAATCAAGATCCTTAGCTTGGACGAATCATGGTCCATGCCGAATTCAGATCGAAGAATTTAGCATTGACAATGCTAACAACTTCGTTTAGGTGCCCGGACATTCCTGTATTACTGGTAATTGATGGACCAACGAATTGGCCAGAGCAGGCGCAAAGATTGACTTTGTTAATTCTGAACTTGCCAGTTTCAACATATTTGATAATAGAGAAGATTCGGTTTTGGGCTTTAACCGAACACTGCAACTATTGGCGCAATCCATAAACTTGTCGTCAAACAAATGCTTTTTTGGAAAAAAACCGTGGCAATGCAATTAGACGAACATAGCCTTTCTTTGTTGAAAAATTTGATGAAAGTAAATAAGGTTTGTCCTTGACTAGAGAAGATAGATATTTTGTTTTATATTTAAACAGCAGAGGAAAAATTGAATGCCAACAAGAAAGCTAGATAGATCGCATGTCATAGTTTCAATATATATTAACAATGATAATACTAACTAATCTAAATTGGTATTCCACTCTGCTCACCGGAAGGTGTCCTCGATGTAGAACTGATACCTCGATCGGGATTTAGTGTCCCCGGCGATACAAACAAACAATGCAATCTGTTGCTGCTGTAAACTGGAACGATTGCTGCTGTGATTACCGTTGTGATTTTGCTGCTGATGTTGAGCACTGCCGCCATCAAATGACGATCGGGTCGAGAGCGAGGTCGTAGAACAGGTCGATGTTGTTGATATCTGCGTCTGAAGTTTGCTGACACGGGGGCTTTTAATATCAAAGACTAGAGTATTGTGCTTGTTTCCTACCACCTGCAATGGAAGGGAAAATAAGATGTTTCAACATGGTTATAGGTTGATATGTTTGAATGTTATGTACGTATTATTAGATTATTTGATTTGAGTTCAGACATCTTGGGAGGATGCCAATGAATTACTAATACTACCCACGATGAAGCACAACTAATATTTTTTCAAGTGGTTTTACCACAAGATGGCGGTTTTGTAACCTTTCCACACCGGTTATTTGTTTCGAAGAAGTTAACGGCCGGAAGGTATACAGGCTTTCGTCTTTTTTCCGGTTAAATAAATTTCTATTCTCATGCGAAAGGTTTGAGAGCCGAATCCAGGTGAGCTACGTTTAAGGCAGTCGATTTGCCAACTCGTTATACCTGTCCCCTGGCACAACATTGTTTATACAATGAAAATTATTCAATGACAACAAAATAGTAATCGTTAGCATGAAAGTCACCGGATGCTATACAGGTCCTAAGCTGGCTTTATCCACAGAAAATTAACAGGGACGCATAACTATCGATCGGTCAATCATCTATCGATCCAGTATATTCAAGATTCCCATAGTTAAGATTAGTTAACGCTTCCGGTATGGTAAACTGCGTATCTTGGTAAACTCCGCTAGCGAATGACGGATCCCAATAGTAGCATGTCTGTAATAACATACGTACATGGAACTATTGAGAACCAGAGCTACAGGTCCAAAGCCCTGGTAAAGGAGGATGGTTGTGATGATCCGGGCCGAGATCACCACGTAAAGCAAGGTAGGGCATAACCCCAATTCCAAGGCGTGAAGCGACCCGTGCCGAGGGATGAGTGATCGAGGGGGTGAAAAAGATGCTCGATCGTTAACGGAGCCTGTGGGGTACCTGGGCAACCCCCACAGTAAGCGTCCCTTACCACGCTAATGCGGAGCTCTGGCGTGGCGGACATATATTTCTCGCGCTACTCGTGGGACTATACATGGAGGTAAATAAAAATAAAAACAAACAGACGGAGGTGCCAAACCCCTTCGCAAGAGGTGGTTTGGCGAGGTCTCCCCCCGTGGGGAGAGTAGTGGAGCGATGAGTGCTGCATCCGAAAGCACCAGTGACCCCCCAGCGGCGGTAGGCAATAACCCTACCAATGCATCGGAGGGGCCAATAGCTGCGATGCGCAAAGTAGCGAAGCAACTCGATTCTATAATCGACTTCGCTAGCGCAAAGCAGAACATAGCCAAGGAGTTGAAGTTGAGCCTTCTGGAGCTCCGGAAAGCTGTTCGTGTCGCAAGACAGGAACAGCAGGCCTATGTTGAGAGGGTGGAATGTCGGGAGAGGCCCGACAGAGAAACCCAGACAGTGGCCTCCAATAGGGAGGAAAGAGAGAAGGTCGATAGAGGTTCACAGACAGTGGCCTTTACCTTCTACGGAGCAGCCACGTCGATCGGAGCGGCGACCGAGTTCCCCTCGAAGGGAAAGGGAAAGGGCAATCGCAAGACGGCATCGAATGCGAAGCGCCCTAGGAAGTCGCCAGGCGAGGGTGCCAAAACCGACACCACTCGGCGTGCAACCGTCAAGGTCAAACGCCGCCTGGGTGAGGTAAGCGAGGGCGAGAGTGACCTCGCTGTGGAGAGCGATGGTACCAGCAACCCGGCACGACCGGGGCAGGGGGGCTCAAACCCCTGGACGCTGGTTACCAAGAAAAAGCCGGCACCGAAACCGGAGGTACCGCGGCCTGTGAGGAAGGCCAAGGACAGAGGCGAAGCCTTGTGGTTAAAAACCGACAAGGACAAATACGCCGATGTCCTTAAATCGATGAAGGCGGCCGAAAGTCTCTCGGCCCTTGGGCAGGATGTGCGTAGCGTAAGACGCACCAACACGGGAGAGATGCTCCTGGTGCTGAAGCGAGGCGCACAATCAAGTGCAGTATATAAGGCCTTGGCCCAAGAGGTCCTTGGTGAGGGCGCCCAAATCAGGTCGCTAGGTGCGGAAAC
Source organism: Topomyia yanbarensis (assembly GCF_030247195.1). Lineage (NCBI taxonomy): Eukaryota > Metazoa > Arthropoda > Insecta > Diptera > Culicidae > Topomyia > Topomyia yanbarensis. The sequence continues at coordinate 174,490,197 of NC_080671.1, read as the reverse complement.
AACTCTCCAGTGCAAGCACTTGGACGAGTTCACGACCGCAGAAGACGTCGTCGCAGCCGTCAAGGAGCACTGCGGCGTCACAATCGAGCGGGCCTCTGTGCGATTGAGGGATGGACCCTCTGGCACCCAAGTAGCCTACCTCAGGCTACTGAATGCGGATGCCAAAAAGGTAACCGAGAAAGGGAAGCTGAAGATCGGCTGGTCGGTATGCCCTATTAGTATACCCCAGCCGCCTTCAGTGGACAGGTGCTATCGGTGCCTAGAATCCGGCCATAAAGCTTACGAATGCAAAGGCATAGACAGGAGCAAGCTATGTCGTCGATGCGGCGAGGAGGGGCATAAAGAGCGGGGGTGCACTAAGGCATATAAGTGCCTTATCTGCACCGCTAAGAAGCAAGCCCATAAACATGCTATGGGCGGACCTTCGTGTCCCTTCGGCGAGTTAAATAAGAAGAAGCCGTGAGTCACACAGCTAAATCTTAACCATTGTGCAGCAGCCCAACAGCTGCTGTGGCAGTCGGTCTCGGAGTCGAGGACAGATGTCGCCCTCTTATCAGACCCGTACAGCATCCCTGCCGGCAACGGCAATTGGGTGTCGGACGGGTCTGGAATGGTGGCAATCTGTACAACGGGAAGGTTCCCGGTTCAAGAGGTAATACACCCCTCCGCCGAGGGTGTGGCGATTGCCAAGATCAATGGTGTGTTCTATTGCAGCTGCTACGCCCCACCAAGGTGGCCAATAGAACAGTTCTACCAGATGATCGACAGGCTCTCGTCGGACCTCGTGGGCCGGAAACCGGTAGTAATAGCGGGAGACTTCAACGCTTGGGCAGTGGAGTGGGGCAGCCGCTGAACAAATAGCAGGGGTCAAGCGCTAATGGAAGCGTTTGCGAAACTCGATACTGTGCTAGCTAATGATGGCTCCGCTAGTACATTCCGTAGAAATGGAGTGGAGGCGTGGATTGATTTGACCTTTGCCAGCCCGAGTCTGGCTCCAGGCATGGAATGGAGGGTAGACGAAGGCTACACCCATAGCGATCATCTAGCAATCCGCTTTAAGATCAACTATGGTGTGCAGCATCCGAGGGCGGGAGATCCCTGTCAGGTACGCGGGTGGAAGTCCAATCACTTCGACAGCGAAGCTTTCACCGCGGCCCTGGGACTGGAGGCCAACACCGACAGTCTAAGCGGGGATGCGCTGGTAGCTGTTCTATCACGCGCGTGCGACGCCACTATGCCGAGAAAAACACTGCCAAGAAACGGTAGATGCCCGGTATACTGGTGGAGTGCCGAGATTGCAGCTCTACGGTCAGCCTGTCTCAGAGCTAGACGTAGGATGCAAAGAGCTCGCACCGAGGATGCAAGAGAGAACCGCCGTGAAGCGTTTCGAGCTGCGAAATTAACCCTTAACAAGGCTATTAAAAGCAGCAAGAGAGCGTGTTTCGACAACCTGTGTGAGAGTGCCAACGCGAATCCGTGGGGTGACGCCTACCGGATTGTGATGGCCAAGACCAAAGGGGGCTCCTCACCCCCAGAACGGTCTCCGGACCGGTTGGCAACGATTATCGAAGTACTCTTCCCGTCTCGAGCCACAAGCCCCTGGCCACCTGCACTACGAGACAGTGCGGGCACGGTCGAAATGGTGGCTCCAGTGACGAATGAAGAACTACTCGCAGTGGCTAAATCCCTAGCAATGAACAAAGCTCCAGGGCCGGATGGAGTTCCAAACAACGCTCTCAAGGCAGCGATCATAGCGAACCCGAACATGTTCAGGCTAGCTATGCAGAGATGCCTTGACGAGTGCCGTTTCCCCGATAGATGGAAAAGGCAGAAACTGGTGCTGTTGCCGAAGCCCGAGAAGCCGCCAGGCGACCCATCGGCGTACAGACCAATCTGTCTGATAGACACGACTGGCAAACTGCTTGAGAGGATCATCCTCAACAGGCTCACCCCGTACGCGGAAGGTACGGACGGTCTGTCAAGCAACCAGTTTGGCTTTCGGAAGGGTAAGTCCACAGTGGACGCTCTCAACTCAGTGATAAATACTGCAGAGATAGCGATCCAACGAAAAAGGCGAGGTATTCGATACTGCGCGTTAGTGACACTTGACGTGAAGAACGCATTTAACAGCGCAAGCTGGGATGCCATCGCGCTCTCGTTACACCGGCTTAGCCTACCGGTGGGTCTGTACCGGATCCTGGAAAGTTACTTCCAAAACCGCGTACTGATATACGAGACCGATGCCGGTCAGAAAAGGGTTCCGATTACCGCCGGAGTCCCGCAGGGCTCGATCCTAGGCCCGGTGCTATGGAACCTCATGTATGACGGGGTTCTGAGACTGAAGTTCCCTCCTGGGGTCAAGATCGTCGGCTTTGCTGACGACGTAACCTTGGAGGTCTACGGGGAGTCAATCCCTGAGGTAGAACTAACCGCAGAACACGCGATTAGCACGGTGGAGGAATGGATGAGCGTGAGAGGCCTGGAGCTCGCTCATCATAAGACGGAGGTAGTTATCGTCAACAACCGCAAGTCGGCACAACATGCAGTTATCCATGTGGGAGAAGTCGCGATCACTTCACAGCGAAGTCTGAAGTCTCTCGGAGTCATCATAGACGACAAGCTGACCTTCGGCAGCCATGTCGACTATACGTGCAAGAGAGCGTCGACTGCTGTTGCGGCACTATCGAGAATGATGTCCAACAGCTCAAAGGTGTGCGCCAGTAGACGTAGGTTACTGGCAGGCGTTGCCGTATCTATCCTCAGGTACGGCGGCCCGTCATGGTCAAGAGCACTGAGGGTAACCAGTTACCTACAGAAACTGGAGAGCACCTACCGCGTGATGTGCCTCAGAGTGATATCTGCCTACCGCACGGTATCACACGATGCATCCTGCGTGATAGCGAGCATGATGCCAGTCGGGCTGGTCATTCGGGAAGATGAGGAGTGCTTTGAGCTACGTGGAAATAGGGGAGCCCGCGAGCGCACCAGGGTGACCTCTGTCGCCAGATGGCAGCGTGAGTGGGACAACTCCTCGAAAGGTAGGTGGACCCACCGGCTGATACCTAGCATATCGAGCTGGGTGGGAAGACCCCATGGGGAAGTTCACTTCCACCTGACACAATTCCTGTCAGGCCATGGCTGTTTCCGTCAGTACCTCCGCAGGTTCGGGCACGCGGAGGTCCCAGTCTGCCCGGACTGCCCAGGTGTAGATGAAACTGCCGAACACATACTGTTCGTATGTCATCGGTTCGACGTCGAAAGAAGAGCAATGGTTGACGTCTGTGGCTGGGACACAACCCCGGATACCCTTATTCAGCGGATGTGTCAAACGGTGGAGAAGTGGAACGCAGTCTCGGCTGCTACCATCCAGATTGCCAGTAGGCTACAGGTAATCTGGCGAACCGAGCAACAGACGGCGGGCACGGCTAACTAGTGATTGGTTAGCTGGAGCGAAAAAGGCCAAGCGCAAAATAAGAGAGTGAATGGTCTGTTCATGCCGAGGTAGGTTGGCGCAGCGAATGGCAACCGCGTAAGGGGTAAACCCAGCCACCCCGAAGCAAGACAGAAGAGTGAGTGTATAGGCGTATAAGTGGACTGCCTCATGCCAAGACGGGAGGGTCGTAGCGTAGTATGTTGGAACTAAGCTATCGATGCCTCATGGCGTGGCAGAGGAGTGAAAGGGTGAGCATCCAAGTCAGTCTCACACTGCATGTTAAGGGTGAGCATAAAAGTCAGCCTCACAGGTTGGTAGAGGCTAGCATAAAAGTCAGCCTAGCAAGGAATGAAAAAGGTGAGCACAAAAGTCAGCATCGCATGGTATGTCAGAAGTGGGGCCTAAGAAAAATGTCCCACATGGGATGCCAGAGGGAGTGACAAAGGTACAATAGAGTGGCACGATTGAGAGTGAATCAGGTGATAGGGTGAGCACCCAAGTCAGCCTCACATGGATGGGTAGGGCGAGCACAAAAGTAAGCCTAGCAAGGAATGAGTAAGGTGAGCACACAAGTCAGCCTCGCATGGAACGTAAAAGGTGAGCACAAAAGTCAGCCTCATGTGGGAGTGTTTGAGAGTGAATCAAAGTGTGATTGAGAGAGCACCCAAGTAAGCCTCATACAGGATGTATGATCGCGTGAGTGAGAGTGAATGAGTACACTTAGTACAGCCATCCCCCCAGAAGTAATACCGAGAGGTAGTTCCTGGGAGGAATGATGGCGGAGCCCAATGGAGTTTAGTCGGTATTAATGGCTGGTCACCATTCGAGTCCGACACGCCCCCAGTGCACCCCGTGTGGTAGATTGGACTTGATTCGGTAAACTTAACAGATTGACAGTCCCGTAGCTTGTGGTTGGCCCCCGCCAGCCTGAGAGAGGTGTCGAAATCTTTAAACTGATTTATAAAATAAGTGAGAATAAATTCAATAAAATCAGAAAATTAGCAAGGATAAGTGTGCAATTTCCATGTACACACGAAATTATTGTTCGAATGTCGAACTGAACGAAGTAAACAAGTAAACACTAGAGAGGCACAAAACTGAGACTTCGCCAAGGGCGCCAGAAAACCATGCTACGGCCCAGCAGATTGATAGAGCTTTTTCGTTAGTCAACAAATTATGCGTTATAAAAAGAGCTTTTTTTACAAAGAAGGATTAACTCATTCTCAGATGGTTTCGCTGTACAAACGATGGTGGTATTGCATGTAAAAATACTTAGACTCTTTTTGATAAATGAGTCTGAGGTCGATGAATACGATATATATGGTATAGCAAACATCATTAAGCAAGATCCATCTACTTGAAGTAAAGGTATTTCTCATACGGACTGAATAGAATCGAAATTTGCAATGCACTGAATACCGTTCCTCAATAACATCCCTTGAAAAGGTTTGCATTGAATGCCATAAGCTGTGTATTCAAAACGAACGCCTTATTTTCCCTTCGTATAATACATAATTCCGTTTATGGAAAATAAATTTGGAATTTCCCACCTTACCTCCATACTTCAAACTAATCCACGACTGTGAGTTATAAATTTATTGCTATCGACAGCTAATAGGATCGACCTGCTAGCTCGTATGCTGCACACGATTCCATTAAGAGGGTATTCTGGTTTAACGCCCATAAAATGAACGATTTGTTAAAATCACAACTAGAGAAAATAACGCATACATTCCAATTTTATTATATTTTAAAATATTAAATAATAGTGCACTTAACAGCCGCTAAAAGCATATATACCCCATGTTTTATGAAATTTCCTATGCATATGGGACAACTATGCGTAGAACGGCAGTAAATTACATTTCCTAAAAAAGACTTCGGAAAAAAGTTGCTCTAAGGCAACCACGATAACACTCGTTAACATTACCTGAAACAGAAAATTATAAATTCTCTCCAACAACGCTACTTTGAATGCCGAACAACGATTGGTCGCTCGTTTCGATGTGTAAATTGTATTAAAAAATATTTTAACAAATATCATGTTCAGAATTATGGTTAAGGCCAGAACTGTGTGTTTACTGAAGAGCTTCCTTGCGTAGCCGTAGCTAAGGCCGTAAAATGCTTTTGACTATTCATCATACAATGAATTGTAAAATGAAGAATATAAAAACGAAAAAGTCAATTTTTGAAGATGAAGAAAACCCCCTTAAGAACTGCGAAGATGTGTAGAGAAATGCCGAAATAGAGTGGGTGCTTCAGTAATCGTGGAGTACCAATAATTGCAGTAGAAGGCTATACGTATAATTTCGATGCAAACCATCACACAATCTTTTTTGTGTGAAAAAGATAATCATTCGAGTGCAAAAGTTTCATTATTGAATTGTTCTTAAAAATATGATTGATTATTTTAATTTTTCCATCAAATCTTACACCGATGCTGAAGCAAATATGCTAGAAGAAATTGATGGAATTTCAAACTATACTGCAAATTAACAATAGAGCGTTAAAATTAAAGAAATAACCCTCACTTGATTAAAAAAATAACCCTCACTTGATTGATTTTGACACTGTTTAGCGAAAAATCTTATAAAAGGATGTTTAAGAACCGTTTAATCCTACCAGATTTTAAAATTTATATTTATATTATATTTTATATTAGATATTTATATCTTAGGGTTCCCGTTTTTTTGGTTTAGAAAATTCTCAAACGGGGTTTTTCCAAGTGAGCTGCATACGAGGCAATCGATTTGGCAACTACCCTATGCCCGCCCTATGTACAATATGTACAAATTTTCTTAGTAGTGCAACTATTGGATCATCGACCCTACACAATTGAAATTGATCAGACAAACGTTGAAAGAGATATGAAGTTAACGCATAGTAAGCTGACTCACGAAATTTCTCCCTAAAATTTACACTTAGGTGTTATGTACACTGTTTGTCTGATCCACTAAACGAACCTCTATTTTCGATCTGGCTGCCAGGTGATTCTTCCAAGCCATATTTTGAGAAAAAAAACTTAATGTTACACTTTCTCTTTTCGTATAGGGGAGACTGGGGTAAGTTGGCAGACTGCTTTCAGTTTTTACCACTTCTATGTAGGTAGATCGGGTAAAATAGAACACGTTGCCCAAAATGGCAGACTGTTGGCAACATCTCTGAATCGCATCGAAGTGTTAGTTGCATTGTCTGTAGTACATAGACAAAAATATATGACGCGGAAAACTTACCCTGATCCCGGTACGCCTGGAAATAAGCAATCATATGAAACTTCAACTACGTGAGGGATCCTTCTGGAACGTGTTGAATGTCTTTTCAATAAAACTATATATTAATCCGATCAAATAACAAAAATATTTCAAACCTATATCTCGCGTTGTTACTTATTGTAATTTTTTGTTATTTTAACTACTAACGAAACCAGATTTATAACACAGCTAACTACAAAAATGGTGTTCTGTTATAATTTTGTTATTGCATTCTGATCAGGAACCGGCATTTCAGTCTCAACACCTCGGTATTTTGACTTCGGCGCGTACTCCATAAAAGCAAATTTTCGAAATTCTTCAGGCGAAGTAAACGTTTTGTGTATTGACGAGATACACAAGAAAAAGATTCGCTTACTTTGTATACAAATTTTTGATAACTATGTTAACACTGTAAATAGTATTGCCATCTTACCTCAACCGCGTAATTCATAAATTTAAACATTCATAATTTTAAAAACAACTTTTGCTTGTGGATAAGTGTAATATCTATATGGATACTGACAGCTCATTTCACACGCTATGGAAAAATAGAATTATTCGTGTAATAGATAAAAAGTCACCTTAAACAACACAAAATGTTAAAAATTAACAAAATTAACTTAATATGCGTTGCAGAAGTTAAATATTAGT